>NW_024070198.1:32655573-33255573 GCF_014754425.2 Oryx dammah | reverse complement strand
ATATACTGGGTGAAGCAAAGGGTAGGAAGTTGGTGAATAAAGAAAGCGATGAACTTGAGAAACCATCCACAAATCACTGAATGCTTTCCACCCAGACTGATGCTGGTACATCAAGTGAGCTAATCATTCTTTGACAAAGACCAATTTTATGCCCTTGCTTTAATCTTTAATCTGGTCACCATATGTTGTTTCTGAAGAATTAGTTAATTAAAAGACCTTATTTTGAGGACAAGCTGGATTGGCAGTGGCAATATGCTGGGAAAAAAGAGAAAAAAATTTCAGAAACGTCTGCAAAAATGCCTAATGATTTCTTTTATTAATAAAATTTTTGAAAACTTAAGCTGGCCTGGACAGAGAACATAGATTTTATTCCAAATTGTTGAGCTTTTAACTCACGAGAAACAAATGCCCACGATTCTTTTAAAAAACACAATTAAACGACAACTGATAATAGTAATTTGACAGTGCCCATGGGGTAGAGACACCTCTAAATTAACTATATCTATGAGGTAACATTTAAACCAGTAAGAATTCTACCTTGTTAGAATTCAATATTGCTTTGTTGTTATTTTTTTATACAATAGTAAATATTTGTATAGAATTAATTTGTATCAGTTTCCTAAGGCTGCTATAGCAAAGTACCACAAACTTGGTGGTGTAAAACAAGAGAAAATTTTCTCTCCCAGTTCTGGAGGCTGTAAGTCCAAACTCAAGATGTTGACAGTCCAAGGTATTGACAGGACCATGCTTCCTCTGAGTTCAGGGAATGATCTATCTCATTCCTCTCTCCCTAGCCTCTGAGGGCTTCTGGCAACTCTTTGTTGTCTTTAGATGGTAGGTACATCACTCCAGTCTCTGTCTTTGTGTAGCCTTATCTCTGTGTGTCTCTGGATCTCTATGTCTTCGCACGGTCTCTCTCATGCGTCTGTGTCCAAATTTCCTTCTTTTTAAAAGGACACTGGTTGTTGGATTGTGTTGTGATATGCTTAGTTGCTCAGTCTTGATTGATTCTTTGTGACCTCATGGCCCATACCCCACCAGCATCCTCTGTCCATGGGGATTCTCCAGGCAAGAATACTGGAGTGGATTCCCATGCCCTCCTCCAGGGGATCTTCCCAACCCAGGAATAGAACCCAGGTCTCTGGCAATACAGGCAGATTCTTTACCATCTGAGCCACCAGGGAAGCCCATGAATACTGGAGTGGCTAGCCTATCCCTTCTCCAGCAGATCTTCCCAACCCAGGAATCAAACTGGTATCTCCTGCATTGCAGGCAGATTCTTTACCAGCTAGGCTATCAGAGAAGCCCTGGTTGTCGGATTCAGTTCAGTTCAGTTGCTCAGTTGTGTCCGACTCTTTGCGACCCAATGAATCGCAGCACGCCAGGCCTCCCTGTCCATCACCAACTCCCAGACTTCACTCAGACTCATGTCCATCGAGTCAGTGATGCCATCCAGCCATCTCATCCTCTGTCGTCCCCTTCTCCTCCTGCCCCCAATCCCTCCCAGCATCAGAGTCTTTTCCAGTGAGTCAACTCTTTGCATGAGGTGGCCAAAGTACTGGAGTTTCAGCTTTAGCATCATTCCTTCCAAAGAAATCCCAGGGCTGATCTCCTTCAGAACGGACTGGTTGGATCTCCTTGCAGTCCAAGGGACTCTCAAGAGTCTTCTCCAATACCACAGTTCAAAAGCATCAATTCTTTGGCATTCAGCCTTCTTCACAGTCCAACTCTCACATCCATACATGACCACAGGAAAAACCATAGCCTTGACTAGACGGACCTTAGTCAGCAAAGTAATGTCTCTGCTTTTGAATATACTATCTAGGTTGGTCATAACTTTTCTTCCAAGGAGTAAGCGTCTTTTAATTTCATGGCTGCAGTCACCATCTGCAGTGATTTTGGAGCCCAAAAAAATAAAGTCTGACACAGTTTCTACTGTTTCCCCACCTATTTCTCATGGAAGTGATGGGACCAGATGCCATGATCTTTGTTTTCTGAATGTTGAGCTTTAAGCCAACTTTTTCACTCTCCTCTTTCACTTTCATCAAGAGGCTTTTTAGTTCCTCTTCACTTTCTCCCATAAGGGTGGTGTCATCTGCATATCTGAGGTTATTGATATTTCTCCTGGCAATCTTGATTCCAGCTTGTGTTTCTTCCAGTCCAGCGTTTCTCATGATGTACTCTGCATAGAAGTTAAATAAGCAGGGTGACAATATACAGCCTTGACGTACTCCTTTTCCTATTTGGAACCAGTCTGCTGTTCCATGTCCAGTTCTAACTGTTGCTTCCTGACCTGCATACAGATTTCTCAAGAGGCAGGTCAGGTGGTCTGGTATTCCCATCTCTCTCAGAATTTTCCAAGTTTATTGTGATCCACACGGTCAAAGGCTTTGGCATAGTCAATAAAGCAGAAATAGATATTTCTCTGGAACTCTCTTGCTTTTTCCATGATCCAGCGGATGTTGGCAATTTGATCTCTGGTTCCTCTGCCTTTTCTAAAACCAGCTTGAACATCAGAAAGTTCATGGTTCATGTATTACTGAAGCCTAGCTTGGAGAATTTTGAGCATTACTTTACTAGCATGTGAGATGAGTGCAATTGTGCAGTAGTTTGAGCATTCTTTGGCATTGCCTTTCTTTGGGATTGGAATGAAAACTGACCTTTTCCAGTCCTGTGGCCACTGCTGAGTTTTCCAAATTTGCTGGCATATTGAGTGCAGAACTTTCACAGCATCATCTTTCAGGATTTGAAACAGCTCAACTGGAATTCCTTCACCTCCACTAGCTTTGTTCGTCGTGATGCTTTCTAAGGCCCACTTGACTTCACATTCCAGGATGTCTGGCTCTAGATAAGTGATCACACCATCGTGATTATCTGGGTTGTGAAGATCTTTTTTGTACAGTTCTTCTGTGTATTCTTGCCACCTCTTCTTAATATCTTCTGCTTCTGTTAGGTCCATACCATTTCTTTCCTTTATCAAGCCCATCTTTGCATGAAATGTTCCCTTGGTATCTCTAATTTTCTTGAAGAGATCTCTAGTCTTTCCCATTCTGTTCTTTTCCTCTATTTCTTTGCATTGATCGCTAAAGAAGGCTTTCTTATCTCTTCTTGCTGTTCTCTGGAACTCTGCATTCTGATGCTTATATCTTTCCTTTTCTCTTTAGCTTTTCGCTTCTCTTCTTTTCACAGCTATTTGTAAGGCCTCCCCAGACAGCCATTTTACTTTTTTGCATTTCTTTTCCATGGGGATGGTCTTGATCCCTGTCTCCTGTACAATGTCACGAACCTCATTCCATAGTTCATCAGGCACTCTATCTATCAGATCTAGGCCCTTAAATCTATTTCTCACTTCCACTGTATAATCATAAGCAATTTGATTTAGGTCATACCTGAATGGTCTAGCGGTTTCCCTACTTTCTTCAATTTGAGTCTGAATTTGGTAATAAGGAGTTCATGATCTGAGCCACAGTCAGCTCCTGGTCTTGTTTTTGTTGACTGTATAGAGCTTCTCCGTCTTTGGCTGCAAAGAATATGATCAATCTGATTTCGGTGTTGACCATCTGGTGACGTCCATGTGTAGAGTCTTCTCTTGTGTTGTTGGAAGAGGGTGTTTGCTATGACCAGTGCATTTTCTTGGCAAAACTCTATTAGTCTTTGCCCTGCTTCATTCTGCATTCCAAGGCCAAATTTGCCTGTTACTCCAGGTGTTTCTTGACTTCCTACTTTTGCATTCCAGTTCCCTAGAATGAAAAGGACATCTTTTTTGGGTGTTAGTTCTAAAAAGTCTTGTAGGTCTTCATAAAACCGTTCAACTTCAGCTTCTTCAGAGTTACTGGTTGGGGCATAGACTTGGATAACTGTGATTCTGAATGGTTTGCCTTGGAGACAAACAGAGATCATTCTGTTGTTTTAGAGATTGCATCCAAGTACTGTATTTTGGACTCTTTTGTTAACCATGATGGCTACTCCATTTCTTCTGAGGGATTCCTGCCCACAATAGTAGATATAATGGTCATCTGAGTTAAATTCACCCATTCCAGTCCATTTTAGTTCGCTGATTCCAAGGGATTAGGGCCACCCTAATACATTATAACTGCATCTTAACTAACATTAGCAAAGACCTCCTTATCAAATAAGGTCACATTCTGACAGTTACCATTTCATTGTCTCCTAGTTTCCATCCATATAGTGGGAGTCATATTTCTGGTTCGTGTTTGGTTTTAGGGTAGTGGATGTATTATTAACCATTCTCCAATAAGATCTATTCTTTGAATCTTATTCCTGAGGTCTGGTAAGATGGGAAGCCAAACTTCCTGTGGAATTATTTTCATGGAACATGAAAATTATTAAGCAAGGAGTCTTTTCTCATGTAAACTCTTCAGACTTGGATTTCCTAGAACACACCTTGAGGAAGATCAATTTAAGAATTTTGTCCAGTTAAAGGAATAAAACTAGAGATGTAGGGATGTGATCTTCATGTTTATGTCTTTCCCAACACCCCTCATTCATATGTTGAAATCCTAACCCTCAAGGTGATAGTATTAGGAGGTGGAGCTGTTGAAATTTGCTGAAAGATGGTGGAGCCCTGGTGAAAGGGATTAATGCTCTAATAAAAGAGACCCAGAGAGTTAGCTCCTCCATTGCACCATGTGAGGACATGTGAGACACTGACAATCTGAAAACTAGGAGAAGGCTTTCACTTGAACCCAAGCATGATGGCACCCTGATCTTGGATTTTCAGACTCCAGAACTTGGATAAGTTGATATTGTCTACAAGCTACCTAGGATATGATGTTTTGTTATAAGCAGACTAAACAGATTAATTTCAGTTCAGTTCAGTCACTCAGTCATGTCCAACTCTTTGCAACCCTGTGAACCACAGCACTCCAGGCCTCCCTGTCCATCACCAACTCCACCCAAACCCATGTCCATTGAGTCGGTGATGCCATCCAACCATCTCATCCTCTGTCATCCCCTTCTCCTCCTGCCCTCAATCTTTCCCATCATCAAGGTCTTTTCCAATGAGTCAGCTCTTTGCATCAGGTGACCAAAGTGTTGGAGTTTCAGCTTCAACATTAGTCTTTCCAATGAACACCCAGGACTGATCTCCTTTAGAATGGACTGGTTGGATCTCCTTGCAGTCCAAGGGACTCTTAAGAGTCTTCTCCAACACCACAGTTCAACTCTTTGGTGCTCAGCTTTCTTTATAGTCCAACTCTCACATCCATACATGACCACTGGAAAAACCATAGCCTTAACTAGACGGACCTTTGTTGGCAAAGTAATGTCTCTGGTTTTGAATATGCTATCTAGGTTGATCATAACTTTCCTTCCAAGGAGTAAGTGTCTTTTAATTTCATGGCTGCAGTCACCGTCTGCAGTGATTTTGGAGCCCAGAAAAATAAAGTCAGCCACTGTTCCCACTGTTTCCCCATCTATTTCCCATGAAGTGATGGGACCTGATGCCATGATATTAGTTTTCTGAATGTTGAGTTTCAAGCCAACTTTTTCACTCTCCTCTTTCACTTTCATCAAGAGCCTTTTTAGTTCTTCATATCTTCAAGTCCTAATCCTTCACACACACACACATTGAACCACTGAATGCCACTTTGAGCTTTTGGTTTTAGGAGACTGTTTTGGAATTTCTACAAGTACTGTATAACATTTTCATGAACTTTTGAGTAAAGGCCTTTTTTTTTTTTTTTTTGATCTTTTATAAGATTCACGATAACTTTGGAGATGGCTGCTGTTTTCAGTTATAATGGAAGAACAATCTCATGAGTGCAAGGCAGGGAATGATGGTCCTTGCCTGGAATACAACCCAAGAGGATGGGGGAGAGGAGGTTACCCTGTGGAGTGATGGTCTGTAGAGCTCAGCTGACTCACTCTCCAATGAAACCAGTTAAAATTATAAGAAAGCAGCCATTAATACTTCTGGAAATGGTCCTAAGGACAAACAGTAATGAAGAATAATCTACACAACTCAGAAATTCAATGAACTTCAAGTAGGATAAATACAGAGAGATTCACAAATAGACATATCATGGTAAAAATGGTGAAAGACAAGGGAAACAATCTTGAAAACAAGAAAAAACCAAACTCGTTACATTCAAGGGCATCTCAATAAGAATAACATCTGACTTCTCAGCAGAAATAATAGAGGCCTGAGGTTGGGGAATAACATATTCAAGGTGCTCAAAGATAAAATGTGTCAACCAGACAGAGTTGTTATAGACCTCAAGTTGAAGGGTATGGTCCACAACGAGATTGAGCCTGTCAGATCAACTGACTACAAGCCAGAAGGGTTCAATAACTTACCAGAACAAGCCACAGAACCCAGGACAACACCAAATGAAGATAGAGGTAGTGCGGGGTCTGGGAGGATCCCAAACACAGAGCTTCAGTGCCTTCTCCCCAGGGAATCAGTGCATGTCCCCCTTCGGGCACACTGATGGGTTTGCTAACCAAGAAGCTCCATCAGTCATGCCTAGAGTTTTTATTAGGTTACCATTGCATTGAGGGAAAGGGAATGGCACCCCACTCCAGTACTCTTGCCTGGAAAATCCCATGGGCGGAGGAGCCTGGTAGGGTGCAGTCCATGGGGTCATGAAGAGTCAGACACGACTGAGCGACTTCACTTTCACTTTTCACTTTCCTGCATTGGAGAAGGAAATGGCAACCCACTCCAGTGTTCTTGCCTGGAGAATCCCAGGGATGGGGGAGCCTGGTGGGCTGCCGTCTATGGGGTCGCACAGAGTTGGACACGACTGAAGCGACTTAGCAGCAGTAGCAGCAGCATTGCATTGAACATTGGCCATGTGAACTCTTGTCTCCAGCTCTTTCCTCCCCTCTCTTCCCTGGAGATCAGGAGGTCAGGCTGATATCATGTGGCTCAAAAGTTCCAACTCTGTAATCACAGGGTTCTTTCCAACATGACCAGTCTCCATCCTGATGCTAATCAGCGGTTCACTGTGAGTCAACTCATTGGCACAAACTTAGGTGTAATCCAAGAGGCTCACAAATAACAAAGGTACTTCATCACTCAGGAAATTCCAAGGATTTTGGAAATTCCATGGCAGGAACCCTGAGCAAAGAACAGACAGATCATTTATTATACAACAATCATCGTGTGCCATTCCTTTTATATTAATATGTTCCTACATTCAGTTAGTTGGTATTTTTAATTGAGAATGTTTGCATTTGTATTCAAAAGAGATATTGGTTTACAGATTTCTTTTATAGATGTCTTTGTCTTGTTTTTGGTATCAGGCTCATAGGATGAACTGGGGAGTATTCTGTTATTTTTTGGAAGAGTTTGTGAAGAATTAATGTTAATTCCTCTTTCAACATTTGGTAGAATTTACCAGTGACGTCATCTATTCTTGGAAAAATTTTTGTGAGCAGTTTTGCAATTAATAATTTAATCTATCGATTTTCTTAAATCTTTTAAGACTTTCTATTTCTTCTTGAGTCAGTTTCAGTCAGTTTTGTCTTTATGGAAATGTGTCCATTTTATCTAAGTTGAATTATTTGCATTTTTCATTCCTAATCCTTTTTTTTTTTAATTTTCATATTTGTAAGGTCAGTAGTAACACCTCTCTTCCATTTCTGCTTCTTTGTACCACTGTTTGGTAATGAGGATACTGCCCTTTGTTTTTGGAGTGACACTCATGGTTCATGAGCATGGCGGTGGGCGGGGTGGTAGCCTCTGGTCTTCTTGGCTTGAGTTTTATGCTAAGGAACCTCTGCCAAATGAGTGAGGTGGAATGAGGGGCTCAGGCCCCAGGATTCTTGGCTTGCTGTACCTGGAGTAGAGCCATCACAGTATAAGTGAGGCTGGGTAAGGGAAAGAAGTCCATGATCTCTTGGCTACACTCACCTGGAATTTCAACAGAGGCCAGTGGGGTAGGCAAGATAGACATGCAGGCAGCCTGCCTGCCTGCAGAACCATTGCAGGTCTTTATGGGAACTAGGGAGAGGTGGTTCAGTCTTCTTGGACTGCCAGAGTGAGCCTTCCATCACACTGATCTGGGGCAAAGGCTGCAAGAGTATGGGTCATAGCTCTAGTGCCACAGATTCTTGACATTTAAGTAGATTTTCTTGATTCAGTATTTCTGCCTTTGCTGTATGCAATTGGACAATTTACAGAGATGGTTATTTATAGATAATTCCACCAGTTAAGGTTGTTCACTGGAAAGAGGGTCCTCAGGACTCCTCACGTGAAATTCTAGAAGTATGCCCAATCTCCAGCCTTGCCGCAATGCACTTCAAGTCTTGGCTTTGTAACTTTAGGTGGCTGTGAACAGTTCAGGGAGGGCTGACAGAAAATAGGACACAAAGACCACATAGGAGACATATATGTGGGGAATTTATATTGAATTGGAAAAAATGTTAAAATATGAAATAATTACGTTTGAAAAGTAAAGTTTAAAGTTGTGAAGAGCTTAGGACATGTTCATTGAGCAACAAAAAAAGTGGAATGCTTGCAATGGAGAGCAAGACACATAACTTAGGCACAAATAATCTCTTTATAAGGTTTTTAAATAGCAGAGTGTGCCGCCCATAAGCTTGAAGAATAGCACTTTAAAACAAACTGGATTCTCAAATTTAGATGACTGATCTCCTGAGTAAGTAAAACACAGCTTCCCTATCACCACATTCATTATGGAAGAATTTGACAGAGGTACTTTATTAACATAAATTATAAAAATAGCATCAATGTCATACATTTTACCTGCAACATTCAGTCGGAGCAAAATACAAATAATTAAAAATTTTTAATATGTGTGTGTGCTCAGTTGTGTCTGACTCTTTGAGACTCCAGGGATTGCAGCCCATCAAGCTCCTTTGTCCATGGGATTCTCCAGGCAAAAATACTCGAGTGGGTAGCCACTCCCTTATTCCAAGGGATCTTCCCAACCCAGGGATCAAACCTGGGTCTCCTGCATTGCAGGCAGATTCTTTACCACTTGAGCCACCAAAGTTTTTAATAGCAAAGTGCAATTAAACCAAATGATGTTCTGGGCCAGACAGATGAGTATTTTGTTCTTCCTCCAGGAAGTTAAGGATTTCCCTGGTGGCTCAGATGGTAAAATGCCTACAATGCAGGAGACCTGGGTTCAATCCCTGGGTCAGGAAGATCCTCTGGAGAAGGAAATGGCAACCCACTCCAGTACTCTTGCCTGGAAAATCCCATGGACGGAGGAGCATGGTAGGCTATAGTCCATGGGGTTGCAAAGAGTCAGACATGATTGAGTGACCACTTCACCAGGAAGTTCAACAAATAAAAACAGCTATCTTTCCTTCTTGACTTCTGGCAAGGCTGTTAGCTATGTTGCTGCCCAGACTGGAGCACAGGATAAACAACCTCATTAGATGCCTGGCAATGCTTGGGTTCTTAGGGCATGTCAGCTTCCGGAACATGGGTAAGCTATTGTTTTTCCCTTTCCAGGATGAGGAGATAAATCATACTTCAAATATTTATCCTCCATATCTTGCTTGCTCTAGTAAGGCACTTGGTTGTGCTGTCATTTCAAATGAAATGCCAAATATAGAATGATTTCAAGTTAAAAAAATATATATTATTTAATGAGATGCCTCTTTGCAAGTTAAAATCTAAAAATCTTAAAGGAAATGCATGTTCTCACGTGTTGGCAAGATTATAGAACTTGGTCTTTCTTTGGGATCCTCCCACTCTTCCAGTGGCAGTTCGGTAATTTCTTCAATAAGAGGAAGAAGTAGCAGATATAGTGATGCTATCTGACAACTTCTCTTAGCAACACAAAGTATTCTGAACATATATTAAGTGATCATTTGCACAGTATGGTTAAAATGACTACTTATTAAAGTTGCGCTCTGGGATACTAGAATTTGACTGTTGAGTCAAAAAGGAAAAACTAGGAACTACAGTTAGTGAAATACACAAAAATTATATGTAAACTATGAATTATATATGTAATTTCATATGTACATTATGATTATATTCATATAGATATATAAATAGATATAGTGATCAATATATATTTATACTGAGTATTATAGCTCCCTGGTGGCTCAGATGTTAAAGAATTTGCCTGAAATGCAGGTGATCCGGGTTCTCTCCCTGGGTCAGTAAGATCCCCTGGAGAAGGAAATGGCAACCCACTTCCCTATTCTTGCCTGGGGAATTCTATGGACAGAGGAGTCTGATAGGCTACAGTAGTCCATAGGGTGGCAAAGAGTTGGACACGACTGAGCAAGTAAGCCGTTCACTTTCAACTCATAGAGCTAAAAAGCTAAATTCTATCTGAGCTAAAAAGAAAGTCAACTTAAAGTGCTTTGATGAATAGCAAAATGAAGTATAATACTCATTAATGTGAAAAAAAATTCTCATCCTAGTTCACTAAAACCTAATGATTTAAAAGGGCTTCCCTCAAACTCTTCCAGAAAATTGCAGAGGAAGGTAAACTTTCAAACTCATTCTATGAGGCGACCATCACCCTAATACCAAAACCTGACAAAGATGCCACAAAAAAAGAAAACTATAGGCCAATATCAGTGATGTACATACATGCAAAAAACCTTAACAAAATTGTAGCAGTCAGGATCCAACAACACAGTAAAAAGATCATACACCATGACCAAGTGGGCTTTATCCCAGGGATGCAAGGATTCTTCAATATCCACAAATCAATCAATGTAATACACCACATTAACAATAAAAACCATATGATTATCTCAATAGATGCAGAGAAAGCCTTTGACAAAATTCAACATCCATTTATGATAAAAACTCTCCAGGAAGCAGGAATAGAAGGAACATACCTCAACATAATAAAAGCTATATATGACAAACCCACAGCAAACATTATCTTCAATGGTGAAAAATTGAAAGCATTTCCCCTAAAGTCAGGAACAAGACAAGGGTGCCCACTTTCACCATTACTATTCAACATAGTTTTGGAAGTTTTGGCCACAGCAATCAGAGCAGAAAAAGAAATAAAAGGAACCCAAATTGGAAAAGAAGTAAAACTCACTGTTTGCGATGACATGATCCTCTACATAGAAAACCCTAACGACTCCACCAGAAAATTACTAGAGCTAATCAATGAATATAGTAAAGTTGCAGGATATAAAATCAACACACAGATATCCCTTGCATTCCTATACACTAATAATGGGAAAATAGAGAAATTAAGGAAACAATTCCATTCACCATTGCCATGAAAAGAATAAAATACTTAGGAATATATCTACCTAAAGATACTAAAGAGCTATATGTAGAAAACTATAAAACACTGGTGAAAGAAATCAAAGAGGACGCTAATAGATGGAGAAATATACCATGTTCATGGATTGGAAGAATCAATATAGTGAAAATGAGTATAGTACCCAAAGCAATTTATAGATTCAATTGATGCAATTCCTATCAAGCTACCAACGGTATTTTTCACAGAGCTAGAACAAATAATTTCACAATTGTATGGAAATACAAAAAAACCTCGAATAGCCAAAGCAATCTTGAAAAAGAAGAATGGAACTGGAGGAATCAACCTGCCTGACTTCAGGCTCTACTACAAAGCCACAGTCATCAAGACAGTATGGTACTGGCACAAAGACAGAAATATAGACCAATGGAACAAAATAGAAAGCCCAGAGATAAATCCATGCACCTATGGACACCTTATCTTTGACAAAGGAGGATTAAAGACAACCTCTTTAACAAGTGGTGCTGGGAAAATTGGTCAACCACTTGTAAAAGAATGAAACTAGAACACTTTCTAACACCATACACAAAAATAAACTCAAAATGGATTAAAGATCTAAATGTAAGACCAGAAACTATAAAAGTCCTAGAAGAGAACATAGGAAAAGCACTCTCCAACATACATCAAATCAGGATCGTCTATGACCCACCTCTCAGAATATTGGAAATAGAAGCAAAAATAAACAAAGGGGACCTAATTAAACTTAAAAGCTTCTTCACAACAAAGGAAACTATAAGCAAGGTGAAAAGACAGCCTTCAGAATGGGAGAAAATAATAGCAAATGAAGCAACTGACAAACAACTAATCTCAAAAATATACAAGCAACTCCTGCAGCTTAATTCCAGAAAAATAAAAGACCCAATAAAAAAATGGGCCAAAGAACTAAATAGACATTTCTCCAAAGAAGACATACAGATGGCTAACAAACACATGAAAAGATGCTCAACATCACTCATTATCAGAGAAATGCAAATCAAAACCACAATGAGGTACCATTGCACGCCAGTCAGAATGGCTGCAATCCAAAAGACTACAAGCAATAAATGCTGGAGAGGGTGTGGAGAAAAGGGAATCCTCTTACACTGTTGGTGGGAATGCAAACTGGTACAGCCACTATGGAGAACAGTGTGGAGATTCCTTCAGTTCAGTTCAGTTCAGTTGCTCAGTCGTTTTCGACTCTTTGCGACCTCATGAATCGCAGCATACCAGGCCTCCCTGTCCATCACCAACTCCTGGAGTTCACTCAGACTCGCGTCCATCGAGTCAGTCATGCCATCCAGCCATCTCATCCTCTGTCGTCCCCTTCTTCTCCTGCCCCCAATCCCTCCCAGCATCAGAGTCTTTTCCAATGAGTCAACTCTTCACATGAGGTGGCCAAAGTACTGGAGTTTCAGTTTTAGCATCATTCCTTCCAAAGAACACCCAGGGCTGATCTCCTTCAGAATGGACTGGTTGGATCTCCTTACAGTCCAAGGGACTCTCAAGAGTCTTCTCCAACACCACAGTTCAAAAGCATCAATTCTTCAGCGCTCAGCCTTCTTCACAGTCCAACTCTCACATCCATACATGACCACAGGAAAAACCATAGCCTTGACTAGACGGACCTTAGTCGGCAAAGTAATGTCTCTGCCTTTGAATATACTATCTAGGTTGGTCATAACTTTTCTTCCAAGGAGTAAGCGTCTTAATTTCATGGCTGCAATCACCATCTACAGTGATTTTGGAGCCCCCCAAAATAGTCTGACACTATTTCCAGTGTTTTCCCATCTATTTCCCATGGAGTGATGGGACTGGATGCCATGATCGTAGTTTTCTGAATGTTGAGCTTTAAGCCAACTTTTTCACTCTCCTCTTTCACTTTCATCAAGAGGCTTTTTAGTTCCTCTTCACTTTCTGCCATAAGGGTGGTGTCATCTGCATATCTGAGGTTATTGATATTTCTCCCGGCAATCTTGATTCCAGCTTGTGTTCTTCCAGTCCAGTGTTTCTCATGATGTACTCTGTAGAAGTTAAATAAGAAGGGTGACAATATACAGCCTTGACGTACTCCTTTTCCTATTTGGAACCAGTCTGCTGTTCCATGTCCAGTTCTAACTGTTGCTTCCTGACCTGCATACAGATTTCTCAAGAGGCAGGTCAGGTGGTCTGGTATTCCCATCTCTCTCAGAATTTTCCACAGTTTATTGTGATCCACACAGTCAAAGGCTTTGGCATAGTCAAGAAAGCAGAAATAGATGTTTTTCTGGAACTCTCTTGCTTTTTCCATGATCCAGCGCATGTTGGCAATTTGATCTCTGGTTCCTCTGCCTTTTCTAAAACCAGCTTGAACATCAGGAAGTTCACGGTTCACGTATTGCTGAAGCCTAGCTTGGAGAATTTTGAGCATTACTTTACTAGCATGTGAGATGAGTGCAATTGTGTGGTAGTTTGAGCATTCTTTGGCATTGCCTTTCTTTGGGATTGGAATGAAAACTGACCTTTTCCAATCCTGTGGCCACTGCTGAGTTTTTCAAATTTGCTGGCATATTGGGTGCAGTACTTTCACAGCATCATCCTTCAGGATTTGAAATAGCTCTACTGGAGTTCCATCACCTCCACTAGCTTTGTTCGTCATGATGCTTTCTAAGGCCCACTTGACTTCACATTCCAAGATGTCTGGTTCTAGATGAGTGATCACACCATCGTGATTATCTGGGTCGTGAAGATCCTTTTTGTACAGTTCTTCTGTGTATTCTTGCCACCTCTTCTTAATATCTTCTGTTTCTGTTAGGTCCATACCATTTCTGTCCTTTATCGAGCCCATCTTTGCATGAAATGTTCCCTTGGTATCTCTAATTTTCTTGAGGAGATTTCTAGTCTTTCCCATTCTGTTCTTTTCCTCTATTTCTTTGCATTGATTGCTGAAGAAGGCTTTCTTATCTCTTCTTGCTGTTCTCTGGAACTCTGCATTCAGATGCTTATATCTTTCCTTTTCTCCTTGGCTTTTCTCTTCTCTTCTTTTCATAGCTATTTGTAAGGCCTCCCCAGACAGCCATTTTGCTTTTTTGCATTTCTTTTCCATGGGGATGGTCTTTATCCCTGTCTCCTGTACAATGTCACGAACCTCATTCCATAGCTCATCAGGCACTCTATCTATCAGATCTAATCCCTTAAATCTATTTTTCACTTCCACTGTATAATCATAAGGGATTTAATTTAGGTCATACCTGAATGGTCTAGCGATTTTCCCTGCTTTCTTCCTTAAAAACTGGAAATAATCCTGCCTTATGACCCAGCAATCCCACTGCCGGGCATACACACAGAGGAAACCAGAACTGAAAGAGACACGTGTACCCCAGTGTTCATCGCAGCACTGTTTATAATAGCCAGGACATGGAAGCAACCTAGATGTCCATCAGCAGATGAATGGATAAGAAAGCTGTGGTACATATACACAATGGAGTATTACTCAGCCATTAAAAAGAATACATTTGAATCAGTTCTAATGAGGTGGATGAAACTGGAACCTATTATACAGAGTGAAGTAAGCCAGAAAGAAAAACACCAATACAGTATACTAACGCATATATATGGAATTTAGAAAGATGGTAACAATAACCCTGTATACGAGACAGCAAAAGAGACACAGATGTATAGAACAGTCTTTTAGACTCTGTGGGAGAGGGAGAGGGTGGGATGATTTGGGAGAATGGCATTGAAACATGTACAATATCATATAAAAAACGAGTCGCCAGCCCAGATTCAATGCATGATACTGGATGCTTGGGGCTGGTGCACTGGGACGACCCAGAGGGATGGTACAGGGAGGGAGGAGGGAAGGGGGTTCAGGATGGGGAACACGTGTATACCTGTGGCGGATATATGTTGATGTATGGCAAAACCAATACAATATTGTAAAGTAATTAACCTCCAATTAAAATAAATAAATTAAAAATAAAATAATAAAAGGGCTTCCCTTGGTGGTTCAGTGGTAAAGAATCTGCCTGCAATGCAGGAGACACCAGTTCCCACCCTGTTATCAGGAAGATCGCCTGTAGAAGGAAATGGCAACCCACTTCAGTATTATTGCCTAGGAAATCCCATGGACAGAGGAGCCTGGTGGGCTAGAGGCCATGGGGTTGCAAAAGAGTCAGACATGACATATCAACTAAATAATAGCAACAAACGATTTAAAACCTGATTTGAAGCAATCCTGTTTGTTTATTTTGAGGGGTTTACCCTCCTTGGAAAATAGCTGCACTGACACATCATGGATACTGACAAAGTGTTGTTCACCTCATTTCAGTTTAGTTCAGTCACTCAGTCGTGTCCGACTTTTTGAGACCCCATAGACTGCAGCATGCCAGGCTTCCCCCTCCATCACCAACTCCTGGAGCCTACTCAAACTCATGTCCATTGCGTCGGTGATGTCATCCAACCATCTCATCCTCTGTTGTTCCCTTCTCCTCCTTGCCTTCAATTGTTCCCAGCATCAGGGTCTTTTCCAATGAATCAGTTCTTTGCATCAGGTGGCCAAATTATTGGAGCTTCAGTTTCAGCATCAGTCCTTCCAATGAATATTCAAGACTGATCTCCTTTAGGATGGACTGGTTGGATCTCCTTGCAGTTCAAGTGACTCTCAAGAGTCTTTCCCAACACCATAGTTCAAAAGCATCAATTCTTTGGTGGTCATGTTTCTTTATGGTCCAACTCTCACATCCATACATGACTACTGGAAAAACCATAGCTTTGACTAGATGGACCTTTGTTGGTAAAGTAATGTCTGCTTTTTAATATGCTGTCTAGGTTGGTAATAGCTTTTTTTCCAAGGAGCAAGTGTCTTTTAATTTCATGGATGCAGTCACCATCTGCAGTGATTTTGGAGTCCCCAAAATCAAGTCTCTCACTGTTTCCTCATCTATTTGCCATGAAGTGATGGGACCAGGTGCCATGATCTTAGTTTTCTGAATGTTGAGTTTTAAGCCAACTTTTTCACTCTCCTCTTTGACGTTCATCAAGAGGCTCTTTATTTCTTTGCTTTCTGCCATAAGGGTGGTGTCATCTGCATATCTAAGGTTATTGATATTTCTCCTGGCAATCTTGATTCCAGCTTGTGCTTCTTCCAGCCCGGCATTTCATATGATGTACTCTATATATAAGTTAAATAAGCAGGGTGACAATATACAGCCTTGATGTACTCCTTTCCCTATTTGGAACCAGTCTATTGTTCCATGTCCAATCCTAACTGTTGCTTCCTGACCTGCATACAGATTTCTCAGGAGGCAGGTCAGGTAGACTGGTGTTCCCATCTCTTTAAGACTTTTCCACAGTTTGTTGTGATCCACACAGTCAAAGGCTTTGGTGTAGTCAATAAAGCAGAAGTAGATGTTTTTCTGGAACTCTTGTGCTTTTTTGATGATCCAGAAGATGTTGGCAATTTGATCTCTGGTTCCTCTGCCTTTTCTAAATCTAACGTGTACATTTGGAAGTTCTCAGTTCACATACTGTTAAAGCCTGGCTTAAAGAATTTTGAGCTTTACTGTGCTAGCGTGTGAGATGAGTGCAATTGTGAGGTAGCTTGAGCATTCTTTGACATTACCTTTCTTTGAGATTGGAATGAAAATGGCCACTGCTGAGTTTTCCAAATTTGCTGGCATATTGAGTGCAGCACTTTCACAGCATCATCTCTCAGGATTTGAAACAGCTCAACTGGAATTCCTTCACCTCCACTAGCTTTGTTCGTCGTGATGCTTTCTAAGGCCCACTTGACTTTGCATTCCAGGATGTCTGGCTCTAGGTGAATGATCACACCATCGTGGTTATCTGGGTCATAAAGATCTTTTTTGTATAGTTCTTCTGTGTATTCTTGCCTTCTCTTCTTAATATCTTCTGCTTCTGTTAGGTCCAGACCATTTCTGTCCTTTATCAAGCCCATCTTTGCATGAAATGTTCCCTTGGGATCTCTAATTTTCTTGAAGAGATCTCTAGTCTTTCCTATTCTATTGTTTTCCTCTATTCTTTGCATTGATAACTGAGGAAGGCTTTCTTATCTCTCCCTATTGTTCTTTGGAACTCTGCATTCAGATGCTTATATCTTTTCTTTTCTCCTTTGCCTTTACCTTTCACCTACTGAAAGGCAAATTTTAGATTGCAGGAGCTTGGAAATACATTTGCCTGTCATTTCAGTATCCAGGTTCCTTGATTTTATCTGCTCCTAAACAGCTGACTAGATAAGAATTGAGCACAAAACATTATCAATGTCTTGATGTATCCCATGTATCATGAAAAAAATAATCACAAAATAAAGAGCAATATATTTTTTGGAAAGCGGTTAAGATCAAGGTCACAAATCTGTAAAACAGCACAATTATTGTATTTTAAAAATACTCTAAGTAAGGTTTTATATACATAAAGGATACTTAAAATATTTATTGTGGCATATTCATAAAGCAAAAGGGAAGTTATACAAAATTATTTATACTAATAACATTGCATTGTGTTATCTATAAGTGTTTTAAGTAATTTTCTGAGTTCTATTAAAAATCTGTGTATCTTTAAATGTACTAGTATTTGAGTTGGTTTATAGTGTGTGTATTTCATTCTAAAAAATGTTTTAAAGTCCTAAGGCATAAACAATGAATTGTTATTATTTTGAAGTAAAAGTTAGCAGAATTTTCCATATGTATTCCAAATCACAGACTCTTAGAGTGATTCAGAACTTGAGGTCATCTGGTTTCATTTACCACCCACTGTGATAAATACTGGATCTTACAACCTCTATCTGAAGACATTCATGGGCAGAGAACTCAGTGCTCTTGGCACATGAATGACTCAGTGTTGGAGCATGGACTAGTTGTTAGTCACTGGGCTAAGTTCTTTTATAATGTTATCATAAAATAATTCTGTGGGGTAT
Organism: Oryx dammah; assembly: GCF_014754425.2. Taxonomy (NCBI): domain Eukaryota; kingdom Metazoa; phylum Chordata; class Mammalia; order Artiodactyla; family Bovidae; genus Oryx; species Oryx dammah. Next base: position 33,237,435 of record NW_024070198.1, on the reverse strand, counting down.
TGGTAGTTTGACAGATGAAGAAGCAATGTCAGAGGTGAAGTTACTTGCTCGAGGCCATTCTGTTATTTAGTTATAGTGTCAGTCAGTTGACACAAATTCAGTGTTTTAGACATGCCACTATGCTGTTAACAAACTCACTCTCACTCTACGTGATTTCTCTTCACATATTCTAAGATAACCATCATAGGCTTTCCTGACCCCTACGCCTCCAAAAAAGAGTTTCTTATTCAGCACTGTTTCTCATATTATTAATACTTCTCAATGATCTTCTGGTTACCTTTAACAGGATGCCGATGGTGGGAGACAGAATGAGATTTTGGGAGACAGAAGTAATCTTTTTCCCACTTTTGTTTGCGCTCAAAGCTATAAATATTAATTTGCAAAAGATCAAACAATAGAAAAATATTTCAGGTCAATAAATACTAATCCTTACCTATCCCCTGTATTTAACTCTATATTTTGTTGCTGTTGTTAAATCACTCAGTTGTGTCCAACTCTTTGTGACCCCATGGACTGCAGTATGCCAGGCTTCCCTGTCCTTCGCCATCTCCCAGAGTTTGCTCAAACTTATGCATATTGATTTGATGATACCATCCAACCATCTCATCCTCTGTCGTCCCCTTCTCCTCCTGCTTTCAATCTTTCCTAGCATCAGGGTCTTAACTCTGTATAGTTAGGAAATTTTTGTGTCCCTTCTATTACCTATTTCTTGTTTCTTTCTATATTCAAGGCAGCCCTTGCTTTGAACAGTTCTGGTGTGCACAGTTTCAGGGACTACAGTTTAAATAATCAGTTGCCCAACAGCACAACTTCAGCATCAGTTATCATGGTATATTAGCTGTGAGTAATTTACCTATGGACAGATGCATCCCATGACCAGTGACTCATAATGCCAGCTTCAAAGCCTATTAGTGACTGGTCACTGTCCATGTTTTTAGTTCATGCATAGACAGCAAACCACACAGTTGTGCTGCCCTCTTGGTTTCTAGTCACAGAGCCATGTGACATTTTACAAAAGTGGAAAATCAAAAGAAGGAATTGGCCTTAAATATGTACAGCAATGGAATGAAAAGTGAAAACAGTGGAAGTGAAATTTGAATGGAATGTAAATACAGTTTCAGAGAAAATCGCTGCCCAAGAGAATGTCTGATGGACTCTAGGTACACAACCAGAGAAGCTTCGTGAGGGTGAATTTAACATAAGTGAGGAAAGTGAATGTAATGAAAAGAATTCACTGTCTCAGAGGAAGTGACTCTGGCCAAAAAAAAACACACACACACACCATGTTAAAGGAACTCTGAGAGATAACACCGCACTGAAAGCACAAAGGTTAAAATGCTGGTAGCTGATCCAAACTTAGAAAGGAGCGTGACGATTTGCCAGGGCAGAGAAAGGACACCTACTTTGTCTCATAAACTTGTGATGAGAAGAAAGCAAACACTGTTAAAATAGTCTTGGTAAGTTTTCTGCATGAAGAAATAAAAACTTTAACTCAATATTTGTAAAGTTTTAAATTACAGTGAGCTAAATAAATAAAAAATAAATTTAGCTTCATTTAAAAATTTTCCCCATACATGTATAATCAACATGAACACTTTTAATATTTTAATTAACAAATAGTTTTAAAGATCGTGGACAAATAATACTTTCTTGCATTGATTATCAAGATTGCTTTGTAGTTCCAGCTTGCATGCATGGTCATTTTTATAATCTTGCATTGCTGTACATAGCAATGACCCTTTATGTAATTTGTGTGTGTGTAAACAAAAAGTTATGATCAACCTAGATAGCATATTCAAAAGCAGAGACATTACTTTGCTGACTAAGGTCCATCTAGTCAAGGCTATGGTTTTTCCTGTGGTCATGTATGGATGTGAGAGTTGGACTGTGAAGAAGGCTGAGCGCCAAAGAATTGATGCTTTTGAACTGTGGTGTTGGAGAAGACTCTTGAGAGTCCCTTGGACTGCAAGAAGATCCACCCAGTCCATTCTGAAGGAGATCAGCCCTGGGTGTTCTTTGGAAGGAATGATGCTAAAGCTGAAACTCCAGTACTTTGGCCACCTCATGCAAAGAGTTGACTCATTGGAAAAGATCCTGATGCTGGGAGGGATTGGGGGCAGGAGGAGAAGGGGACGACTGAGGATGAGATGGCTGGATGACATCATGGACTCGATGGACATGAGTGTGAGTGAACTCCGGGAGTTGGTGATGGACAGGGAGGCTTGGCGTGCTGCAATTCATGGGGTCGCAAAGAGTCAGATACCACTGAGCGACTGAACTGAACTGAACTGAAACAAATGTGTGCCTCTATAGAGCTAGTTGTTTATTTTTAAGTAGAACTTAGTACCTTTTGACCCTTCACCCATTTTGCCTCTTCCTCACCTCCCCACGGCCTATCCGTTCTCTACATCTATGAGCTCAGATTTTTGGTTTGTGTTTTGTTTGTTCTTAGATTCACCTGAAAGTGAGATTATATGGTATTTGTCTATCTGACTTAATTTTGCTTATTCTAATGCCCTCAAGGTCCATTCAAGTTGGTGCAAATGGCAAGATCTCCTTTTTTATGGCTAAATAATATTCTACTGTATATATTCGTATATACATATACTATGCACACATACAGATATCACATTTTCTTAATCCACTCATCCATAAATGGACACAGGGGTTTTTTTTCCCCTCATATCTTGGCTGTTGTAAATAATGCTGCAATGAACATGAGGGTGTATGTATCTTTTCTAGTTAGTGTTTTCAATTTCTTCAGATAAATATCCAGAAATGAAATTACTAAATCATATGATAGGTCTATTTTTAGTTTTTTTAAGGAACTTCCATGCTGTTTTCCAGGGCTTCCCAGGTAGCTCAGCTGGTAAAGAATCTCCCTGCAATGCAGGAGACACCAATTTGATTCCTGGCTCTGGAAGTTCCCCTGGAGAAGGGATAGGCTACCACTCCAGTATTCTTGGCTTCCCTGGTAGCTCAGACAGTAAAGAATCCACCTGCAATTCGGGAGACCTGGGTTTGATCCCTGGGTTGGGAAGATCCTCTGGAGGAGGGCAAGGCAACCCACCGCAGTATCCTTGTCTGGAGAATCCCCATGGACAGAGGTGCCTGGTGGGCTATAGTCCATGGGGTCACAAAGAGTTGGACATGACTGAACAACTAAGCACATGTTTTCTGTGATTCCATGATGGCTGCACCAATTTACATCCTCACCAACAGTACATACACAAGGGTTCCCTTTTGCTACATTGTCACCAACAGTTTTTTGTTTTTGTCTTTTTGGTAATATATGCAGTTGGAAAAACATAACAGGATATTTACATTACCACATTCTGTTGATGGACATTTAGGTTGTTTTAAGTTTTTCACTATTAGGGTTGCTGACATTCTTTTGTCCACGTAGGCAAGTACTCTAATGAATGAATTTCTGGAAGTGCAACTACTGGGTCAAGATATTTATGCATTTAAAACTTTGATAGACATTGCCAAATAGCCCTTGAAAGAGATGTATAATTTATATTCCTTTAAGCCATTATAAAAGTGCCCATTTCCATGTGACCTCACCAAGTCTTCTTAAATCTTGCCGATTTCATGGGCAAAAAAGTCAAATCTACCAGCATATCTTAATGGGTTTACCTCCATGTGTCAGTTCTATCCAGTTCTCCCATACTAACCCAACTCATAATTAACTTTTCAAAAAAGTTTTAAAATATTTATTGGAGTATAGTTGCTTTAGTTTCTACTGCATGGCAAAGCTAATCAGCTATAAGTGAAAGTGAAGTCCCTCAGTCATGTCTGACTCTTTGCAACCCCATGGAGTATATATAGCCTACCAGGCTTCTCTGTCCATGGGATTCTCCAGGCAAGAGTGCTGGAGTGGGTTACCATTTCCTTCTCCAGGGGATCTTCCCGACCCAGGAATCGAACCTGGGTCTCCCGCATTGGAGGTAGATGCTTTAACCTCTGAGCCACCAGGGAAGCCAATTGTTTTTGGATTTCCTTCCCATTTAGGTCACCACAGAGCACTGAGTAGAGTTCCCCGTGCTATACAGGAGGTTCTCATTAGCTGTCTAATTTATACTTACTAGTGTATATACATCAACCCAACCTCCCAATTCATTCCATTCCCCCTTTCCCCACTTCATATCTGTATGTTTGTTCTCGATGTCTGCATCTCTATTTCTGCTTTGTTAATAAGATTGTCTTACCGATCTGTTCAGATTCCACATGTATCTGTTAAAATACAATATTTGTTTTTCTCTGACTTACTTTACTCTGTATGAGTCTCTAGGTCCACCCACATCTCTACAAATGACCCAATTTCATTCCTTTTTATGTTTAATATTACTATTCCACTATATGTATGTTGTTGTTGATTAGTTGCTAAGTCGTGTTTGATTTTTGCAATGCAGCAGACTGTAGCCCGCCAGGCTCTTCTGTCCATGGAATTTCCCAGGCAAGAATACTGGAGTTGGTTGCCATTTTCCTCTCCAAGGGATCTTCCCCACTCGGGGACAGAACCCACATCTCTCGTGTTGCAGGCAGAGTCTCTGCCGCTGAGCTGCTGGGGAAGCCCTTGCATTTATGCACCACATCTCCTTCATCCACTCCTCTGCTGGTGGACATTTAGGTCGTTTCCACGTCCTGGCTATTGGAAATAGTGCTGCAATGAACACTGGGGTGCGTATCTTTTCAAGTTATGGTTTCCTCTTGGGTACATGTCCAGTAGTGTGATCGCTGGGTCACATGGTAGTTCTATTTTTTGTTTTGAAAGGAACCTTCAGACTGTTTTCCATCGTGACTGTATCAATTTACATTCCCACCAACGGTGCAAGAGGGTTCCCTTTTCTCCACACCCTCTCCAACATTTACCGTTTGTAGAATTTTGTGACGATGGTCATTCTGACAGGTGTGAGGTGATACCTCACTGTAGTATTGATTTGCATTTCCCTAAGTAATAGTGAGCATCTTTTCATGTGTCTCTTGGCCATCTGTACATCTGTTTCAGAGAAATGTCTATTTGGACCTTCCACCCTTTTTTATTGGGTTGTTTTTGTGATATTGAGCTGCATGATTGTATATTTTGGAAACTCATCTTTTTCATTTGCAAATATTTCCTCCCATTCTGAGGACTGTCTTTTTGCCTTGTTTATGGTTTCCTTTCCTTTGCTTTGCTGTTTATGGTTTCCTTTGCTTAAAAACAAAAATTTTTAAGTTTAATTAGGTCCTTTTTATTTTATTCTCATTACTCTAGGAGAAAGATCAGAGAAAGATCTTGCTGCAATTTATGTCCAAGAGTATTCTATACTTTCCTTTAAGAATTTTAGTGTCTGGCCTTACACATAGGTCTTTAATCTATTTTGAATTTATTTTTATGTATGTTGTTAGGGAGTGTTCTAATTTCATTCTTTTACATGTAGCTGTCCAGTTTTTCCAGCACTAATTATTGAAGGAGGCAGTCTTTGCTCCATTGTATGTTCTGGCCTCCTTTGTCATAGATTAGGTGATCACAGGTGTGTGGATTTCTCTCTGGGCTTTCTCTTCTGTTCCTCTGATCTGTATTTTTGTTTTTATGCCAGGACCATAGTGTCTTGCATAATTAACTCTTCATTGCTTGGACTAATAGCATTCTAACTGCTTCCTCTCTCTTTGCCCCATTTCTCATAAGCCGTTTTTCACATAGTAGGCACAGAGATCTTTAAAAACAAACTAGATCACAGGACTCCCTGTTAAAAATTCCTTAATGGCTTCTAGCTTATTGAAATACTAGAGGATGCACATCACTCAGTTTTGGCTGCCACCTACCCTCCTGACATTATCCCCATCCTCCTGACTCCCATCTGGTGCAGCAAGTTTGTACCAGCCTCACTGCCTTCTCTTTTTCAATGGAAGGAAGTACACACAGCTGCATTATCCATAACCCCTGGTTTTAACCCCTCTCCCTAAAACTCCTGAATCACTTAACACAAAAGCTAGGATCATATGACTCACATCTGTTGGTCACCCTCATTTTGCCTCCCTGCCTCCTCCCACCCAAACTAAGCACCATTTTTAATCTGGATGATAGGATTCCAAGCAGTAAGATGATCTCATGGTATACTTAAAACAGAAAGCATAAAAAAGAGAAACATAGCTTTAGAGGGAAAATATTTAATCTATTTCATGAAAAAAAATGTACAAAGCTTTAGAAAAGAGGCATTAGGTTTCAGCGTACAGTATAAACACATTCTGGTTTTCTATAATCACATGTATTATACACTTCTTTTGAGTTGGTAATGAAGGCCACTGTGCTCTCATTCCAAACCATCTTCTCTTAACACATGTACTTAAAAAGTCACTGAAAACAGACTTGAAATAAATGTAGAAATATAGTGTTGTACAAAAATATATTACTCTATCTACATGAAATGCTTACAAATGCAGACCAAGTCAGTTCTTCTAGAACTCAACTAAGTCTAATACATGATCCTGTAAACTGGATTTCAATTGCATTTATCTTTGAAGAAAAAATAGATATAATCAAATTCTTGGAATGACAGAAATGAAGTCAGCACAGCAGACCAACTCTATTCTCAAAGATAAAACCACAACTTTATAAACACACAAGAGGGGAAGAGTCTGAGTTTTTAAAACTTGACAAATTTATGAAATGTTACAATTTGAAAGTGATTGTGTGTAGATATATGTATGTATATGTGTATGTATGTGATATATATGTATCACAGCACACTTTGATTAATCCATAATCCACATGTAAAGTAATGACAGCAATTAAAGCATTTCTAAACTGGCTCTCAATGCATCCTAACAGTGAAAACTTCAAACTTTTACAAAATATTAACCTATGTATAACATAATTAGAAACATATACCTCCAAGTAGAGTAAAATTGATTTTAAAGTCATGTAGCACAATGTTCTCCTTCTTCAGAAACTGACATATTAAGAATTTTAGAAAAAAAATTTACCACAACAAAACCAATCTACTCTATCTGTCATTTGTGGGACCATATAGTTCCTCATTGAAACTTCTACAGACACTATTGTTTTCAAAGAGAGGGAAGTCTAAGGTGTGGAGAGGATGTGGTTGTGTATTTCTACAGGTAAATTTGGGTGATGAACATTAGAGGCACACAGAGAAAGTACATTCCACCTCCACACAAACACACACTTGTTAGCATCTGAACATGTAATGAACACAACAGGCAGCCCATTCTGCACATGCTCACAGAACGAACACATTTCTGGTGGGACTAAGAATAATGATGACAAAAATCTAAAAATAGAAGATAGTTCCTAGCCTGAGCCCTTCATTTTCAGAAATTAATGTGTCGACTTTTACCCTTCACTACCATAAGTGCGGGCAGCTGCGACTGGCACACTAAGCACGGCCGAGAGGAGCTACCCCACGTCCGAGGTCAGGGGCAGAAGCCGGGAGGGCCCCATGCTCGAAGGGCGGAGGCCAAGAGGAGTTACCCCATGTCCAAGGTCAGGGGCAGCGGCTGAGTGCCAGGCTGCAACAGCGCGGGAACAGCCGAGAGGAGCTACCCTGCGTCCGAGGCCAGGGGCAGCAGGGAGGAGCCACCCTGCGCCCAAGGCCAGGGACGGCAGCCGGGAGGAGCTAACCCGTGTCCGAGGCCAGGGTTGGCGGCCAAGAGGAGCTACCCCGCTTCCGAGGTCAGGGGCAGTGGTCGGGAGGAGCAACCCCACATCCAAGGAGTGGTGACTGCGCCGGCGCAGGAGGGCCTAGAGGAAACCATACTCACAGAAAACTAGTCAATTTAATCACACTAGGACCACAGCCTTGTCTACCTCAATGAAACTAAGCCATGCCCGTGGGGCAACCTAAGACGGGCAGGTCATGGAGGAGAGGTCTGACAGAATGTGGTCCACTGGAGAAGGGAATGGCAAACCACTTCAGTATTCTTGCCATGAGAGCCCCATGAACAGTAAGAAAAGGCAAAATGATAGGATACTGAAAGAGGAACTCCCCAGGTCAGTAGGTGCCCAACACGGTACTGGAGATCAGTGGAGAAATAACTCCAGAAAGAATGAAGGGATGGAGCCAAAGAAAAAACAATACCCAACTGTGGATGTGACTGATGATAGAAGCAAGGTCCGATGCTGTAAAGAGAAATATTGCATAGGAACCTGGAATGTCAGGTCTATGAATCAAGGCAAATTGGAAGTGGTCAAACAGGAGATGCCAAGAGTGAACGTCGACATTCTAGGAATCAGCGAACTAAAATGGACTGGAATGGGTGAATTTAACTCAGATGACCATTATATCTACTACTGTGGGCAGGAATCCCTCAGAAGAAATGGAGTAGCCATCATAGTCAACAAAAGAGTCCGAAATGCAGTACTTGGATGCAATCTTAAAAACGACAGAATGAATTGGGCAAACCATTCAATATCAGAGTAATCCAAGTCTATGCCCCAACCAGTAACACTGAAGAAGCTGAATGGTTCTATGAAGACCTACAAGACCTTTTAGAACTAACACACAAAACAGATGTCCTTTTCATTCTAGGGGACTGGAATGCAAAAGTAGGAAGTCAAGAAACACCTGGAGTAACAGGCAAATTTGGCCTTGGAATGCAGAATGAAGCAGGGCAAAGACTAATAGAGTCTTGCCAGGAAAATGCACTGGTCATAGCAAACACCCTCTTCCAACACAAGAGAAGACTCTACACATGGACATCACCAGATGGTCAACACCGAAATCAGACTGATTATATTCTTTGCAGCCAAAGATGAAGAAGCTCTATACAATCAACAAAAACAAGACCAGGAGCTGACTGTGGCTTAGATCATGAACTCCTTATTACCAAATTCAGACTCAAATTGAAGAAAGTAGGGAAAACCGCTAGACCATTCAGGTATGACCTAAATAAAATCCCTTATGACTATACAGTAGAAGTGAGAAATAGATTTAAGGGATTAGATCTGATAGATAGAGTGCCTGATGAACTATGGAATGAGGTTCATGACATTGTACAGGAGACAGGGATCAAGATCATCCCCATGGAAAAGAAATGCAAAAAAGCAAAACGGCTGTCTGGGGAGGCCTTACAAATAGCTGTGAAAAGAAGAGAGGCGAAAAACAAAGGAGAAAAGGAAAGATACAAGCATCTGAATGCAGAGTTCCAGAGAACAGCAAGAAGAGATAAGAAAGCCTTCTTCAGCAATCAATGCAAAGAAATAGAGGAAAAGAACAGAATGGGAAAGACTAGAGATCTCTTCAAGAAAATTAGAGATACCAAGAGAACATTTCATGCAAAGATAGGCTCGATAAAGGACAGAAATGGTATGGACCTAACAGAAGCAGAAGATATTAAGAAGAGGTGGCAAGAATACACAGAAGAACTGTACAAAAAAGATCTTCACGACCCAGATAATCATGATGGTGTGATCACTTATCTAGAGCCAGACATCCTGGAATGTGAAGTCAAGTGGGCCTTAGAAAGCATCACGACGAACAAAGCTAGTGGAGGTGATGGAATTCCAGTTGAGCTATTTCAAATCCTGAAAGATGATGCTGTGAAAGTGCTGCACTCAGTATGCCAGCAAATTTGGAAAACTCAGCAGTGGCCACAGGACTGGAAAAGGTCAGTTTTCATTCCAATCCCAAAGAAAGGCAATGCCAAAGAATGCTCAAACTACCGCACAATTGCACTCATCTCACATGCTAGTAAAGTAATGCTCAAAATTCTCCAAGCTAGGCTTCAGCAATACGTGAACCGTGAACTACCTGATGTTCAAGCTGGTTTTAGAAAAGGCAGAGGAACCAGAGATCAAATTGCCAACATGCGCTGGATCATGGAAAAAGCAAGAGAGTTCCAGAAAAACATCTATTTCTGCTTTCTTGACTATGCCAAAGCCTTTGACTGTGTGGATCACAATAAACTTGGAAAATTCTGAGAGAGATGAGAATACCAGACCACCTGACCTGCCTCTTGAGAAACCTGTATGCAGGTCAAGAAGCAACAGTTAGAGCTGGACAACAGACTGGTTTCAAATAGGAAAAGGAGTACGTCAAGGCTGTATATTGTCACCCTGCTTATTTAACTTCTATGCAGAGTACATTAGGAGAAACGCTGGACTGGAAGAAACACAAGCTGGAATCAAGATTGCCAGGAGAAATATCAATAACCTCAGACATGCAGATGACACCACCCTTATGGGAGAAAGTGAAGAGGAACTAAAAAGCCTCTTGATGAAAGTGAAAGAGGAGAGTGAAAAAGTTGGCTTAAAGCTCAACATTCAGAAAACTACGATCATGGCATCCAGTCCCATCACTCCATGGGAAATAGATGGGGAAACAGTGTCAGACTTTATATTTTGGGGCTTCAAAATCACTGCAGATGGTGACTGCAGCCATGAAATTAAAAGACGCTTACTCCTTGGAAGGAAAGTTATGACCAACCTAGATAGCATATTCAAAAGCAGAGACATTACTTTGCCGACTAAGGTCCGTCTAGTCAAGGCTGTGGTTTTTCCTGTGGTCATGTATGGAGGGGAGAGTTGGACTGTGAAGAAGGCTGAGCACCAAAGAATTGATGCTTTTGAACTGTGGTGTTGGAGAAGATTCTTGAGAGTCTCTTGGACTGCAATGAGATCCAACCAATCCATTCTGAAGGAGATCAGCCCTGGGTGTTCTTTGGAAGGAATGATGCTAAAGCTGAAAGTCCAGTACTTTGGCCACCTCATGCGAAGAGTTGACTCATTGGAAAAGACTCTGATGCTGGGAGGGTTTGGGGGCAGGAGGAGAAGGGGACGACAGAGGATGAGATGGCTGGATGGCATCACTGACTCGATGGACGTGAGTCTCAGTGAACTCCGGGAGTTGGTGATGGACAAGGAGGCCTGGCGTGCTGCAATTCATGGGGTCGCAAAGAGTCGGACATGACTGAGCGACTGAACTGAACCATAATTTTTCAACTGTTCTGCCTTGTATACCTTAACACATATTTATGAGCACAGCACACTAGATAATCAAAAATACTATTTAAACTGGTTCTAGTCAAATTTGAGGATTGCTTTTTTTCCCCTCTCAGTATTATGAGGCCTCATTTCAAACATAAATATGTAACCCAGTATATTAAAAGCAAAAGGCAATAAATTCCACCGTCCCTTTAACTCATAAAAAAATCTGACAATTTTGCTTAATTCTGTATTACTGAAAAACACCAGGTCTGAAAGTTGCTCCTTTAAGGGGAAGGCATTTGTACCAAGCCCTGACATGTTCCAAAAATGCCTGCGAGTGTTGGCTGTCTAGTGCTTCACCATGCTTGTTCAGGGCTTTTTAGGATATGGTTGGTACAGGCCAGGAAGTAGATTTGGAAATACTTACAATTCTTTCCTTTTGGTCACGGGGCTTTCAACAGAATAAAATGTCCTTTGGTCCACTTGAGAGCGACACGCCAGTGTGGAAAAGGGACATACCAAACAAGGAATAACTATAGCCAGGCTAAGAGTCTGCAGGTATCTAGGGTTCCACTTTCCAACTCCAACTTTTGATAAAAACTAAACCAAATCAGCACACTGAGAAACAAAGCGGATGGTCAGAGAAGCCGACCACACTGCCCCGTTCTGCTTTTCCCAGGCTGTAGTCAGACCAGCAGCCTTGGCCCAAAGCAGGTAGGCTGACCCACAGTCGAATAATATATGAAAAGGCCAAGCTGTGCAGGGCATGGAATACACACAGGAGGTTAGTCCAGCCTCTAGCTCTTAATGCCATGCTTTCTATTATGCTACTGCAAGGAAAAGAGGGGGTGGAGACACACTTTTAAATATTCAGGACAAAATCATTATTTATGGTTACTGTGAATTCATTTAAATAAATGTGTGCCACTGGAGGAGGAAAAAGGAGAAAATCTAGGTGATTAACAGTTAATTCTACTTGTAAAGGCTAACACTCCCATCTCTTAAAGTTGATGTATAATTTCCTGATAGATTTCTGATTTGGAATTTTATAACAATGTTAAAAAATTCTAATAATATTTAAATTAGCAGATGATAAATGAAAACCATTTACATTCTTATATCTGGATGCTCCTGACTCATAATCACCAGTAGGCAGCATTCTACGTCATAGCTTTTAATAGAAACAAAAGCTGGAATAATAGGGTGATCTGGTGAAAACTTTACTAGAATAGAATTGCATAGATCTTGAGTCTTGGGGGGCAGGGTGGGATGAGGTCTATATACTGCAGTAGTTATGAATCAAGTAGGCAGACTAATTCTGTGTGTTAACAGATGGGCTGAGTATTATGTTTCTATAGTTCACTTTGGTCATTAAAACAGTTATTTTCTTAAATATGAACAAGCTTTCAAAGGTTTGAGACAGTCCTGTACTAAGAATCCAGTTATACTTGTGACAAGGTCTTATAATTACCTTCTGAAGACCAATTAAAATAACATTGTTGGAACTAATACTGAATGGCTAGTTAGTTAATTCTTTAATATGTCCATCTGCCAAGAAAAACTCTTGATAATATCTGAATTTAAGAAAGAATGGTACATAAAATCTTCTGGGAGAAACAATTATAGACTGTTCCAAACCCTGAAGGATAACTATGTATAATGAAAAGTCCAAAAAGCTGATATTAATTAAATGGATTTACTTTAAACTTCAAAAACAATCACTACTAGGACTTTTGAAGTTCTTTGGGTTGATTAGTTACTATATATAACTATGGAAGATTTATGCTTAAAAAAACACACACACTTTTAAAGGCAGGCATCCAAGCACGGTAGTGGAGTTCAGCACCCAGGTTCGGCCAATCCTAAATGTCTGATCTCAGTTACGCTGGTCTAACTGCTTACCGCTTCTTCGTGTCTGTTTCCTCATCAGAGAATTAAGGAAAACTAGAACCTCCCTAATAAGGTGGTTGTGAGGATTAAATTAGTTAATACACAGAAAGCACTTAGAAAAGTGCCAGACACACAGTTAGCACTGAATAGATTTAGCTATTATTCTTATAACTTTATTCAAATACTGCAAAGGCTTAAGAAAGCATTCACAAAAATAAATACTCTTAATCCAAGTTTGTTTTCACTCTACGTCTAGGAGTAGAGCTAGAAATTAGTAGGAGATCTGTGTTTAAATAAAAGATCCATCACCCACTAGTCACTCTTAACCATTCAACAAAACTGGCTGAGCAACTGCCTGCACCGGGCACCTCTCCAGCATCAGGCATTATTCGGGGCGTGCTGAAATTGAGACATGCAGCCAACATTCTGAAGCTGCTTCCTCATCTGTAAAATGGACATAACATCTACCTGTCTGATTCGCAAGGCAAAATGCATGAAGGCACTTGGAAGGCTTGGGAAAGCACCATCAGTGGATATTCCAGGAACATGGTTTAGGGTATGTCTGGACTCTCTCAAAGGAAGTTCATCAGTAATCATTACATGTCTTAAAAAAGTTCTTAAAACTGTAGGTTTGTTTCTTTATAACATCGTTTATAAAACAGTAATATATTTATTATAAAACTATTCTCTTCTTGAATCCCAGCAATGCAGAGAGTATTAACATACCACACAGCTGGTAGAGGAATAGTTTCCTTTAGAAACTGCAGTTGCAAAGAAGTGTGAAGCCATGTGTTTTATGGTCATAAATTATTATCATTATTATTACTAGACCAATAACTGGCAGCTCCATTATCTACTAATTGCTATACAAATACTATTTCACTGAGCCCTTACAGCAACCCCATAAGGCAGGTATAGTGACCCCATTTTATAGGGCAGAATCCAAGTGACTGCAAAGTCTGTGTTCATAAACACTACACTACATCACACAATAAAAACACTAGCAGCAAAAGCCACAATTATTTTTGTCTCCACCAAATCACAAACTGAAGAGAACTGGTAGATCAAAGAACTCTAAACTGAGTTCTGATCTTTCGTGATAAAAGTGACTTCAGAAAAAGTTATTATATAAAAAGTGCTTACTGTTCAGTTATTTTTAAGTCTTTAAAAGCATATTCTCATTTTTTTTTTAAATAACCCATTGCTCAATTAAAAGAAAAACAGAAAAAGTAGAAAATATTCACAACTCCACCATTCCTAGTCCACCACATGACATAGTCCCTCTGCATATATTTTCATGCAATTCATGAGTTAAGAAATTTGGTTTTTGATGACTGTTCTTATGTCAAATATAATGGTTAGACTGTTTCTAGTCAGCAGATATAAACTAATACTAAATGTTGGGCAAGTAGAAAATTACTTTATTACAGAGATATGTATTGTTAATGTCTTCCCAAATTTTCCAACTATGAAAAAGCAAGTAGAGAGCAACTTATCTCAGTGGTACTAACTCCAGAGTATACTGGCCATGTGAGAAATTTAGTTGATCTTTGTATCTGTTTAAGTATATAGACACATACAATCATCTACATATACTAAGATTTGGGGGGGCTGTAGTAAGATTTATAGCTTTCTGCAGGCCTGATAATACCATAATATTATAGGTAAATATATTATTACAATAGTTTAGGATAAAGTTGCTTAGTCATTGAACTTTGCCAAAATTACACTTACGGGTGATTAAACTGTAAAGTTTTCCCTTGTGGACAGGTTAAATATTTGCTTGAGCATTTCCAAGATAACCAAAATTCTTTTCAGAGATATAAATCCTGACTATAAATTCAGAAAAGAAAATTTTACCATTTGTGAAGTGATATAAAGAATGGTGGGAAAAAAACAGTGACAAAGAAGCAGAATAATTTAGGGCAAAGATTCCAGGTATTGTGTCTAAGTGTATGTAATGCCACATTACTGGCATTTTGATTATGGTGACTAACACTAAAACTGCTTTTCAAACTATCACTGAACATAACTTTTACTTTTCTTCATGCCATAAATTTAAAAACAGAGTCAGGAATCACAAAAGTTTTTAAAAATGAACTTTCTAGTGCTTCCTGTAAGAGGTTTATTATGTTAGTCCTAAATTCTAAGAACCTATTTATATTGCTTAGCATGATTTACAAAAAAATCATGTAATCTGTATACATAATATTTTGTGTCTGAAAAACAATGTAGATTACTGGCTGGGTAAGAATAAGAATATTCAATAGAACTGTAGTTAAAAATCAAGAAGAGCATAAGCTTAATACTAACAGAAAACTCTATACAGACAAAATGAACATTAATATATTCTAGAAATATTTTTGGATTTTAATGTACATGAAAATATATACTATGTGTAAGTTCATGCATAATACTGAAAAAATAATTATCAAGCATTCCTGAATTAGCAAGTTAAAAGTGTATATATTTTCTTCACAGAGTGAAATTGTTTATGTCCTTAAATAGGAAAAAATTAAGCCAAACTATTTTCATTCTGTCCAGCTGGAAATGAGAAGTATAATAATAAAATGAGATTTTAAAAATGACTATGGCCTATTCTCCATAAAAGAGAATGTCAATATTATACATTCTTTTATTACAGAACTTTTTTTTTTATGGAGAGAAAAGGTTTATGAGGATTTCTTTTAACTTTACATTTATTCGTCTCTTTAAAAGTACCTTTAGGAGGCTACAAATTAAATAGTCATGATCTATGCATTCCCTTACTTCATATTTAGGTAATCTGAAATAGTATGTTCAAAACTATATTTCAAAAGAATATAAAGATATGAGCAGATGATTATGCTTAAAAAATTGCAATTCAAACTGAGCACTGGTTTTGAAGCAACAAGGTGTATTATGCTATATTGTCTATAAATATTTACTGAATAAGTATGATTCACCTGTTGTTTTTAAAATCTTGTAAGCTGATTAAACCACAAACATGTGGAATCAGTTTTAGTAAAAACAAGCAGTCTTTTAAAATAGTTATAAAGAGAAAGCATCACTGAAAAAGAAGAACCTTTCCCATATCTTCTGGTGACTATTTCTTTTAAGGTTAGAAAAAACACCAAAAACAGGATCATCAAGTCACTGTATGTTTCAACCCTAATATTGTAAAGTAATATATTGATATACTTTACATAATGAAAGCATAAAAGTGCTTCATATTGAAATTTTCACCTTGAAGGCTTAACAGCTATTTTTTAAAAAGTACAATAATGATAATTTAAATTCTCAACATGGGAACCAAAAAACCCCCAAACCGAGCAAATCTGCATTTAATGCTTCAACTGAAATGTAAATTTCTAATACAACATACATACCCATTTGCATCGGACTTAGCTGTAACAATTCTTTACCATTAAGCGGTGTCACATGCAGTAATGTGTTCTGAAGTTCCATTCTCTTTGAAAGTCCTAATATTTTTAAGGAGTCATTCATTACTAAAGGCTGTTCATTCATTACTGAAACTGTTCATTCAGAAAAACGTTAAAAGGATATGTCCTTAGAGACTCTAACTTTCAGAAATATAGAAATATATTTTCTGTATATAGAAATATACAGAATATTTAACATACCATTAATAATGGTATGCTAAAATAGCAAATAATTTATAACCGTAAATATATCTCAAGTGAGAAAATCACAGAAGAGAACAAGGAATATTTTTACCACCTAGATGCTCTTTAAGCCACTACTGTGATGAAGACATTTTTTTTCTTGATCTAAAACAGACCTTACACCTTGAATGGCAGGTGTCCTTATACCAACACGTGGATCTTAAGCTCTGTTTAAAGTTACTGTGAAATTTATACATTCAGGTGTGCTGCTTCATAAAAGGTAAAAGTTAGTTAAAAATATTTGGTATCATTATTGTTATCAGTATTCATTGAAAATTATCTCACAATAATATTCTTTCCTATAACATGGACTTAAGTCTTGTGCCAAGTAACAGCACAGATTACAGAATCATGGTTCAAATCATGGACAGTGACTTTACTGGTACACAGCCAGAATGAAGGAATTTGTCTATAATAAATAATTAAATAAGGAGCATACTTTATTTTAATATCAGTTGCTAGAACTGAACAATGGGTTTCTAGTTACCCAGAGGCAGAAATAAAGTTTCTTTTCATAAGTTACAGTGATGGTGGGGATCAAGAAGAGGTGGCCCTGGGTTGCTAGCCAGCTTGCTAAAATATATACTTGAGTTCTACTGGAGGTATGCAGTCTTGCTGTGTATCAGTTATTTGTAAAGGCTGACTGAACAAAATTCCCTTCATCATACAGGCACTACTGTCTGCGCTACAGTAATAGAGAAATACGCTGATAGACAGAATGGCCTCAAGTGATAAACAATCTCCAGGAATCTGCAGTGAGATTGTTGGTTGATTGGAAATGCTCTCTATCTCTCCAGATGGTATCTGTCCTTGAAGAAGCCATTCATTGCCTAGAAAATAAAGAGATAAATTATTAAGACTGCATAAGAAATTGAGTAGGAAATCAGACAAACTTTACAAACACTAGATTTACTCAACTAACAATATTTACTGCTGCTGCTGCTAAGTCGCTTCAGTCGTGTCCGACTCTGTGTGACCCCATAGATGGCAGCCCACCAGGCTCCCCCGTCCCTGGGATTCTCCAGGCAAGAACACTGGAGTGGGTTGCCATTTCCTTCTCCAAGGCATGAAGGTGAAAAGTGAAAGTGAAGTCGTTCAGTCCTGTCTGACTCTTCGAGACCCCATGGACTGCAGCCTACCAGGCTCTTCCGTCCATGGGATTTTCCAAGCAAGAGTACTGGAGTGGGGTGCCACTGCCTTCTCCAACAATATTTACTGAAAGCCTCTAAAGGCCAGCCATTGTGCTCTGTGTGAGGAACACAAGATATAAGAAGTCCCTCATTTAGTCATCTTGATATCAAATTAAAATTCTTTCTTTGAACACTGCAAACATAAATTAATTTTTATTGAAATCAAGATGAATATTACAAGTATGGTTATAGATTTAAAATGTGGTAAAATTAAAATGAAAATGTAGAAATGAAACCTAGTTATAAGTCCTAGAAATAAACATAAGACACTTCAGAAATTAGTTAATTTTTACCAGATAAAAGTATCTAGAAATATAATATGCAAACTACAAAACAAGCTAGGGAATACAAACGTATGTACAACTCTGCAGTGACTTTCCATTAAAGACAGTGATGAATTATTGATTATCCAAAGGTAATAAAAAAATTGATTTTTTTTCAGAAACAAATGACACTGCATACATTATTCCAATGGACTCACTATAAAAGACAAATCTTTGTTTACTTCATTTTAATACATAAGACTCCTCTGAGACTTAAATATATAGATCATCTATACAACAAACATCTAAAAATCACTAAAAATCTGTTTTCTAGTATTCAAGTTTTTAAAACGTCTTCATTCACCCAGTGCCTTCTCTCCAAAGGAAAGTGTGTGTCACCCTGAGGAAGCACATACCTAGGCTGACAGCGTTAGAGGGGCTTAGCTACTAAGAGCCAGTGTTTGGGAAATGTGGGGCATGCTTTCCAGCCATCTGAAATAGAACACACTGAACAAAATCTAGTGACTTACCAACAACTCAGGGCTATCTGTACAACAACTGGACCATCTACTGAGCAGTGATGAAACTCTCTGTCTGTTTTTTAGCTTCTCTTTCTTTTGTGACCTCAGGATGAGTCAACAGGCTACAGCTCCTGTCTCTACCTGTCCTCTCCATCTCTCCTTTAGTTTACTGCTTCTAATATTCTGTTGATTTAAAAATTAAATTTGAGAAAAATATATCAAGTAAGAGTAAGGAAACTGTGAAAGGTGAGACTCTAAAGAGTTAAATGCAGAGCTTTTAAACATAATTCTTTTTAAAGTCTCTGGCCTTCTTTGCTTATTTCTGGACTGAGGAATATGTTTGATTTTGTTATACAGCAGATTAGTAAGGGAACTTCTTATATTTTAAATGAAAACAGGAAAATAATAAATTATGCTATTTTAAAGTGTTTCTGTAGACAATTTTCAGATAATTCACATGAAGGATTTGTGAAGCACAATATGCCCTTGGGGCTTTTATACTGCCATTTATTTATTAATTTATTGGCTTAAAACCTTCCCATAAATGCTGGCAGCTTTAAGATTAGACCCACCAAAATTTAGTTAAAAATCAGTGTTACGGTCTCTAAATAACAGGCCAAGAAGAAGAAGTGTTCTTTAATCACAAGTTTACAAATGTATCCTATAAAATAATATACTCAAAGACTTAAATTATTAAGATTCTTGCTTGAAAGTTTGTCCCTATACCAAAAAAAAAAAAATTGTTTCCCTGATGGCTCAGTGGTAAAGAATCTGCCTGCAGTGCAGGAGATGTGGGTTTGATCCTTGGGTGAGGAAGATCCCCTGAAGAAGGAAATGGCAACCCATTTCAGTAATGGCAACCCATTTTCCATTGCTTGGGAAATTCCACGGACAGAGAGGCCTGGCAGGCTACAGTCCATAGGGTCACAAAGAGTTGGACATGAGTTGGCAAGTAATGCACAATACAATAAAAATAGAACCAATGCCTTGGATAAGTGTTAAGATAACTAAGAATTTTCTCTATAGATTATTTCATTTTCCTTTAACACTACCTATATTTTGTATTCTAATAACTTAATATTAATGTCATTAACTTGTGTAACTGACAAAGTAGAGTTAAAATAAGCATGTTAATTTACCAATATCCTACTTAAAAATAATGTTTAATTTCATGGAGAGAAATTAAATTAACATGATCTCCCAGTGATGCAATGCTTTCAGACTAATGGACCTAGGCAGAACAGCTGAACTGGCAGTCGAGGATTTGCTCTAAACTTACTGAGGAATGAATGGCCAGGGTCTGAGCTCTCTTCTGCCCACAAAGCTAGCTCCAAACATCCGCTAGTGCTGCATGGCTCAGAACCCTCCTCTGCAGGAAGTGGACGCTGGTGATCTTCTCACAAGCTCAGTCGGTCCCTCCAGAGCCAGCACACAATTTCTTCTGGCTAGCCTACCACGAGCTCTCTGCTCTCTTGCATGGATTCCAAGTGGGCAGTTGCAGGACAATAGCTGCTGCCCTGAGAATGTACCAAGGTAAGAAGGCATATAGCCTGGATCTGGGTAATGTACAAAAAGAAAAGTGTGTGAGAGGGCATGAAGGAGGCGGAGTAGGCCAGGAAACCGAAACCTGAGTGAGAACATGTGCAAGAGCATGGGAGGTTCGGACAGAAGAAGATCACTAGAGACAAGAAGTCAGGATTCAATTATGGACAACTATTTCACTTTGGAATTACTGCCTAGTCAGTTAGAGAGGCTGGAAAGCTCTGCTATAAGACAAGCAGTATACTGATTACCTGTAAATTCATGAAATAAGTTCACACTGATTCAAATACACACCCAAATCTTAACATAATTGACAGTAACTGAATACTTTGAGAATAGGCTCAAACAAGAAGTGTTCTTAGGCTAAAAGATCACAAATTAGACAGTGAGGACAAAGGCTCTGCCTGGATTCTAATCACAGTAATTCGTTTGTATTCAATTACACATCCTCCTCCAAAAATGCTTTTTCTTCTACTCGAATGGCATACTTTTAAGCAATGGCTTTGGCATTCATTTTCTTGTAGCAAGCAAGTTAATGGGACTCAAGTGCTACTTTGGGAATCTCTGGAGAAAACACAGATTCAGGCTTAATAACTGGTCTCAATGGACATGAATCTGAGCAAACTCTGGGAGACAGTGAAGGACAGAGAAGCCTGGTGTGCTGTAGTCCATGAGGTCACAAAGAGTCAGACATGACTGAGCAACTGAACAAGTCAAGTCTTAATGATACTACTGAAATAAAATGAACAGCAATTGAAAGCTCTAAAGTATTTGACAAGAAACTATCTGGAAAAGTGAAAGATAATAAAACAACCAAAGAACTGAATTAGAATCTGTCAAGTTATTTCAGTTAAAAACAAGAATAAAAATTTTTTTAAAAATCATACTCAAGGGAGAAATCTAATTCTTTAGAATCTGTGAGATTTAATGGTACAGTGGTAATCACAATTAATACTGGATCAGGACTTCAGAGAGCTTCTGATTAAACCACTTAGTCAGTAATTACACTTCTTTTTTTTAATTTATTTTTAATCGGAGGACAATTGCTTCACAATGTGTTGGTCTGTGCTGTGCAATGTGAATCAGCCGTAAGTATACACATATTTCCTCCCTCTTGAACCTCCCTCCCAAGCCCCCTACCCCACCCCTCTAGGTTGTCACAGAGCTGCTCCCTTGTGCATAACCTTGGCTGGAGAAAAACCACTTCCTTGTGGACTAGACTGACTTTCAATTCATGACAGCCAGCCTCAAATGCAGCCTTTCAGCCATTCAGCAGCCATACTGTATTTCCCTCATGTGGTTACCCTTTCACCCTTCGGACCCTCTTTCTTCAAACCTCCAAAACCTCCCCATCCCCTTCTCACTGTCAGCTGATGGTCATACTCCCCAACATATTAATACTAAGAAAACCAGCATACAGAAAAACACTTCTGCAAGCATTCATCTCCACAACTTCCTATCCAGATCTCTGGGTCACACCTGGAGCCTTCCCTCCTTACCATGGAAATGCTGCCCACTTTCCTGGCAAAGACCAGTTTTCCACCTGTGCACTCGAGCCCGTCCTCTCTCGTATCTTCCTAAAGGCTATTCACGGCTACCACACATCATCTTTTCTCTACTGATCTTTGCCATCAATAACAAGCAAACACACTGCTCTCCCAACTCTGCTTTCGCCTTCAAGCAACTGCTCTCTTTCCTGTTATCTTTTTAACTAAACCCCTCAAAGAGCCATCTACATTTGCTTTCTCCAGTTCCCTTCTTCTTTTTTAATCTGCTCTCATCAGGCACCTCTTTCATCATTCTGAAATAGCTCTGGTCGAGGATATAAATTAACTCTAATGTTGAATCAAAGATCAATTCTTAGCCCTTATCTTAGCTCATCTATCAACAGCACTTGACACAGCTGATCACTCTCTCCTAAAAACACCTGCTCTAGAAAACTACCCTCTCTGAGTGTTGCCTGTACTTGCTTGCTTATTCAGTCTTCAGTCTCCTGGGAGGGTCCCTCCTCCCCTCCTTGATCTCTATGCTGTAATGTGCCAGAATAGAGCCACCGATAATAACCTATGGATGGCTGCTGGTCCACAACACAATGTGTTAACTCAACACAATGATGAGTTAAGTGCAGAAATAAAGAGTAAGGTTTGGAAACTTCTGTAACATCCAAATGTGTAACTGGTGGCCTTGAATTTTATATGTCTCTACAAAATTCAGTTCATTTCAAGCACTAGTAAGCCCAGAGCTAGCCTGAGATGGCACAGTGGAAGGGCTTCCCAAGCGGCGCTAGCAGTAAAGAGTCTGCCTGCCAATGCAGGAGACACAAGAGATGCAGGCTTGATCCCTGGGTTGGGAAGATTCCCTGGAGGAGAAAATGGTACCCCATTCCAAAAGTCTTGCTTGGAAAATTCCATGGACAGAGGAGCCTCGCCGGCTATAGTCCAGGGGGCTGCAAAGAGCTGAACATGATTGAGCGACTGAGCACGCACACGCAGCACAAAGGAAAAGACACTGAATTAAGATCTGGCAGAGCTGGGTTCAAATCCCATCTTTTGACCTAATTAAATATATGCTCTTAAACAAATAATTTTATCTCTTTCAGCCACTAGCCTCCTCATTTATAAGAGGCTTAGAACAGAGGGTGTCTTCGGATGCCTTTCAGTTCTAATACTCAAAGACCTATCATTCTAAGACCACAACAGTCTGCCTCATGTGATGAAACTGCCTAGGAGTAAATGGCAGCAATTATGATTAACTTTGGGTGAGTTACACAGTTATTTAATAAAGAGAGAGAAAGCATCTCGACTAAAGAAAACTGCTAAAGTGGGGTTAGATCTGGATCTTTTTATATTATAAGACCCCCTTCAAATCCAGCCTAACTATACAGTTAAAGT
Organism: Oryx dammah; assembly: GCF_014754425.2. Lineage (NCBI taxonomy): Eukaryota > Metazoa > Chordata > Mammalia > Artiodactyla > Bovidae > Oryx > Oryx dammah. The sequence continues at coordinate 33,214,543 of NW_024070198.1, read as the reverse complement.
ATCACATAACAAACGAGAAACATTTCTAGATCAAACATCAAGAATTCATGAAATATTTGCATTTGCAAAGGTTATTGTCATACCTTCAGCTGACAGAAACCAGCAACTGGAAGCTCCCTCAGTTAGCTTTGTTCCTGATGGGAGGTCTAATCTCAGCTTGAACTGAAGAGTCTGTCCGGGAGACGCAGCCACGGGGGAGAGTCTAATGCCTGGAGCAGACTTAGGTAGCTTGGGTAATGTCTTTGGTTTTTCTGCTAGACATGGACCATCCACCACAGCATTTTCAGATCTGAAGACTGGGAACTAAAAACAAGAAAATCTGTTTTCTAAAGCACAGGTACTTTACAGCATTGTAGACTGAGAGAGCTTATTTTCAGACTTCAGTACAAAAGTGAGGTTCAATGTCAAGGAAACTTGATTGCCATTTTCTTCTGAATCAGAATGCGTTTACTTAGACTTCCTCATGATTATTTTGTAGGTTCAAAAAAAACTTCATCCTGGCCAAAAGACCGTCAACATTTATGAATGAAATGGAATGAAATTAATTGTTCAATATGTTTATAGATAGCAGGAAATTAAAATAAAACTTTATCAATTTAAGTGCAGTGGATGTAATACACACCCTCTTATAATTTTCACAGCCAACTATAAGACGTCATTCATCTCATATCAGAGATCTATGTCAAGAGAAACGAACTTATGTTACGATGGCAATCTGTGTTTTTATTTTAAAACACATCTTGGAAATTCCTAGAATTTTAGACAAAGAACTCCTGCATTTTCTGGACAAATGTGACATAGAAAGGGATAACTTGAAATTTTATTAGAGACCAGGTCCATTTCTTTAAAATTAGAATGTATTTAAGTTTCCTCTCATTTTTAAGTCCTGAGAAATGTGGCTTTTAGACCTTTCTTTAAAGATTATTTGGTAATGGATTCACCATAGGAAACAAAGATTACACATTAGTCTGAGGATTGTCTAAAAATTAAAAAAACAAAAAACACTCGGTTAAACAATCCAACCCACATAGTTTGTGTGTATCAGTATGCCCATACATTTAAAAACAGATGAGTCTTTTTTTCTCCTTTTCTGAAAGTTCATCAAATTCTCTCCAACTTCTAGTGTTTTTCTCAAACACTCTTGGCACAGATGGAATTTTTACTTTAAAAATAACAGGATATCCTTGGAAAAGGCACCCACTCGTTACTCTGTCTATATGCTTCACTTTCACCACTAGTGTTGGCCTAATCAAAAGTGCCTCAGTTGTTGCTAGGGATTTCAGGATCTTTCTTAAAATGATGCCCCTTAACTTAAAGATTACTTACCATGGAAACTGTTTTGGTTTCTAAATCCAATACTTTAATTTGATGGTTATTGGTGTCTGCCACATATAATAATTGACCATTCTCTCCAATACACAAGCCTCCTGGTTCATTGAAAGTTGAGTCGGTAAAACTGGAACCGATAATATTACTTGCATTACCAGTTCCTGCTAATGTTGTACAGTTTTTTGTTTTTGGATCCACAACTTTAATCTAAAAAGGACAGAACAAAAATTTATTTATCTGAAGCTCAGTTTCACATTTGTGGTATGGAAGAGTAACATATTAATAGGGAAGGCAGAGAATTCCTGATTGCTATGAGTATTCTTAATAAACATCAGAGAAAGAACAGATACTTCCATATTTTCTTGAACAGACAAACATTCAAATTAGTCTAAGGGGAGATATTTCATCCTGAGAACTAAACACTATAAAATCTCTAGTTACAGCCTGTCTTCTAGAAGAAATCTTTGAAAAAAATGATTTCATGTTATTCTTTTCCCTCACAATGAGACACAGTTGCACTGACTTCCTTCTTAGGGATATCTAATACTGGCTGAGGATTGGCTACTTATGTTAGACGCTGTGATTCCTGTGTTTCAATTACATTAGATTCATAAGCTTCTCATCACAAAATACTAATATTTATGTTTCAATGATTTTTTTTAAAAATGCATAGTAAAAATAAAATAGACAAAGAAAACAGAAACGTTGATGAAAACGAATTATTTGCTAACAGGCATGGCAATTATGCAAAGGCTCAAAAATGTTCATTTGTTAACTGACATATTAATTTCCCTGTTACCTGCCTTCTCCTTATTTACTGAAGATCTTACTAAACAGCTTTAGTGGCTTGCAATTCCCAATTTTGGGCTATCGTCATTGGGAATTTGTTTAGTCCTTTCCCCAGCTCAGAGTACTATCACATCATTTCTGCAAAGAAAGGACCAAAAAAGGAACAGAAAGGCTTATGTACAATTGTCAAAGACTGTTATTCCTCTCTACATTTTAGAGTGGCAGTTGTAGGAGGCTCACAGATCTTTCAGCATTTTAAATACCACAAGTGAAAAGCAGGGTATTATATAATTCTGTCAAGACTCACCTTGTGATTGTAAGAGTCTGCCACATACAGTAAATTCCTTTTCTTGTCCCAAGTTACTCCAAGTGGGTGCTGAAGCCTTGCATTGATTCCTACTCCATCAACATCACCAAAAGCAAATAAATTCTTTTTTTTTTTTTTTTTTGAAAAGAAAAGAAGCAGCATGTATTAAAATTTTTTCACAGAACTTTGTTAGGGTAAAAAGTGAAAATTCAGATGGCTGTACATGTTACTTAAGTTAAAGGGGGAAAAGTCTGATTTCATATAAATAGGGTTGGGCATTTGACTGAAACTAGAAAAAAATGACAGAATTCTGAACCTGATTTTTAATTTGTGGTTCTAAGGAATCTTATTCACAAAAATGACACATTTGATTCAGGTCTACTACCCTGGAACTCTTTCCACCCTCCTGCTAAATATCTACTCTTCATTTTTCCCCTTGCTCAGTAATCACAGTTTTATCCTTCCTTTCTCTCGGAAGCCTTGACATTCATACAGAATCAAATCAGATCAGTTAACTTTTCAAAGGTGGTTTTGTTATTTGTGCTTCTTTATAGTCACATTTCCTTTGGTTTGCCTTCCATTTTAACATGGATAAGTCCAAGAATTTTCTCCTTCCTGTGTCTTACTAGGGCTTCCCCGGTGGCTCAGAGGTTAAAGCGTCTGCCTGCAATGTGGGAGACCTGGGTTCAATCTCTGGGTCGGGAAGATCCCCTGGAGAAGGAAATGGCAACCCACTCCAGTATTCTTGCCTGGAGAATCCCATGGACAGAGGAACCTGGTGGGCTACTGTCCATGGGGTCACAAAGAGTTGGACACGACTGAGCGACTTCATTTTTTTTTTTTTTAAATGTCTTACTAACTTCACAATTCAGCAAATTGCACGCTCGCTCAGCAGGCACACAGCGCAGAGGCGCTCTTCATTACCGTGGGGTCTCTCTCTCCTCCCACGAGCGGTCTCACTGCTCCGTCTTTCAGCGAGACGGCTCTCACCGTGCTGCTCTCACTGTCTGCCACGAACAGGCAGCTCCAGGGGTCCTCTGCGGCCAGAGACAGGCCTGAAGGCTGGGCAAAGCCTGCCTTGTGAGGGTATGCATTATTCCGATTCTCTTCATTTCCACTTCCAGCAAACCGAAGGCAGGTTCCTTTTTTTAACTCACTGAAGAGGACAAATTCACAGGTGAAATGTCAACACTGTTACACTGACCCAATTTAATTACTAAACAAATGAATGTAAATGAAGCCAATGGTGATAGCATTATATATATACTTTTAAATCTGCTAATCTTGACCTAGTTAAATTGTGCAAATAAGCTTTCATTGTAGTTTTTCTAATCATTAACTTATTCACCCACTGTATAGGGACCTTTCTACCTTTCTTTTTTTTAAACATACACAAAAGTGAAACTATTCTCAATGATTAAACAGGAGATCCCTGACAAAGTTAAAAATACATGAATAAAGATCACATCACTGACGGGATAGTTTTCCTCCAAATGATCAGAGGCAGGTACAGCTAGATCCCACCTTTACATCCTGGTCTCTTCTTAGTTTCATGCAATATTAGATTCTGAAAGGGGATTAAAAAGATCTAGATAATCTCTTCCAGCTCTTGATAGTTCTAAGCTTAAATTTTCATTAAAAATGTTTTATTTTCTTGTACATAAGTAGAGACCAGGCTTCCCTGGTGGCTAAGTCGTAAAGAATCCACCTGCCAACCAGGAGACGTGGATTCAATCCTTGGGCTGGAAAGAGCCCCTGGAGTAGGAAATGGCAACCCACTCCAGTATTCTTGCCTGGAAAATTCCATGGACAGAGGAGCCTGGCCGGCTATAGTCTACAGGGTTGCAAATGAGTTGGACATGACTTTGCGACTAAACAACAAAAGATATAAGAAGAGACTAGCAAAAAGAATTAAAAGAATCATTTGTGAAAGATGGGTGCTCATTTTAAAGTAATAATATGATTTCACTGCTTTAATCAATTGCACAAATCCATTTCCTATGCATACTAGGGAAATTTCTATTTAGAGGACTATTGTAATGATTTGTAATATGCAGAAAGTTTTATACCTTGGTTTCTAAGTTTATGTCAGAGGAACTGTAAGGAAGACATGCTAGTGTCTTGTATTGAGGGGAGGGAAGAAGCTGACTTGGGATACAAAACAATGAGAGACTCTGTATCATTTTCTAATACTGTAAAACATGCAAAAAAAAGTCTGAAATAACCATCAGTCACTTACTGGTTAATATCATCCCAGTGCTAACGTACGTAGGGAACAAGGAGTGGAAAATGTATAAATACAGCCATTTATTCAAGGCCTATTTATATGTAATAACAAATATGCCAAACAAAGGAGTTATAACAATTTTACAAAGGAGCTAGAAATAGTGGGGAGAAACAGTAACTTCTAAAAGCTCAGGAGTTATTACCACTTGAAAGTCAGTGACAAATAACACATCCTTGAAATTCTAATACAAGTCAGCGTGATCAGACTGGACACTTTTCTATCGTGAATGAGTGACAACTCTACTTAGTGAAATTTAGACCACTCTTGACCGTCTAGGTCCAAAACAGTCATCATTGAGAACAACGTAGTCTGGTCATCTCTGCTACTTCTTTTTTCCTCGTCTATGCTGTTGGTCACCTCACTATCCAGCTCTGTCAGCTCTGGCCTGGATAACAGCAGTGGCCTCCTCCTTGAACCTGTCTGTAGTTCTGCCACACTCCAAATGCTACCAGTGTTCTTTCAAAAACACAAATCTTATGATATCACTTCCCAGCTTAAAACTTCCCATAACGTCATGCAGAATAACTTTCACATCTCTTAGAAAAATTCTAAGGATCTGGCTTCTACTGACATCACAAGGGTCATTTCTTGCCTGGGAAACCTCTACCCTTCTGAACTCCTTCCTACCCTCCGTCAGGTTCAGTTAGTAGCTAAAAAGGAGATCTTAGTTAGTAGCTTCTTCCAGGAAGCCTTCCTTTAATACCTCAAATTTTATTTATATTGGATGTTCCTCTGGTTTATGTAAGAGACCATACCATTTCATCCCTACTGCAAAGCATAGTGCCTTGTTTGCTTAATAAATATTTTTCAATGGATGATTAAATGCTGCTAAACATCTTATAAAGCAACACACACCCAATTCAGAATATCTGATATTCTGGATATCCTCTCTACTGATAAAGGTAACTGAAGTGCCTGGCACTTACTTTCTACAGTGATTTGATAGTCTTTATGGTCTATGAATTTCATTCATTTACTTCCGCAGACCTTCACTGAGTTCCTGTCATGTACCAGATACCGTGCTAGGTGCAGGGGACAAGAAGTGAATGAGAAAGGGTCCTTTCCTTAAAGAGGCAGTCTAGTGGGAGAAAACAGCTTTGTAAACAAGTGCAAACAAAAATCCAGAAGTTAAGAGAAGAGGGGAGGATGGTGGGGTGAAGGGTGAGAGGGAGGGAAGAAGGGAGACATGGGAGGGGAGGGGAAGAGAAAGGCTGGGGTGTTAGAGGAAGAGGAAAGGCTTTACAGGAAAAATACAAGAAACTTTGTAGAGACACTACTTTTCCATCTTTATACCCCTGACAGTGGCAGCAATGCTACTTATATTCACTGCACAGGCCAGGCACTAGGCTGAGCTTTTCACACATATTAATTCTCAAAACAAAACCTATGAGGTAGATACAAATAAGGAAAACTGAGGCTTAGAAAGTTAAAGTGATTCTCCTAAGGTCATGTGGATAAGAAGTGGCAGAGCCAGGCTCAATTTCAGGCCTGACAACAAAACCAGAGCTATTAACCATTCTCCCATGCAGTCTTCAAATATCTGAATTGATCAGGGATATTAGAAATATGTGTTAAAAGATGCTTCCAGTTCTCTTGTGAATGCTTGATGAAACTGCTTTTCCTAAGCTACTCAAGGTTGGGTGTGTTCCTAAGACATACTTGGGTTGATGAAATGTAAGTAGAAGTGATATGTCACTTCTGAGGAACAGTTTTAAGAGCCAGTGAACACCTCACCATCTCTCTCTCTCTCTACCAGGACAACTGGCAAAGCTCCAGATGCTGCATCAGCTTGGGTGGCAGAGTAGTGGTCCCCCTGCAAACAAACCTTGTCTGAAGCCACCAAGAACCAGAGCTGTTCCTTATGGCAGCATAGCCCCGCATACCCTGTCTAGTACAATGGGTGTTACAAGGACAGAGACTTTCGGAAAAGGAATTCTGTGAACTCCATGTTTACCCAAAGTGAGATGTTACCACTTACTTTTTCTTTGGTAATCTGCCACAGTCCAACAAGAGTGCCCATATCTGATGAGTCCCTGCCATGGCTATCCACAGAATGTTATCTCTTTGGACCTCTGAACCTTTATGAAAAGAAACAGTAATTATCATATATGCATCTGATTAACAAACACCCCCAGTTGTTTCAGAAATTTAAATTAAGGGAGACAACAGTATGTTTATAAATCATCTGATAGAAGAAAGTAAAAACATTTGCAATGTTTTAAGTCGTTTTGGAAATTTTTCCATTTTCCTTGCGAAAGGTTTACTTCTTTAGACTTAAAAATAAAAATATACATTCACAGAAATCCAAAGTATTCTCAATAGCAAAATGTCTCTCTACATCTCTGGGCACGATGTTTTTAAACATTTGGTTCCTTATTTTATGTGACAAGAAATGGCTTGACGCATGCGCTCCAAAGAAACACTGGCAGTCAAGAACCTAAATTACATGCTTTAAGAATACAGGAATAGTTCTTTGAACAATTTCTCATGGAAGAATTGTACCTTTTAATAGTTCAAGAAATGTGTATTTCCACCACATATTAGCTTTTAGGCTTAGACTCACATCACTACTGCTATTTAAAAACCTACCGTTTAATTGCTGTGAACCTTTCTCAAAAAGATATAGTTGACATGTAATAAAGCTAAGAGTACAATATATTATACCTGTTTTCTAAAATTAATAATTGTTTTTTAAGACTGATATTATCACTTATTACAATGTGACAAGGCTCCATTTTGAAAATTAATTCTATTGGTAAAATATTTAATTATTTTAATTTAAACTGAATTCTGAGTCTACTTTTACATGTAGTTGAGATATTTTCACTAAAATAATTTGGTCAGACATATCTTATGCTAAAAGAAATATCTTGGTAAGATTATTTTCTTTTTACTTTCTTTAAGTAGTTGTGTCCAGAAGAAATTTTTCTTCATTAACCTGTATTATTTTCAAGTGTCTTTCACAGCAACAAAAATAATGGTGATGATCAACAAATTGTGGCACTGTATGCCAAGCACATTATAGAGAATATTACCCAAATCTTCTCAAAATCCCCGGAAGATAGTGGTGTTATTAGGTCATTTTTACAGGCCCTTTGGAGAAGGTCATTTTTACAGGCCCCTTACAGAAGAAACGGAGGCTCAGAGAGGTCATGTAACTTGACAGGCTCACAGAGCTAGTAAATGAAGGAACTGGAATCTGAACCCAGGCAATCCAACAGAAAATTCTATTTAACATGTTGCTCCTTTCTCTGTTAATTGCTATCACAGAAATCTAAAGGACGATAGTTTATTTCAATTTAATTTTTCATAGTCAAATACTTTTATACTTTTTTAATACTATATTAAAAGTGACAATGGCATCCATATGCTCTGGGGACTCAGTTTCTGCTTAATCACTTTAAAACTAGACCAAAAGCTCTTCATTATTATATTCTTATTTTATTTTACCCCTGCCATGTGAAGACAAAGCTTAAAGGTGACCTTCTATAAGCCAGAAGAGAGCTCTCACCAGAAACCAATCATGCTGGCACCTTGACCTTGGACTTCTAGCCTCCAGAACTGTGATAAAATAAAATTCTGTTGTTTAAGCCACCCAGTCTGTGGCATTTTGTTATGGCAGCCCGAGCTAAGATATCACTCTGAGAATAGCAATGAGACATGGAGATCTGCTATCAACACTTATTTAGCACCATATGAAGGTCCTAATTCATACAAGTAAGAAAAAGCAGCAAAAAGCATAAAGATTAGAAATAAAACTGTAATCATTAGAAGATGACATGAGTTTAAAGCCTCTCTAACTTGGCCAAAGAACTGTCTGGTTTTTGCATGAGTAAAAGATCAAATCAGGTGTCCAACTTCTCCAAACAGGCCAGTCTACTTCAACTAGGGTTGACTGTAAGAGGCCAAAGCTTCAAAGTAATATTAGTGTGAGCCTCTGTTTGTTCTTGGTTTCTGTGTATTTATTTCCTTTAGAAGCTGGGGGTATGAAAAAGAGTGCAGAAGCAGAGGCTGTGTCAGATTGGGATTTGGGAGTTTATGATTCTACACCCCAACTGATGAGGATAATGATGGGGGGTGTGGTGGTGAAAAGGATAACTTCAGAACACTTCCTATTTTAAGGCACTGAGCTAATAATAAGCCCTTTACATGGATTATTTCATTTAATTTGACAACATTAGCAAGTCTTGTTATTATCATCTCTATTTTATAAAAAAAACTGAAATTCAAAGGGGTTAAATAATTTGTTGGTATTCACACAGCTAAACCTGGAATAATAATATCTTAGTGAGTTCAACTCCCTGGTGGCTCAGATGGTAAAGCATCTGTCTGTAATGCAGAAGACCCAGCTTCGATGACTGGGTTGGGAAGATCCCCAGGATATGGGAATGGCTACACACTCCAGTATTCTTAGAGAAGGCAATGGCAACCCACTCCAGTGTTCTTGCCTGGAGAATCCCAGGGACGAGGGAGCCTGGTGGGCTGCCGCCTATGGGGTCGCACAGAGTTGGACACGACTGAAGCGACTTAGCAGCAGCAACAGTCAGTATTCTTGCCTGTAGAATTCTATTGACAGAGGAGCCTGGCAGGCTACAGCCCTTGGGGTCACAAAGAGTTGGACAGGACTGAGTGACTAACACAGCAGCACATAGCAGTGAGGCCAATCCAGATTATTAGTGTTCCGATTAGAATGAAGGAACTGCAGAAGTGAGCTTGTGCTTTGTAAACACCAAGTCAATGTGATAATATTCAGATACAAAAACACAACTGTTTTATTTTATTAAAATAAAAACACTCTAGTCGCATTATATAAGATTTATTCCTCAAAAAACAATTCTGTTTCACCTGATTAGAAGATAAATGTTACTTTAGAGCATATTAATGGAAGTCAGAGAAGCATATTATCTAAGCTGTAAATTACCAGACAAGCATACTAAATAGTTGGATTTCGATCATTAAAGGTCAAATAAGTACAGCTAAATTTCTATCTAGGGAAATGCTGATTAAAGGGCCAAGGAAGGTTAATGGGATTCAGGCATACTATCTTTCCTTAAGTGATTTTAAATCAGGTAAAGTCTGAATTACTTACAGACTAGCAGGGGTTACTGAAAAAAAAATTTTTTATGATAAAAAATAATTCTTGGGTTATTGTCTTGTATGAGTAAGAGTCAGCACAGACTTAATATGCACATTAGAAACATGGCAATGTTTCTGCTGAAAAATGATTTTATTGGAGTTATTTTTAATTATTTTTAGTGGATGACAAAGTTCTGACCATATTTAGAGTGATAATCAAAAATAAAGATGAAAAAACTTTGGCTTAAATGTTAATTATTTTCATGCTTTTATCACTGTTAGAGCATAATTGGGTTAAATATTCAGGTACTATTTAAAATACAAACACACACATTTACATATTACATATATATTTAAAATAATCAGAGGTATTTCAAATCCCTTTCCTTAATGTCTTCTTTAAGTATGTTGTTCATTACCTGAGTCTCTTAGGGGAATATATATTCAACTGTGTATTTATCTTTTATTTTCCATTCTCTGACCTATTTTATTTCCTTTTAAGATTTTCTTTAAATATGCATACGAATAGATAAGTGTTCATTATAAAGTTTAAACAGTAAGTAAATATCCATGTGCATACCACCAGCTCAACAAAAGGCAGTATTATTTGAAAACCTCCTGTAACCCTTTATGAATATATCCTCCTCCTCTCTACCAGTCTAAAAATGTTTTATTATATTCTTCAGTTTTTAAAAATTACCGTGTTTGAATGGCTCTTTCATTGTATAATTAGTCTTGCTTGCTACTGAACATTCTATAAAAACTGAACATTTTTCTGCTCAACAAATTTCCTAATACTCATCCAGGCTACTAGGTATAGCTGTGGGCTCTTGTTTGTACTGCCTAACAGCTTAATATATGAAGATATTACAATAAATACAACCTATTTTTCATGTTTTCCTTCTGATAATTCCATCCTCTTTCATATTCCTAACTATGGTAAAATTTCAGAAATATTCTATATAATTTTTAAAGTATTAAAGAATTTAAGTGTTTACAAAAACAATTTTTATTAACCACAATCCCTGTCAAATTGCATTTAATCCCACATCTGCTTAAACCAGTTCTACAATTATATAACTTAAATATATATGAATCAATTCAACATGAATGCAAAAGGGAAGCTATTTCTCTGAAAACAAAGTTAATCCTTTGGAAAGACTCAATAAAGGCAAGTAGCTAAGTCAAATTATTAGTGAACTAGATGTGGAAAGATAGCTGGAAAGAATAGCTTTTAAAAATTTCAGCCCTCAGTTTATTTTGCAGGTGTTTAAAAAACTCTCATCATGGTTTAAGGAAACCAAAATAATACATTTTGAGTGGCATAAGACTGTCAGAGGACACAATGTATATTTCTAGTTCTTAAAGCATTTTTAGTTTTATGATTCTCAGATTTAACAATTTTTTTTCTCTATGGATCACTTATCATAACCAATCACTTCAATAAAGGATTCTACTGGATTTATTCACTTCCACTTTTATTTTAGAAAGTATTAGGTAGTTCACAAAGAAATAAGCCCTAGTGAGATAAATAAATTTAAAATAATAAAACTGAAGCAATAGGTAAAGAGAAGAAAAAAAAGATGTAGCCATACTAATATTAAAATATGAATGTCATGTTTCCATTATACTTTGCTAAAGACAAACCTAAGTTTCCTAGAAATCAATATAACAATGCAAACAAAATCAGTTAAGATATTTAAATTATCCAGGAGCTTAAAAATAAACTTGATACTGAGAAAAAAGTATAATTATCTATAACACAGAAAAGAAATTCTCTAGTAGATATTCAGAGAGGTTAAGACAGTAACTAAAATTAGCAGCAAGGCCTTACAATAAAAACAGTTAATGAAATATAAATATGAAACATATAAATAAAAATGAATGTAAGATACATTGATATGTTAAAATATTTTTAAATGACTGATATGATGCCAAGATATAGTTTAGTAAAAACAACTGTAAGGAGAGGAAGTAGTCTATGATCCAATTTCCCCATACCCTGACAAAATACATTAATCCAGGATTATATTTCAGAGGGATTTAAAGCAGTGGTTCTAAAAATGATTTTGGGTAACATACCACTTTGAAACTCTGATGAGAATCTGACCAATTACCCCCAAACCTTAAGTAGAATTTCTGGGAAATTTAAGTACTTCACAAAGTCTAACCACAAATGCCTTGGGTATATTAAGTCAAGGTTAAAACTCTTGTGGTTAAAAAAAAAAACTCTTGTAGCCATTGTGATTACAGGACATTCCTACAGTATTTGAAAACCATTTAATCTTAGCATTTGAAAGGTGCTGAGCTTATTTAAGGTTATTTAAATTCAAGATTATTTCTCTTGCCAATTATCTGGAAGAGAAGTCATTTTAAGTTCAGTTCAGTTCAGTCGCTCAATTGTGTCTGACTCTTTGCGACCCCATGGACCGCAGCACACCAGACTTCCCTGTCCGTCATCAGCCCTCGTTGCTCAAACTCAAGTCTATCGAGTCAGTGACGCTATCCAACTATCTCATCCTCTGTCATCTCCTCCTCCTGCCTTTGATCTTTCCCAGCATCAGGGTCTTTTCCAATGAGTCAGTTCTTCACATCAGGTGGCCAAAGGATAGGAGCTTCAGCTTCAGCATCAGTCCTTCGAACGAATATTCAGGACTGATTTCCTTTAGGATGCACTGGCTGGATCTCCTTGTAGTCCAAGGGACTCTCAAGAGTTTTCTCCAACACCACAGTTCAAAAGCATCAATTTTTCGGTGCTCAGTTTTCTTTATAGTCCAACTCTCACATCCATACACGACTACTGGAAAAACCACAGCTTTGACTAGATGGACCTTTGTTGGCAAAGTAACGTCTCTGCTTTTTAATATGCTTGGTCATAGCTTCTCTTCCAAGGAGCACGCGTCTTTGAATTTCATGGCTGCAGTCACCATCGGCAGTGATTTTGGAGCCCCAAAATATAAAGTCTCACTGTTTTCACTGTTCCCCCATCTATTTGCCATGAAGTGATTGGACTGGATGCCATGATCTTAGTTTTTTGAATGTTGAGTTTTAAGCGAACTTTTTCACTCTCCTCTTTCACCGCTTTCATCATTAATAGGCTGTTTAGTTCTTTGTTTTCTGCCATAAGGGTAGTGTCATCTGCATATCTGAGGTTATTAATGTTTCTCCTGGCAATCTTGATTTCAGTTGGGCATTTCTCATGATGTCCTCTGCATATACGTTAAATAAGCAGGGTGATAATATACAGCCTTGACATATTCCTTTCTCAATTTGGAACCAGTCCGTTGTTTCATGTCCAGTTCTAACTTGCTTCTTGACCTGCATACATATTTCTCAGGAGACAGGTAAGGTGGTTTGGTATTCCCATCTCTTTAAACTGTTAAGTTAAATGCAGAGCCACATGCTTTTAATGGTGCTTCCAGAGGTAAAGAAACTGCCTGCCAATGGAGGGGATGCAAGAGATGTGGGTTTGATCCCTGGAGGAGGGCAAGGCAAACCTCACTAGTATTCTTGCCTGGAGAATCCCATGGACAGAGGAGCCTGGCAGGCTGCACTCCATAGGGTCGTACAGAGTTGGACATGACTGAAGCAACTTGGCACGCACGCATGCTTTTAATGATCTATTGAGCTAAGGTAGCACTCATTTCCTTTCTAGAAACTGAGCCTAATAAAGATATAAGCCTCAGCACATCACTCCAGTTGGAAGCTGAGGGAGTACTTGTCAACAGAGCCAATATTTTCCTTGGAAAGCAATTTGGGTACACTCTCAATATGAGATAAACAACCAGAAATTCCATGCCATAAAGTAGGACTGAAAAATTTTTAGCCTAGAAAAATATGTAAGTACTCTACTAAATGAATCCAACATAGTAAAGCATCTGGTAAAGTACACCCTATTTTTAAACAATATAAATTCTGATTATAGGCGAAATTAGACAGTATTTGTCTTTCTCTGATATACTTCACATAGTATAACACCTTCTAGGACCATCCATGTTGTCACAAATGGCAAGATTTCATTCTTTTCTATGACTAATATTCCATTATATATAAGTATTACTTTTTAAAAACTACTCAAAATAAGCTATTTTTTAATTAAAATTTTAATAATCTAAAAAAATCCCCAGTCATTTCTTGATTTGTTTTTCACATGGCAGTAAATAAAAAAGGACACTGCATGAATAACCTTTTGAAATTTTGAAACTATAATCCTTCCAATTTAAGAATATTCAGAACTATCTTAACTGAAAACTGCAACCAAGATGAAATTCTTTAACATTAGAGAAATATATAATCTATCTTGTATATAAAACATGCATGTAATGTCACATGTTATATATAATGATATAGTTATCCTACCTTCTATATGTTATTGGTAGCTTTGCTTTTATACAATTAACAAATCCCAAGTCATGGATATAAAAGCATAAAATAACTAGTAATGATTAATCCAAATGAATGTTCCTATAATATTTTAAAAATCTTACTTTAACTGAGCAAAATTTACTTATTTAATATCAAGTTTACATACCTGACCTTCCAAAAACTACATCCCAAGGGGAACTAATGGGCTGTTCATCTCCTTTAGCTCCACCTTCTTTATCTGTACCTTGAATTCCAATGCCAGCCACAGTGCTCACCATCTCAGCTTCTAGGTCAATCTATAGAAATTAATACAGGTTTAATATATCTATTTCCAATAACATATAGAAAACATGTGCTTTATTTATATACTATGTGTGAACTTATTATATATTAAAAAAACTGAGTGGTTTTAGTATGTAAAATAAAAAAGGAAATGTGCAACATAAATACTTTAAAAAAAGCTTAAAAAAAAGGCTTATCAAGTACATGGTGATCTTGTTGTTAAAATGCATAAAACTTAGTCCTTTTCACTTCTCTATCCATCATCCATCCATTCCCTAACTTTCCTCTTACCCACTCGCCTTCATCATGCCTCTACCAAAACTGGTATTGAACTCATTTCAGTTATATTTTATTTTTTTTAATTATATTTTAAAAGAAGGTGACATCTGAAAATGTAAAGCAGCATCAAGAAAAACACGTCTTAAAATTAAATGTATATTTCAATTGTGCTTGGTTAGTAATTAACACATTTAAAGTTTAACATGTGGCAAGCACTGACCTCATCTATCCATCCAAACTCACATATCCCTACAACTGTGATTTTGATTATTTCAGAGGAAACTGAGGCACAGATCATTAAGTAAGATCCCAACACCCACAGCCAGTAAGTCCAGGATCTTGGTGCTGAACCACTTCCAGCTCTACTACAGGCCTCTGCTTCATAAACCAAAAAACTAAGGCACTCTGCTGAAAAAAAAAGATACTCTGGTTTCATCTCCTGAGACTTTTCAACATCTTATGAAAATTTTCAAACACAGAGAAAAGCTGAAAGAATTTAACTCGAGTGCTTCATTTCTTCAGACCTCCATTTTCCTTTTTTTGAGGCAAAACTTACAACAAAATGTACAAATCCTAAGTGTACCATCTGATAAATTCTCAAAGATACATAAACTTGTGTAGCCCCAACGTACATAAAGATACAGAATGGTACCATCACTCCAGAAAGTTCCCTCACACCTCTTTCCAGTCATCCCCAACCCCAGTGGCAAACAGTATTAATTTTTTTTCCCATCGTAGATTAGCTGTAACTCTTCAGATAGATGAAATGATACAGTAATGAACTCTTTTTGTGAGGCTTCTCTCATTTAACATGTTTGAAATTTATTCACGTTCCTTTTGATTGCTGAATAGTATTCCATCAAAGGAATATATCACAGCTCATTTACATATTTTTAAAAAATGTATTATTTATTTGGCTGCACTGGGTCTTAGTTGAGGCATGTAGGATCTTTAGTTACAGCATATGAGAAGTAGCTTCCTGACCAGGCATTGAACCTGGGCCCCCTGCCTTTGGAACTCAGGGTCTTAGCCACTGGACTACCAAGTCCCTCATTTATATATTTTCTTATTGATGGATACCTGGGCTATTTCCAGCTTGGGGACCTTTAAGTAGGGATGCCATTAATATTCTTAGATAAGCCTTTCTGTGGACATGCTTTCACTTTTCTTGGGTATGTACACAGGACAATAACTGCTATGTTATAGGGCAGGTATATTAGCAGCTTGATATAAAAACTTCCAAAAGGCTATCTCCAATGGTCTATCATTTTCTATTTCTATCAATAATGTATGAGAGTTCAAACTGTTCCACATCCTCGGCAACCTCTTATATTGTCTTTTTTTTTAATTTATTTTTTAAATTGAAGGATAATTACTTTACAGAATTTTGTTGTTTTCTGTCAAACCTCAACATGAATCAGCCATAGGTATCCATATATCCTCTCTGTTTTGAACTTCCCTCCAATCTCCCAGTCTTTTTAATTTTAATCATTACAGTGGATATACAGTGATATTTACTGTGGTCTGAACTCACATTTCCTTCTCAACTTACAATGTTGACCATTTTTGTGTGGTTACTGTCGTATCTTCTTTTGAAAAATGTTAAAATCTTTGGCTCATTTTTTATTGGGTTGTCATCCCATTTTTCAGCTGTAGAAACCTTTATATTACACAGATACTAATCCTCTTCATAGATGTATTTTTGTGACTATTTTCTGATAGACTGTGGCCTTTCACCTTATGTTAATGATTTTGTGGCCACACCATGTGGTTTGTTGGATCCTAGTTCCCCAACTAGGAGTTGAACTGGGCCCTCAGAAGTGAAAGCATAGAGTCCTAGCCACTGGGCCGCCAGGGAATTCCCACGGCTTTTCACTTTAACAATATGTAATAATAAGCAGAAGTTTTATAGTTAGATAAATTTGAATCTACAGGGTTTTTTCTTTTCTGATTTTTGTTGCTGTGTCCTGTCTTTGAGAGACCTCTGCCTCCATGCAAGTCACAAAGATATTCCTGCACGTTTTCTTCTAAAAGCTTCATAGTTTTAGCATTTACATTTAGGTCTGTGATGCATCTTTAACTGATGCTAGCACATGGCGTGTGAAGTAGGGGTCATGTTTATTTTTTTCCCCATGTGGGTATTTAGTTGTTCAAGCACAATGTGAAGAAATGACTCTCCTTTCTCCTGACTGCTTTGATGCTTTTAGAAAATCAAGTTAATTGCATAGGTGTATGGTTACCTCTGGGTGCTGTTTTTTTTTTTTTTAACTGATCTGTATATCTAACCTTATGAAACTATCACATTGTCTTGATTAGTATATAGTATAGCATTAGTATACTGCATAGCATTATAGAGTCTTAAAATCAGGTAGTACGAGTCTTTTAACTTTGTTCTTTTTCAACACTGTTTTAGATGTAATAATCCTTGGCTTGCATTTCCACATAAATTTTAGAACCCTTTTGTTAATATCTACCCAAAAAGTCTGAGGGTGTTTGGATTGGGACTGCATTAAGTCTATAGATCAATTTAGAACAAAATGAATTCTAATACTGAGTTTTGCAGTCCAATACTGAGTTAATTTTTCTCAGTTCAGTTCAGTTGCTCATGTTGGACTCCTTGTGACCCCATGGACTACAGCACCCCAGGCCTCCCTGTCCAGCCCAGAGCTTGCTCAATCAAACTCATGTCCTTTGAGTCAGTGATGCCATCCAACCATCTCATTCTCGGTCATCCCCTTCTCCTCCTGCCTTCGACCTTTCCCAGCATCAGGGCCTTTTCAAATGAGTCAGTTCTTTGCATCAGGTGGCCAAACAATTGGAGCTTCAGCTTCAGGATCAGTCCTTCCAATGAAAATTCAGGACTGATTTCCTTTAGGATTGCCTGGTTTGATCTCCTTGCAGTCCAAGGGGACACTCAAGAGTTCACTCCAAAGACAGAAATATAGATCAATGGAACAAAACAGAAAGCCCAGAGATAAATCCACACACCTATGGACACTTTATCTTCAACAAAGGAGGCAAGAATATACAATAGAGAAAAGACAATCTCTTTAACAAGTGGTGCTGGGAAAACTGGTCAACCACTTGTAAAAGAATAAAATTAGAACACTTTCTAACACCATACACAAAATAAACTCAAATGGATTAAAGATCTAAGCATAAGACCAGAAACTATAAAATTCCTAGAGGAGAACACAGGCAAAACGCTCTCCGACATACATCACAGCAGGCTCCTCTATGACCCACCTCCCAGAATATTGGAAATAAAAGCAAAAATAAACAAATGGGACCTAATTAAACTTAAAAGCTTCTGCACAACAAAGGAAACTATAAGCAAAGTGAAAAGACAGCCTTTGGAATGGGAGAAAATAATAGCAAACAAAGCAACTGACAAAGAATTAATTTCAAAAATATACAAGCAACTCCTGCAGCTCAATTCCAGAAAAATAAAAGACCCAATCAAAACAGGGCCAAAGAACTAAACAGACATTTCTCCAAAGAAGACATACAGATGGCTAACAAACACATGAAAAGATGCTCAACATCACTCATTATCAGAGAAATGCAAATCAAAACCACAATGAGGTACCATCTCATGCCAGTCAGAATGGCTTCTATCCAAAAATCTACAAACAGTAAGTACTGGAGGGGGTGTGGAGAAAAGGGAACCCTCTTACACTGTTGGTGGGAATGCAAACTAGTACCGCCACTATGGAGAACAGTGTGGAGATTCCTTAAAGAACTGGAAATAGAACTGCCTTATGACCCAGCAATCCCACTGCTGGGCATACACACCAAGGAAACCAGAATTGAAAGAGACACGTGTACCCCAATGTTCATCACAGCACTGTTTACAATAGCCAGGACATGGAAGCAACCTAGACGTCCATCAGCAGACGAATGGATAAGAAAGCTGTGGTACATATACACAATGGAGTATTACTCAGCCATTAAAAAGAATACATTTGAATCAGTTCTAATGAGGTGGATGGAACTGGAGCCTATTATACAGAGTGAAGTAAGCCAGAAAGAAAAACACCAATACAGTATAAAACGCATATATATGGAATTTAGAAAGATAGTAACAATGACCCTATACATGAGATAGCAAAAGAGACACAGATGACCTGGGTTCTGCACAACAAAGGAAACTATAAGCAAAGTGAAAAGACAGCCTTCGGAATGGGAGAAAATAATAGCAAACAAAGCAACTGACAAAGAATTAATTTCAAAAATATACAAGCAAAGTGACTTCACTTTCACTTTCTTTTCACAGAAACTGATAGGATAGTTTAAAAATTCCTCTTGGAGAAAGCCTGGGCCTAATGTTATAGGAATTTTAATAAATATTCAAAAACCATTAATTCCTATGTGAGACAAATTATTCCCCCAAAAAAGAAAAAAACTCATTTGATGCGATCAGTATGACCTTGATTCCAAAATCAGGTGAGAACAGTACAAGAAAATATAGAATTTATGAATATGAATTTTATAACACTGAATGTAATTTTGGATAATCAAATCTAATTTGGCTTTAAAAAAAATCATGATTAGGTAAGTTTTATTCCAGGGATAAAAAGATGATTCAACATCAAATACACCTAATAATATAATTCATCACATCAGTATATATATAGTTTTTCCAGTCACATGTATGGATGTTGGGTGAAGTGAGTGAAGTCACTCAGTCGTGTCCAACTCTTTGTGACCCCATGGACTGTAGCCTACCAGGCTCCTCCATCCATGGGATTTTCCAGGCAAGAATACTAGAGTGGGTCGCCATTTCCTTCTCCAAGAGATCTTCCCAACCCAGGGACTGAACCCAGGTCTCCTGCATTGTAGGCAGACGCTTTACCTTCTGAGCCACCAGGGAAGTCACATCAGTAAACTAAGGGCAAAAAACTATACAATTATTTCCATAAATACAGAAAATGCATTTAATAAAATTACATAATAATTCCTAGTAACTAAGAGAAAATTTCTTAACTTCATAAATATTTTATTTCCCAAAGCTACAGAAAATGCATGTAAACTTCTGGAGAAAGTTTACTTGCATTCTATTTAAGACTATGAGCATGACAAGATATCTACTATTACCATAATGCTTAAAAGCAATATAATAAAAGGTAATGAAGTATAAAAATGAAAAGGGAAAAGATAAAACTGTTGTGTGTTTTTTTCAAACAATATATTCACATGAGAAAGAAACACAAGTTTTTGCAGAAATGGATAAGTTGATCCTAAAATTCTTACAGAATTGAGAGGGATTCAGGAACGGTAAAAAAATGTTGACAAAGAAGTAAGTAGGAAGACTCATACTTTCTGATTGCACAACTTATTAAGTTATGGCAATCAAAACAGTGTGATATTACCATAAAGACAGATAAACAGACCAATAGAACAGACGTGAAAGTCTGGAAATAAACCCATGCATGTATGAATAATTGATTTCCTAAAGGCTGCCAAGACTACTCAAAGGAGAAAGAACAGTCTCTTCCATAAATGGTTCTGGGATAATTGGATGTCCACATGTAAAAGAATGAAGTTGAACCCTTAGCTATGACAAATCTAGACAGCATATTAAAAAGCAGAGACAAAGGTCCATCTAGTTGAAGGTATGGTTTTTCCAGTAGTCACGTATGGATATAAAAGTTGGACCATAAAGAAGGCTGAGCACTGAAGAACTGATGCTTTTGAACTGTGGTGTTGGAGAAGACTATTGAGAGTCCCTCGGACTGCAAGAAGATCAAACAAGGCCATTCTAAAGGAAATCAGTCCTAAATATTCATTGGAAGGGCTGATGCTGAAGCTGAAACTCCAATCCTTTGGCCACCTGATGCAAAGAACTGACTCATTAGAAAAGACCCTAATGCTGGGAAAGATCGAAGGCAGGAGGAGAAGGGGACAACAGAGGACGAGATGGTTGGATGGCATCACCGACTCAATGGACATGAGTATGAGTGAGCTCTGGGAGATGGTGAAGGACAGGGAAGCCTGGCACGCTGCAGTCCATGGGGTCACAAAGAGTCAGACTGAGTGACTGAACAACAACCCAAAAGAAATAAAAATGTACGCACACACAAAACTTCTATGTGAATTATTTGTAATAGCCAAAAATTGGAAACACCCTAAATGTCACTAACTGGTTACTGGATAAAATGTGGTTTATTCATGCAATGGAATGCTCTTCAGCAGTATAAAGGAACTCCTGACATGTTACATCATCAGTGAACCTCAAAAACATTACACAGAATGAAAGAAGCCAGACACACAGACCATACATTATATGATTCTATTTATATAAATGTTCAAAGAGGCAAATCTATAGAGATAGAAACTGGGGGATGGAAATGGGGATTAATTATAACTGGGTATGAGGGTTCTTACTAAGAAGATGAAAATGTTCTAAAAATGATTTATGATAATGGTTTCACAACTTGTTAAATTTACTAAAAATTCCTAAATTATATACTTGAAATGGGTGACCTTTATTCTATGGAAAATATATCACAATGAAGTTCTTAAAATACTACAGATTTTATAAGGTCACAAACAAACAAAATACTACAGGTTTTATAAGGTCACAAACAAAAAGATGTGAATTAAGCACATCAGAAAGACTGCCTATAGGTGTACTTATGTACAGGGAATGGCAGGGGTGACGGAAATGGAGATGAAGAGGAATTTACAAAAGTAAATTATTTCTAACAAGAAACAGGCTGACATGGAACAATGATGTTCATGAGGTATAAATATAGGAGTATGGTCCACCCTCTGCAAATGAGACCTTAAAAATGTAAAATAAACATTTTTATAGATTTAAAAAGAGAGAAAGAAATAATTCTACATCATTTCCATTTTGAAGATACTAAACTGTCATAAAATATAAAAAATGACTCCAAGTAACCTATATTTGTTATGATGATTATGCTATCAATACTCTAAAACACACTAAGTTCTAAAGCAAGAGAAATTAACGTGTCATCAAAAAAGGACAAGTATTGGATGGGTTATAAAATAAACAGCTAATGTAATATGAATTTATTTTTTGATTAAAAGAATAAAGAAATATCGATATGGTGTATTTGCATAGGGTCTTTAAAAGTATATATCAAAATATTAGTGTTACACCCCCCTCCCAAAGTCCAAGCTTCTACTTCTCACCTTAGGACACGCTAATAAATTGAGAGATGAGTTGCTGGGGCAAGGAATAGCCACTTGGTGGGAAAGCAGCAAACTGAGAAGATGATGGATGGATTCCCACTGTTCAAAGAACTGTCTCGCCTGAGCTAGCGTTTTAGGCACCCCACTCCAGTACTCTCGCTGGAAAATCCCATGGGCGGCAGAGCCTGGTGGGCTGCAGTTCATGGGGTCGCTAAGAGTCGGATACGGCTGAGCGACTTCACTTTCACTTTTCACTTTGATGCACTGGAGAAGGAAATGGCAACCCACTCTAGTACTCTTGCCAGGAGGATCCCAGGGATGGGGGAACCTGGTTGGCTTCCATCTACGGGATCACACAGAGTCGGACACGACTGAAGCGACTTAGCAGCAGCAGCATTCCCTCTACCTTGTGGGCTAAATACTTTACTACCTCATTATTCTCTCTGATAGCTACGATACTATGATGAATTTTAGAAGCACAGACCCAAAAAAGATAATGATAAAGAAATACTGACCTTTAAGGAGCAACGTAAAACCACGTTTGCCTGAAGTACCAACATTATTAGTCCTATGAAAAGTTCTACTAAATAGAGCTTCTTGGTCAAGTAAGTTTAGAAATACTGCACACATGTCCCCCTACTAATGTATGTACAATATATTGGCATACTAAAATCTAAGAAATTCTCCAAGATGTTTAAAAAACAAATCTGCTTTAATTCACAAAGCCACAAAATCTTTTGCTCATGTAACATCTTTTCATATTAGGATGAATATACACTTTAGAAAATGCTTCATTCAACAGATGTTACTTGCTCATAAATTTATTCAATAAGTATCTATTAAATACACCTACTGTGGGCCAGGCTCTGTTTTAGGTGCTTAGGATTTCAGTAGTAAAGAAAACAAATTTCATGCCCATGTGGGGATTTACATTACAGTGATTATTATATGTTCTACATGCTTTTTCCTATTTTATGTATAATTATCAACTAAGTATATTAGTTGACAATTTTGTCAATATAAATAGGCAAAAACATCAAGAGACAGAAATAGTGAGAAAAGCAAGGGAAGTGCCTGAAATAGTATGTTCAGACAGAATGGGTTAGATGAACTTATTTTCCAAATAAATGGCACGTTAAAGACCAATAAATTACAGCCAAAATACTCATCAGTAAGAAATGCTTAAAATAACTAGGTAATACTATGCAGTCATATTCATATGACTAATATGGGAAAAAAAAGTTAAAGAAGAATGCAAAAATTATGTATATTCATTATGGTTCCATTTGTTTAAAAAAGAAGATTCTCTAAAGACAAAATTAATTTGTGTATGAGTAGAAAACTTCTGAAGACACAAATTTTAACAGTGGTTGGTTACCACTAGGGAGCCCAAATAGATCACTGGGAACTTTTAAAATCTTTAAGTATTACATCATTTAAAAAAAATTAGATCATATATTACTACTATGATGAGACTAAAAAAATATGTAAGTCTAACTGATACATAAGTATTCCCAGAGAAAACATAAGAGTTGAAGGGAGGCAGGAGTGTGTGTTTGCTTTTTCCCTAGATTTGAGAAAATTTAACTGAAGAAGGACAAAGCATCACTTTACAAACTGATTAAGAAAATACCTCAAATTGAGGAGCCTTAGGGTGATTAGGCACATGAGTTTGAAATAAAGGATTAAAAAACGGACTTGATTTGCCCTCTGTGACAATATACTGACACACAGAAAAACAAGTTACGTAAGAATAAAGTTAAAGCAAGTACCTCTGAGAAAAACTGAATGAGGATGATCTGAAATATTTAAGCAACACCCTCTCATTTCAAATATTTATGTAGCAATATATATGTTTTTCTGATTAGAAGTATTAAAACTTTGTTTAAAATGGAAAATTACCTTTCTTATAAGGTGATTTTCTGTATCTGCCACATATATGATATTATTCATTATGGCTACACCTTGCGGTGAGTTAAAACTTGACTCTGAAAAGATTCCATCTTTTCTTCCAGGGTTGGGTCCTAAAAGACAAAACAACCGTAAGAGAAAATTTTTCTTATCTCAAAGTAAAACAAACAAACAAAAACCCCAAAACAAAAACTTATATTTAAAGCTGGGATTTTAATATAAATGATACTTCTGCAGTCCATGGGGTTGCAGAGACTCAGACATGACTGAACCACTGAAGAACAGCAACAACCTAAAAACTAAACTGTTTCCCAAGATACCTGTTTTTCTCAGGAATAAGTTTTGCAAGTGAAAGGACTTACTAGATAATGGTTACTAGAACACTTTAGTAGTTTGTATCAGAAGAAATTAATTCAAAAGGCATCTATTACCTAGACTAGAAAGAATTAAAAATAGTTTAAATCTTTCAGCATCTAGATGAATGATTTTTAACAATTTTGGAAGATAAACTCTTTTGATGATAACAATGAAAATTATGAGCCATTCCCTTACAAAAATACACATGCCCATTAAATGTCTGGAGAAGGCAATGGCAACCCACTCCAGTACTCTTGCCTGGAGGATCCCACGGATGGAGGAGCCTGGTGGGCTACAGTCCACGGGGTTGCTAAGAGTTGGTCGAGACTGAGCAACTTCACTTTCACCTTTCACTTTCGTGCCCTGGAGAAGGAAATGGCAACCACTCTAGTGTTCTTGCCTAGAGTCCCAGTGACGGCGGAGCCTGGTGGGCTGCTGTCCACGGGGGTCGCACAGAGTCGGACACGACTAAAGCACCTTAGCAACAGCTTTAAATGTCACAATTTCAAGGGGTTCACAGGTCATGAGGATCATTCCAGCATTTCTTATTAGCCCATGAATCCCAACTTAACAGACTTGGTTTAAACCCCAGCTCTACTTAGCTGTTGATCTAGGCAAGTTCTGTGTGACAAAAGTTTACAGAAGTTTCTCTTCTGTAAAATGGAACTAATAATATACCTAACTTATAGCACTGTGTACATTAATACAGGTAAAGTGCTCAGAATAATGCCAGGCATATATTTTTGTTTGTTATTATTAATAACACTATTATTGTTGATGATGAAAGCTCTCTGAGGGAAAAAAAAAGGGAGAGTACTGTGGTCACTTCGGATTGGAGAGTACTATGTACTATATAACCCCTTCACATATATTCTTGAGCCACATTAGCAGAGTAAAAGATCTAGTAGAATGAGACCACCACCACCAAGAATCTTTTAAAGCACACCTGATCAGTATCTCCTGAATGTATCTGACCACAAAATTCTCTTATAATATTTGCAGAATAACTACAAATCTATCACAACATAACAGTATTTCTAGAAACATGTTTAGAAAAGGTAGTTTGCTGCTGGTTTCTCTGTTTAACAAAGGAGAATATCCATCTAAACTATTTTAAAAATTTTAGAAGCTATTAAAAAAACTTTTAATTATTTAAATGTTAACTTGCTATAACACATGTTTTTGAGTCACAATTCTCTGCCTGTTATAAATTAAAATACAAAGTTGCCAAAGCAAAATAACACAGAACACACACATACTCTAACAGAAACAACAAATACCTTCAAGAGCTAAGGGAATATTATCTTGGCATAATAAGAACAGCCCCTTATGTACTAACAGTGCATGTGTGACTAAATGAAGACTGCCAGGAGATGAATTACTTTTCTCTTTGACTAATATGCTGTTGGATGTCATTTCAGCCTGGAGGAGCAGGATTAACAGTGTACTTAGCAGATTTTATTAATTATGTAAGATGTCAATAAGAGCCCTTTTTAGAAACAGACCAGGGAGATACGGAAGAAAATGACCTATGCCTATATGATACTTTTATTTTGCTACAACCAAAGACAATGGATTCAAAAGTATGCTTAAGTTCTTATGGAAGGAGACAAAGGTATAATGTTATACAAATCTTAGGTTATTTATTTTATAATCTAAGTCTCAATTTCTTAGGGTATAATCTTGGTCTTAAAAAAGATATGGCTGTATTGTGATGGAAAGGGAAATATAATACTTCCATATAAAATGCCCCAAATCTAAAATGTACACAATATTTTCATAAGATACACTAAAGTGGCAATTTTTTGAAAAAACAAGATGGGATATACAGATATACTTGAAAATTATACAAAAGAGTTCCTCCTTTTGATCTTAACGGAATTTTTGGGGGGATAGTTTTGGTTGTTTTTGAGGAAGTGAGAAGGCATTAATTCAGATACCCCACATTAATAAAATAATTTCTGATGAAGTTAACAGTCAATGTATATTGCCTGTCTATAGTTATTTACAAATTTCCATTTTAATACATTTCTCTGAATAATTTTTACATATATAATATAAAATACATTATATATCATAATCAGCAAACTTTACCTCCAATGCTGTACTGAATTTGTCCATTCTTCCAGACGACCAAAATTCTATGGTGTCCAGTGTCTGCTATTACCAATCTATTAGAAACATGGTCCACTGTTATTTTGCCAGGAAACAGCAGTGGTGAAGGTGGCAAGGAGTCTTTATAGAGCTTTATTCCAATTTTATTAGCTCTGATCTGCCCCCTGTCTTTGTAATACTTTAAAGCTATTGAAGTATATAAAAATAAGTTCTCTTTATGTCCTTCTCCAATCAAAGAAAACAACATGTTTCCACGGGGTCCAAGTATGATCAGAGTTGGCCAGCAGGAAACTTCTAGTTCTTGCCAAAGGCTGGCATCTGCATCATTAACCACAGGGTGGGTGATGTTGTATCGAAGAACAGCACTCCTAAGGTTATCCAGGACTTTTTCATTTGGAAACTTAGCCGAGTGAACACCAACAATCAGAAGACCATCTAAATGCGAAAAATTAAAAGTTGAACATTATTAAGTATTAAAATTTGACTATCACCATCCATATATTAGGGTTAGGGTCATAAATAAGTATAAACAGATAAAAAAGAGAAAAGATAGGACTAAAATTAGTACCTTCAACTGTATTTAAACTCATGAATAAAAAATTAACATTTAAATCTAAATTCAATCTTGATAACTACATAAAAACCACATGTGATCAAAATCATGTAGCAACTTTAAGTTAAAACCCTGTGTCCTTTATCTAGATAAAGCTTTAAAATAATTTATTTTATTAAAAAGACGTTGACATTTTGTAACCTTTTCCCACCTATTTTAAGCTCTTTTAAAATTCACAAAGACTATGACTGCTTTCTGCTGGTATTGACTGTCACATTATCCTCTTAAATTTTTCTGATCTAACTACATCATAGATTAACAGAATGAACAGGAACAAGATGTTTCCATAAGGTCCTTGACTTATTTAAAATTCCTACTGTATAGCTCTTAGAACAGACCATATTATAGACAGCAGAATTGCTAAAAACTAAAAACAACATATTTCTTTTACTTAATCAATATAGCATGTCAAGAAAATAATACAGAAAAAAGAAGTATAAAGTTTTAGGCTAGATTCAGAGAAAAACTCAGTACTGACTACCACGGTGACAGAGGTAATAATAGCCATGTAAATTAAAATCTCTCAACATATTCATTAAAAACCATACAAACCAGTATGAAGAAAAAATAAAACCACACAAATTGGGAGGTCTAAGTACCAGACAGCCCATCCTTCCATTACAACTAGTAACTCCAAATCAAAACACATACACAAACACATGGCTGATGACTGAGAATAGTAAACAAAAGCAGGTAGACTGTTAGAGAGGGGTCAGAGTCAGAGAGGGCTCAGAAAAGCAAATTACAGGAGGGCGAGTTTTCAGCTGTATTTTGTTTCCCCTTTCACAGCTTTGCATTGAGAATGGGCCCCAGTGAGCCTGTGGAACAGTTTCAGGTCTACTCTACATGCAACAGGAATCTTAGAGAGGAGCTAGAGACTGGGGCAGGAAAAATACATAACACCAGCGCTTTCAAAATGTGACTAAAGATGTAAACGCACAGAATTCAAGGTCAGTATACCGTAAAGATAAACTACAAGAAAACCACGCCTACACACATCATTAAGTTCTGAAAACCAAGGGTTAAAAAAACCCCCACAAACGTCTTGAAAGCAGCTGCAGAAAAAAAGACACAGTGATGAGCGGCACCTTGAAGAACCAGGTAGAAGGGCAGTGGGGAGGAGTGGGAAGGCCTGTACACTTAAAATACACTGTATGTCAAATATGCAGCAATAATGTTCTTAAAAAAACAGAATAAGCTCCCTGAAGTCAAATTCTGGCTTTACTACTCGCTGAGTTACCTCGGTCATGGCACTAAATCTCTCTGTGTATCAGTTTTCTTATTTGTAAAATGGGAAAATGACAGTCAATTGCCTCACAGGTCAGCTTTGAGGATATAAAGACAATCTGTATAAGACATTTAGCATAGTACCTAGTACACTGTAAACTGTAAAACCTCAACAAATGTTCACTATTGTTATTTAAGTTATAAGTACGAAGATAACCAATAAAAGAGAAATATAACATTTTCTATGTATCAAAAGAAATTAGCAATGTAAAATAGAAAAAAGCATATGTTGAGAAACAACAAATAAAACCTAATATACAAAATAACACATAACTATACATATAATACTTAAAAATAAATGTGAATGGGTTTAATTCATCTATTAAAAAGATTTGGACACATTCTGTACATCAGAGACACATCGAAAACAAAGTGAACCAGAAAAGCAAAACATAAAGATATGGGAAAACATATGTGGGCAAATGAAAGGATAGGAACAGAAGGGTGTAATTCTGGTAAGCAGGATATATCTGGGAGAAGGCAGTGGCAACCCACTCCAGTATTCTTGCCTAGAGAATCCCGTGGACAGAGGAGCCCGGTGGGCTGCTGTCCATGGGGTCGCACAGAGTCAGACACAACTGAAGCACCTTAGCATGCATGCATGCATTGGAGAAAGAAATGGCAACCCACTCCAGTGTTCTTGCCTGGAGAATCCCAGGGACAGAGAAGCCTGGTGGGCTGCTATCTATGGGGTCACACAGAGTCGGACACGACTGAAACGACTTAGCAGCAGCAGTAGGATATCTCTGACAAGGTAGATGTCAATCCTCACAGCATTAAACAAAGGAAGAAATTTTTTCATGTGAAAAAGCATTTACAAACAAAGATAAAACAACTAGGAATACCCCCAAGCAATGAAGGAAGCAACTTGATAAAGCAGAGACACTCCGATAATAAAAAGTACACTTTCCTCTCAAATGTACATGGGATATTTATAAATAGTGATCACAAAGAAAGGATTATAAAGATTACGTTCTAAACCACAATACAGTAAATCTGGTATTATTAACAAAAAAATTGTCTTTTGTTTCACAAAAACTCCACTATTCTTGCATGTTTCTCCTTTACTCCTACACCAATGCCACTTACAACACTGCTGACACCAGATGGGTGGGTGTTTCCCCCACACTAGGCACCTATTTGCGACAACTTTTGGGTGTTCTCAATTCTAACACGGGGACAGTCACTCACAAGCCTGCCCTCCCACTTCTGATGACAACAGCAAGTCATAGGTCCCCAAGCTACCCACACTTCTGTTCAACTTGGCTACAAATCAGATTTCCATGACCCTTCCCTTGGATTAGATTATTTGCTACAATAACGGAACTCAGAGAAACACATGCTTTACTGGTTTATTGCACAAGAGTATGATAAAACATACAGCCAAACATCCAGATGGAAGAGCGAACATAAGGTGAGGTATGTGGGAAGGGGTATAGAGCTTCCACGTGCGCTCCCAGCCTGCCACTACCCCAGCTCCTCCTGTGTTCACCAACTTAAGTTCTTTGAGCTCTATACCCTTGGAAATTTTAAAAAGGCTTCCCCACAGAGGCATGGTCCATCATTAACTTCATTTCCAGCCTCTTTCCCTCTCTGGAGAAGAGGGATGGGAGGTGGGGTAGTAGGGGCCTGAACTAATCAAGCTTCTAATCATGGCCAGGAAAAGAAAATATATCAAAAGAAAATAAGTAATAAAGATAAACAAGAAATTCATGAGACACAAATTTTTTAAATTCAGCATTCAATCCTGACAAAAAAATATTAAAAAATGAAAAACATAAAATAGGAACTGATGGGTATTTTCTTTCAGTAGGAAAGTTAACCTTAATCACATTTATTGATGTAGTTTGTTGATCAAACCTTTTGTATTTCTCTATTCTGTAATAACTGTATATTATGTTACAGTATGTTTTCTCTATTTGGTGTGCCCATTTTCCTTCTTTTTTAAGATTTTTTGGGGATTTTAGGAAGGTCTGTATTTTTGTTCCAGTGGCTATTTTCTATTAATATTTTTTTATCATATTATAAAAGTATTAATTCCCATTTTTATAATCTTTTATGATCTGGTCTATCATCTTTAAAGGGTATCTTTTAACTGCCACTGATTACCTATACAATTATCAATAGTCTGTTTCCCCACTTTCCCTTTTATTTCCATTTTTCTTTAGTTGCATTCTAATTCTGTCAGAATATATGATTTTATATTATTCTTCATCTCTTGGGTTGTATTCTGCTGATTTAGCTAGGTTGGAACTCTTCCAGCAGTCGTATTCCCTGTCTAGTTCTGGCTTATCCTGGACCACGAGATATTTTGTGAGAGAACTGGAAGGTGTAAAAGGCAGCAGCACCCCGATCCTCTCGGTGGGAAGGCTGGTGCAGGGCACCAGGCACCAGGGCACCAGCGTACACACTCTCCTCCTCTGCGGGCTCATGCGGAGGGCTGTGGGGGAGCGGCGAGGCGCCCAGCAGCTGCACCAGCTTTGGCCAGATCTCCTCCCTTGGTGTGTCCAACTCCTGGGCCAGGTTGATGTGTTAGCTCCGTGATGAAGTGAACAAACATATTCTGCTGGTCAACTCATTACTCACGCTGGACGCTTACATGGGCTCCAGCTCATCCTTAAAGGGATTCCAGTTCAGGCATGTAGGTTGTAGTCTGCCCTTCTTCTCCCCTCCTTCATATCCATCTTTCCTTTTCAACTGCCTGACCTCCTGACTTCGGGTAGAGCCATCAGACATACAGGCAACAGCTACAGGTAGACTAACTTATCAGCACAAAATGTATCCTCAAAATTATTCACTGTTTGTGACTGCTAAATATTAGAAACAATGTATCAGCCTGGTGTGCTGCAGTCCCTGGGGTCTCAAAGAATCAGACACAACTTAGCGAGTGAACAACAAGGGTCACTACACAGGACAGGAAAGTAGCTGAATAAATTATGGCACGTGTGCATGCACACACCCACACCCACACACACGCACACACTACTACGCAGCTATTAAAATAACCGGTAAGTTTTCTATAAATTTATATGGAGTGACTGCCAGGAAAACTTACATGATAAAAAGTAAAGTGCACAAAAACGTCAATGTATCTCACTTAAAATAACATAAAATATTAAAAAAAGAAATTTAAAAAAGAAAAACAGGACAAAAAGAATGAGAAGGTAAGAATAAGCAGAAGAGATGGGTGGATGGAACTATATTTTCTGTGTGGTTCTGACTTTCAGATCAAGTTATAATTCTTCACGAAGTAGTTAAAGTGTTAGTCACTCAGTCGTGTCCAGCTCTTTGTGACTCCATGGACTGTAGCCTCCCAGGCTCCTCTGTCCATGGGGTTCTTCAAGCAAGAATATTGGAGTGGGTAGCCATTCCCTTTTCCAAGGAATCTTCCTGACCTGGGGGCTCCTGCATTGCAGGCAGATTCTTTACTGTCTAAGCCACCAGGGAAGCCCATAGTTTTGCATACTTAAAACCAAACAATATCAAACAAAAATGGGGGAAGGGGGGCTAAAAATACAAATAAAAACAAATGAATCTAGCTGTACTTCAAATTAATAACATAATCTCATGGGGGGTGGGAAGTGGGAGGAACTAATTTAAAAATTTTTTTAATTTAGTTGAGAGGGACTGGAAGCAAAGACACCCCAGTAGCAACAAGCACATCTAGTGTCCAGATCTTATTTTCTCAAAATCATTCTCAATATTCAATACTAAAAGGAATCAGAGGCTCCTTGGAAAAATGGCTGATTCAGAGACGGGGCTGGGAAAGTACAAGAAGAACCTGGAAATATTTTGTTATTGACAAGAAGTGCTCAGAGAATGATTAAGGACAAAAGGACACAGGTGATAGAATAGCTTGAAGGTGATCCTATTAGTCAAATAGGAAAACTGTGAAAATCAAAATAAATAATGGCAGTGATGCTTTATAAAAACAAATAAGTTCATGAGTTGAGTCCAAATATATTATATATCATATATATATTACATGAAATGGTTGGATGGCATCACTGACTCAAAGGACATGAGTTTGAACAAGCTTGAGGAGAGGGTGAAGGACAGGGAAGCCTGGCATGCTGTAGTCCATGGGGTTGCAAAGAGTCGGACACGACTGAGCAACTGAAATGATATTATATTACGTCAAAAAATGTATTTTTTTCTCTTCTGGTCAATATACCCCAATACTTTTTCAAAAAATGATAAGTCAGGGTGAGATTTGAAAGATGAGAAGATGTTAACTGTGTTAAGAGAGCAATGAAGGAGATTCCAGGGAGAGAAAGTAACACACGAGAAAGAGCCTGAAGAAGGTCAGTGACTAAACACACGGAACAAAGGGGCGCACTGGACAAAATGAGAATGAACCTACCGACAGAGACAGTCTCGTGAGTCGAATTAAGGACTGAGATCTTCATTCTTAAAAACAACGGAAGTCAGACGAAGAATGAAGTGCAAGTCTCAAAGGTACTTCAAACTAAGCTCATGAACGTCCCCTCCAAACTTGTCCTTTCTATGGCATTTCCCGTCACAGAATGGCACCACCATCTGTCCAATTATACAAGCCAGAGAACTACCCAGGATACCTCCGTCATAACCAACCAGCCCTCTATCATCACCCAACGTTAATCCATGATCAAGTCCTATTGATCTTATTACCTAAAACTGACTTCAAGCTATCATCATGTCCCACGGGGAACACAACAGCCTTGTCACAGGTCCATTCTTCTCCACTAATTAACAGTTACCCGCCCAGGAGAGGAATGGATCTTCACCAAACACAAATCTGATCCCATCACCTTCTGGCAGAAAGCCCTCCGTGGGCGTTCCATTGTTCTACACACAGAAACCACATGTCTTGTCCTCAGCATGTTCTTCCACATCCGTCTCTCCATCCCTCAGTGCTGTGGCACCCAGGACTTTCTTCAGCACGTCAAGAATATCATTCGTTATTTCTCTCACTTTAAAGCTTTGCTACAGAGCGTCTCTACGTCTGGAATGCTCTCACCTAGTAAAGTCACACCTGTCTTTCAGATCTCAAGCTCCATTTTTACTCTTAAAAAGGCTTTCTTGTTTTCATGAGGTACATGTGTCCTTTTGAATTACAGCTTTTTCAGGGTATGTGCCCAGTAGTGGGATTGCTAGGTCATATGGTAGTTCGATTTTTAGTTTTTTAAGGAATCTCCATACTATAGATAGCTAGTAAGAGAGACAGATAGATAGCAGGTGTCTAGCAGCTGGATATTTAACTACTATAGATAGCACAGAAGCTCAGCTGGGTATTCTATGATGACCTAGATGGGTGGGCTTGGGAGTCCGGGAAAGGAGATCCAAGACAGAAGGGATATATGGTTGATTCACTTCACTGTACAGAAGAAACTAACAACACATTGCAAAGCAAATATACTCCAATAAAAAAGAAAAAACTTTCTATTCTTCCAGATTACTGTAATTTCCTTCTTAGCACTAATGAGAAATTATAAAAAATATTTATGGAGTTATTTAACT
This sequence comes from Oryx dammah, assembly GCF_014754425.2. Taxonomy (NCBI): domain Eukaryota; kingdom Metazoa; phylum Chordata; class Mammalia; order Artiodactyla; family Bovidae; genus Oryx; species Oryx dammah. The sequence continues at coordinate 33,180,883 of NW_024070198.1, read as the reverse complement.
TTTCTCCTTGTTAGACTGTAATTCCTATTAATTATTTAGGGACCATACACTGTTTTATTATTTACCAACACAGTGCCTAGTATAAAGTAAGTAATGAATGGACAGGGTATAAATGCTAAACAAACTTTTATGTGTGCAATAAGCCATATTATATTGACAAAAGAGGATATCTATATTGGTCTATATACATGAACAACTGCCAAATAACTGCATCTAATTTTTTTCAGTGTCAACAACTTTAAAGTACATATACAGAGATTTTTCTTAAAATATTTTGCTTGTTCTGTTAATCATACACAAAAAATAAACAGGATGTAAAAGACTCTTCCCTTTTGGATTTTTTTGCCATCACATGGATCAAAACTACTGCATTTAAAATAAAATATGGAAGGAAGAAAAGGAAGAGAGGGAAAAGGAAGAAAGTGAGAAGAGAGGGAGAGGAAGAAGAAAGGGAAAAAAGGAAGGTGAAACCAAATAGACAGTAACAGCTTCTAAAATGTTAGAAATAAAGTTAAGTTTTTAACTCATCATTGACTGGAGGATTTTAGCAGAAGCAGTCAATAATGTGTTAAGACTTTAAAAAAACTTTTAAGGTCTTATTTTTGTGAAATGTACAGACATACAGATTACAATTATATATAGTAGTATATATATATAATATGTGTGTGTGTTCAATTGCTCAGCTACGTCTGACTCTGCAACGCATGAACTGTATTCCACAAGGCTCCTCCGTCCATGGAATTTTCCAGGCAAGAATACTGGAGTGGGTTGTCATTTCCTATTCCAGGCGATCTTCCTGACCCAGGGATCAAACCCGTATCACTTGTGCCTCCTGTATTGGTGAGCAGATTCTTTACCACTGCACTGAAAAGCCTCATATATTATAGATATATAGTATACAGCAGACAGTAAAGTTTGATCACAGGCAGTATAACAACTTAGTTCAATGCAAAAACTAAAAATAATGGGGAGTTTTACTGTTACAAAAATTGTAAACTGACACATCTTGAGATCTAAAAGACAAGTGTGACTTTAGTACTAGGCAAGAAAGGATCCAATGGAGCAGGAAATAGCAACCCACTCCAGTATTCTTGCCTGGGAAATTCCATGGAGAGGGGCCTGGCAGGCTGCAGTCCATGGGGCTGCAAAAAGTCGGACACAACTTAGCGACTGAGAATGCATACTCAAGAAAGGATGAAGGCACACAAGGGAGGTTAGAAGACCCTGAGGGAAAGCAAGAAAGGTATGGAGAGAGAGGATTTTAGGTTTTATACCAAGAGCACTGAAAACATGAGGTAAAAAAAAATCACAATCACTGAATACTAAATTAAAGCAGAGGCCAGAAGCAAATTTGAATGTTTTTTAAATTTCAAAAACTGACATGTCCCTGTGTCCACATTAAACACTCTGAAAGTTTACCACAAATTGGCCAATATTTTCATCATACTTTAGGAACAAAGAATAATAAACATATGGGCTGCTGCAAAAAGAAAATATGAACTGTGTACAAAAAAGAGTTAACACAGCAGGCCCCACTGCTATTCTTTCAAAGGTCTGCTTACAGGGCTGGTCCTTGCCTGGATTTTGGGAGTGTTCCCATCATTCCCAGAACTGATAAGAGTGGCACACAAGACCTAAACTGTTTGTACAAACACTATGGTTTATGGTGAACACTTGCTTTCCTTCTGGGAGTCTGGAATTTCGGTACATGGCGCCAGGCAGAAGATGCCTCTGTGGCCAGCCCCCAACAAAAACCTCGAGTGCTGTCTCTAATGACCTTCCCTGGTTGGCAACATCTCAAACTTATCCTAACAACTCCTTGCTGGGGGAATTAAGCGCACCTTATGTGATTCCATCAAGAGGCGACTATGGAAACTTGCTCCTGGTCTCCCCTGGATTCAGCCGCATGTGTCTTCTCCTTTGGTTGATTTTGCTTTGTATTCTTGTTGTAAAAAACTGTAGCCACGAGGAGTACAACTGCATGCTGAGTCCTATGAGTCCTCCTAAAGAATTGACCTGGAGGTGGTTTTGGGAACCCTGACAGAGTAAACGCATCAAATAATGACTCATTAAAAGTTTCATTTCCCAAAGAAGACATACAGATGGCTACTCTGTTGTTGTTGTTTTCCAGTATTTGGTGGTATTCCAACCGACTCCTTGTGACCTCATGGACTGCAGCATGCCAGACTCCCCTGTCCTTCACCATCTCCTGGAGTTTGCTCAAACTCATGTCCATTGAGTGGGTGATGCCATCCATCTCATCCCCTGCCACCCTCTTCTCCTCCTGTCTTCAATTTTCTCCCCCCACCTAGCATCAGGGTCTTTTCTAATGAGTCAGCTTTTCGCATCAGGTGGCCAAAGTATTGGCGCTTCACCATCAGTCCTTCCAATGAATATTCAGGATTGATTTCCTTTAGGAGTCACTGGTTTGATCTCCTTGCCATCCAAGGGACTCTCAAGATGGCTAACAGACACATGCAAAGATGTTCAGCATCGCTCATTATTAGAGAAATGCATATCAAAACTATAATGAAGTATCACTTCACACAGGTCAGAATAGCCATCATCAAAAAGTCTACAAACAATAAATGCTGGAGGCAGTGTGGAGAAAAGGGAACCCTCTTGCACTGTTGGTAGGAAAGAAAACTGATACAGCCACTATGGAGAACAGTATGGAGATTCTTTTAAAAACTAGGAAATAAAACTACCATATAACCCAGTAATCCCACTACTGGGCATATACCCTGAGGGAACTTAATTGAAAAAGACACATGTACCCCAATGTTCACTGCAACACTATTTACAATGCTAGGACATGAAAGCAACCTAGCTGTTGACTGACAAATGAATGGATAAAGAGGTTGTGTTACATACACACAATGGAATATTACTCAGCTATAAAAAGGAATGCATTTGAGTTGGTTCTAATGAGGAGGACGGAACTAGAGCCTATTATACAAAATGAAGTCAGAAAGAAAAAAGCAAATCTTGTATATTAACACATATATACGGAATCTAGAATGATGGTACTGATGAAGCTATCTGCAGGCCAACAATGGAGATGCAGATATAGAGAACAGACTTATGGACACAGTCGGGGAAGGAGAGGGCGGGACGAATGGAGAGAGCAGCATGGAGATATACATATTACCATATGTAAAACAGGCAGGCATTGGGGATTCGTTCTATGACTCAGGGAGCTCAAACTGGTGCTCTGTGACAACCTAGAGGGGTGGGGTAGGAGGTGGGAGGGAGGTTTAACAGGGAGGGGCCGTATGTATAGCTATGGCTGATTCATGTTGATATATGGCAAAAACCAACACAATATTGTAAAGCAATTATCCTTCAACTAAAAATAAATTTTTTTTAAAGTTTACTTTCACCTTAAAATCAGAAATATATTCTTCTAATTTTTAAAAAGTATGAAACAGAAAAACAGCATATACTACATGATACCAGTGGTTACTCAGAAGTATTATGGAATTTAGATTTCTAGAGTCTGATTTAACTATATATTAACATTCACCTAGTAAGCACATTTAAAAGAATGCCAAATTTTCCTACTAGATGTTTTCTTATAAAATCAGTGCTTTTCCTTAGATAGCCACTGTGCTAAATTTGCGTGTTATATAAAAATATACCATTAACATATCCAGTATAAAGAGGTTAAAAAAAAAACTAGAAACCCTCAAGGAGAAAAGGGAAAAAAACCAGAGGTACCTGTCAATTTAATACAAATATATGCTAACTCATTACGAATTAATAACAAGCTCAGGGCCCAGCTACATTCTTAAAAACTGTTTGAACATCAGAACCATTCACTACTATTAAGTATCTTTACTTTTGTTTTAGATCTTTGACATTTATAATTTCTTGTATGCTATTGTGAAAGTGATACTGGTCACCGTTACAAACCTGATTTAAAGGGGAAGGAGACTGAGTATTAAATTGGCCCTCTTTCAGAGTGTTTTTAAATTAAAATCCACTTACTTACTCAGCTGAGCATTTCTGGCTTACTGATAAACGAACTCAAATTCCATGAAATAAAAACAGGCTGCTGAATGCTTCTTCAAGGACATAAATAACACGGCTGCAGATACATTCATAAATATATCCGACAGTACTGAGATAAGACACAGCAGCGTGATAAATTAGGAGACTAGAATTAACATCTACACACTAAGATACATAAAATAAATAACAAGAACCTACTATAAACACAGTAAATTCTACTCAATATTCTGTAATAACAATCTATATGAGAAAGGAATCTGGAAAAGGATATATATATATATATACATATATGTGTGTGTACAGCTGATTCACTTTGCTGTACCTGAAACTAACACCATGTTGTAAATCAACTATATTCCAATAAAAAAATTTTTTAAAAAGACTCTTAGCAGCAAGAAAGCAAATTAATTTAGTGCCAGCTTATTGAACTTTCATATGATAATTCTGATTATGCCTGCTTTTGTGAATATGAACTGAACTTATCTTCTAAGCAATATAAAAATCTTTTATTTCTAAGTTACCAGAATTTTAATACAGTAGCATATTACTGAAGTATTGTTTCTTTGAAATTATAATGTTGAAACCAGTTACAAAGTATTTTACTTTTCAGAAGTGTACTTATATGTAAAAATTGTTATTATTTTTTGTCACAATGTGTTTTAAAATATTTTCAGTAAACTGGTAAAGAGATTATAAGGATCCATTCTAAGAAGCCACTGAATTTGCTTCAGATAGGTTAACAACTGAGTTAACCTAAGAGTTTATTAGCAGTGATATGAAGCAGGAAATGGTTAACTTTGGGATTTTTAACCCAGTCTGTAAATACCATCCTGAAACACAAATCCTAGTGTCATTCTCCTATTATGCAAATAAAACAACCTCAAACGTCTCTGTATTTTCAATGGATGAAAAAGCATATTAACTTAACTATTAAGAATGTTATACAAAGCTCTTCATAGTGAGTCTGAACCTAATCTACCTTCCTCTCCTTTCACTTTTCCAAGGAGCCCCTACAGTCTTGCCACAGTAAATGATTTTTCACTCCCCAAATCTACTCCTTCCATTTGGTATCTAAGAGAGATGAAAATGTTTGCAATTTCCTAGTAGGACTGTAAGTAAAGCATTTCATGGACATTTCTAATCTTTGACTATATGAATAGAGTATCACTGTTTAATTGTTTTATTGTAAAATTTCCTAATTTGAGTAAATGGATCAAGGGAATTAATTGCCTCTTCTATTAGCTATGAAATCTAACTTAAATAATTTTTAAGATGCTTAATCTTTTTCTTTTAAAATTTTTATAAAAGCATTTTATATACAGGTAATACATTCATACAGCAAAAATTCAAACAGAAATATAAAATGTAAACCAAGTCTTCCTCCTTCAACTTTAGTCCTTCTTTGCTTCCCTGCTTGTTTGCCTATCACTTCCTCAGCCAGGAGTGTCCCTCCTGCACCATTTTCATTTTCAGCTACACTTCTGCTCATTTTTCAAGTTTCAACCTAATTGTCTCCTCGGAGAAACATCTTCAAAAGCTTTTAGACACAGTGAGTTACTCCTTTCCCCACTGCTTTAATTCAACTTTGTTATATATTTCCTTAGCAGTTAGAGTATCCTGCACATAATATGTACTCAATAAATGCATTTATTACATGGACTTGAACAAGACACACAAGAACCTAAAACCTAGGAGACAATGAAATACTCTTATTTCTTAAATATGGATGAATTTTTAAAAACATGATTTAATTACTGGGAATATTTGAGTTTTTGATCAATCTCATTAACAGGCAATTCCAATATAGTCCATTCCAAATTAAAAGCATCGGAAGTTTCACTTGCACTGAAGATTTTATTCAACATTTCTTTTTTTTTTATAACTAAGTTTCAAGATACCCTTCATTTTTGTACATTCATACTCTATTCTCATTTTTACTCACAAGATCAGTGACCACTTTTTAGTCACTGCAAAGAGGACAGCTTCAATTAATTTAAGCCTAATCAAATAGAGCTTTTATTTCATTTACTCCACAGTTCTCTTCAAATAGAGCTTTTATTTCATTTACTCCACATGTTCTCTTTTTATAGAAAGAAGTAAACAAGAAACCAAATCTGAAAAATGTCAAAGTTTTACAGAAAATACTAAGCATAATCTCTTGTTAAAATTTCAAAATTTGTAATACCATAAAAAAGGATTTCCTAGTGTGCTCTGGAAAGCCTTAACCTTTATAAATAAATAAAGCAGGGTCAAAGAAAAAGTATCCATTATAATATTCTGCCTTTTAAAATATTAGTAGTAGTTTTAGGTCATTTGAAATTCAAAGAAGCCTAGTTATATTTCCTAAAAAGAACTTTAAACCTTTTTATCATAGTGAGAAGAATATACAATTAGTCATGCATTTTCTCTTTTTTTCATGGAACAAATTTAGGTAAGTCCAGATATACAAAATGACGTTTTTAAAATACTTGATCATGAAAAAAGTAAACTATATCCTTATTTTTAAAGAAAAATCATATACTAAATGCTGGTTCTTTAGGAAGGCAAACCATTATCACTAAGCTTAACTCGTCACAAAAAGGTACATGGAGTCCTTAATTCACAGATTAGAAATTACTTTCAGAATCACTGAAGTCTTGCCAAATGTTCATTCTCCTATGAGCAAAATGAGTCAGCCACTCTCCAGTGACTATGCCAGGACAGTCTGTTAGAAACTAATTAAAAAGAGCAGATACCTTTATCAGAGTATGTGTGTTCTAATGCATGAAGATCAGGCAACAGGTGAATACAGTTTATGCAGCAGTAGGTGAAGAAATCAAGGACGACCACTTTTCCACATAGATCCTTATAGACAGAAATAGGTTCCTCCGTATTCAGCCATTCTAATCCTGAAATTTACACAAAATAAATAATGATTAAAGGAAACAGTGAAGATAATTTATCTAAAACTTTCCATTAAAATGTGAACCATTATCATTTTTAAGAAAAGATGGGGGGACAGGAAGGGAGTGGGGAGTTAATACATAGAAAGCTAATATTATGAGGCAGTCTGCAAACACAGTTAAGAAAAAGCTACTAAATTCTCTCAGAAATAGCACATTAGTCTGTGTGTCAAAGGAAGATGAACATATTTGGGTAAAATATAGGGAGGAAGAATCAATATTAAAAGGACTTAAGTACATGATTAGGTACAAATGAGCTATTGAAAATGAAAGTCAACCTTAAGAATAGAATAAATATCAAAAAGGAACAGTGTTAAACTTTAAGGATAAACATGCTGTTGTGCAGTCCTTCAGTCATGTCCAACTCCTTGCGACCCCACGGACTGCAGTACATCAGGCTTCCCTGTCCTTCACCATCTCCCAGAGTTTACTCAAACTCATGTCTATTGAGTCGTTGATGCCATCCAAAAGTCTCGTCCTTTGTCGTACCCTTCTCCTCCTGCCTTCTATCTCTCCTAACATCAGTGTCTTTTCCAATGAGTCGGCTCTTCGCATCAGGTGACCAAAGTATTGGAGCTTCAGCTTTAGCATCAGTCCTTCCAATGAATATTCAGGGTTGATTTCCTTTAGGATCAACTGGTTTGATCTCCTTGTTGTCCAGGGACTCTCAAGAGTCTTCTCCAACACCACAGTTCAAAAGCATCAATCCTTAAGCATCAATCCTTAGGCACTCAGCCTTCTTTATGGTTCAGCTATCATATCTGTACATGACTACTGGAAAAACCATAGCTTTGACAATACGGACCTTTGTTAGCAAAGGATAAACATACAAAATACCTAAGCAAATTTCATAAGAGAAAGAGCTAAAATGCTCTGGATTTAAATGAGACTTTAAATACAAATTATTTTAAATGAAAAGCTAAGCAAAACACACTTAAAGATTTCATGAAAGCAATATTAATATCAATGAAGAGCATGTTCCCTTCTCTCCAAAGAAAAATAAAATCTCATTAATCTGTGCTTTCACAAATCAGAATTTATAATTACTAGACCATGATTTACAACTTTACACACTATGAAGAAAAATTTTGTCAAACAAAAGTAGATTAAAAGTGTAGCATCTCTGTTACCAATTTAAGAAACAAAGATAATGAGTTTGTTGCTTATAAGTACATAAATGTACCTACTAAAACCATTAATTATACCTTGAAGCTTGGAAATAAATAGTTTATAGAAACTGAAAACCAAAGTTGGGTGGAACAAGTGAATAATAACAGCAACTAATAATGGCAACTGGAGTTACTCAAAACAAAATTAAAAAAAAAACAAACCCTGCAAATCAAACTAGTATTTCTGTCAATAGTCCAACCTAGTGAGGTTTTGGCTTCCCTGGTGGCTCAGACAGTAAATAATCTGCCTGCAACGTGGGAGACCTGGGTTTGATTCCTGGGTTGGGAAGATCCCCTAGAGCAGGGCATGGCAACCCACTCCAATATTCTTATCTGGAGAATCCCCATGGACAGAGGAGCCTGGTGGGCTACAGTCCACAGGGTCACAAAGAGTCGAACATGACTGAAAAGACTAAGCACAACAGTGAGGTTTCAGAGTACAGTAAGGTCTTAATTATCCACTTTAATAAAGTGTTAATTATATACCTGACCAAATGACCATATAAAACTTCAAACTAATTAATGTGTATTTCATAGTCTCTAATTTTAAAATATTCATGAGTCTCAAATATATTTTTTATAAATAATCAGCGATTTAGATTAGGGAAGTAGGGAAAGTATTATTATATATGTCAGTTATTGTGCTAGATGCTTAGCAGACTGAATAATAATAATGCATTTTATAATAAAAATAACAATGAATACAATTTTAAAAGCTGCTAGCATTTACTGAGCTCTCATATGAAGTAAGAACTTTAGCTATATTACTTCCAAACTGCATAATAAACCTGAAAAGTAAATACTGGTTCCATTTTATAAGTGAGAAAAGTAAGGCTTGGAGAAGTTAGGTAACTTGCTCAAGATCATATACCTAACAAATGGAATAACTGAGATTTAACTCTAGGTCTGTCTGAATCCTTCATTTATATCATGCTGCTTCCCATAAAACAGTTTCTTTTAAGAAATGAACAAAACAAAGTGTTTTTGAGAGAGTTATGACTTCATTACCATAATTGATAAACCAAGAAAAAACTCATATCCAGTAATCTGTCCTCAGTAATTATGTTAAAAACAAAGACTGAGTATTTTGTTATTATATTATGTATGAGTCATGGAGATCAAATCTCATGGTAATAAAATAAACTTATTGTAAATACCAACAAGAAAATAAAAGCACTGGGCAAAATCCTAGCTGCTGGCATGCTGGTTTATGACAGTGTACATGTATAGCTGATTTTGGTACTAACAATTTGGTGATGTCTATGCATACAATCATCTCTTGTGTTGTTGGAAAAAGGTGTTTGCTATGATTGCTGTGTTGACAAAAGTTTGTTAGCTTTTGCCCTAATTCATTTTGTATTCCAAAGCCAAACTTATCTGTTACTCCAGCTATCTCCTGACTTCCTACTTTTGCATTCCAATCCCTTACGATGAAAAAGACATCTTTTTAAAATTTTATTTCTAGGTCTTGTAGGTCTTCATTGAATTGGTCAACTTCATCTTCTTTGGCATAAGTGTTTGGGGCCTAGACTTGTATTACTGTGATGTTGAATGGTTTGCCTTGGAAACAAGCCAATATCATTCTGTCGTTTTTGAGACTGCACTCAAGTACTGCATTTCGGACTCTCTTGTTGACTGTGAGGGCTACCCCATTTCTTCTAAGAGATTCTTGCCCACAGTGGCAGATACAATGGTCATCTGAATTAAATTCACCCATTCCGGTCCATTTTAGTTCACTGATTCCTAGAATGTTGATGTTCATTCACTCTTGCCATCTCCTGGAGTTTGCCCACTTCCAATTTACCTTGATTCATGGGCCTAACAGTCCAGGTTCCTATGCAATATTGTTCTTTACAGCACCGGACTTTACTTCCACCACCAGACAAGTCCACAACTGAGTGCTGTTTTCACTTTGGCTCAGCTGCTTTATTCTTTCTGGAACTATTAGTAATTGCCCTCTGCTATTTCCTAGTAGCACAGTGGACACCTTCTGACGGGGGGTTGCGGCGGTGGGGCAAGGGGTGGGGGGCGGTGTCATCTTCCAGTGTCGAATCTTTTTGCTTTTTCATACTGTTCATGTTCATTGTGAAAACCACGATGATGTGGTCACTCACCTAGAGCCAGACATCTTGGAGTGTGAAGTCAAGTGGGCCTTAGGAAGTATTACTACAAACAAAAGCTAGTGGAGGTGACAGAATTCCAGCTGAGCCACTTAAAATTCTAGAAGATGATGCTATTAAAGTGCTGTACTCAATACGTCAGCAAATTTGGAAACTCAGTAGTGGCCACAGGACTGGAAAAGAACAGTTTTCATTCCAACTCCAAAGAAGAGCAGTGGTAAAGAATGTTCAAACTACCATACAACTGTACATGAACCGAGAACTTCCACACGTACACACACAGTTAGAAAAGGCAGAGGAACCAGAGATCAAATTGCTAACATTTGTTGGATTGCAGAGAAAGCAAGGGAATTCCAGAAAACATGTACTTCTGCTTCGTTGACTATGTGAAAGTCTTTGATTATGTGGATCAAAACAAACTGTGGAAAATTCTTAAAGAGACGGGAATACTAGACCACCTTACCTGTCTCCTGAGAAACCTGTATGTAGGTCAAGAAGCAACAGTTAGAACCTCATATGGAACAACTGATGGGTTCAAAATTGGGAAAAGACTATGACAAGACTGTATACTTTCATCCTGTTTACGTATCTTATATGCAGAGTACATCTTTTCTAATGCTGGGCTGGATGAAGCACAAGCTGGAATCAAGACTGCTCAGAGAAGTACCAACAACCTCAGATACGCAGGTGATACCACTCTAAAGGCAGAAAATGAAGGGGAATTAAAGAGTCTCTTGATGAGGGTGAAAGAGGAGAGTGAAAAAGTTGGCCTAAAACTCAACATTCAGAAAACTAATATCATGGCATCCAGGCCCATCAGCTTATGGCAAATAGAAGGGGGAAAAGTGGAAGCAGTGACAAATTTTCTTTTCTTGGACTCCAAAATCACTGCAGAGAGTGACTGAAGCCATGAAATTTAAAGATGCAGGCTCCCTGGAAGGAATGCTATGACAAACCTAGACAGTGTATTAAAAGCAAAGACATCACTTTGCCAACAAAGGTCTGTACAGACAAAGCTATGGTTTTTCCAGTACTCAAGTATGGATGTGAGAGCTGAACCATAAAGAAGGCTGAGAGAATTGATGCTTCAGAACTGTGGTGCTGTAGAAGACTTTTTTTTTTTTTTTACTTTATTTTGCTTTAGAATACTGTATTGGTTTTGCTATACATTGACATGAATCAGACACGGGTGTACATGAGTTCCCAATCCTGAACCTCCCTCCCACCTCCCACCCCATATCATCTCTCTGGATCATCCCCGTGCACCAGCCCCAAGCATCCTGTATCGAACATAGAGACCCTTGGACTGCAAAGAGATCAAACCAGTCAGTCCTAAAGGAAATCAACCATGAATATTCATTGGGAGGACTGATACTGAAACTGAAGCTCCAATACTTTGGCCATCTGATGCGAAAAGCTGACTCATTACAAAAGACCCTGATGCTGGGAAAGGCAAAAGGAGAAGCAGGTGGTAGAAGATGAGATGGTTAGATAGCATCACCAACTCAACAGATATGAGTCTGAGCAAACTCAGGAGATAGTGAAGGACAGGGAAGCCTGGCATGCTGCAGTTCATAGGGTCGCAAAGAGTTGGACAAGAATTAGCAACCAAAGAACAACAACATGTATAAAAACTTTTACAGTTTCTTGGATAGGATAAGCACTAATGCACCCAATTCTTTAGACAGAATTCTACAATAATTCAAGTTCAGTATAGGATTAATAACAGAAAAAAATAAGCACTTCTGAAGGCCAGAGCAAAAGGCTTGGAAAGACACGAGGCTGTCATCAGGCGCAGGGTTCCAACAGACCTCCCATGAGACACTGAACCCTGCCACAGCCAACCAATTAACTATACATGTGGTTTCAGTGTCATGCCAGGAGACACACCAACACCACCAGGCAAAACAATGCCAGGCCCAACCAAAGAAGGTAAAGTTCAGTTTCGTTTATCATAGCAAGATGAGCTTCACAAATAGCACTGCTGGGAATATCAGTTCTCTCATGCTCCAAACATTGACAGCAACAGGATTCAAACCTGGAGATGGGCCATAATTGATTCAGGTTTTTAAAATGACAAGTTTCACAACTTTGAAAGGAGTGTGGCCCAGTTAAGAAACCGGCCCGATGTGGGAGGCAGTGTCTGTATAATCCAACTTCAGCATTTCTTAGTTGCCAGGCTCTAGGCAAACGACTCTGTTCCCGTGCCTCAGTTTCCCAACTGTAAAACAGAGCTGACAAGACCACCTTGGGATTCTCTGGTGGCTCAGAATCCGCTTGCAATGCAGGAGACCTGTGTTCCATCCCTGTGTTGGGACGATCCCCTGGAGGAGGGCATAACAGCCCACTCCAGTATTCTTGCCTAGAGAATCCCCATGGACAGAGGAGCCCGGCAGGCTGCAGTCCATGAGGTTGCAAAGAGTTGGACATGGCAGAGCGACTAAGCACCCACGCAATAAGACCCCCTCGGTGGTTTGCAAAGATTAAATTACAAATACTTTGTGTTTAGGACTCTGTGTGGCCCACAAGTGATCCGTAACCGTTAGCCTGGATGGTGCACAAAGATGATGATGATGATGGGCAACCAGACTAAAAGGACAGGGTGGCTTGGACACTGGAATCACTGCCAACGGGGGCCGCGAAACTTTAACTCAGTGAACTGAGTTAACCCAAGGCCCGGGCAGAGCCGCAGGATAGAGACGAAGGTGCAGGTTCCCGTCCTCCACAAACCCTCGTTCGCTGCCGCCTGGGGACAGAGTCGGCTGGGCGAGGCGTCTCTCCGCGGCTCGGAGGAACAGCCGCCTCGCCCACCGCTTTAGGGGAGGGCGCGGTCCGCGAGAAAGGGGAGGTTCCGGAGGGGTCCCCACCCCGAAGCCAGCCCCTCACCTTCCGGAAACTCCGGCACCGACAAGTCCTGCTCCCAGCCGTCCACCTTCTGCAGATACTGGTAGACCAGGCCGTCCTTCTCCTCCTGGGTCACGGCGTCGAGCAGGGCGTACTCCAGCGAGGTCTGAGCCGGGAGCAGGCCCGAGAGGCTGCAGCTCCGGGCTCCGGGCGCCGCCATGTTCTCTCCGGATGGTCCAGGGGCGGCCGCCCAGCCCGCGGGACGGTCTCGTGTGGCGAGAAAGCGCTTTAGCGTTCTTTGGTTTCCAAACCGCACATTCGCCTCCCTTTCCACCAGCCCCACTCCACGCTGACGGCACTTTGTTCAAAGGCTAAAGTGTAAATCGGCGCAATTCCCAGGCACGTAATTAAACTACCTTCCCAAGCTACCCCGCCCCTCCGAAGTCTTCTCGCCCCAGGGGAGCCTGGACATTCGGAACGCCAGATTCAACAGGGAGGAGGCCCCTGGGCCGGCGTTCTAGAAGCTCCAAGAGAACAGTTCCCCACCCTTCAGTTTGGAAATTAGCAAGTTTTAGAACTAAAATAAAACAAAATAAATCTGTAGAACTTAAAGGGCCCAAACTTTTTTTTTTTTTTCTTTTCAAAGTTCCCGTTTTAGACCGGGAACAGCCGATTCGACACAGCGTTGGTCACGGGAAGCTGTTCCCGCCACAACATGAAAGGTAAAGGAGCAGGCTCTTTTAAGTTGGGAGGGACTAGCCAATGTCTTGGCTTATACACCAACGCCGCGTTTTATTACCAGGCAGTGCAGTGAAAGCGCAGGAGCGAACACGGGGACCAGGCGGGCGAGGGGTGTCGGGGGCGAGCGGACGCAGCTGGAGCTCCTCTCAGCGGGGTGGGGGTGGTGAGGGCGGCAGGTGGGCGCCTGCGGGGATCCCTGAGGGCCCGGCGTCTGCCCTCAGAAGAGGGGTGGGGGCACCGGTGGCTTTTGCGGAGCGGGCTGTGTTGGCAGCTCCCTCACTCCCAGCCCTGGGAGTCGGGAGGGGAATGAGGGCCCCGTCCACTGGCCTTGCCGCCTCTAATGCCCAAACAGGAGGTCGAGCCGGTGGGTGTCATCAGGCAGGTGAACCTTGGTTTTTGAGGCTGGTGGGAAAGAAAGCTGATCACTTGCAGGCAGATCACCTCTGCGATCTGAAGTTAGGCGTGTCGGTGTCCTCCGTGCAGGTACAACTTCACATACTTGAATTTTGTTTGTTCATTGTGCAGCCTTTGTTCATTGCCGCTGGAGGAAGATACTGGACTGACCCAGGAAACCGAAGTTGTTGAATGTCCTGGAGTCACGGATAAGGGCTATTACTTTTCTTTTGCCAATCACACACATTTGATTATGGTATGACTGGAGTTACTAGCAAGCTGAAGTAGCCTTTAAGTGTTTGGAACACCTGCTGAGTCAGTTGCCTAGGGACTGTGGTTGGATTTGTGATTTGGACAGTTGTCCAGCTGAAAAAGAATTGACAGGAGCTTTATAAGGATTTTACAAAGCTCCTTCTAAAATCAGTCTGTTAAACCTATGATTTCCATTAGGACTTGGTATTCAAAGTATTATTGATTCTTATTTTTATGAATCAAGTCCTGGAAAAAAGCCGAGAGACCTGAATGAAGTATACACAATGGAAAACTCAGATGCTACCCCTGTTAATTTTACTGTGCTATAAATGAAACAGCAAGTGTTCTTAGGTAAAATGTTTGTGGTTTCCCAATATATTCATTACCAGAGATTTAGAGTCCCATCAAGTTAGTAAGTTGTTTGTTACTTTTTTTCCCTCAGCAAAATAATTCCCTTTAATAATTTTGTAACAAGAAACAGACTGTCAACTTGCTTAAGATTAGTGCTTTTTTAATGATCAGAATCATTTTGCCATGTTAGAAGATGCTTTTTTGGAAGAAGACATCTGGGAATACAAATCCAAAAGAAAACCAAAACGAGTACATCCAAATAATTGCTCTGAGAATATTCCAGATTCTGTTGAAAAAGCAACAGATGGACAACACCAGTCAAAACGAAACAGAAATAAAAAAAGGACTGTAGAAACTAAAAAGAAGGTCAAGACCCCAGAAACGTGCCTTAAAGAAACAGACAGTCAGACTTCTGTAGCTTCCAGTCAGAACTCCATTTGTGGAGATAGTATTCAACAGTGCCAAGACACGGAGGTCACTCCAGAAAAGCGCTCTAGGACTCACAAAAACAAACACGTGTCTCCAAAGACACGACCGGTTTATGATGGGTACTGTCCCAACTGCCAGATGCCTTTTTCCTCCTTGCTAGGTCAGACACCTCGATGGCATGTTTTTGAGTGTTTGG
Organism: Oryx dammah; assembly: GCF_014754425.2. Taxonomy (NCBI): domain Eukaryota; kingdom Metazoa; phylum Chordata; class Mammalia; order Artiodactyla; family Bovidae; genus Oryx; species Oryx dammah. The sequence goes on along the minus strand of NW_024070198.1, from coordinate 33,165,432 downwards.
ATTCCACACCAGTCTCCAGAACAGGTAAGATTCCAAAAAAGACAGTGGGCTTCAAATAGTCAACAAGACCTGAATGAGGCCAGACTTATCAATCTGGAAGGAAGGAAGGAAACCAGATAAGTAGTAAACCGGAAGTGAGATGAGATACTCTTAAATAAGAATGACTCATCTTTGAAGGAAATAAGATAATGCATTGTGACCCTTCTTGTGAGGATAAAAAGATACTAGTCATTGGTATAACTGTAGAGAGTGTTGCAAACCTGAAAACACTTTGAATGGGGAATTCCCTGGTGGTAAGTGGTTTGGGCTCCTTTCTTCCACTACAGGTGGAATGGGTTCAATCCCTGGTTCGAGAACTAAGATCCTAGAAGCCGCATTGCCAAAAAAGAAAGTTTCAATACATTTTATTATTTCATAAGAGTTCCAAAACATCTGTGATTTTTCATAAATGTTAATTGAGCACATATTAAGCTACTTGCACCTGCATAAGGTAGGTGGTGTTGACATCTAATGGGCTTCCCAGGTGGCACAGAGGTAAAGAATCCACCTGGCGGTACAGAAGCCATGGCTTCAATCTCTGGGTTGGAAAGATCTCCTGGAGAAGGAAATGGCAATCCACTCCAGTATTCTTGCCTGAGAAATCCCATAGACAGAGGAGCCTGGGGGGACTACAGTCCCTAGGATCAAGAAGAGTCAGACATGACTTAGCAACTGTGCTGTGCTCAGTCGCTCAGTCATGTCCAAACCTTTGCGACCCCAGACACTGCAGCCCTCCAGGCTCCTCTGTCCATAGGGATTCTTCGGGCAAGAATACTGGAGTGGGTTGCCAAATAACAGCAATTGATATCCAATAGAGGTGAAGTGAAGTCACTCAGTCATGTCCAACTCTGCGGCCCCATGGATGTAGCCTGCCAGGCTCCTCTGTCCATGGCATTTCCCAGGCAAGAATACTGGAGTGGGTTGCCATTTCCTTGGCCAGAAGATCTTCCTGACCCAGGGATAGAACCCGGGTCTTCCTCATTGCAGGCAGACTCTTTACCATCTGAGCACTTAGTGTTCTTAAAAGTTAAACAATTTGCCCATTTTATCTTTTATGAAACAGACTTTTAGAGAATCATGAATGTAGTCCACAGGATTCTTGAAGTCAAGAATGCCGTACATTCTTCTTAACGTACAGAAAGAAGAACTAGGAAGGAGTGTTAGTTTATTAAGATTCTAGTAAATAATTGTGCCAAATGAGAACTGAAGTAATATTACATTTTTGTTATCTTTTAAACTATATAGTAAATGTCATGTTTAATATGTAGAAAATCCTACTTATAGTATATGGAGAATAAGTTGTTATTGATGATTTGTTTTGTATATTTTAAAGTTATATACCATATATAAAATTTTAAATCTCAAAGAATTGAAATTCAATAAAATAAAAGTAATATTCAGTATGGCTTTCATGTTAACTATGATTCAAAAGACATTTTATTATTAACCTCTAGCTCTCATTTTAAAGTACTGCAAAGATGCAAAACAACAACAACAACAAAAAAACAACTGGCACTAGCCTTTCCTGTAAAAGTGAAAGCCTCAACAAATGCTAGTAATTTGGTTGTCAGTGGCTTGAAAATCAGAAATCGAAGTCCCATAATGAGCCCCTCAGGGTGAAATGTCTTAGAGATGAAGCCACCTCAAAGAGATTTTTCTCTTTGCTTTTCACTGATAAACTCCTTTGAACAGAATCTCAGATGGATTGTTCTTGAATTTTTAACATATACATTTATGAGTTAGTTTTAAGCAATGAAGTCTTCCAATTTAATGTAATATCTTTTTTGGAGGTGAAAGTGAAAGTCGCTCAGTCATGTCTGACTCTTTGCGGCCCCATGGACTATACAGTCCATGGAATTCTCCAGGCCAGAATACTGGAGTGGGTAGCCTTTCCCAACCCAGGGATGGAACCCAGGTCTCCCACATTGCAGATGGATTCTTTACCAGCTGAGCCACAAGGCTGGCCCTTTGGAGGTTGAGGGAGTCATTTTTTGATAGGCCAGGAAAGTGACATACAAGGGGGAGGTTATGCCAAGACTGTTTCCATAATGTTTCTCAATCATAATAGTAGGCCAGGGAAGTTTCCAGATTACTTAAGCCTTATTAACCAATTTATCAAATTAAATTGCAAATCTTACAATAGAATCTAAAATGTTTAGTATATGGACAACTCTGATTAAGAGTGCTATTATTGTTTTTGTATACATTGTGAATATTAAATAATGGAACCTAATTTGGTACTGCAATTGTCATACATCTGTGTTGCCTGATAAGACAAAAATTGGAGTAGAACTTTAATCTGTGGAATTTTAAACTTATGATACAGACATACCAGCTTTCTCTATTCTTTTTTTTTTTTGCCTGAGCAATAGAGATGTAGTGAAACTGATGGGATCGATTTCTCGTGCAAACATGACATGCATTTTGGAGGAGCTCATCCTTGTGAAAGTTTTTAGTGGGGAGAAAAAGGTGTTAGTCTTAACTTTTTTTCCAAGAAAAGAGTATTTGAAAGGAAACTTAAAAGAATATTTGACTTAGAAATAATAACTAGCACCTTGTAAAACCATACTTGATTACTGATAATTGTGTGTTGATTTTTTCTTGGTATAAAGATAGCTATTGTCCTAAGACTGCGAAGTAAGACTGGGCTGATTATTTACCTGTTGAACCACTTACCTGTTAATTTATAGTGCTAATACTGTCAGAGCTTAGTCTGTGCTTTGATCCAATAATACTTTTTTCTTTATTAAAATTTTCAGAGTGTCCTGATGGCCTTCAGTGTTCCTCAACAATTCCTTCTCATTACCAGAGATACACTCACCTTCTGCTAGCTCAAAGCAGGGCTGGTAATAGTCCTCTCAGGGATCCTTCCCATGGGTCAGGGCAGAGTTTCAGTGAGACTAATTCAGACTTTCTTTGTAGCCTTAAGGAAAGATGGTTTCCACATCAGAAACAAACAGAAAACTTAAAAAATGTTTCAACTGATCCCTTGTTAGTGACCCAGTGTCTAAAAAGCTCTCAGTCTCCAACTGAAACCGATAAAAAGATTTCCTCTTCGACAAATAGCCAAACTTCCCAACAAGTCCCACAATTTAAAGGACATGTTAACAGTGACAAACTGGTAGGAGTTGGTTTGCCTCTTGCTGAAGAATTAGACAGCCAAAACAACCCAGAACACAGAAATTTGCCATTGCCAGAAAATGACTTTAGCAACTGTGAAATCTCCTATTCTCCACTTCAAAGTGATGAAGAAACTTACGATACAAATGATAAACTGGATGATTCACAACAGGAACTATTTTTCATGGAAAGCTCTAAAGATGGCAGTCTAGAAGAAGATGGCAACAACTCCACTTTGTTTAAGAAACTATATGACCCCTTACTGGAGGACCAGGAGGTCTGCCCCAAAGTGGATAGCTTCTTAACGCAGGATAAATACAATGAAGAATTGTATGAATGCAACTCTCTTAATGATTCGTCTCAACTTACTTTCCAAAATAAGAGAATTGTTTCACATGGTCATCCAGCATATACTGATGATGATTTTATGTTGCTTCCACCTGCATTAGCAGAGAGGTTTACTTCTAGTTACCAAGGCTCTAAAGCAAAACCTGATGAGCCAGAATTTCGCTCATCTCAATCAAATAAAGAGAAACAGGTGATTGAAAAATCAGCTGTTTACAATCAAAATTCCCTTGCATTACTTAAGAGTAAAATGTCAAAATGTTTTGAAAACCAAGGAGGAGGATGTCATTCTTTCCACCCAACCCAAAGTAAAACTAGAGAATTATCAAATAAGAATTCCAATGCTAAGAACAACGCAAACTCAACATGTTTCTGCAGAAAGGCATTAGATGGTATGCTGGACAATAAAGTTCCAGTTTTAAATTCAGAAACATTTTCTAGTACACCTACTGTTGCTAAGCCTTCGAAAATGTTGCCCTCTGGCCCTAAGTGTCATGCAACACAGCCTTCTACTAAGGTAATGAAGCAGATGGATATAGGTGTGTATTTTGGACTGCCACCCAAAAGAAAAGAGAAATTGCTGGAGGAAAGCTCATTAGAAGGGATGAACTTCAATGCAGCTGTAAGTCCTAATGAAAAGAGGTCCCAGCAGCGCAAGAGGAAAGCGGAAAAATCTTTAAGTGATTTAGAATTAGAGGTAAAGAATTTAAGTGAAAGTCAGCCCTCTGTGGAGCCTTCTGATAAGAGGTCACAGCGTCAAAGAAAGAGACTTAAAAAGTCAGATTCATTGCAGGAAGGAGGACATCAGAAGAATCCAGGTCACCTTAAGAAGACAGTACCTGGAACAGTCAATTTAAGTAAAGACAAAGCTTTTATAAAATCAGCTCATGGCAGAGTGCAGAGAGAGAACACGAAAATCTCAGAGTCAGCTAATGCAGGAGAATTAAGGAAAAGGACATGTCCATTCTATAAGAAAATACCTGGTAAGTCAAAGTATCAGTGCTTAATATATCTACAAAGATGCAACTTCTTTAAACTTCATGTTCATTGCTCATGTTGTGTGCATGTGAAATAATTTTTTGTGTTTCCCTTATTTTTTATGTAACAGATTTTTTTTTTTTTTTGCCTATTTACTCTTTTTTTGCTCCATTTAGTTCAGCAAACTTCTACTAAACATATTCTGTATACAAAATGGGGCTTCCCTAGTGGTCAGACAGTAAAGAATCTGCCTTCAATGCGGGAGAAACAGGGGAAGATCCTGGATGGGGAAGATCCCCTGGAGAAGGAAATGGCAACCCACTCCAGTATTCTTGCCTGGAGAATTCCATGGACAGAGGAGCATGGCAGGCTACAGTCCATGGAGTCGCAAAGAGTTGGACACAACTGAGTGACTAACACCACCACTATATACAAGATACTGTACTAGTTATATAGATATTACAGATTTGACAAAAATTAGTATAGATCAGCTTAACACAGAGGAAGGAAAGGATTTCTGTAAGTAACCATAGTAACAGACAGCCTCTAAGAACTTAAGAAAAATGCAAAGTACTAAAAAGCTTCAAAGAAGGAAAATGTCATGGGTTACACAGGTCATAATAAATGCTAAACATTTTTAAACCATATCATAACTTAGTTTTTTAATCTTTTCATATTTTTTAATTTCTTGTGCCTTCATAGAAGAGCTAATAGAAAAATGTGTAGTAAAATGAATTTTATTATTGAAGAAACCAGATATCCTTCTGAAAAGAATATAAAACTGCCAAAATGTACTTGGTTTCAGGAAGATTATTTAATGTGCTTTTTTGATACTATAAATGTATCATTTGCTCAAAATATTTATGTAAAGAAAAGTATTTATGGACATTTTGATTAAATTTGTATATTTAAAGTGAGCCCAGAAAAGTGAGCCCAGAACTAGTGGGCCATGTGTGGATAGGCCTCTGTAGAATTGTGGAGGTATGCTTATTTACCTGCATATTTTAGAACAGCTCGATCTTTTTTTTTTTCCATAATTGCTGCTCTCTGGAGCCTTTTAGGCTTTTTTTTTTTTCTCATTTTCCTTTCTCCTCCCCACCTCCCACAATGAAATTCAAATACTATGGATATCTATTTACCTGTTGTTGTTCTGTGACTCTTTAGAGGGCCAGTAAGATCATTTGGGTCATCAACCATCTTTCTCCTGCCAGAAGCAGGTCAATGTCACCCCATTGAGATTTCATGTTTTAGAAGAAAGATAGCATTCTCCTTTTGCTGTTTCACAGAAGTAAAGGATTTTTAGGTGCCTAGTAAGTATCATGAAAATATTCAGCTGGCCAAATAACTGTAGATTAGTACTTTTTTTTTTTTTTTTGGCAAAGTTATTCTTTAAAAAGACTATACTGGGTATATTTAGTGTAAACTTACAAGACTCATTTTCATCTCTAGATTTTTAAATTAAATTGTAAAGTTAAGTTGGACATGAGATGTAAAGGTATAAGAGGGTTTGCTATATAAGCAAATGGGTAACTTTTATTTCACTCTTGCTAAAGCAGCTGCTTTGGTGTTTTCATTGTAGGAACTGGCTTTACGGTTGATGCTTTTCAGTATGGATGGGTTGAAGGTTGCACTGCCTATTTTCTCACTCATTTCCATTCTGATCATTATGCTGGATTGTCTAAAAACTTCATGTTTCCCATTTATTGTAGTGAGGTAAGTTCTAGTATTCTAAATTCTGAATTTGTGGAATGCAGTGAATTTCTAAGCAGTCTGGTTAAAAAATAATTAAAATTGTAAGATCATTTTTCTAGAAAATATATGAAAAAGCAGATTCCACATTTTGGACTCTAAAATCAAATGAGTTATTGTCGATAGTTACAATAGATTTTTTAAAATATGCTCTATTTTATGGAGACAACAGATAAACTAGTTCATGATGTACTGAAACATGTTTCATTCAGTAAATATTTACTGAATGCCTAAAAAGATACTCATGGCAAAATACCTAATTTCAGGAAGTTTACAGCCTACACATTTACCAGTACTTCAGTGGGCGCTCTATTTGTAGTAGAAAAGTAAACGGGATGCCTAGAAGTAGGGAGAAGTCAGGGGCTTTACTGTATCCTAGGCTAAGGTTAAAAAAAATTTCATGGTGAAAGAGACACCTTGAACTAATTATTAAAAGGTGAGCATTTTAATGTGTACTACTAAGGACTTTGGCTAGAATTTGATTTAATCCTCAAGTATTCTTGAATTATCTTCTTTTTATTAGTGAAGCAGCTGAGGCTTGGAGCGGTTAAGTAGCATGCCCCAAGTCACAGAGCTGGTAATGACAGACACAAAATTTGAATACAAGTCTGTCTGATTCCAGATCCAGGCAAAAGAAAGAGAAGAGAGCTTTCCGGGTAGAGAAGAGTTTGTGTAAAGGAACAGACACCTGAGAAGTATAGCCATTCCAAGAAGTTCAGTTGCTAAAAACAAACTAAGGAATGACAGTAGATAAACCCGCAGAAATGGGTAGGGACCAAATCATGAAGGATTCTGTGTGTCATGCTGAGGTAATAGACTTTTTACAGGTAAGGGAGAAGTCAGAGAGAGTGTTTAAGCAAAGCTGTGATGCAGTCATTTTAGAAAGTTCTTCCTGGCATTCTGGTAGGTTTACATGAATATATAAGTAAAAGAACAAGGAAATTATTAAGATGCTTGAGTTCTTAAGTAGATATGAAATAGAAGACTTATTTAGTGTTTTAATGTATCAGCAATAAGTACATCCTGTTTTGCAGATAACTGGCAATTTGTTGAAGAGCAAACTTCACGTACAAGAACAATATATCCATCCATTGCCAATAGACACTGAATGTATAGTGAATGGTATCAAGGTTATTTTGCTAGATGCCAATCAGTAAGTATTAAAGTTACCTTACTGACAACCTTTTTTTAAATATTCAAAAGGAAAACACATTGCATGGTTATTTAAGAACTTTTTATTGAAACTATTATGTTTGATATTTCTTAAAACAAGTAAAATGTGTTTCTTCTTTTGGAAAAACAAAATGTACCCAATACAGAAACAAAGATTAAATGTAGAGAGATTCTCTAAGTGTTCTCGAACCCTTTTTTAATACAGTTTAATTACTGTGCTTTACATATGAGATTCTATCTTATTTTTTTTTAATCTTTTAACATATTGCTGCTGTTCTTTAAGAGATAACCTTTTGCCATTTTCTTTAATATCACTTATATAAATTAACAACTGGTACTCCATTCAGATTCTAGAGGATTTTTTTTTTCCTTTAAGAAATCCTTTAGGTTTTTGATACTAAAGACTTGGAAGATTTTTTTCTTGAAAGAATTTCTTTTTTGCCTCATTTTTTAAAATGTTAAGTACTGTCAGGATTCACAGTGCCAAAATACAACTGTCAGTCAGCTACGCATCTTTACACTTTCCGTGGAATGTTATCCTTATGTACCTTAGAGATCATAGATACCTAGAGAATTAAAATTAAGACTAAACCAAGGTCTCCTAAATTCCAGGCCAGAGCTGTTTTTTTCAGATTGCCTGTGAGATTTTATTTGCTAACTTTGCTGCTGTTTATTTTTTAATCACCAATTATAACAACTCCAGTTCTGATTTTTTTGGTGAACTTTATTGAGGTGTAATTTACATAAATAAAATGGACTTATTTTAAGTCTTTGTTGAATTTTGACAAAAGTACACACCCATGTAATTCCCACCACAATAACAATATGGAAAATATTCCCTACCACAGGAGTTTTCCTTGTGTTCCTTCCCAGTCAATCCCAAACCGCAGCTTGGACTCAGAAAACCTTGTTTTCTGTGACTGTGGATTAGATTTGTCTTTGCTAGGGGTTCATCTGAATGAAATCACATGATAACCCCTGTTTTGTATCTGGCTTCTGTCCCGGGTTGTATTTTTGAGATTCATCCATGCTGTTATGTGTTCCTTTTTGTTACTGTGTAGTGTCTACTGAATGACATAATACAATTATTTTATCCATTCAGCTCTTGATGGACAACTGATTTTTGTTGTTTGACTTTGCATCCTGAGACCTTGCTAAACCTGATCATTAGTTGTTGTAGGTTTTTTTGTATTAATAGATTCTTGAAAATTTTCCACGTACATCTACAAATAAGGATGATTTCGTTTTACTTCTTTCTTTCCATTTAGAGTGGTATTTTTTTCTCTTATTTATTGTACTGGATTAGACCGTCAGTTAATGTCAAATATAAGTGGTAAGACCAGACATGTTCCCATGTTCTTAATCTTAAGAAGAAAGTATTCAGTCTTTCTCCATTAAGTATGATGTTAGCAATAGGTATTTCATAGATGCCTTTTATCAGTTTTGAGGAAAATCCCTTCTGCTGGAAGTTTGTGATGAAGAAAGGGTGTTGAATTTTATCAAATGTTTCTTTGGCATCTATTGAGATTATAATATAATTTTTCTCCTCTATAATGTTAATGTGGTTAATGACAAAGATGGATTTAAACCAGGCTTATATTACTGAGATAAACCCCACTTAGTCCTCATGTATTACCCTTTTTGAAAATTTATAAGTGGATTTGATATGCTAATATTTTGTTAAAGAATTTTGTCTTTTATACAATGTCTATTGGTATACAGGTTTTTTAAAATAATACTTTTGTCTTACTTTGATATCAGAGTAATACTGACCTCATGAAGTATTCCCTTCTCTATTTTCTGAAATATGTCATATAGTAATTGTTATTATTTCTTTCCTAAGTCTTTCATATAATTCCCCAGTGAAGTCACTGAGGTGTGGATTTTGGGTTCAGGGAAAGGGAAGTTTGTAATTATTTCCTGCTGCTGCTAAGTCGCTTCAGTCGTGTCCGACTCTGTGCGACCCCGTAGACGGCAGCCCACCAGGCTCTGCCATTGCTGGGATTCTCCAGGCAAGAACACTGAAGTGGGCTGCAATTTCCTTCTCCAATGTGTGAAAGTGAAGTCGCTCAGTCGTGTCTGTCTCTTCGAGACCCCATGGACTGCCTTGCCATTGCCTTCTCCAATTATTTCCTGTGTTTTCCTAGAATTTAAGACTCTGACTCGTAGCAACCCCATGGGCTACAGCCTACCAGGCTCCTCCATCCATGGGATTTTCCAGGCAAGAATACTGGAGTGGGTTGCCTTTCCCTTGTCCAGGGGATCTTTCTGACCCAGGGACTGAACCAGGGTCTTCTGCATTGCAGGCAGATTCTTTACCATCTGAGCCACCAGGGAAGCCCTAACCACACATGGGACCTGTGACCAACCAGGGAAGCTCAGCTGAGGCTTAGTATCCAGGGATTTTATTGAAAGTCAGTAGTATATAATTCTGGAGAAGGCAGTGGCACCCCACTCCAATATTCTTGCCTGGAAAATCCCATGGACGGAAGAGCCTGGTGGGCTGCAGCCCATGGGGTCCTATGAGTCAGACTCGACTGAGCAACTTCACTTTTACTTTTCACTTTCATGCATTGGAGGAGGAAATGACAGCCCACTCCAGTGTTCTTGCCTGGAGAATCCCAGAGATGGCGGAGCCTGGTGGGCTGCCATCTATGGGGTCACATGGAGTCGGACACGACTGAAGTGATTTAGCAGCAGCAGCAGCAGCAACAGCAGTGTATAATTCTAGCACGCATATGACTGACCTCAGTACTCAGACTCCAGTTCTGCTAAAGCAAAAAACAAGTATTCACCACTGTTAGTAACTATCTGATTGGCCAATTGGATGCAGCATCCAAAACACTCTTAGCAGGCAGAATGCTCCAAGGACTCAAAACTCATCTCCCAAGGACTAATCCTAAAGACAGGCCTTTCTTGAGAATGTGTGGAATTTTACCAGTCTTGGCCTGCTGAATTAACCTTTTCCTGCACACCATTTTTTTTGTGTGTGTTACATAAATTCCCTCAAGTTAAAATGCTACACTTCTCTGTAGTACAATGCTGTATCATTGTGGTCAGTTAATAAAGTGTGTTAACTTGTTGATATGGAAATGAATACTCTTTCTTTAGATGCTTTAATCTGTGTAAATAATATTCCTTTGAAATGTTTGTGTTCAGCTGTCCAGGTGCTGTCATGATCCTTTTTTATCTTCCTAACGGCCATGTCATACTACACACGGGAGACTTCAGAGCAAACCCCAGCATGGAACGTTCTCTACTTGCTTGCCAGAAAGTCCACACACTTTACTTAGATACAACGTAAGAGAAGCTTTGTTTCTGTGCTTTTTTCCACTGATAGCATTTCCCTGTATATTATGAATAATTTGAGCTTGTGCTTAGGTAATCAAAACAATGACTTATTGTCAATTATCATTTTAAGTATTTATCAGAAAGATGGTTGAAAAAACATACACTTACTTAGGACAAATCTGGGATTGCATGTCTTAATTGACTCCAGCTCAATTTTTTTTTTTTTTTTGGTAATATCCCTTTGAAAATATGGTTTATATGAGAATCTTATTGCTGAAAAAAAGGAAAATTTGAAATTTGGGAGCAAACTTTAGGAAAACATCCTTTAAGTTTATCCTTTTAAAATATCTGTGTAACAAGTGTGATTATGAAGAAAAGAAAACAGAGAATGAGGTCTGTTTCTGAATATTCAGAATTATGTTGTTTCTTTCTCCAAAAGGTAATCTATAAGCAACAGTCTTGAATTCCCAAGTCCTATCAACATAATATTATAAGCTATTGTCTTTTTTGAGTGCATGCATGCTAAGTTGCTTCAGCTGTGTCTTTCTCTTTGCTACTCCATGGACAGTAGCCCACCAGGCTCCTCTGACTAATAGGATTCTCCAGGCAAGAATGCTGGAGTGGGTTGCCATTTTCTTCCTCCAAGGAGATCTTCCCTACCCAGGATAGAACCCATGTCTCTTGTGTCTCCTGCCTTGGAGGGGGGTTATTGACTACTAGCGCCACCTGGGAAGCCCCATTGTCTTTTTCAGTTCAGTTCAGTCCCTCAGTCGTGTCTGACTCTTTGCGACCCCATTGACTGCAGCACACCAGGCCTCCTTGTCCATCACCAACTCCTGGAGTTTACTCAAACTCATGTCCATTGAGTCAGTGATGCCATCCAACCGTCTCATCCTCTGTTGTCCCCTTCCCCTCCCACCTTCAATCTTTCCCAGCATCAGGGTCTTTTCAAATGAGTCAGTTCTTCCTATCAGGTGGCCAAAGTAATGGAGTTTCAGCTTCAGCATCAGTCCTTCCAGTGAATATTCAGGACTGATTTCCTTTAGGATGCGTACTGGTTGGATCTCCTTGCTGTCCAAGGGACTCTCAAGAGTCTTCTCCAACACCACAGTTCAAAAGCATCAATTCTTCTGTGCTCAGATTTCTTTATAGTCCAACTCTCATATCGATACATGACCACTGGAAAAACCATAGCTTTGACTAGACGGACCTTTGTTGGCAAAGTAATGGCTCTGCTTTTCAATATGCTGTCTAGGTTGGTCATAACTTTTCTTCCAAGGAATAAGCGTCTTTTAATTTCATGGCTACAGTCACCATCTGCAGTGATTTTGGAGCCCCCCAGAAATGAAGTCTCTCACTGTTTCCATCGTTTCCCCATCTATTGCCATGAAGTGATGGGACCAGATGCCATGATCTTAGTTTTCTGAATGTTGAGTTTTAAGCCAACTTTTTCACTCTCCTCTTTCACTTTCATCAAGAGGCTTTTTAGTTCTTCTTCACTTTCTACCATAAGGGTGGTGTCATCTGCAATCTTGATTCCAGCTTGTGCTTCTTCCAACCCAGTGTTTCTCATGATGTACTCTGCATATAAGTTAAATAAACAGGATGACAATATACAGCCTTGACGTACTCCTTTTCCTATTTTGAACCAGTCTGTTTTTGCTAGCATGTGAGATGAGTGCAGTTGTGTGGTAGTTTGAGCATTCCTTGGCACTGCCTTTCTTTGGGATTACAATTAAAACTGGCCTTTTCCAGTCCTGTGGGCACTGCTGAGTTTTCCAAATTTGCTGGCATATTGAGTGTAGCACTTTCACAGCATCCTCTTTGGGGATTGAAATAGCTCAGCTGGAATTCCATCACCTCCACTAGCTTTGTTTGTAGTGATGGCCCACTTGACTTCACATTCCAGGATGTCTGGCTCTAGATGAGTGATCATACCATCGTGGTTATCTGGGTCATGAAGATCTTTTTTGTATAGTTCTTCTGTGTATTCTTGCCACCTCTTCTTACTATCTCCTGCTTCTGTTAGGTCCATACCATTTCTGTCCTTTATTGCACCCATCTTTGCATGAAATGTTCCCTTGGTATCTCTAATTTTCTTAAAGAAATCTCTAGTTTTCCGCATTCCATTGTTTTCCTCTATTTCTTTGAATTGATTGCTGAGAAAGGCATTCTTATCTCTCCTTGCTGTTCTTTGGAACTCTGCATTCAAATGGGTATACCTTTCCTTTTCTCCTTTGCTTTTCGCTTCTCTTCTTTTCACAGCTATTTGTAAGGCCTCCTCAGACAGTCATTTTGCCTTTTTGCATTTCTTTTTCTTGGGAATGATCTTGATCCCTGTCTCCTGTACAGTGTCATGAACCTCCGTCCATAGTTCTTCAGGCACTCTGTCAGATCTAATCCCTTGTCTTTTTATTATTGTTAAAATACTTCTCATCAGTTTTTCAGAAATGATGTTAACTATTTCAGTCTGTCTCAATAAGACGTGAGTTTGGATGACATATTTTAGTAAGAGATGATCTTCCATATCCAGTTTTCTAACACTATAGCTAATTTTTCCATCCTTCTATATGTACTTAAATACTAGGTGAATTAAGAAAATAATGTTTTAAAAGAAACCTTTTTATTGTTACTTTAGTCTACATCAGTTCAGTTCAGTCGCTCAGTCATGTCCAACTCTTTGCGACCCCATGAATCGCAGCACGCCAGGCCTCCCTGTCCATCACCATCTCCCGGAGTTCACTCAGATTCACGTCCATCGAGTCCATGATGCCATCCAGCCATCTCATCCTGGGTCATCCCCTTCTCCTCCTGCCCCCAATCCTTCCCAGCATCAGAGTCTTTTCCAGTGAGTCAACTCTTCGCATGAGGTGGCCAAAGTACTGGAGCTTCAGCTTTAGCATCATTCCTTCCAAAGAAATCCCAGGATTGATCTCCTTCAGAATGGACTGGTTGGATCTCCTTGCAGTCCAAGGGACTCTCAAAGAGTCTTCTCCAACACCACAGTTCAAAAGCATCAATTCTTCAGTGCTCAGCCTTCTTCATAGTCCAACTCTCACATCCATACATGACCACAGGAAAAACCATAGCCTTGACTAGACGGACCTTAGTTGGCAAAGTAATGTCTCTGCTTTTGAATATGCTATCTAGGTTGGTCATAACTTTTTGTCCAAGGAGTAAGCATCCTTTAATTTCATGGCTGCAATCACCATCTTGCAGTGATTTTGGAGCCCCCCAAAATAAAGTCTGACACTGTTTCCACTGTTTCCCCATCTAGTTCATTCTGAATTTCTTTGTGGGTTTTTATAGGAGAAAAGACTGAGTTTTTTGTCTGCTCTTATAGCTGACCAGCAAAGAGTATATTTCTTTGATGTTTATACTTTGAGTTTTTTAGTAAAAAAGTGCTGAACTTTCATGTCAAATATCTATAGCTAGTAGTGTTAGTTAATACTAATAGTATTAACTAATACTAATAGTAGTATTTTAATACTAATAGTAATTATCAATAGTATTAATTACTAATACTATTAATTACTAATAGTATTATTATATACTAATAGTTAATACTAATAGTAGTATTTTTCATTGACTGTTATTATATTGAGGTAGACACAACTAGATCTGCTATATTCCTATAATACTATATATATTTCTGTATCTCCTGAGAGTAACAACCATGTGAATATTAACTGCTTGATTTAGTGCTAATTCATCAAATTCATGTTCAGTTTCATTATTAAAAATATATATTTTTGATAAAGCAGAATTCTTTAGTCCATAAAAATAATCCCTATCAATAGTATTTTCTTTCATAGGGGTTGGGGTTAAAAAAAGAAGATATTAAGGTTTACAATTCATAGCTAAAATAGCTAGCTAGAAATATTCTTAAAGGAAGAAAATGCAGTTTCTTTATTTGAGAGTGATAAAAGAAATATAATGAAAAAGGTATATTGAAAATGTGTAATTCCATCAAAAATAATCAATAGCTGTTAACAAATATTTTTAACCACAGGCACTGGTGAGGTAACTGCGGTGGTGTTAATACACTATACTGCTCTTGTATGTAATTTTGATAAAGCTTCTTTTGTAAAATAACATCTGACTTAATGCTATGGCTTTCTTGTTGTTCTTTTAGTAAGACTGTATTTACATATTACAGATATTGCAGCCCAGAATACTCTTTTCCATCTCAGCAAGAGGTTATCCAGTTTGCCATCAACACTGCCTTTGAGACTGTAACTCTAAACCCACAGGCTCTTGTTGTCTGTGGCACTTACTCTATTGGAAAAGAGAAAATCTTCCTAGGTGGGTGATAGCTATAGCTAATTTACATTGCTGTATTACAAGGATCAGATTCTTTTTGCATAAAGCCCTTTCAGGCATCGTTCTTGTGCTTGATATTTATTTCCTGAAACAGTTCAGTATTACCTTTGAAGTTGAAGAAAAATTTGATAGAATTTATTTCCTTTAAACTTTGAAAGACTTAAAGGAAACATTTGATAAGTGTGTTTATGGTAGCCTTTATATCTACAAAGTGTTTACAGAGCTAAAGTCCATACTACATTAATATTTTAGCAGACTGAGAGATGACTAGAGCATAGTTTCACTGCATTTTTTGATGATAACTATCAATTAATTATTTTAGAGAACAGGTTTAGTTTTTGTTCATAAATAATTTCTGGAAATGCAACTGTAATTTTTCTAGATAGTATGGTACTACTTTGCAAAGTATTTTCCATTTCTTCTTAACTGTGGTCCCATAATGTCAAATACTGAGATGTAAAATGATAAAGTCAGGGTTTTAACGCCTGCAAACTTATTTTTCCCCCACCCTCAACCCCTTCCCATCCATCTTTTGCAATTTTGAAAGACTAGTTCTTTAAAAATAAGTTATTGGATTTCTTACAATTTATTCCTTACGGTTAACCAAGAAAATTATTCAGCTTTTTTGAGATTATTGCAAAAGTGTGAAAGTTTTGAATTTCTATTTGGTAAATTCTTGTTTTAAAGTTGATTAAGTTGTTGTTTAATCTTTTCATGAACTATAACTTACTATTTTTGAACTTTTCCTGTAGCCATTGCCGATGTTCTGGGTTCAAAAGTAGGCATGTCCAAAGAAAAATATAACACATTACAGTGCTTCAATATACCAGAAGTCAGTTCCCTCATCACTACAGACATGTGCAAGTCACTGGTTCACCTTCTCCCAATGATGCAAATTAATTTTAAGGTAAGCATTCAAGAGATACGTCTTTAGGATGAACTAGAAAAGGCAATCTGATGATTGTAAACTAGAATGCCATTTCACTTGCATTTAAGGTAGAGGAATTCATTTACAATGGAGTCAAAGTAAAGTTTGCCCTAGAAAATCTTTTTAAGTGGAATTTGAAATGTTTTTAAGTTTTTTTGATGCAGCTGTATAGAGTAATTCATATGCTCACCAGGAGTTTAGGAGCTAGGGAAGGAAGAAACAAAAATAGAAAAAAGTATGCATCTCTCTGGTCATTCAAACCTTCTGTTTGTAAGAGTATTTTCCATTTCTTCCTGGATGAGTGGGGAAATGAATGAAGAATTCTAAGGCATTCTTTTCTTCAGGTCTATTCTGTATAATATTAAGCCACTATACCATTGAGATATGTTGAAAGTATATATGTGAGGATTAAATGAAATAGTATAAGTATATTTTAAAAGAAAGTTCTAATGTTAGTTCTGAGGTATAAATTAAGATACGTATGATGTGACCTCCCTGTAATTTATGGGGTTTTTTTTGGTCAGATTTATTCAGATACTAAGATTCATTCCTTTTACTAACATTTTGACACCTTGCAAAGGAATACATCAAACCTGTGTATTAAAAGCAATAAAGAACATGATGTACACCAAAAAATATATTTTTAATTTTGTTATAATATTTATGAAACAATATTATGGAGCCTTTTGAAATAGCTTAGTATGTATTGATTACTATATCTGTCATAAATAAGAACACTGATATAGTGTATTTTAGTATTAGTATTTTAGTTCTATCCCTTGAATAAGGAAATTTTCCTCTTTTCATGAGATTATGATAAATCCTTTTGGCACCTATTTCCATGAGTGTATAATTCATAAAAATGTCAAGGATAATCAAGTCATAGTGTTGTCCGTTAGTATTTAAGCCAGCTTTGCAAACATATGTTAAATTTGAGAGGCATCCAGTTTGCATGGAGGCTAATGAGAATGTTGCTTAATCAAAAAATGAACACTGATATCCTGAGGAGGGTATAACATATGTTTATGATTTTTATCTTACCGTCTTATTTCTTGCTTAGTTTGTTTCATTTCAACAAATGATCCATTTAAGGGGACAAAACGGGTAGGGGAGTCAGAATATTATGGAAGTGAAGGGGCTAGAGTTTTCAGGAAAGAATGTTTATGAGTACCTTGTGCTGTGGAGAGGTCATATAAGGAAAGGATGATGTTCACAAGGACTATTTCAGTGAAGTAATGTTGGAGGAAGCCAGAGGCAGCAGAGGGCTAAGGAATGAATGAGAAGGTATATAGATAGCCAGTAAGCACATGAAAAAAAGAGGATCAGCACTGTTAGCCATCAGGGAGCTGTAAATCAAAACCACAACGAGATACCACTTTACACACAGGGATAGCTGTAGTAAGAAAGATAGTGCCAACTGTTGATGAGGATATGGAGAAACTGGACCTTCGTGTATTGCTAATAAGACCGTTAAGTGGTGCAGCTGCTTTAGAAAACAATTTGTTAATGTCTTTAAAAGTTAAACATGGAGTGAGTGTATGATCAGTAATTCCGGTCCTAGGTATATGCCTAGGAGAATTAAAACATAATGTCCACACAAAAACATCTATATAGATGTTCATGGCAGCATAGTTCATAAGTAGCCATAAAGCTGGAAACAGCTCCAGTGTCCATTAAATGATGAATGGATTAAAAAAAAGTATTATGTACATAAAACAGAAATATTCAGCTGTAAAAAGAAATAAATTACTGTTTCATTATTGTATGAATAAGCCTTGAGAACATGCCAAGTGAAAGAGACACAAAAGGCCGCATGTTTTGTGATTTCATTTATATGTAATGTCCAGAATAGGTAAATCTGGAGAGAGTACGTAGGTTAGTGGTTTCCAGGGCTTGAGGGAGAGGAAATAGGGAGCAACTGCTAATGAGAACAGTGTTTTCTTTGCGGGGATGGGTAGAGGTATTGATGAAAATGTTCTAGAATTAGACAGCAGTGATAGTCACACAACTTTGTGACTATACCAACAACCACTGAACTGTATGCTTAAAAAAAAAAAAAAAACTGGCAGTTACCTGCTTTGAAGAAGAAAAAAAAAAAAGAATATCTGAAATCTTTGTCTTATTTCCATTATTTGTTGTATGTTTTTGGTATTTTTCTGTAGCCTTTCCCCTTCTTCCATTAAAGTGACCAGATATTGATGACATTCTTTTTACAATTTCATATCCTCAAAACGCAGGTGGAGCAGAAGCAGATGGTTACCATAAGGCTACATTTTAGTTAGTACTTAAAGCCAATTTTTTAAACTAGGCAAAATAGTTTTATTGTATCAGAGGTAATAACTTTTTTGTGAAGATGTTAGCATGATACAGTTGTCAGGGTTTCTGAGGCAGGCTTGAAAGACTTAGAAACACAAATCAGGGATTCCCCGACCTTTTTGACACCAGAGACTGGTTTCCTGAAAGACAATTTTTCCACAGACTGGGAGGTGGGAGGGGAATGGTTCGGGGTGATTCAAGCACATTACATTTCTTGTGCACTTTATCTCTATTATTATTACATCAGCTTTACCTCAGATCATCAAACATTAGATCGCGGAGGTTGGAGACCCTTGCTATAAATAATAGCACTCATGCTACCTAGTTCAACATCCCAGGTTCATATATGTAAGAACATAATTGACTACCACCCCTGATTTTAACCTGATTGATGGGATGTGGTAAAACATTAGTTATAGATGATTAATTTACATACTGAAAAATAACTTCAGTAGCATCTACTGAAGGCATTTTTATCACAAATTAGTTACCAATAAACAGAGAAACAAGTCATAGATCAGGGACTTTCTGTTGACTAAATCATAATAAAATTCCTCATGATAGCAGTCCTCCAGTTGTGGTTAGTGAATGACTGGTGGTGGTTGCAGTCTTTTCTGTGTGCTTGGCTTAGATGATGATGTCCTGTGTTTTTGTGTTTGGCACAGCTTAATGATGTTTTTGTGGTAACTCTAATTTGTCTTGTGAAAAGCAGAAATTACTTCTGATTCAGTTCTCCCGAGTGTTTTTACAGAGACACATAAGAATGGATAAATTTGATGACCTATTTTTGAAAGCTGGGCTCTTAGTTTATGATATTACATGTATAATTGTTCTAAACCTGGCTCCTGTCATTTTCTTTTCTTTGTGAGAACAGGGAGAGAAGAGGATTCGTAATTAAGCAAACAGTATTATATTAGCTAGATCCTAGACTAAGCAAGACAAAAACCTGAAAATTTGCAGAGCCAGGGATATGATAGTGAAAACTTACATATCTGTAACTGAAACTTTTTTTTTGGAGGAGGGATAGTAGTTGGTAAGATATATGACTGTTTAATAGTAGGTGTACAAATTAGCAAAAGATCATTATTTGATATAAAAGAGAAATCAAAGGGTTATTATTAATTCACCAGTGAAATATTAATGTCTGATAAACACAATAAAATCATCAGCCTCTAGATAATAAGAAAACAAATTTTTAATGAAACACAGTGATGTGTTTGTCTTCTACCAAATAGGCATACTTTTTAAAAAGGTAGTATTCCTATGCTGAGATTCAGAGAAAGTGGTACTCTTCATCCACTTATAAGGAAAATTATAGGGGGCAAATCCTTAGCTATTCCATTTCTAGAAGTTTATAAAAAAAATAAGTCCTTTCTGAAGAGATCAATCTAAGATTCTTAGGTGCTGATGGTGTAATAGATGATGAGAGTTTTAAAAAGAAAGAACACATTGTTTCCATTAAAAAAAAGAAAAGGATTCAGAAAGTAGTGTTTATGGAAGTCTTCCTCTTATGCTGTAGGCTTCCAGAAGGTGAGGGCTCTGTCTCACTGACCACTCGAACATCAGCCCCTGGAACAGATACTTACTGAATGAATGAATAGGTAGATGAGTGGATTTGTCTTTATGATTTCTTCAGAACTTCCTGCCAGCATCTTTTTAAAATTCAGTAATTTATATGTATGGTTAAAGAAGAAAAAGATTTCTGGAAATCCAAGATGACACTACATACTATTTAGATTTTTTATTATTTTAAATAAAACTAGGATATTATTATAAATTTACACTAAGCCTTTTACACTCTGGGTTTAGTCTTTAGCCAAAAAGTATTAGTTTTTTTTTTTTTTTAATATCCCTCATGCCATTTTGCCTTTATCTGGGTTTTTCTTATCTTTCAAAGGCTGAACCTTGGTCATTGATTTTCTAAGAATCTTACCCAATGTCCTCACTAGTGACAACCTTAGTTTGGAAAGTTCTATTCTACTCAAAATGTACTAGCGTTTTATTTCTAATTACAGCAGCCTGAGAAGTTTTGCAGTTATTCTGGTTCATGTATAAAGGGTGAAAAGGAGTAAACATTTGAAAACAGCTACTGTGCATCTTAAAATGTATGTCTGTGCTGAGTGTGATGCTGTTATAAAGTTATTTCCATCTTTATATCCACCCGTCAGTCCTCTGTTGGTGTAAATGCATGGAGAGTATGGACTCACGTTTATCAGTGTTAGTATCATACCTCTAGTAAGGATTGCAAAAGGTCAGACACGACTGAGCTACTGACACACACACAACACACACACAACTTCACACACACACACACTCCTTCAGATAAGCAAAGGGGAAAATTTTTGTTGTTCAGTTATTTTGTTTTCTGGTGGGGAGCACAGCACTAGGTTTTCCAATGCTCACCAACTGAAAACGCCCCCAAACTGTGCCGATGCAACATTCTAATCTTTCTGTGTTATTCCACATTACCCATCTTCACCAACCATTAAATAAATATCTTTTTTTTTTTTTTAAACAGGGTTTACAGAATCACTTGAAGAAATGTGGTGGGAAATACAATCAGATTTTGGCTTTTCGACCTACAGGTTGGACGCATTCTAACAAGTTAACTAGTCTAGCAGATATTATTCCCCAGACCAAAGGAAACATTTCAATATATGGTATGTTCATTTTGCTTTTACTCTTAATATTTGTAATTGGTTTACATTTTTTTTAAAAAAAAGCAGTAACATTAAGATCCAACAAAAAAGAGGCACCAAAGTATCTTTAAGAATTTAACAGGTGAAAATTGCTCTTCACTTTCTAAACCTGGCTTCCCTGGTGGCTCAGAGGTTAAAGCGTCTGCCTGGAATGCGGGAGACCTGGGTTCGATCCCTGGGTCGGGAAGATCCCCTGGAGAAGGAAATGGCAACCCACTCCAGTACTCTTCGGGCTTCCCTGGTGGTGCAGAGGTTAAAGTGTCTGCCTGCAATGTGGGAGACCTGGGTTCAATCCCTGGGTCAGGAAGATCCCCTGGAGAAGGAAATGGCAACCCACTCCAGTATTCTTGCCTGGAGAATCCCATGGACGGAGGAGCTTGGTGGGGTACAGTCCACGGGTCGCAAAGAGTCGGATACGACTGAGCGACTTCACTTTCACTTTCAAACTCATATAAAGAAGTACAGCTAGTAGACAATGACTAATACAGAGGAATGCATATGTGTTATCAGTGACGTGTCGGGAAGATTGTAGAACTTCCTGGCCAACCCAATATACTACTCTAAAGGAGAGACGGGTGGTACCACTGTGTTTTAAATGATGCTGTGGGACTGAGAATAGGAAGACAGTTCTGGATGTGGTGGCAGCAAGAGTTACAAACTTGACTTTAATTTTTTTCATCTTTGGAGTACGTTAACCATTTCTGTCCTTAGAAACTGGCTTATGAATAATGGCCAATGAATAACTGGCTTATGAATAACTGGCTTTTTGGACCCTAGTTTACTCTAACCAGGACCCTTTCTCTGTGGTATTTGATCTTCAGTAAAGAAGATAATAAGATTTTGAATACTTAATCTTTTTTTTTTTTTTTCCTTTTTATGTGTACAAAGCTTGGGGATGGAATCTGCTTACTTGCTCTGGAAATCAAGAATCTTTTGCTTGTTACCCTTCAGGTTTTACTCATATTTCATCTAGAATTTTCGTGAAATCAGTAGCTGGGCAAAGTGCTTAAGGGAAGAATTGTTTAAAAAGAAAAAATCTATTTACAAATAAGAATCTATAGAAATGCATATTATTAAGTATCTACATAGAAAAGTAGAAAAGACCTAGGGATTGAACCCAGGTCTCCTGCACTGGCAGGTGGATTCTTTACCATCTGAGCCACCAGGGAAGCCCACGTCGAAAAGTAATAGCATTTTTTCGTGTTCAAAAGTGTTTATATAATTTCAATCTTTATTATTTGTAAAAGACGGTTTCCCTGGTGGCTCAGTGGTAAAGAATCCGCCTGCCAAGGCAGGAGACATGGGTTTGATGCCTAACCTGGGAAGATACCCTGGAGTAGGGCATGGCAACCCACTGCAATATTCTTGCCTGGAGAATCCCATGAATAGAGGATCCTGGCCCTGGAGAATCCCATGAATAGAGGATGCTGGCATGCTACAGTCCATGGGGTCGCATAAAGTCGAGCACGACTTAACGAATGAACAAAGGAAAAACAATTTGTAAAAAATACTAGCAAATTTTGTTATCAGAAAAAAAAAAAGCACCAAGGAGTTTTTGGCAAAAATACTTGGATTGCTTTCTTTTTCTCTTTTATTTTATTTTGGGTGTGTGCAGTTTTCTTTAGTAGTTCGTTTAGTAAGAACTATCTTTTGTGTTGCAGGGATTCCTTACAGTGAACACAGCAGCTACCTAGAGATGAAACGTTTTGTTCAGTGGCTGAAGCCACAGAAAATCATACCTACCGTGAATGTGGGCACCTTGAAATCTAGACGCACAATGGAAAAATATTTTCAAGAGTGGAAACTGGAAGCTGGATATTGACATTACCCCAAAGGGCTCAGAAATAGTTAAATAACTTAGACCTCGCTTGTTAGTGGTTAAATCTTCAGCGATAATGAGGTATACTTTATGTGAAAAACCTCATGAAGGTCACTCATTCTGCTTAAGTTCTCATTTACATTTGAGTAGTATGTTCATAGTGCTGACTATGGAGAGCATCTTAGCATGTCCATGATAATTGAGACTGGTCAGCCTAGTACCTTTGTTTTTTGCCCCTTCTTTCGGGGGGCTATTATATTCTGCATCCAGCAGTAGGAGGGGAAACACAGGCAGATTCAGGAACCAAAGAATTCATGATAATGAACTATATTGAAAGCATTATATATAAGTAATTACATATCTTTAAAATTATTTAATATGGGGCATATTTTTATGATAAAAAGTTTATATGATATGCATACTTAAATAAATTAATCTTAAATATGCTATAGTATCATTTGTTTTTTAGGATTTATAATTGATGTTTATGTAATTTTATAAAATTTCAGTGACAGTAATTGAACATTTGACTCTGAAGATGACTCAGAGAGCCTAGATAATTACCCAATAAAGGATGGAGAAAAGCTTGCATGAATAATGTTTATCTGGATGGTTTGCTCAAGACATCAGATAACTAAAAGTTTAGACTGCAGTTTTTTAAGTGAGATTATGTAATTTATTTATGTATCTTGATCACCCCAACAGAGATGAAGTAGCTGATCCAAAATGAAAATTTGGGGTAATGCATGTTTTAAATGTTTTAATGGAGTTTAAATAAGAAAATATATTTTTGAATTGGGTTTCCCTGGTAGCTCAGCAGTAGAGAATCCACCTGCCAATGCAGGAAACGTGGGTTCAATCCCTGGGTGGGGAAATCCTCTGGAAGAGGAAGTGGCAACCCACTTCAGTATTCTTGCCTGGGAAATCCCATGGATAGAGGAGCCTGGCAGGCTACAGTCCATGGGGTCACAAGAGTCCTACACAAGTTAGCAACTCTACAACAACAACAATTCTTGCATTGCCTCTAACAATGAAATTAATTTAGGGATTTCTTAATAAATATTTGAATAGAAAATTATTTTCCATAACAGTTTTAGTCACTAGAAGGATGGTACTGCCAATGAAGTTTGTTTTCATAAGCTTGGATTTTACTTTGTTATGGAGGTAATTGTTAACAGGGATCACATAAGGGAGGAAAAGCTTTGGAGGCCCAGTAGTAATAAATCCAGTGTAAGTATGTTCTCAGTTGACTTCAGTTACATATTTAAAATATTTTGACTTGTTTGGGCTTGGTGTTTTAAACTTTTTATAAGTTATTAAGAGTTATAATTAGAAAGACTATAGTCTACAAATAAAGGAATTTTTAACATGGGAGAGACAATATAGTCATTTAAGGTTATTACTTGAGTAATAGTTTTTTCCTAGAATTGTATTTTTCATTGGCAAAAAAATTTTTTCATAATTTTGAATGTTTTACTTTGGAAATCCAGGCGTGTTATTTAAGAGCAGCCTCAGCTGTCTCATTTTTTAGTGCAGAAACATATTTCTACACAATAGTCCATTTATGGCAGCTTAGAATGATTTTGTTTTGCTATTATTATTGCAGAATATGCACAACCTCATTTAGAGACCATCCCAAAAATGGGATTTATTTTATAAATAAGTCACAACAACCAAACTTTTCAAGGCGCTGTTGAGAACTGTATATGAAATTCTTAGTTCTAATAGCCTAACAACCTAATTTGGTAGGTAAAATTTTTCAGTTTTAAAGTAAAACAAAAGAAGCAAAAAATTAAATGGACAGCAGCTCTTTAACGGAATAGAAAGGGAGAAATAGAATTAAGCCAATGCAGGGGGAAATGCTTTACTACAAGTTACATGCATTTGGGACTTTTCAGAAAGCTCCTTTATACTCTGACACTGACTATTCAATTACCAGATACAGTGATACATGACAGGTTGTTTGCAAGTTCTCATGACTTTGATTTAATAGGAAAACCTTTTCTACTTGATGTCAGAGCCTTTTATTTCCAAGTTATTTATCACTTTCCCTGCGTTTTTTAATGTCCTTAAATATGAAACTGGTTTTCAGAAAAACTAAATTATTGGCCTTCTATTCCTGTGAACCAAATACATGAAGAATTTACTTATTTGGTCCTGAATAACCATCTGTACTATCCAGGAGATAGTGAGGGACAGGGAGGCCTGGCATGCTGCTGTCCATGGGGTTACAAAGAGTTGGACACAACTTAGCAACTGAACAACAGCAACAACAACCTATACTGGACCAGGGAGCTTCAAGTACTAATATCTAAAATTATCTGTCTTAAAAGACTATTGATTTTGCCTTGTAACTTTTCTGCTGGTTTTATTCCTGTTCATTCAGTTCATTTGGTATTGATATTAGAAAAACTCCAAATAAGCAGTTATTTGAAATCAGCAGAATTATAAGTTAATGGTTATAGATAATAATAGATCTAGTAAGAGAATTCATTCTAATGTGATTAGATAGAAGCTTTTAACTTGGAAATCATTTTATATGCTAATTATATTTCATCTTTCCATTAGTATCTTCCCCTTCTCCAGAAAGTAGACATACTGTCTTTTCTTAGGAACTCAGTCCTTCATGATTTCACATTTCTATTTTTGGTAAGCTACAAATAATTTATAAAACACTTGTTATGGAGTAGACCAAATATACAACACCGAGTATAACACAGAATTATTCTTTTGTTAAACAGTCGTAGCTGGGCCAGAACTAGGGTGAGGCAGGAGAGATGCCTAGGGTATAAGATTTAAAAAGGCAAAAGTTGAAAGTCTTAATTTTAAGGCTGTCCTCATGCTCACATGACCCTGAGAGTATCTTCTTAAACTCAACACTAGTAAATCTCTCTTGCCTCACACTAGTTCTAAGCCTTGATTCAGTTCAGTTCAGTTCAGTTCAGTCGCTCAGGCGTGTCTGACTCTTTGCGACCCCATGAATCGCAGCATACCAGGCCTCCCTGTCCATCACCAACTCCCGGAGTTCACCCAAACTCATGTGCATCGAGTCAGTGATGCCATCCAGCCATCTCATCCTCTGTCGTCCCCTTCTCCTCCTGCCCCCAATCCCTCCCAGCATCAGAGTCTTTTCCAATGAGTCAGCTCTTTGCATGAGGTGCCCAAAATATTGGAGTTTCAGCCTCAGCATCAGTCCTTCCAGTGAACACTCAGGACTGATCTCCTTTAGGATGGACTGGTTGGATCTCCTTGCTGTCCAAGGGACTCTCAAGAGTCTTCTCCAACACCACAGTTCAAAAGCATCAATTCTTCAGCATTCAGCTTTCTTCCCAGTCCAGCTCTCACATCCATACATGACCACCGGAAAAACCATAGCCTTGACTAGAAGGACGTTTGTTGGCAAAGTAATATCTCTGCTTTTTAATATGCTTCTAGGTTGGTCATAACTTTCCTTACAAGGAGTAAGCATCTTTTAATTTCATGGCTGCAATCACCGTCTACAGTGATTTTGGAGCCCAAAAAATGAAGTCTGACACTTTTTCCACTGTTTCCCCATCTATTTGCCATGACGTGATGGGACCAGATGCCATGATCTTCGTTTTCTGAATGTTGAGCTTTAAGCCAACTTTTTCACTCTCCTCTGTCACTTTCATCAAGAGGCTTTTGAGTTCCTCTTCACTTTCTGCCATAAGGGTGGTATCATCTGAGGTTATTGATATTTCTCCCAGCAATCTTGATTCCAGCTGTGCTTCTTCCAGCCCAGCATTTCTCATGATGTACTCTGCATATAAGGTAAATAAGCAGGATGACAATATATAGCCTTGACGTACTCCTTTTCCTATTTGGAACCAGTCTGTTGTTCCATGTCCAGTTCTAACTGTTGCTTCCCGACCTAATTGCAAGCCCCTAATTGTGGTTGTTTTTTTTTATTTTTATTTTTTTGCTGTTTTGATAAATCCAAAATGGCTTTCTAAATAGAATATCACTGTAGCTTTGTTTTTAATGTATACTATTTATATGTATATATATATCGGAGAAGGCAATGGCACCCCACTCCAGTACTCTTGCCTGGAAAATCCTATGAACGAAGGAGCCTGGTAGGCTGCAGTCCATGGGGTCGCTAAGAGTCAGACATGACTGAGCGACTTCCCTTTCACTTTTCACTTTCATGCATTGGAGAAGGAAATGGCAACCCACTCCAGTGTTCTTGCCTGGAGAATCCCAGAGACGGGGGAGCCTGGTGGGCTGACGTCTATGGGGTCGCACAGAGTCGGACACGACTGAAGTGACTTACCAGTAGCATATATACATATACTTTTATATACACTGTTTTAATATCTATGTAAATACTGTAATCTGAATTTGGAAGAGTATATTTTCAAGAATTTCCAGATTCACTGATATAGAGCTAATTATACCAGCACCAAAACCCAGATTTCTTTGCTATTCTTCACCTGGGGTATTATAAACACTTTCAGGGCAGGGCTCATATCTTACTCATTTTATCATGTAGTACCTTTTTCAGTGTCTTGTCTGGTCCAGAGACAGTTCTAACAGATGGTAAATGCTTGAATGAATCTTGAATAAAAGGTGAAGAATCCATCAATATTATAAGAATTTGACTTCTAAACTCTTTTATGTGCTTTCCTCAGGTGAAAATAGTTTGATTCCAGAAGAACCACTAAAAATAAAAATATATTGAAACTATTCAGTTGATTGTTTTGGTATATTAAAATGTCTGTTACTTCAGTACATGATCAATTTAAAGAATACACTTTTTTTTGGTCAAGTTCTATCACTTTAGTTTGTCACTAAAATCAGTCACTGAATATTTGAATCCTACCCCCCAGAACTTATACTCTGTCAACCAACATTATTTGTTGCTGATTGATAACTGCTTGTGCCCACACTGTTTTTGGTATCATGGGGAAAGTGAGACTAATTCAATCGAATAAAGATTTATTGAGTGATTATTTTGTATAAGGTGAAAGGGATACAAATATGTTCTTTGTCCAGAAACTCATACATAAATAAAACAGTCTTCAATTCAAAAAATAGTATTAGGAGAGAAAGACATGTCTCCAGGCGCCATGCAAGTCCAGCCATGATAACTGATATAATACCAAACACTTAAAAGGGAGAACTTAATTCTGATAAGAAAGAGTCCATAGAGAACAGGCCTTTTTACACAGCCCTTAAAAGATCAACAGAGTTCTCATAGGCTGGAGAGAAAATTAAGAGACAGTGGGGTCCTGGAAGTATGACAGTGTAAGGCAGAGGTCTCCAGCCTCCCAGATCAAATACCCAGTGATCCCAGGTGGAGCTGATACAATAATAGAAATAAATGCACTTGAATCATCCTGAAACGATTCCCCCTGCCTCAGTCTGTGGAAAAATTTTCTTCCACAAAACCAAACCCTGGTGCCAAAACAGTTGGGAACTGCAGATGTAAGGTGCAGAAGAGGAACTTTGAGCAATTGGTATGTTGGCATGTGAAGTTCAGGCTAGAAAGAATAGGTGGGGAAGATGGCAAACAACTCTGATATCCCTACTGAGGAATTTGGAGGTTATTCTGAAGAAAATGGAAAGTTTTTGAGGATTTGGGTGTCACCAGCATATACTAATGTATAGGAAATGAAGTAAAAGTGAGATAGATATTGATATATATACACACATATATTAATACATATATGAACAATATATACAGCTTGACAGGAGAACTGGGCTAAGTGTTAACCTTGAGAACCATTATAATTATGGGGTATCTGAGATGTTGACATTTAAGACAAAATCCTTGTCTTTGAGGAGCTTAGCATGTCCTCAGGGGCTGGAAAAGAAAGCTGACATATGTAAAATTATTAAGAGATAAATTTATGTAGCTTTATATCTTGAGAAAGGAGATTGGGGTAGGTTGGAGTTATATGAGCTAGCTGATGAAATAGAATACACGTGAAACTAATTTAGAAACAATATGTAAACAGTTCATGAGTGATCAATTGAACCGGTCCTTAACAAGCTCATTTAAATCAAATTTGGTTTATGTAAGTACTGCTCTTCTATTTGGACTGCATTTTGTGGTTTAAATCCTTATCAAGCTATTGTAGATTACATAGGGATTTAAAAACAGCTAAGAACACTATTTGCTTTGTCCTAAATATGATAGATTTTTTTCCAGTGAAAAAAGAAATTTCAAAAAGTCAAATTACATTATCTGTATAACTCCTTCTGCTATTTCAAAATAGAAAGCAAGGAGCTTAAAATTATAAAGCAATGCTTTAATACACTATCAGATAATGTTATTTAACTGTTTTTTTAAGTTTGTTTGAAAAACTGTTGTAGACTTCCTTCCGAGGCTCCGGGCTCTGATTACATATCACACAGGATAAGCAGATAAAACTGTAAATGAACTAAAAGCAACAGTGTCTGGAAGGGGATTAAAGGCCAAATACCCTTGTTTTGTTAAATCAGCCAATTTTTTTATTAGTGTCTTTTATCCATGGAAAGAGTGCTGAATTCTGTTTTGTTTTTTTTTTAATAACTTTATTGAGTTATAATTCACATACCATATCATTTACCCATTTAAAGTATACAATTCAACGGATTTTGGTATACTTACAGTGTTGTTCAAACATTGCCACAATGAATTTTATATTATCACCCCCCAAAGAACTCCCATGCCCATTAGCAATAACTCCCTAGGCCTCTGCTCCCCTCCCCCCACCCAATGATTACCACCATCCTGTCTTCCTAAGCAACAGCTAATCTTTCTGTCTCTGTAGATTTACCTATTCTGGATATTTTATATAAATGAAATATAATACATGGTCTTTTGTTATTGACTTTTTTGATTTAATATTTTCAAGGTTCATCCATATTAAAGCATGTATTAGTATGCCATTCCTTTTTATGGCCAAATAATATTCCAGTGTTTGAAAATACATTTTGTTCATCCAATCATCAGCTAGTGGATATGTGGGTTATCTACTTTTTGACTATTATGAACAAACTGCAGCTAACATTTTGTCCAAGTTTTTGTGAGAAAGGTTTTATATCTTTCTCTTGGGTGTGTACCTAGAAGGGAATTGCTGGGTCATATGGCAAATCCGTTTACATTTCTTGAAGAATTCCAAATTCTTTTTCAAAGTGCTTCACCATTTTACATTCCCACCAGGAATCTATGAGGATTCCAACCTCTCCAACAGTCTCACCAACACTTATTATTGTCTGCCTTTTTGATAACTACCAGTAGATATGAAGTGGTGTCTGGTAGTGCCTTTTATTTGTATTTCCCTAATGACTAATGATGTTGAGCAATTTTTCACTAACTATCTTGAAAGAGTACACTGTTCAGAAAAATTACTTAACTGGTTGTTGTAAAATGTGTCAGTTAAGCCTAAGTAAAATAGTCAGTTTTATAGACTGTGGCTTTGACTTGCTAGAAGATGATGATGTTTAGTAAAAACAGGTGTAAAATGTTGGTCCAATGAGAATTACTTAATAACAAGATAAATTTAAAATGCATAACAGCATTCGAATACCATAAAGTGGTTATATGCAACGCAGGTAACACAGACTTCCTGCCTCAGTTTGCAAAAAGGAAGCAAAATGATCTTCATAATTATACTTTGGAAAGGAAGACTTGAGATAGGAAGACAGGAAGTTTTCAAATACTGTGGTCGATAACAGCAGATCATATTGAACAAGCAATGCAATTTATAAAAATGGCCAACAAGTTGATGTGAATATATAAATGTAAATCTTTATCCAATTTTTAAACTCTAAAATTGCAGCATGCTATTTAAGATATTTTGTGAAGGCTAGATAATGAAATAAACAACTTACTTGGGTCCTGTTTAGTCTTAAATCCTCTAATTATATAATTCCTGGTTAACATCCAGGTTTTTTTTTAAGTACATAATAAAAGCACAGTGTTTTAAACAGTTCAGCTATTCACTTGTCATGAGAATAGATAATCAGCCAAGAAACTTATCTTTTTGTTTTGAAGCTGTTGACATTTATATAAGAACTCTTTACTTATCCCAGGTTATGTCCTAGTAATTTATTCATATGTATTAAAATTTTTAACAAGTTTGTGACAAAGAACAGGTGAGATGAGTCAGGAGTCATGAGAAGGTCAGCATAAAGTTCTTTTTGTCACCATATGAAATCCCCAGACAAGAGGAAACAGATGGGTTTGGTTACATTACCCTTGCTGTGCCAAATAAACAATTGAGGAAAATGTTAAATATCCTTTTGCTACATGTCTGTGTCTAGGCTAGGAATGGTGCTTGATGTTAACAATGCTGGCTTTTCCAGCTGTTCAATATTTAATGGCAGAAACTTGAAAATTTTGTAACACATAGCATGAAAAAGTTCATTTGAATCCTCATTGGTTGACTTAGTTTATTCATTCAGGAGTCATTTACTGGATGTTAATTATATGTAAGATACTGTGTTGGGCAAGGGAAGGGGCTTGGATTCCTTAGGGAGGTCTTCGAGGACCAGGTAGCATTTAAAGTAGATTTTAAACAGCTATGTTTTTTCCAGTAGTTGTGTACGAATATGAGAGTTGGAACATAAAGAAGCCTGAGTGCCAAAGGATTGATGCTTTTGACCTGTTGTGCTAGAAGAGACTCTTAAGAGTCCCTTGGATGGCAAGGAGATCAAACCAATCAATCCTAAAGGAAATCAACCCTGAATACTCAGTGGAAGGACTGATGCTGAAGCTGAAGTTCCAATACTTTGGCCACCTAATGTGAAGAGCCAGCTCATTGGTAAAGACCCTAATGCTGGAAAGATTGAAGGCAAAAGGAGAAGGAGGCAGCAGAGGATGAGATGGTTAGATAGCTCACTGACTTAAGGGACATGAATTTGAGCCAACTCTCGGAGACAGTGGAAGACAGAGGAGCCTGGTGTGCTACGGTCCGTGGGATCTCGGAGTCAGACATGACTTAGCAACTGAACAACAACCATTGGGATACTGATAATAGATAAAAGCTCAGAGTGACAATTATATCTTAAGGGAAAAAAAATCAAAGTTAGTTGTGAGTGAAAGTTTCCACTCAAAGAAGAGGTGAACAGCATTCATACATCCAAGAAACATTTAAATGTCCACAAAAATTCAGGCAATAAACAGAGCAGTTCAAAAGCAGTCCAAAAGAGAGATACCTGCCTTTTAGGAAGTAAAAATATATTATCTGGGAAATAAGATGGTATGGACAGAGATAGTGTCCAAGTTGGAGGTTGACAGAAGAGGAGTATGGCCCCATTAAAGCTGAGCCCTTGGCATCTAGACACATTCAAGGGAACAATTAAACAAAAACATATTGGAAGACTTTTAATCTTTCCTGTAGACTCACAAAAGTGTCAAAAGGGGAGTCTTATTTTCAATGTGTATTTCCAAGTTAATAGTTATTGTAAAAGGAGATAATTCTTAAGGTAAAATGTTAATGGAGTGTCAGTTAAATTGATGGATATTTTCCTCCTCTCTATCCCAAGATTCATTAACATGGTAGTAAATGTATTAAAAAGAAATAGATACATAAGAGTAATCCCATGGTGGAGGTCAATTGGGAGATTGGGATTGACATATATACAGTACTATGTATAAAATATATAACCAAGGAGAATCAACTGTATAGTTCAGGGAACTCTACTCACTTGGTGACCTAAATGGGAATGAAATCCAAAAAAGTGGGGATATATGTATACTATGTATACGTGTAGCTGATATACTTTGCTCTGCGGCAGAAACTAACACAACATTGTGCAACCACACTCCAGTTAAAAACAGCAAAAAATGAATAATCCCACCAGTGGGTGAAAGATTTCAACAAGAAATTTCCAGAAGACAGAAAAAAGTCAGCTGGACAGAATAGATGACAGATGGTATGATATATACTTTGGAATGAGTTGAAACTGTGTATTTGTGTACATATGTGTATAATTAAGTAAGCCAAAACCAAGTTATATTATTAGCATGAGGCAAACCAAAAGCTATACAAGAGATCAAATGAAAGCCCAGTTACACTACTCGGTTCTGCAGTGAGCAATATTTACATATCATGAGGACGGGCTTCACAAATGGCTCAGTGGGTAAAGAATCCACCTGCAATGCAGAAGACACAGGAGTCGTGGGTTCAACCCCTGGGTCAGGAAGATCCCCTGGAGGAGGAAATGGCAACCCCTCCAGTATTCTTGCCTGAAGAATCCCATGGAGAGAAGAGCCTGGTGGGCTGTAGTCCAAAGGTTCGCAAAGAGTCAGACATGACCAAGCAACTAAGCACATAGGCACAATGATGTTAACGGTGATGATGATTTCATCAAAGTCAGTTTTATAACACTATTAAGGAATGGAACAGAGGAGGATGTGAGAGAGAATGGTTAAATCAGTTCCCTGCTGAAAAGCCTCCCATGGGTTCCAATTGCACGTAGAGTGAAATCCTCACCATGGTTTTAAAATCCTCACATCCTCTGGTCCCTGTCTGCCTCCCTGAACCCACAGCCTCTCTCTCCAGCTCTTGAACCGTCATTTAGTGACATTGGCCTTCTTTCTCTTCCATAAACAAGTCAAGGTCTTTCCCACCTCAGAGCCTTTGCCCTTGATCTTCCCTGTGTGTAAAATATTCTTTTGTTGGAGAATAAGTTGATCCCTGTTACCCATTCTCTTCTCCCACAGGAATAGAATTTTAGCTCAGCACATGGCTGCCCAGAATAGAAACCACATTTCAAGTTTCTCTTGCAGCTAGCTGTGTCTCTGTGACTAAGTTCTGGCGAAAAGAATGTGATCAGAAGAGACAGGAAATTTCTGAGTTGTGTCCTTACAGAGAAAGGATGTACCCTGCTCTTTCTTCCACCTTGCCGTGTGGAACACGAATGTAGTGAAAATATCTTGGACCTTACAGATGAAAAGCAAGAAAGCAGAAGGAGCCTGGACCACTGGCTGGCCTACCCTTAGGTTACGATATAAGGCGAAAACTAATCTTCACTTGTTTAAGCTGTTGTCATAGGATCTGTTACATGCACCTTACCCAGATCCTAATTAATACCATTCTTTCTTACTCTAGATCTTCAGAATACAGGCTCATGTTCTAAAGGAACATTTCCTTTTTAAAAAATTTTTAATTATTATGTTTTGCTGCGCTGAGTCTCTGTTGCAGTACTTGGGCTTTCTCTAGTTGTGGTGAGCAGGGGCTACTTGTTGCAGAGAAAGGGCTTCTCATTGCAGTGGCTTCTCCTGCTGCAGAGCACTGGTGCAGGCCTCAGTGGTGCAGGGGCTCAGTTGCCCCCATGGCACATAGAACATGCATGGGATATTCCTGGACCAGGGATTGAATTAAGTTTCATGAATATAATAATCTTGTCTGTTTTGCTCATTGCCTGCAACAGTGTCTGGCACATAGTAGTAACATGTTTGAGCTGAATTATTGACTTGATCACAACAGATAAAATAAATCAATACAAAGTGGCATACCCATATTATTTGGAAATATAGAGATCAGTTAGGAAAAACAACAGCTGAAACATTCTTAAGTGGCTCCTTCTTGGTACCAGATCTGGGGGGTGGACTGTTGGCACAGGGTGCTATTGGTTTTGTTTTGTTTTTATTATAAACCCTTTAATACTATTTAATTTTTTTAACTTGTGCATTTACCACTTTGGAAAAGACCAAATTTAAAAATAAACAAATCAATGAAATACTGTATGGTCATCACAGTGGTAGAAGAATGTTTAATAATATGGAAATATGAAAATAAAAAGAGTAGGTTGCATAACACATCAATATGTGGAGCTAGATCTATTTCTGTATATATATATGAAGAACATAGGCATAAAAAAGATGCTGTGTTATAGTCAATGCATATGGCGAATTCCTAACTTTAGATAAAAATGGATATTCAAGTTTTATTAATAGAATCCACCTTTTCCTGATTAACAATGTTGAATGAATATTTAAAGACTTTAGCTTTGAAAAGACACCGTGTTATCTTCCTTCCCATGAGTCCTACAGGCCACTTAATGAGCCGTTTCTTGAGAAGTTTTACCCTTACCTAAGAGCAGTGAGGATCCACTGGGGTGTGTTAAACAGAGAAGGTGGGATAAAATTGGCTTCAGGCAGGTTTGTCTCTCTGTATTGTGGAAATGATTTGAAGAGGCAAGCCTAGAATCAGAGAAATGATTTAGAAATCAGTTGAAATAATCAAGGCAAGAAATGATGGATCCCTGAAGTGAGAAAAGAGTGGTTGGGTTAGAGAGAAGGGGGCTGACTCAAGAACAGGACACTGTTAGCAGCATCAGTGAGAATGAATCATGTTCATGACTATAAGCTCTGTGAGGTCAAGGACCTTTGTTACTACTCCGGGGACCACCTAGCATGGTTCCTGGTATATGTTGATGCTCAGTGAATATTTGTGATCTGAAAAAGAGGAGAACTTCTGCAGTGAGTGGTTCAGTGGTAAATAATCTGCTTGCCAGTGCAGGAGACAAAGGGGAGATGAATTTGATCCCTGGTTGGGAAGATCAAGGAGGGCATGACAACCCACTCCAGTATTCTCACCTGGAGAATCCCATGGACACAGGATCCTGGCAGACTATGGCCCATGGGGCTGCAAAGAGTCACAACTGAAGCCGCTGAGCATGCATGCATGCAAAGAAGAGGAAAGAATCAAGGATGAACTCAGAAGTCTGACTAGGTGACCTGGGTAACCTTGCTGTTTGCTGAGCAATCACATGAGGGGCAGCATAGACAGAGGGAGACCAGCGAGCAACTTGAAGAGTCCTGGTGTTGACGGACATAAAGGCAGCTGGGGAACATTTGACTTTCCAGGGCTAGAAGATCTTGGCTAGAAATAGCTTTGAGAGTCACTGACATAAAGTGAAGAACGCTGCCAATAGAGCATTCAATTCAGATCTGAAAAAATGGCCGTTGTATTTAGAACCAAGAGGTCGTGAGTGATGTTCACTTGGGGAGCTTAGAAATATATGAGGAAATAGGGACTGGGGGCCGTTTTTTTGTGTGTTAAGGAGACTGACAAAGCTACCACCTTTCCCTCCTTTTTAGGGTGTTCATGCTTCTCTGGACTTGCACCCACTGCTAAATTGTCACTTTCTTATCAAGTTTCCAATGACTAATTTGGCAGCAGGAGGGTTTTTCCACTTGGTCGCAGTTGTAATCAGTGCTTTATCAGCAAGCTGACAGCGCCTTGTTTGTGCTGGTTCAGAACGTGACCCTACAAAGCCGGTGCTCCAGATGCCTGGCTTTTCCTGCGTTATGGTCACGGTCACAGTTTCTGCCTGTCTTTTTCACCTTTCCTGCTATAACTACATACACACACTCAAGATCCAGAAAAGATAACAGATTCTATAACTTCACAAATTACAAATTATGCTGCTGCTGCCGTGTTTTTGATTATTGATTGAGATTTGGAGTGTGTATTTTTCCAAATTTTCTCAACTAGGATATTCTCAGTACATGGATATTTCCTTAATATGGCATTCCCTCACCCACTTCTTTCTTCCTCAAGCCATTATTTCTCTTTTAACACAGCTCTGTCATAGTATTACTTTTCCTTTATAATTAACCAGCCATACTTCTTGCCTCTGCTTAACCAATATGAAGTCTCTCTCCTCCATGGTATTTCATGATTTTCTCTTTATAATAACTCTTGGAGACAATAAGTGATTTGGCAAATTATACAAGAATATTAAGGGCCTAATTGTTTTGTGGTAGCTTGTACTCTGTTCAAACAAAATGTCTCTAATTATAAGCCACTTGTTTTATCATCAAAACATTTACTCAGGTTACTAACGTTACTTCTCAGCACGTTGTTGGGGGCAGACTCCATGTATGTGCTGTAAACTTCAGTGGCAAATACAGGCCTTAGCAGCTATTCGATAAGTCTGTGAATGAATGAGAAACCTCAAACTGATACATCCAGGAGTTTGTGGAGAGAGTATGACATGAGATTAGACCTCACACTTGGAAAACCCTGTAGATAAAGCCTTGACAGCTATGGTCATCCTTGCTGTAGCAGCCCACAAAGAAGCAGATCAAGAGATGGATGGCAAGTCTTGAGTCCCTTTTAGAGATGAATGTGAATGGGCAAGCAATCTCATTCCTCATGGCTCTTAGACGATGAAAACCTTTTGGTTGAAATGACCACCAACCAAAGGAGGAGGGAAATTTTTCTAGCTCCATTTAAACATGGTGGAATTAGCCAAGTGAGCTAGGAATACTAACTTCATTTCATGTTGCTCAAAGGTGTTAGCTCTGCAAAAAAAGACGGTCAGTATCATCATCGTGTAGAAGTATTAGTTGCTCAGTCATGTCCT
Source organism: Oryx dammah (assembly GCF_014754425.2). Lineage (NCBI taxonomy): Eukaryota > Metazoa > Chordata > Mammalia > Artiodactyla > Bovidae > Oryx > Oryx dammah. The sequence continues at coordinate 33,128,321 of NW_024070198.1, read as the reverse complement.
ACTCTTTATGATCCCATGGACTGTAGCCCACCAGGCTCCTCTGTCCTTGAAATTTTCTAGGCAATAATAGAGTGGGTAGCCATTTGCTTCTCCAGGGGATCTTCCCAACCCAGGGATCAAACCTGGGTCTCCTACATTGCAGACAGATTCTTTATCATCTGAGCCACCAGGGAAGGCCTTATCATCATATACAACCTGTAATTAATTTACAAAATTTTTTTGAGAAGCTGACATTGCTGATGTAGGAGGTATAGTAATGAAAACTTTTGGTTTAGTGTCCAGAGACTATAATTTACTCCTGGTTCTGCCACTAACTACCCACTCCAGTGTTCTTGCCTGGAGAATCCCAGGGACGGGGGAGCCTGGTGGGCTGCCATCTATGGGGTCGCACAGAGTCGGACACAACTGAAGCAACTTTGCTGCAGCAGCTGCCACCAACTTTGTGACCTTGGGCAAATTAATTCACTTCCCTGAATTACTGAAATGAGGTCTGTTTCCCCCACTATAATGGGAGAGCTGATAGATCTCTAGATTGTGGCTCTATAATTCTAAGTCCTGTTAGCTCAGTTGTTGTTTTGTTCAGAGTGTTTCATGCTTTTCCAGGACTTGGATATGATGGTTTTGGCCAAGCTTCTTATCACAATATATACATTCTATAACATTAAAATATGTCAGATGAAAAAAGGGTTTCAACCAATTTATTTTGTTTAACATATATTAAAGCAGAACTTCCTGCCATTTAGATTTGTGGCCTTGGAGGTAAAGCAATGGAAGAATTGATCTCTCATAGTGTTATTAACCAAAATAATTGTGTTAACTATTTCGGCTCCTGGTTAGGAGCCAATAGTAACAGACTAGCCCATCGGTAAGTAGCTGAAAGAGTGAGTAAGAAGAGTATGTTTATTCTTCTGCATTCTCAGGGAATAGCGAACACATGAGAGCAGAACAAATCTGTAAACTCGGATTATTCATCTTGATAAGCAAGGTGTCAGACAAGCAGTTGGTAAGACCTATGATGGCTATGGAGCTAATGCTCAGTCGTGTCCAACTCTTTGCGACCCCATGGACTATGCCGCTCTAGGCTCCTGTGTCTGTGAAATTTCCCAGGAAGAATACTGAAGTGGGCAGCCTTTCCCTTCTCTACCCCTTTCTCTTCCCAGATGGAAGATGGTTTAATTCTCCTATGAGGCAAGCCAAGACAGAGGTCTGGCCCCTAGTTGGAGCAGTAGAGGACAGAGCTATTCTGCTTTCGGAAAAAAAGTAGCTTTTTAAAGTTCCACTGTCTCTGTCTCTCTCTTTCTCTCAGTCTTTGGAGCCAGCTCTTCAACCATAAGTAAAACAGATACAAACCCACCAGCATTCAAACCCCACTGGCAATTGTTCACCGATTTTGGCAGTGCCTATCTTCCCAACAGAGACATGATCAAAAGATATTAAGCATTATCTGTTGTTTATCCCTAAAAGGGTCCATGGAGACAATTTATTTTTGCCATATCCTGGCCTGGTGAGAGAGGATGTTGCTCACCATCTGCCATTTACTGGTCAGATTACAGTGTCAAGACTAACCGGGCAGCTGGTTTGCTTCACCGATAAAAGAATGAAAGGCCTTGCTTGTAAATAGCTTTGTCTGTGTTAGCAACATCTTAAATTAGCCTTGCTACCCTCGCATTCCCCAAGGGCTACTTCAAATGCTCTGCCCATTCTTAGGCTGTGAGTCACCCTGGTGACTAATCTTAATAATCAGTTCCTGGAGATTTTCTTTGTGGCAGTCTTAGTGCCTGTGTGTGATGGCATTGCATTTGGTAGGAACTTGGGCTCTGTGTTTGCCTGTTCCTGGTAATGGGTGTGTTTGTGTGGAGTAGGGAGGGGTGGGGTGGTGAATTCTCCCTTGCTCGGATCTGAGCAATGGAGTGGTGCTGAATTTCTCCACCACTTTACACACCTATCTGATTCACCCTAAAAATAAGAAAGGTAATTTATTCCCAACCAATGCCAAGATTCTGCAGAGAGCAGCTCTTTAGCTTCCCAGAAGTCTTTCAGTTCTGCTAGCATTTGATAATTTCTACCTACTCCATCTTCTTAAAAACAGTCGCCTGACAGACTGTGCAATAGCTTGTGGGAAAAGGGGTTGGAGAGTGAAAGGAGAAAAGAATATAGTGCCTAAATGCACCAAAAAAGGAAGAGGAGGAGGAGGGAGAGGAGAGATGCGGGATGAGGAAAGGGAGGAGGGTGGGAGAGAAGGAGGAGAGAGAAGAGGAAGAAAGGAAGTAGGAGGAGAGGGGGGAGGGGAGAACAGGAAGGAGAAGAAGTCAACCAGGTGATGAAACGAGACCATTTTTTGAAACAAAGCATTTGCATTTCTCTTCTGAGGCCTCCAGAAACTTCCCACTGTTGAATGTGCAGTTCATTCCCAGGACTTTTTTCGCTCCTCATGGGTTTCTTTCTCAGCTTAGAGAACCCTCAGATAAGAGCTTAATAAGGAGGTGAGTAAACCTAAGACCGCTCTCCTCCATTCCAGGGTTTCTCAGAGCATGATCTGTGAGCATTTCTTAAAATCACCTGGGGCCCTAATTTTAAAAAAAGACAAATTTCTGGACCTAAATCAGCATCTCCAAGGGGGCTAGCGGGGCTGACCTGGGAATTTATGCAGGGTTAGCAGGGTTTTATGTTTTTTGTTTTTTTGGTTTTTTTTTTTTAATAGTTAAAGAGGAAGGACTCAGATGATCCTTAATGTCACCAAAATTTTGTGAATCAGTGCTTTAATCCATAGGACTCAGGGCTCTGATTTTCTCCCTGTGAAGGATAAAATTTAACAGTGTCTAGAACTTGCATCACCAGCCAAGAAATGTGGGTGTTGTATAGCTCTAAGCATCCTGAAACACTAAAGAAAGATGTGTGTACAAATATTGTAAGAGAAAACATTTGCTGCATTGCTATGACACATAGTCAGATATCATAAAAGATACCAACATCATAAGTCTCAAAAAGAAAACGAATTAGGAAGCTCATCTGCAGGGGGCTGAAGAATAATACGTACTATGTATACGGTAAGAGATGACATACCTGAAAACGAAGTTTCAATGAGGAAGTGGCTTTTTTTAGGGATCTCAGCACACTGTACTGCAGTGAAGTTCCAGCATAATTTACTGCCAACTCTCCGTGCTGGGGGCATTCTTCCCTGCCTCGTGGTGGGCACAATGGCTCATTACCCACAGTCTGCACGCTGTGGAGCCAGGAAACGCAGCTGACAGAATAGTACTATAATCTGAGGCGGAAAAACATTGAGATCCAGTGCCTGGCCAGGTGGCTGGCTCATCCCTGAAATGCAAACCCGTGTTTCTGGGTTTTCTCTGTTGTGAACTCAGTATGCAGGAGCTTCCCGAAGAGAATCAGAAATGACACACAGAGGGGAGGGAAGACAACCCACCTCACGGTGTTAGATAAAACATCAGGTACCCCTGAAAACCTGATGTCTGAGAATAAGCCAGGACAGAAGCAAACAAACAACAACCAGAGAAGCACCTGTGCTATCCATGTTATATTCTGTAACATTGGTGTTGTTTAGTTGCTAAGTCGCATCTGAATCTTTTCCGATCCCATAGACTGTAGCTTGCTAGGCTCCTCTGTCCATGGGATTTTCCAGGCAAGAATGCTGGAGTGGGTAGCCATTCCCTTCTCCAGGAGATCTTCCCAAGCCAGGGATGTACCATGTCCCCTGCTTGGCAGGCAGATTTTTGTCACTGTGCCACCAGGGGAGACTCAATTCTGTAATGACCCACCTCTTAAACTGGTTTTCATGGATAGGAATAGAAGAAAGAAATTTTTATAAACACTTACAGCAAAATCACTCTGTCAAAAATAGGATCATTCCAAATAAACAGTGGGATTGAAGAATGGAACATTCCAAGAAGAAAATTCAAAGAAAAAAAAAAAAAGAAAAAAATATTTTAAAAAGAAGAAGAAAAGTCAATAATTAAAGGTTTTCGGTTGTCAGTAATCCACTCTGCGTTGATTAAATGAACATTTTGTGGAATGATGAATAAGATAGAAAAAAATTCTGTTTTATATTTATAAAGGCTTATATTGTTAAATTATGAAGTTTTCCGTTTTTATACAGTCCTTACAGGTTTCGACAAATACTGCTTCCCTACTGACTCTTGTTAACCTCAAACAATAGAACAGCTATTTATTTGATCAACAAAACAAGTTTATTGGGAGCAGCAAAGACTTCCAATTCAGGGCATGCAACTATGGTGAACCATATGTAAGTCTAGTAAAACAAAAGGAAACTTTTATAGAGGAGAAGGGGAAGTTGGAAGGGACTATTTATAAACAGAAAGTCCACTGGGAAAACCTGGAGGGTCTAAGTATTGTGACTTTTCATTGGCTGAGTTGTAACAATATGTCATTGATTTGTTGTCATGAATCAAGTAGCAAGAGCTGAAACTGACATTTCATTTTGTAAACGTCAGATTCTGGAATGCCTGAAATCATATTACGCAAGGATTACTCACAAAAGCTGTCCTTATGTTCTTGTGTTTTGTCAGCCTTAGAAATATTAGGCATGTATGGAATTGAATCCAATGAAAGATACGAGCTTCTTATGTATCTTAGAATGAGAGTATCGTCAGAGAACTTCACTTGTAGCAAGCTGAGGCTTTCCTGTGATGGAGTGAACAAGTACGGCCACTCTGCATTGTAAAAGCTGAGTCTGAGTTTTGTAACATTCTTAGTACTTTTTCTTGTGATTCCATATGTTGACAGTACAAATGAAAGTCATGTGTTTTTTGGATTAAAATAAATGATTTACAATAATCTCCTTTTTGCTTGTCTGGTGCTTTGTTATTTACAAATCTCTTTCCCACTCATCTCACCTACTTAAATCCAGACCAATATAAGCAGATGTCTTGAAAGTCCTTACTTAGAGCTTCAGTTATCATTTTGTGCTCTTTTAAGAACCAGGTCTGGACAAGCTGGGAAAGTTCCTGGAGGCAGGTTGGAACGGAAGACCGCTTCCACTTTTGTTCCACATCCTTATATCCCTCCAAATGCCATGGCTCCTGCTTTCAGGAGTTCCACTAAGACTGGCAACCTAGTGTCATTCCATCGTAGGGGACCTGCAGGGAGCTAAGGGGAACAGAGTGACTCCACACTTTTTATTGCTTCCTTATTTCTGGCAGCCTTTCAGACCACCAGATCTGCTGTGTGATGTTTAATGCTTCTTACTAATTCATTCAATGAATCTAGAGGTTAGGAGTGCTAGGTTCCCGTTCTCATTTTGCAACTGAGTTACCATTGACATGTCTTTGGAGTTTCTGGAGTGTTTCAACCTTACTCAGAAGATGAAACTGTTAGATCAAATGTCCTCCCATACTCCATCCAATTCCAGCACTTTCTGTATCATGGAGAATCTTTGAATGAGATGTATAGGAGACTGTGAGAAGGGACAGGAAACCGAGGTCTTGGTATCTGACCTTCAGTAACTACAGTGCAGTTGAGGGGTTACGGCCTTCAAACAAGTGTCGAATTATCAGCCCAAGGCTATGTGTTATGTAATGCCCAAGCAGCTGACTGCTGAGGCTCACAATTCTGACTGCAAAGCTTGAAAATAATACTGGATACAGTTTGTAAACAAATCTGTGAGCTCTTGGGAGGCCAAATATCATCAACAGTCTCTTGCAATTTATTAGAGGAAGGACAGGCATCTGCAAATTGTAGATATTTACATAGATGAAATGCAATACTCTAAGGGGATTAGACTGCATCTCAGTAAAAAATGAAACGTCTAGTCACCGTATTGTAAATTTAATTCCAACCAGAATCTTTATTAAGCCTTTTGTGGATATAAACATTTTAAAACTCGGCTGTTCTCCAGAAGCCAGCACTCTTTCCAGTTGCTGAGAAGAGAATGTCCTATTTTAGTCACACTTAAGTAACTTTAATTGAATTTTTAACTCCTTATTAGCTAGTTTGAGACACCAAGAAAAAGTCAAGGCATGTACAAGTATTTAGAACAATGGCTACTTTTGTGATAAATATCCTTTTTTAAAAAATATTTTAATTCGTTCATTATTTTTTGGTTACACTGGTCTTTGTTGCTGCACACTGGCTTTGTCTAGTTTCCGTGAGCTGGGCTATTCTTCTTTTCAGCGTGTAGGTTTCTCATTTTGGTGGCTTCTCTTGTGGAACACAAGCTCCAGGCCCATGGGCTCAGTGTTTGTGGCGTGTGGGCTCATTAGTTGCATCTTGAGGGTTCTAAAGAGAAGGCAATGGCACCCCACTCTGGTACTCCTGCCTGGAAAATCCCATGGATGGAGGAGCCTGGTAGGCTGCAGTCCATGGGGTCGCTAAGAGTAGGACACGACTGAACGACTTCACTTTCACGCATTGGAGAAGGAAGTGGCAACCCACTCCAGTGTTCTTGCCTGGAGAATCCCAGGGATGGCGGACCCAGGTGGGCTGCCGTCTATGGGGTCGCACAGAGTCGGACACGACTGAAGTGACTTAGCAGCAGCAGCAGAGGGTTCTAAAGTGCTAGAGTGAGAGTTCAGTAGTTGTGGCTCCCCGGGCTTTAGTTGTGCGTGATCTGCGGAATCTTACTGGACCAAGGATCAAACCTGTGTCCCCTGCATTGGCAAGTTGATTACTATCCACTGTATCATCAGGGAACTCTTCTCTTTTTTAAAAAAAAAATATTATTTATTTATTTGACTGCACTGAGTCTTAGTTGTAGCATGCAAGATCTTTCAGTTGCACCATACGTGATATTTAGCTGTGGCATGCAAAATTTCAGTCGTGGCGTATGGGATCTAATTCCCTGATTGGGGATTGAACCCAGGCCCCCTGCATTGGGAACACAGAGTCTTAGCCATTGGACCACCAGAGAAGTTCCTGTGATGAGTATTCTTAACCATACTTGGTAACAAGTCAGGGTCATCATTAGAATAAGCCCCTAGTATAGAGCTCTGTACATGGGAGACTGTCAAAGAATGGTTGCTGAGGGATTGACCTTGAAATTCCAATATACCTGAAAGCCAACTTTAAAGAAAATAATTAGTACTTGCACACTTGAAAATTTTGTATGTGGTTTGCATTTCAATTGTTTTTCCATCTAAGCTATATTTTTCAAATGAGAAAACTGGGGGTTATACAGATTAATTTTCTCAAGACCTCATTGTCGTCGCATCAGGATTCCTCTACCTTTAATTTTAAATTCCATGATTCTTTCCAAATCCCGAACATGTAGGATATAAATACAGACATAAATATAGACAGATTCAGCTCTTTCTCTCAATAACTTTGCGTTATTGGAAGCAAAGAAGTCCTTGAAAAAGAAACATCTTTTATTCTGTGATTTCTTTTCTTCCCCATTCCATTTTCCAGGCTTCCATACATCTTTGCCTTGGATAAATGTGTTGAACTTTCCAAATATCAGACCCAAATATAAGTTTTAGAAATGAAAAAACCACAACCTTGAGAATAATTTTCAAGAAGTCCTCCAGTTTTTAAAGATTCCTTTTGGGGCCCACTGGGTCAGGCCTCTTAACCAGGGCTGGCACCTGGCCGGGGTTTTTATTTCCCTCTAGTGCTACCTGCTGGTAGTAAATCTGCAATGGCACCTTCTAGGACATAGACCATGCAATCATTTGTTTCTAGGGTCAGATTCTCTGTAAATCAATGATTCTCAACTTCACCTGCATATCAGAACCACATGGCATGTTTTCCAGAGTGCTGATGCCTGGGACTTCCCTGGTGGGCCAGTGGGTAGGATTCCGTGCTTCTACTGCAGGTTTGATCCCTGGGCACGGAACTGAGATCTTGCATGCCACACGCTGCGCCCCCACAAAAAAGAAGTTGCTGTACGAGTACTCATGCCCAAGCCTCACCCCTAGAGATTCTGATTCAATTCAGTCTGGGGAGGACCCCATGCATTGGTATTTTTTGAAAAGCTCGCCAGAGAATTCTAAACTGTAGCCAGTATTGAGAGACAGCAACCTAAATCAATCAAATTTCACTAGTACAGATAAGAGGAAGGGTAATGTAGCTGTGAAAAATATGCATTCAATTTTTTCATATCTAGACCTGTTTATTTCATACCATTAAAACAACTCACTGTGACTCTAGCTGATTTTTATGGATTAAAAAAATAGAAATCAATTATTTTCTCTGTAAACTTTTAGGATTTTCCTCATGACTAAACAGGAATCCAACCTAAATTAAGTTAGCTTTATTATTTTACTGCATTTCTTATTAAAAGCTATGATAATGTATAATTCAGAAAGAGGTGGCTTGCATTTCATTTTAATGTTCCTGTAAGCTTGGCATTCTTTTAACACATGAGTCAGTGTTAGACTAAGTCAGAGGCTTTCTTACTATTATAAGCAGGCAGATTAAAAAGGCAGTTTATTCGAGACTGAATTTCTATCCGGTCATGAGGAAAACTGAACAATTCAAAAGGAGAAAATAATATAAGTTTTACACACACACACACCTTGCATCATGTACAAATCTTACATATTTTCAAAAATTACAAATGGATGGGAAAGGGGGTTTGATTTCCTTGGAAGTGAATTTGACAGATGATCCCAAGAACATCTATCAGAATAAATAAATGTTAATCTTGTGTTCCCAGGAGGTATTGTGTCGGCTGCAGGTCAGGAAGCTTTTTAACACCCTAGGCAATCCCAGTCTCAAACAACCCAAAGGAAAACATGGCATGTTTATCCTTTTCTTAAACGTTTGTTTTTAATTGGAGGATAACTGCTGTACAGTGCTGTGTTGGTTTCTTCCACGCAACAACGTGAATCAGCTATATGTGTACACACACCCCCTCCCTCGTGAGCACCCCCCCATTCCACACCGCATCTCACCCTTCTAGGTCATCACAGAGCACTCACTGGTCTGAACTGCCTGTGTCATGCAGCAATTTCCCACTAGCCACCTATTTTACACATGGTAGTGTATATATTCGGAGAAGGCAATGGCACCCCACTCCAGTCCTCTTGCCTGGAAAATCCCATGGATGGAGGGGCCTGATAGGCTGCAGTCCATGGGGTCGCTAAGAGTAGGACACAACTGAGCGACTTCACTTTCATTTTTCACTTTCATGCATTGGAGAAGGAAATGGCAACCCATTCCAGTGTTCTTGCCTGGAGAATCCCAGGGACGGGGGTACCTGGTGGGCTGCCATCTATGGGGTCGCACAGAGTCAGACACAGCTGAAGTGACAGCAGCAGCAGCAGCAGTGTATATATGGGCTTCCCTTGCTGCTCAGCTGGTAAAGAATCCACCTGCAATGCAGGAGACCCCAGTTTGATTCCTGGGAAGATCCCCTGGGGAAGGGATAGATTACCCATTCCAGTATTTTGGGGCTTCCCTGGCGGCTTCAGACAGTAAAGAATCCACCAGCAATGAGGGAGACCTGGGGTTGATCCCTGGGTTGCGAAGATCCCCTGGAGAAGAGCGTGACAACCCACTCTGGTGTTCTTGCCTGGAGAATCCCATGGACAGAGAAGCCTGATGGGCTACAGTCCAACTGAGTAACTAAGCACAGCACACCACAGCACAAGGCGAGTCACTGCTACTTGTAGAAAATGGACTTGTAGACACAGTGGGAGAAGGAGAGGGCGGGATGAATTGACAAAGCAGCATCAGACTGCTTATCCTATACATCCTCATTATGGTCGAGAGGCTCTGTATCTTGTCAGGACAGAATGTCAGAATCTATCCATCACCCGTACCTGTGAGACCCTGACACTCCGACCTGCTGGACTTCATGGCATTTAGGAAACTACAGCTGTGGCATTTTTCTTTAACTGTGTGAGCTTTCTAGAAAAAAAGCCAAACCCCAAACTGAACCACCACAAGTAACAACAAAAAAATTCATCTGGTATCTTTTGGCCTTTAGGCCTTTCCTTAGCTTCAAAAATTTTATAAACACACAAAAAATTCACAGTCTTGTTAAGTGCTTTCTCAGTCTGATGGGGGAGAATTGCCAGTCTCAAGTGCAATTTTTATGGAAAACATTTTGCAATAGAATATAACTCATTATTTAACAAGATGAATTTGAAAATTTCACTGAACTTAAAAAATTTCCAATAAATATAGCCTTACAAAATATAAGGACATATGAAAGGGAGGCAGAGTAAATTCATTTGTTTTTAGTCTTATTGCCTGATTAAAGTTCTGAAAATATTGTGCAATTATTTATTTTCATGGCTGAAGAAATGAGTTACAAAACTAGGGAGATGTGGTCTTGAAATTATTTGAAAACAACCCACTAGCTCATCCTCTCACACTTGTTTTATCTAGAGGATTATAGTCCCGTGAATTTCCCAGCATTATCATTTTCGATTTAGCCAAGATTCCAATTCTGATCATCCAGAATAGATCTAGGGGAGGTAATGTGATTTTTAAATCTCTGTTAAGATCATTTTGGAAGGAAATAATTTCAGCACGCTTTCGTACTGCAAAATAGACAGCCAGTTCTAAATTCCTGAGATTAGTGTCAATATCAGTCAAAATGTTATCACTAAGATGGATTATTCCACTTGGTTCTATTTTAAACTAAACAGGATTGCTCATAGAGACCCAATCTACTCCATCAAATTGTTTGGGAGGGAAGACTGTTTATTTGGAGGCCAGGTATGGGTTTAAACTGGAGAGTGTTGGGGACGAAGAGAACTTGTCACTTATCTAAGGTTGCACAGTGAGTCATGGTCAAGGTCAGACTATATCCAAGTATTTTGCTGTCCACCAACACCCCACCGCCTTGGGAACCCCACTGTTGAATGCACTGTTAACATTACTCTCTTTTTAATTCTTTTGATAAATGCAAACCTCTGCAAGTTCTTAATCAATTTCTTGCTTTTTCCAAATGGTGCACTTTCTCATTGGAATGTTAAATTCCAGACTTTTTATATCTAAAAGATGTTGCTAGGAAATGTCTGATCCATTCCAACTACCTTGCAAATGTAGCAAAATTATGAAGTGAAAAATATTTGAGGCCTTTTCAAGGGTACACATGTGGGATTGTTACTTCTTAGGACAAAACAGTTATTCAAGAGATTACATTTGCCAGGAGGGGAAAGCCAAAAACCACATTCCAGCAAGACCTAGGATCTTAGAAATAACAGCAAATTCATGAAAGTGTTTTGATATTGTCAGCATGTTAAGTGTATTTAAATGTTTAAATAGTCAGTTAAAATATGCATATTAATCAATAACACTGCTGCTGCTGCTAAGTTACTTCAGTCATGTCCGACTCTGCGACTTCATAGACGCCAGCCCACCAGGCTCCCCTGTCCCTGGGATTCTCCAGGCAAGAACACTGGGGTGGGTTGCCATTTCCTTCTCCAATGCATGAAAGTGAAAAGTGAAAGTGAAGTCCCTCAGTCGTGTCTGACTCTTTGCCACCCCATGGACTGCAGCCTACTAGGCTCCTCCATCCATGGGATTTTCCAGGCAAGAGTACTGGAGTGGAGTGCCATCACCTTCTCCAATCAATAACACAGTTATACTTAAATTTTAAAATACCTTATTTTTCAAATAAGGGTATAATTAAATAGTAACCAGTTCTCATAGTGACATGAAATTCGTATTTTATGGCAAGACAAGAACGATTTAGATGTAAAAATTTTTCTCTGCTCTTTGGCCTCCTCTCTGCCTGCCACTGTGCACTGTGTATCTGCATTATACAACAATTAGACCTCCCCACTGGCAGAAACACCCTCTCAACCACGAAGAGCAACTTTCTCCCAGCATCAGTAAGCAACTCCTTACAAGATAACCTTTCTTCCTGACCTTGTAAGGGCCCATGATGCCACTTAGATCTGGATTGTGTGAACTATCAATGACATGACATTTAACATATAGCCCTCAGTCCCAAAACACTTATACAACTGTGCCTTGACTTCTAACAGGTGGAACAATTCTCAGAGTTTTCTGAGATGCTCTTCCTTGGTTATAATCCTCAAATTTGGCTCAAATAAAATTTTCCATTTTTTCTTAGATCATCTGATTAGTATTTCATCAACAATGTTATTTAGAAGAGTTTATTTTTTTAATAAGAGAAAAACAAACAGAAGCTTATTAACTTGTATACCTCAGGTGTTGTCCATGGGACACACAGAGGGAAAATCAGGAAAGTTTATGTTCAGTTCAGATGTCAGTCAATGAAAATTCTTCCTAAAAATATTGGCAGAAAATACATACTCTCTGTCAATTTTGTATAGAAAACACATCCATTATTATAATTTCTATATTGGAGATGATGTTTTTACCAAAATATAAGGTCTATGAAAGCAGCAACTTTGCTGCTTTTTTTCTTTAAAACAAGTAAGGAAGGTTTTATTCCTTTATGCATTTCTCCAAAAAACCCCACAAAAACAGAACCCACAAATGGAAGCAAAGAACAAAGTTTTCTAGCTCTCTGGGACATGCAGAAACATGTCTTATAGAAACACAGCTATGTATTAAAAAATGTACTAATCGACATTGTCTTTTGCTTCCCCAGTCCAAAAATCTATAGAGAAAAACACTTTAAATCGTATGCTATGATAACTAACAAGGACCTTGCTGTAGAGCACATGGAACTCTGCTCAGTGTTATGTGGCATCCTGGATGGGAAGGGAGTTTGGGAGAGAATGGATCCATGTATACGTATGGCTGAGTCCCTTCGCGGTTCACCTGAACTCTCACAACAGAGTTTTTCAGTTGGCTATATCCCTACACAAAATGAAAAATTAAAAAAGAAAAAGTTAAAAAAGAAAAAAAATTCACTAAAAGAAACTAAGTGAAAATCTACACAGGAACTCCCAGTACTATTTTTTCAACTTCCGTGGATCTTTATTTTAAAATAAAATTTTTTAAGTGTTAAAAGAAATAAATTGTATTCTAATATAAATTTGTTGCACACTTAAACTTCAACTTATTCAAAGACTTACTGTGTAATAAACTGCAGAAAATAGAGTAATCTTTAATAATCTGCTCACAGTGAACAGTTAAGCAGTAGACACGGCGATAAATATAGCATGTATTACTTACTTGTTAAACTTCACATTTGTAACAAGCAGATGATTTATCATGAATAGTAACTACTTTCTTACATTTTAGGAGATACCAGATCCAGAAATGGAAGTAGGAATTAATTTAATGAAACTGATTTTAGAAAATATTTCCTTGAGTCTGAGTCACTATGGTATTTATTCCATACTTAGGCCAGTTCCAACAGTTTAAAAATGTAGATATTAACAGATTGATAATCTTTAGGGAGAGAATATAGTGACACCAATTTCTAAAGCAACGCTTTTTGGGTTTATTGCCACAATTCTGGTACCTTGAATAGTCCCTAGAACATAAGAGGTGCTGGAAATATTTGTTGAACCGGTGGCTTTTTCTTAAACAGATACAATTTGGCCACCAAGTAACCAGGACTGGAAATCTGGAGGATTTACTAAGACCAAGGAGAATTTAATACTAGGATATTATTCCCACTTTTGGGCTTCCCAGGTGACCCAGCAGTAAAGAATCTGCCTGCCAAGCAGAATACACAAGTTCAATCCCTGGGTTGGGAAGATCCCCTGGAGAAGGAAATGGTAACTCACTCCAGTATTCTTCCCTGGGAAATCCCATGGACAGAGGAGCCTTGTGGCTACAGTCCTTGGGGTCACAAGAGTCAGACACGACTTAGTGACTAAACCACCGCTACCACCATTCCCACTTTCAGGTTGGGGTTAGTCATTGATTTGGGGATAAAGAAGGGATTTCCACTTTGACCTTGATTTATATTTTCAAATCTTCAGCCCATGTGTTGGCCATCACGTGTTCACTGTGATAATTTTCAATGCCTGGCTGTGGTGGCAATAGAAAGAAGAGTTATACTTCATCTAATCTTGTATCTCCAGGATGTCTTGCACGTACTAGGTTTTCAATACACATCTACAGATTTGCATTGAACTATGCAATTTCAGTTTTAAGTGTAGCTTTCTATTTCTTTTGACAAATGTTAATCTGGGTAAAAATCGACATAAGGACTGAGCACGTAGACATACTGTTATTCAGTCCTGCTGCAATGATTAAGTTTGGTCTTATTTCCAACCTGAAATGAAAAGCAGTTCACATATGGGAACCCACTGCACAATTCCTCTCCACCTGCCAGTCATTCTTAAAGAAAGTACTGCTGCTGCTGCTAAGTCACTTCAGTCATGTCCGACTCTGTGTGACCCCATAGACGGCAGTCCACCAGGCTCCCCCATCCCTGGGATTTTCCAGGCAAGAACACTGGAGTGGGTTGCCATTTCCTTCTCCAATGCACGAAAGTGAAAAGTGAAAGTGAAGTTGCTCAGTCATATCCGACTCTTAGCAACCCCATGGACTGCAGCCTACCAGGCTCCTCCATCCCTGGGATTTTCCAGGCAAGAGTACTGGAGTAGGGTGCCATTGCCTTAATTCTCCATGTGGTTTTCCAAAGAATTTACGTTATATTAAGATACTTTGGTTAAGTATTCCAATATGAGGCCCCCTCCAAGACCTGGTAGGTTGACAGGATATGGCTAAGCTTGCTCTATGCTACCCCCACCTAATCAAGACACACTGTTAGGGGGGCGGCACAGCTGAATTTTCACATGAGACACCATGGGGAGCTGGGCACACAGGAGAGGGTACAGGAGTAGACTTCCCCACCACCTCACCACACCTTCTTCCTTTGTCCATTTATGTTCCTCAGAGTGACAACGGTGGTTATTATTAAAAGCCAGCTTTCAATACACACACACCTTCCCTGGAGAAGGGAATGGCAACCCACTCCACTATTCTTGCCTGGAGAATTCCGTGGACAGAGGAGCCTGGTGGGCTACTGTCCATGGGATCACAAAGAGTCAGACACGACTGAGTGACTAACACTTCTTCACTTCAACACAACTTCCCTTCCAAATGGTAATCTTTACATCTAGTGCCATGACATCCAGAGTTTTCCCTTCTGGAAAGACTTTATCCTTTGCTAGGTATTCATTTTAGTCTTTAATAATTGGTGTCCTGAGAAAGTCAATGCAATATGTAACAGCAGCTTCAATTGATGGTCACTGAATCTTCAAGACTGCCACACATTCTGGGCACAAATTCCCACCAAGTGTTGGGGGCCCCAGCCTTGAAGGCTGGGAGATAGGTTATGCCTTGAACATTTGTGGCTTGAAGTTGGCCGAGAGGTTGACTGAGTTTTTGCCACTGCAGATGAGTGAAAACAAATGTGGATGCCTGAAAGCATGGTGGTCCTCTAGAGTAGTTCTCGCTGAACCCAAAAGGGCCAGTGGTCAAAGGGGGCTTAATTTGAAGCCCATCACTTCTTGACCCTTGAAGTCACATAGGCATATTTGATTGTCCCATTGTGCAGTGCAGTGAGAAAGTGACTTCTTATATGATATCACTTCTATATTAGAGGTCAGATGTTAAATTCTTGAATTGCTTAGAACACAAGGACTAAATATGTGATAGAACCAGAGCTTCTAGAGAGCCAAATTCTCTGATACACTAACGTGTAGGAAAAAACTGTGTTAGTCAAAGGGCTCAAAGACAAGAACTGAGAGTTAAAAGCCTGGGAGAAAGAGAAAGAAAAAAATATCAACAGACACATGAAGAACAAATCTAGAAATTATGACAATAACAACAACTTTTGGCACTCTTAAATGAAATTAAAAGAAATTTGGACTACAAAGATCTCAAAGAACTATTTTCTCCTAAAGAACCCTTGGGAAATGTGTCTCTGTAAAGAGTTTCATCTGGTTACCATCTATCAGATGGAATTAAAGAAATAAATCTGCTTATTCATTGCCAACCTCTCCCTGTTGTTTTTCGACATGGGATAATAGACCAGTTATTAAGTAAAAAGTTACTAGATATTAATTTTGAAAAGAGGAAGAAAAGCTAATTTTCAAAAGGGAAGAAAAGTAGGTAACAGAAACCACCTTGATTTTATAATGACATCAGAATATAACAAACAAAAGCAAAATCTATTGACATGACAAAAATACAATGGTGCAGTGAATATCCAGAAAAGTCCAAATCAAATAAGTTGAGTTTGTTGGTCCATCAAAAGGTAGGAAAAATTACAGGAATTTAGGGAAGATATCTTTAGGGTGTCAGATTTCTTACTATTTTGTGGGGAAAATTAATCCATATAGACTGATAATCTCAGTGACTACAGAAACCATATGATATTCCAGACTCTTCTGAATAACCTCTTTTTAACGCATTGTCATCTTTCCCGGTTAGTCAAGAGCACGGAACCAGACTTCTGGTTCTACCACTTAGAAACTGTGTCACCCTGGAAAAATCACTTCACCTCTCTGATCCTTAGTTTTCCTATCAGTGAAATGGGGTTTCTCAAACAGCTAACCTCACAAGATTAGCGTGAGGATTAAATAAAGTAATGCTTACAAATTGCTTGGTGTACTTCTTGCTATATGTTAATAATAAGCACACAATAAATGGAAGTTTTCTTTATCATAATGTGGAGTGCTCTTTTCCCTAACATGCTCATTTCAAACTCATTTTTCTTCCTTTGTTCAATCTGCTCCCTCCTTTGTCTTTCCAAATCTCATTCATCCTTTTAGTTCTAGTTTATCGCACTTCTGTTCCAAGTGGCCTTCTCAGAGAACATTAGCTTACGTGCACGTGATCTTCTTGTGAATTCCTGCATTACTCCTTGTGTGTATGGTAGATTTTAGCACTTCGATACATTCTTTCTTGTGTTACATAATACTTGTTTCATGATAGACACATGTCCTCTAATGGATTTAGTATGACAGGCCTGAAAGGGTTACAAGGGTTTCTTATAATATTAGGCTGTCATTTGTCCAAAAAAGGTAGTATCATTCCCATTTTACAGATGCAGTAATTGAGGCCTAGAAGATGAAGTGAATGTTCCAGGCCCAAGGTCAAATGGCACTTAGGGGATAGATGAGTGGGACCCCAAAGCCTCATAAGGAAGTGCATGGTTTTTCGAGCCACACCACCTAGGTTTAAATCTGTGACCTTGAGACAATTACTTAACCTCTCTGAGCTTCATTTTTCCTCATCTGTAAAATGAGGTTAGTAGTACTTACCTTGGAAAGTTGTTGAGAAGTTGAAATGGAATAATGCACAGAAAATAATGCCTAGTGTTATTGAATAGATGCTCAAAAAAAAAAAAGACCACTGTTCATTCTTTTCTACATCTTAAAGAACATCTTCTACAACTTCTAAGCTCCAAGTTTTACTAAGCACCACTGAATAAATACTCTTATTGACTTAAAAGTAGAGGAGTTTTGCTGATGACAAACGTTAGAACTGTATCATCCTAGCATCTCTGAAGTATACAGATCTAAGAACTTATCTTCATTATTAAAACCAAGTGGAGACATGGTGTGCAATGGGCATTGTAGCTGCACTTTGGGGAAGGCCCCATATTGTGAGATTGTAACCCCACATTTCACTTTAATTCGACATGCATTTGTTATTCTGAACACTCTTACATATCCTAATAATATAAAAGTGACAAAGATATGGCCTTGCTTGCAAAGAATCCACAGACTTGTACGGAATAACAGACATATTAACCAAAAAAAAAAAAAAAATGAATAGATCTACATACTACAGAGGAAATGAATACAAATTGATGTGGAAACATGGATGGAGCAATTCATTCTACTTGAGAAAGCGAGGCAAAGAGATAAAGGATGACATTTGAGATGGACCTTAGGGGTCGTTTACTTTTAAATATGAGCATTTAAAAATGTTCACAGTGCTGTGATTAGCGTTTAACTTTTTGTTTAACTCCTGCCTCGTAGAGAGTTAACCAGGCAATCCTGATATGGTTGTCATCTGTACTCTCAAATTCAGCAAGTTAGGAGAGAAAAATGGCAAGAAGGAAGGGAGGGTGGAAGATACTTTGAAGATAATGAGTAATATGCAGATGTCTTACAGCCAACATGTGAAGAGGAGCATCTTTTCTCAACTGAGGATGACACTAGTATCGAGCCTATTTATACAGCTCAGTAAATAAATCCTGCATTAACAATGTTCACAGCAGCGCCTAATAAACCCACAGCCCAGCTCAAGCTGGGCTTATGTAAGCTGAGAGGAATCCTGGCACAGCATTTGTGATCTCACCCACTTTGTTTGGAAGTGTGAGATATTAATTAAAGAAAAGCTGGATTATAGCATCCAGGCTGAGTTGAGCTGGCAGCATCTTGCTAGCCATCTGTAATTGGTTAAAGACCAATTTCTTCCTAAATCTCCCTCTTCTTGAACTAAAGTCTTACTCTTCCTCCTTCTGGCTCGTTGCTAGAGCTTCTGACCTCCTAGCTGGATCCTCTTGATTTGGGCTTTGAGAAGGCCTTTCTACCACAGTGTTAAATTATGGGGGGCTTTGGGAAGACTTTTTTTACTACAGTGTTAAATTTTGTGTGATTTTTTTTTTTTTTTTGGTGGCAAGAAAGTGTGATTGCAAAGTAGTTTATGAGATAGTGGGATTGGATTTGCATAGAAGGCAGAAAACATTTGATCAAGGAGCACTTTCTTTGGAGCACAAGAAAATTCTGCCAGTATATATGATTCTGAACTAAAAATAACAATTAGGTTTACTCAGCAATTCCTAGAAGAAGGCTTCAGAGGAGGGAATATAATTTCTGGCCACTTTACCCAGTGTCGATATCTACTTTGACAAGTTAATAATGTTATTTGTTCTGGATCTTATTTGTCTAAGTATGTTTATTGGTATATTTCCTCATTTGTTTTTGGCATCTAGCTCTGCACATCCTGCCCTTCCAGGCACTGAGTACATCCTTGTCCTCTCTCACCATCCTTCTGCTCTAAGATTTGTAGTCATTTATACCTTAGTCTAGGAGAAGGCAATGGCACCCCACTCCAGTACTCTTGCCTGGAAAATCCCATGGACGGAGGAGCCTGGTGGGCTGCAGTCCATGGGGTCGCTGAGAGTTGGACACGACTCAGTGACTTCACTTTCACTTTTCACTTTCATGCACTGGAGAAGGAAATGGCAACCCACTCCAGTGTTCTTGCCTGGAGAATCCCAGGGACGGGGGAGCCTGGTGGGCTGCCGTCTATGGGGTCGCACAGAGTCGGACACAACTGAAGCGACTTAGCAGCAGCATACCTTAGTCTAAACGAGACTTTAAATGGGATCCCATGTCCTTGAGGTACTTATATCTTAAGATTTGATGGTAATAAGAATTACCCCTATAAAAGAGTTAAAGATGATTGTTAATCAGGTGATCAACTGTTTCTTACAATGGGATATTCTTATCATCTTCACACGAAGTGTTTTAAGAAAGACTGCTTCGTCAGCCACAGGAAAGGCTGCTCCTGCCTTTTTGCTTCATCAACTGTAAATGAACCCAAGGTTCAAGGTTGGGGAGATAACCTTGATAATCCAGTTTCCCTTCCCCAGGTTAGAGTCTATGAGGGAAATTTTTCTTTTATATTTTAAAAATTGACATGTAATTTACATACCATAAATTCACCTTTTTAAAGTGTACAGTTCAGTGGTTTTTAGGATATCCACAAAGTTTACAACAGTCACCACTGTCTACAACATTCTCACCTCAAACCCATTACCAGTCACTCCTCATTATCCCCTCCTCCCATCTGTTGTCAACTATTAATCTACTTTCTGTCTGTGGATTTGTACATTGTAGACAATTCATTTAAACAGAATCATATAATATGTGACTTTTTGTTTTTCACTTAGCATCATTTCAAGGATCATCTATGTTGTTGCAAATGTCAGTACTTCATTTCTTTTTATGGCTAGATAATATTCCATTCTGGAGAAGGGAATGGCTACCCACTCCAGTATTCTTGCCTGGACAGAGGAGCCTGGCGGGCTATGGTTCACAGGGTCGCAAAGAGTCGGACACGACTGAGAGACTAGCACTTTCACTTTCTATATTGTATGGGTATATCACATTTTATTTATTCATACATCAACTGATGGACATTTTCACTTTTTGACTATTAGGAATAATGCAGCTATGAACATTTGTGTACAAGTTTTTGTGTGAACATATATTTAATTCTATCTGCAAAAGTTTTATCCCTAAGCAATTTTTATACCCATATCCTTAATTAGGCTGTCACATCCCTAAGAGAACATATTTCATTTCTGTTGATGTCACCAGTGTTTGGTATCATTTTCTGAACCCAAGATGTGCTTAAAACGTGCCTAAGGTGACAATTCAAAGGGCTTGGGTGGTGTGGCATCTGGTCCCATCACTTCATGGCAAATAGATGGGGAAACAGTGGAAACAGTGTCAGACTTTATTTTTTGGGTCTCCAAAATCACTGCAGATGGTGATTGCAGCCATGAAATTAAAAGATGCTTACTCCTTGGAAGGATAGTTATGACCAACCTAGATAGTATATTTAAAAGCAGAGACATTACTTTGCCTACAAAGGTCCATCTAGTCAAGGCTATGGTTTTCCAGTGGTCATGTATGGATGTGAGAGTTGGACTGTGAAGAAAACTGAGTGCCGAAGAATTGATGCTTTTGAACTGTGGTGTTGGAGAAGACTCTTGAGAGTCCTTTGGACTGCAAGGAGATCCAACCAGTCCATTCTGAAGGAGATCAGCCCTGGGTGTTCTTTGGAAGGAATGATGCTAAAGCTGAAACTCCAGTACTTTGGCTACCTCATGCGAAGAGTTGACTCATTGGGAAAGACTCTGATGCTGGGAGGGATTGGGGGCAGGATGAGAAGGGGACAACAGAGGATGAGATGGCTGGATGGCATTACCGACTTGATGGACGTGAATTTGAGTGAACTCCAGGCGTTGGTGATGGACAGGGAGGCCTGGTGTGCTGTGATTCATGGGGTCGCAAAGAGTCGGACACGACTGAGCAACTGAACTGAACTGGGTGGTGTAAGGGCCTAGAGAATTTCTTTGGTCCTGCCAGTCACATTCTGATGTCAGTGCACTGGTGGTTTGGCCTGTTCTAGAAAATAAAGTAAATGTTATGCATTCTTCCATAGGTAAAATTTCACCTCTCAAAATAGATAAATAATATAAAAATGAATAAATAAAAATCACCCTTCCCAAACCAACCAAATAGGATTAATCCTTAAGTCTTTTACTCATTTAACACTGAATTTATACTTTAACAAAGGATTCAGGGCTATTGGATTTGTCTTGCTGTTATCTATCCATGCGTTTCTATTTCCTCCACTTGATGGAAAGGTTTACAGACTCAAAGAGGCTTCGTTGCTCTTCTGTCCACAGCTCCAGCCTCATACCCTTGTGCCACTGGAGATGTGCATTGCGTGTTAACTTGAATGTCCTGTGGAGCCAGATGGCCATCTAAAAGGAGGGGTGTAAAACACGCTAACCAATCATAACAGGAGCCTCTGTAGAATCCCCCTGCTTCCTGGAACAGAAGGTGTGACTTTTATGGTTCTCCTGGGCAAGAGGCCCAGTCAATGAGTGGATATTATTGCAATCAGAGATGTATGAAAAATCTGAGTCATTCCACACAGCTCTTGTTTGCACTTGGAAAGTACGCCCTGTGCTCACTCCTGTCTGTGCCCCTGTTGCCTGTGGATTCCTTGCCGAGCTCAAGTCCTCTCTCCAAGAAGCTTGCAGTGTGATGTAGAGTTAGACTTGAGGCCTCCAGAGTCAATCGGTCTGATATAAATTCTGGCTCTGTCATGGATAGGAGCTCCCCTGGTGGCTCAGATGGTAAAGAATCTGCCTGCAATGCAGGAGACCTGGGTTCAATCCCTGGGTCAGGAAAATCCCCTGGAGAAGGGAATGGTTACCCACTCCAGTATGTTTGCCTGGAAAATCCTATGGATACAGTCTATGGGGCTGCAAAGAGTTGGACACAACTGAGCGAGTATCACTATCGCTTTCTGTCATGTATCAGTCATCAGTTCAGTTGCTCAGTCGTGTCCGACACTTTGCAACCCCGTGGAATGCAGCAGCCATAGCCTTGAGCAAATTATTTAGTGCTGATGTGCTTTGGTTTCCCATCCAAAACACGGGGGTAGTGACAGTCCTGGTTTTACAAAGCTGTTGTTGGTTCATTAGTGTGCGTGAGCTCACTGAACGTTAGTCATCATTGGCACTCCCTTCCACCACCACCTCTTCTATCATATGCAGTTTGGTATGTGATAATTGTCCTCTAACTTTTATTATAATTTTACTTAGTCCCTCAGTCATTTTCCCAGAACACACTTGAGAGCCAAGAGGCAGGCGAATAACAATAGCTCCACTACCACCATCAAGATAACTGCACACCCCAAATTAATGTCACAGAATACCTATACTAAAAATGAATGGGCTCCTTTGCTGCTCACCTGAAACTGCTACAACATTGTTAATTGGCTATACCCCAATACAGAATAAAAAGTTTGAATTTTGAAAATAATATAAAATAAAATAAAAATGAATAGGCTTTACTCATGAAACCCCTTATACCCACAATCATAGCCTATTAACTCTTACTGTATATATAGTGAGAACATGAGGCACCATCTGCCTCCCCAGCCTACAGCATGAACAAAAGCAGTCCAAAATCATTTGGTATAAGAAAAAAAAAGGCTTCCATGTCCCAGTACTTATTAGAAAATACTTAAGAGTGTGGTAAAATAAAGCCCATTACCATTACTCCAAGTAAGAGGAGTTTAAGATGGTGAGAGAATGTTATCAAATTTCAGAAAGACTGTGATGAACATAAGTTAAAATATAAACTATAGATGAGTGACTTTGCAAATGACATCAGGTAAACAGAAGATCACAGTTTGGTCATCTTCCTCTTTTATACCATGTCATAAACTCTTTTTTAAAGAGTTTTAGATCTTGTATATTGTTTGTGTCCTCATGAAAGTTCCCAAGATAACACTGAGTAGTCCATAGAAACCTGTTGAGAAAATAGCTTATATTGAAAAGGTCTGTAGGTGGGCTTTTAAGTTAATTGGATCTGACCTCACACCAAAAAAAAAAAAAAAAGGTTATTAAAAATCATTAAGAATATTTTATTTGAAAACATTATCAAAATAGAATAAAGAAAAGGTATAGACCTTGCTTCTTTCTTGCTAAAGAAAAGGTATATAACCCCATATTTAGTGATTCCTTCTGTCAACATATTTTTATAACATCATTTATTTATGTTAAATTTTTATTTGGCTGGGTCAGTTCTCAGTTGCAGCGTGCAGGCTCCAGGGCATAAGGGCTCAGTAGCTGCAGCCTGTGACTTAGTTGCCCCAGAATGTGGGATCTTAGTTCCCTGACTAGGGATTGAACCTACATCTTCTGCACTGGAAGCATAGTCTTAACCAGTGGACCACCAGGGAAGTCCCTTAATATAAATGCATTAGCACTGGCTGTGCACAGTGCACTGTATTTATGTGCTAGAAATATGGTCCCGAGCAAGGCAAATATGCATCATTCCCCTCTGAGGGGTTTAACATACATTCTAGATCAGGGCTGTCCACTAGAACCTTCTGCAGTGATGAAAACACTCTGTACTTATTTGTAGCCACTTGCCATGCAGGGCTACTAAATAATTCCAGTATAGCGAGTACAACTGAAAAACCAAATTTTTAATTTTATTTTGCTTTAGTTAGTTTAAAACTTTAAAGTCCCACGTGGCTAGCAGCTACTGAATTGGGCAGCCTAGCTCCAAGTTCAGTATTGTGAGTGCAAAGTTCACTTATACCCTTAGATTTCCAGAACCATCTAGCCAGAGTTGATATTGAGAATGGCTCCCAAGGTCTTTCCAGATCCTTGCTCATTAGACAAATACTTCATCAACAAGCACATGTTTTGCCTATCTGTAAATTCAGCTTCACCAAAGAACCCTGAGTTAATCCAGCTTCTGAATCTGAAAGCCCTCTCCCTTGGGCCTGTTTATGATAGTTTAAATTCTCTTTATCATCCCAATGAAAGTATTTGACACAAGTTTTGAGGAGAAAGGGGACGGGTGGGGCTATTGTAGTGCTGTAGCTTCTCAACTGATTAAAGAATTATTATTGCTCCCTTCTTGTCGACTCCATCCCTGCCATCTACCTGCGCACACACACACACACACACACACACGTACACACACACACACACGTACACACACACGCACATCTATTGAAGAGCATAGCGGTTCACCCTCTACGTAATGATGAACACTTTTCTAGAATCCATGCTCACGTGTCAGCAGCTTTATGTCGGAATGGATGCATTTGACCCTGCACGTTTATTGCATATCTTACCAGCTGCTGTTTAGGTTTCACTCTGAATAGTTTGTGTCCTCAGCAGAAAGAACAAAGTGGAAAGAGACGGGCACCCTCTGGGGCTTGTTCTAGAGACATGAGGCAACCATTAGCAAAATGGAGTGGCCAAGAGGTGGCAGCTCCAAATGCCCTGCTGGAAAGTTGAACAAGCACAGAAAAGATGTTGCCCTGGGAGCTGGAGGCACTGCACAGAGCTGGGGCACTCAGGTAAATCTCTTTGCATGGCCAGCTCTGGTTTCTTCCCCAGCAAGACTGCACCAGATTTGGGCCTAGATTGTATGATGGCCAGGACTAACTTTATACACACACACACACACACACACACACACACACACACACAAACATATCGTTGCAGCAGGTCTTAGTTTTGGCATCTGGGATCTAGTTCCCCGACCAGGGATCAAACCTGGGCCCCCTGTACTGGCAGTGCAGAGTCTTAGTTACTGGACCATCAGGAAAGTCTCCAAGGCTAGCTTATAATCCATTCTTGTTACCACCTCTCCTCCAGAAACACGCCCAGAACAGGGCTCTCCCTTGCAGGGACAGTTGGCTCCATCACTCTGCAGCCCTCCACTCCACCTTAACTCTGGTCATCCCCCTGGAATCAGGTGGCATGAACATCAAGGGCAGGTGTGGAAGGGGAAGGTCACAGAGGGCTCTGTGTACCCAGGATGGCTGTGGATGTGGCTGGGGATGAACAGCGGGAGGAGGGTCTGTCCTCCCCTCCCTGCTCTTATGAATTATATTTCTCAGAGGCACATGTCCTTTCAGCCTTGGCCTCAGACCTGCCCCCACCCATCCGCAGGCTGTCGTACAGTGCTCTTTGTTGAGTCACAGAAGACTCCAAAAGGTGGGCTCTGGGACAAAAGCCTCAATCAGGAGGCTTTTGGGCCAGTTCAGTCACCAGCTTTCCGTGGAACCACTACCACTGTTAGGAGGAAGAAGAGCCATGTTTGGACCTAGATTAAGTCCTGGGAAAGAGTAGCTGGCTTTCAGCACTGGAAAGGAATGAGACTGGATGAGGAGCAGCCTGCAGCCCCATGCCACATTCCTCTCCATCCTAAAGCTTCCGCACCTCCCCCGCCTCCCAGTGGCGTACAGGGACTCAGAGTCAGGACAGGCTGCTTCTTCCAGGCCTTGGTTGACACTCCCCAGTGGCAGAGAGCCAAGAGTGGAAACCAGGCTTCTCTGCTCAGGAACAGGTTCTTTTCTGGAGGGGAAGAGATGGGGGATTATCATCAGCCTCTTCCAGAGCTATCGAAAATGAAGGTCATTTTCCCTTTAATGTTGTCCTTGTGCAGGTTCCATGTTCTGCAGCCTCTCAGAAGATACACAGGCCTCTCCCCGTGACCCAGGGCAGTTATGCTCCCTCAAAGGGCTCCCCCTGTCCAACAGCCATCCGGTCAGCCAAGAATGGCAGATTGCAGGACCCCACACCAGAACTAGTGCATCAGAATCTTTGGGTTGGGGGACACCTTGAAATCTGCCCTGAGACTTCCTTTGGGGGAACAAAGCCATTCATGTGGGAGACACCCCTAGAGCAGAATCTTCATGACAAGTACCCCAGCTGGTTCAGCTTCAGATGGAATGTTTTGGGAGGAAGAGAGGGCTGGGAGCAGGCTCGCCTCCCTCATGGTACAGGGAAGAGCGTGGACTGGGAGCCAGGAGTCCTGTGTCCTCACAGCACTTCCGGGAGCCATATAGACACTTCAGTGTCTAAGTCTTCAGGCTCTTCTTCCCCCAGTGTGGGGAGGCTGAAGGGCCTGTGAGCTAAGGCTTGTCCATCCATCTCATCTCAGTTTAAATGTCTGGGCAAAACAGAAGGAGGCCTTCTGGGCTTCAAAGCAGTGTATCCACCCCTACTGTGGATTCCCAGACAGTTTTATCTTGATGATTTTTTAATTCCTTCAATAAGATGGCTTGATTTCTACTTATGAAGATTTAATACATAAATATATTAAAATACATATATTATTTATTTACTACACCTGTATTTATTTTTCATTATAAACATGACATATGCTCTTAGTAAAAAAGAGAGAGAGAGCAATTCAAACATTACAGAAATGCCTCCCCCCGAAGGCCGACTGTGATCACACTTCTCAGAGGTGATTCTTATTGACAATTAGATGTATGTTCTAAGAAGACCAAAAAAAAAAAAAGATTGAGCAGCAGTGGCAGAGCTAATCTTTGCTAAGTGCTCACTCCCTGTCAGGCAATGTGCAGACCATCCATTTCAACCTTACAACAACCCCCACGGGGTGAGAATTTCTTTCCCTAATTAGGGTTGGGGAAATTTCATACATACCAACCCCAGTCATTTTTGTAAAAGTGTGATGATACTCCACTTACTGTACGGCAACCTGCTCCTTTCATTCTTAAGGCATTGTGCACATCTTACCTAATCATAAATGTGAAACTTCGAACATCCACAGAACGTTCACTTAAATGAAGTCGTTATAATTGAGCAATTCCCAAAGGATTTCTGTTGTGTTGTAACAAACAATGCTACTGTGAACAACTTTTTAACGGATATCTTTGTGTATTTGTGTGAGTGTTTCCGTAGGATAAATTTCTAGAAGCGGAAACAGTAGGTCGATATACACATATCAAATCATTATAGAGTACACCGTAAACTAACGCAATGTTATACGTCCACTACATCTCAGTAAAACTGGGTAAAATGCAGAGCCCTAGTTCCAATAGATCTTTACAAAAATAGAGAAAGAAACAGATCCAACAGGGCATATGAATAAACATTTTAATACTTTTCTGTACAATCTAGATGACAGAAAATAAACTGTATTTGAGTGTCTCATCTATGTGCTGGAAGTGTTAGTTGCTCAGTTGTGTCCGACTCTTTGTGACCTCATGGACAGCAGCCCACCAGGCTCCTCTTCCATGGGATTCTCCAGGCAAGAATACTGGAATGGGTTGCCATTCCCTTCTCCAGGGGATCCTCCCAACCCAGGAATCAAACCTGTGGTCTCCCAAATTGCAGGCAGATTTTTACTGTCTGAGCTACCAGTGCTGTCTATCTATGTGTAGAAAGAAGGTCTTTTCAAATCTAAATCCCAATCCAAAGAGAGGATCAGGACATCTGCCATATCTGCTTTTAGATTCTTGGTTCTGCCACTAAATAGCTACGAAACCAGAAGCCACGAAAAAATACATCAGTAAACGGTCAGAGGCCTTATTTCTTCCTGTGTAAAACGGCAACCCAGTAAGATCTATTTTCCAAAGCCCTCTTTTGCTCTACCATTCCTTGACTTGATTCATCCTTTTTAGTCCTCTGAATTTGTTTTCTTATTTATGAGAAAAAATACTTCCCACCTTTCAGGATCAGTGGGTTTAATGCATCAATTACTTGCATGCGTGCTAAGTCGCTCCAGTCATATCTGACTCTTTGAGACCCTATAAACTGTACCTCACTAGGCTCCTCTGTCCATGGGATTCTCCATGCAAGAATACTGGAGTGGGTTGCCAGGCCCTCCTCTAGGGAATCATCCTGACCCAGAGACTGAACTCAAGTCTCTTATGTCTCCGCATTGGCAGGTGGGTTCTTGACCACTAGCACCACCTAGGAAGCCCATCAATTAGTTTAGACCCTTCAAACTTTCAAGTGCTAAGCAGTTCTCTTAGTACTTGTAGAGCAAGCAAACTTTGCTGGATATAACCTTCAAACTGCTTTGACTTCTAAAATTCTTCCTGAGTCTTTAAGAAAACAAGACAATCATGGAATCCAAGAGGCCACTGATGTCTCAACATTCTGGACATGATGAGTAACAGGAGGTGTTTGGGAAGGCCGATATGGTATCACATCTCCCCGGGGAATCTTGGCTTCCCGGAATGAGTATTTCCAACTGTCCATTCCCTAACAAAGAAGAGATTGTGTGGATCATGACCTCACAGAACACACAGCGCATTTTAGATGAGAAACTTACCCAATCTCTGTCTGTGGTGTTTGGGACAAAGTCTGAGATAATAAGGTCTTACATGTTCACTGGGTTCCATAGACATTATTCCATTTGGCCCTCTCAGCATCCCTGATGCTAAAGCCAGAGAGGGGAGGGTTATTTCCATTGTTAAGATGCAGATGGAGAAATTCAGAGAGGTGTGCTGGCTGCCTGGTGTCACACAGTGGTGAGGGCCAGAGTCCAGCACAGAGTCCAAAGCCCGTCCTGGCTTGGTGGAGGTGGGCCCCAGCACGCTACTCTCCAGATCTTTTCTGCTGACTCCTTTTAATGGCTGGAGTCCTTTTCAGTGTCCCCTCCAGTACAGATGTAACCAGTTGAGGAGGTTTAACACCTTGGTCTTGTAAGGAGCATGTACAGGCTGTTGTGTGAAATTTCTCTGAATTTGAGATACGACCGATGGTGAGTTTTACTTTCTAAAACACAAGAGAGAGGAACATTAAATGGTTAAAGATTATCCTTAGGACTGTTGATTCTCAATTTCAGTCTGTCCTCATTCACACCCTGTGAAGCTGGTTTTGAAGAAAATCTGGGCAGGAAAAAGCCAGGGGGAAGGTGGGTTTTTATTCTCTGGCCTCCACTGGCCTGAGACTTCAGGGCAGATTCCAGAGTACACTGGGGTTTCCTGGGTGGTGCTGGTGGTAAAGAATCTGCCTGCCAATGCAGGAGATGCAAGAGATGCGGGTTCGATCCCTGGGTTGGGAAGATGCCCTGGAGGAGGAAAATGCAACCCATTATAGTATTAGTGCCTGAAAAATTCCATCCACAAGAGGAGCCTGGGGGCTACAGTCCATGGGGTCGCAAAGGATCAGACATGACTGAGCAACTGAACACACACACACAATCAGAATACATTAATCCTGCCCAGAAAGGCCCATTTGTACCAAGAATTAAAAAGGCTCTTGAAACCAGAGCACTGGACAGGACCAGACTCTGACAAAACTGAGAGGAAACTGAATCTCTCTGTGTTTTTCCTGCAATCTAGCACGTCCTCCCCTTCTACACTCACATATTCTCTCCCCTCCCTGACCCCAGCCCCTGCTCACCCCAAATTCCTATTTCCATCAACTTCATGTCTCAAGGATGGAATACGCATCTGCTTGGTTCAACTATTCTAAGACATTATCAGTCTTTGACCTCCCTCTCTAGGCTTCCCTTATGGCCCAGAGCGTAAAGAATCTGCCTGCCCGTGGACGAGACCCAGATTTGATCCTTGTTGGGAAGATCCCCTGGAGAAGGGAATGGCTAGCCACTCCAGTATTTTTGCCTGGAGAATTCCATGGACAGAGGAGCCTGGTGGGCTACAGTCCATGGGGTTCCAAAGAGTTAGACACTGCTGAGAGACTCACACACACACACACACACACACACACACACACTTTTGGTTCCACATTTCCCCTCTTCCAAAGTTATTTTCCTTCCAGGGACCAGCTGTTTGAATTTTAAAAAGGACCCAGTATTCATTTTTAACATAAAGGAATGGTGGGGTGAGCAAGTTGGGGAATTTTTTGACCTTCCAATAATCATGTCAGTGAACACCCTGTGTTTCTCAATAGCACACAGGAGAAAGTGAGGAGGCAGAACGGGCCCAAAACAAACATTGTCCGCCACTCTTCTGCAAGTGAGTGCATAGTGTAGAAGGCAGTCTTGATAAACTGCAGTCAGCGATGCCCAGGTGGAGTTCCTGGATCTGCTCCCAGACAAAAACCTTTTTCTTGGCTTCGGAGCTGATGCCTGGGTCTCTGGATCAGAGTGTTGTTTGGTAACTTTCAGAAGATTATATTAAACACGTGGCCTCAGTGTGGGTTTTTGGCAGAGGAAATATATCACAGTTACTATATTGTTGGGCTGGACTCCTGAAAGCTCCCTCTTTTTCCACCACACAAACTCCTATCCTAGGCTTCAAAACCCAAGCCAAGCATCCCTTTCTCTGAGACACCTTTCTGGCCTCCCTCAAATAGATTAACTTCATAAACTCAAGCCAAGCATCCCTTTCTCTGAGACACCTTTCTGGACTCCCTCAAATAGATTAACTTCATTTTTCCTCTGTGATCCCATGGCCTTCTGCTCATATCTCAAGGCACACACTGTACCTGTAACTAGCACATACTTGTTTTATCCACTAATCTGCAAGCTCTTTAAACTCAAAGATCATTTTTGTAGCTCTAGGACCTAGCAGAGAATCTAGCATACAATAGATGTTCAATAAATGGTGACTGAGGAAATGAATGAAGGAACGAATGAGTCCTTGCTCTAACTATTTGTGCATTGTAAACAACTTACTCATTCTTACTAAGTTTCCCTATTTAGACAGTAGGGGCAGTACAATTTGTCTAACCAACAAAGTTATTGTGTGATGCAGATGAGATAAGACATATTTAATCATAACTCTCAGAGCTGGAAGAAATTTGAGAGATCTTCCAATAGAGCAGTTTTTAGAAATTTTAAGCCAAGTCACTATTTCCTCAAAGTAAGGTAACAGGAAATTCAAACATGAAAAAATAATGATAAATATATGTCAGGAGCCGCATTAGGCATTACTGACAAAATGGAGGCATGGCCCCCAACCCCCTCTCCTTGTCCCACAGGCACGGACCAGGGATGAAGGAGTTAGGCCTTAAGATTCTGACTTGTTCTTTCCTTTCTTCGGTTGAGTTGGCTGGAAAGAATGTCAACATGCTTATTCTTGAGAGGAGTATGAGAAGGCACAAAGCCTTTTGCAGTTGTGCCCAGAAAATAATCTATAAAGTAACCATTGACATTTGTTCAAGGATCTTTACAAAGAATGTTCCAGGATGAGCACAGCTTGAGGCCATGGGAAGGATTGTTTTCTGAGACCTGTTTGTGAGGGGAATGTTTATGGCAAAAGAAGTTTGCTGAGCTTAGGGTTTAGGAATAATTAAGAATAGCTAGAAGCCTTTTTAGGAGATAGTGATCTTAAGATGCTAGGGCAAACAGGATTTAGAAAGATAAGAAATAAACTGAGGAATGTAGCATGAGTTACAATGTAATCACAAGTTAAGTATAGGACACATAAGAGGAAGTAGATAATAGATAGTAAAGCCAATCGATGAAGCAGGAACTCTGTTTGTAGGGCAACAATGATTTTTGGAGACAATAAATCTGGGTGGGGGAAACTAAAAATGTCAAACCTCTGATCTAATGCTTTTGTCAAAATATAAAAGAAAACCTGAAGCTTGAAATAAACATGTAGTCCCATACTTTGAGTCAGAGGCTACATCATCTGCCATTGACACCGCTCACCCCTTCAGGCTGATTTCCTGGCTGCTGGAGCTGGACTCTGGCAAATATACCCTACTCTCTCTAGTTGAGGTCCTGAACACTGTCCCTTTCCTCTCCTCTCCTCCTGTCTTTTTCTCAGGGGTTCAAGAAGTACAGTTTGAAAATCAACCCTCTCTCACTTCAGAGAGAAGAAACTCAAATTCACTTGTCAGAGAAGGAAGTGGCTTTCCCAAGGTCATGTGGCTCATGAGAAATCAAATAAGACCAGGAAAGGGATAACAATACTGGGACTTACAAACAGACAGAAACATGATGAGCCTTTTAAAAACATATGTACATGTGACCCCATGGACTGTAGTCTGCCAGGCTCTTCTGTCCCATGGTATTTTCCAGACAAGAACACTGGAGAGGGTTGTCATTTCCTACTCCAGGGGATCATCCCGATCCAGGGATTGAACCTACATTTCCTGCACCTCCTACACTGGCTGGTGGGTTTTTTACCACTAGTGCCACCTGGGAAGCCCAATTAGTATTATCATTATCCCTAATTTCACAGAAGAGAAAATTGAAGCACCATTTGGTTGAAGGATGTGGGATGTAAGGCCTGTCTGATTTCCCTGCAACTCTTTTTTGCCAGGTCATGCTGAGTCTGAGGTCTTGAACCCAGCTGTTTCAGTCTCCTAGCCCAGGGCTCCCTCCAAATACTCCTTTATACGAAAGAATTTTAAAAGGGTCCTAAAATAACATTCTTGTTATTTAGATGTGTAGTATGAAGTGTTATTTACACTTCTGATTCTCTTATTTACATTCGGCGGCTGAGGACTGAAACATCACATTTGTCTTCAGAGTATTGTTCAGATGTCAACCGAGGCCTTGATCTTGTTCTTTCTTGCCCTGCCCAGAGCCAATCAGCAACACTCACCTCCCTCTGGATGGACCGGCTGAGAAACAAGGAGACCTCCTCCAGGCTCTGGGGCTTCAGGTCATTCACGGCCAAAAGGTGATCTCCATGAAAAAATAAGCATCCCAGACGTGGGGGGGCATCCCACTGAGCCACACTGCAATGAAGGTACAGCATCCAACACAAGTATGAGACGGTGCCCGCTGGGAATGCCGGGCACAGATGGGGACACAGATTGGGCTCCTCACTCTAGTCTATTCTACCACTACTGTTACTAATTTCTTTAGCTGTGTTTCACCATATCTGAAACAATCAAACTCCTTTTTCTATTTGGAATATTTATTCCTCTATCATTACTCTACCAGCCTGAACCTTCTTCCAAAGTCCTACTCCAAAATATGCTACCTCTACAAAGCCCTCATCACACTTCCTTTAGCTTAATTAATCTCTCCTGCCTCTGGGTTTCTACTGTATCATGTGAGCCCCTCACTTATTTTATATTTAAATAAAATGCTATTTTATATTTACTTGTTTATGTAGCTGTCTTTTCCACCAGGCTTTGAGACCCTAGGCATGTGGTACCACCGTTAAAATATTTTTATAATCCTATAAACAGAAGATGCTAAGTATTTATTGAAAGTGGGCACATAATGATTACACAATGAATGGCCAATGAACACGTAAATGAATTAACAGACGAGCAAGCTCAGACACAGAGAAGTCTGTAGTTCCTGTCAAATACTGTGTTGAGCCTTGGATTGTGGGACGTCTGGAAAAATGGCAAGCTATGATTCCTGCCCTCTAATAAAATTATAAGACAGTTGACATGTGATGTTTACGTTAGCAAGCTTTTTTCTCTTATAAAACTCATCTTCCATCAAAATGAGTTACAAAGTCTTAAAAAGAATATAGAGTCAAATAAACAGTGGCCATTCTAAGGAAATTCTCTGCCACACAGTCTTCTGTGTCTGAGTTTCCTGACCAGCAGGTGTTTAGCTGATGTCTGGACATCTTCTACCCTGGCATGCCGTTTTCTTTTAGATCTTAGATTCTTGTTGACCTCAGTAACTTCATTCATTCATAAAACGATCACTGGTCATTGATTGACAGTGATTTCCTTGGACCATACATATCCCTGCCTACTCAAAACAGCAGACATTTACTGTTTCCTGGAACGTTGGGTCCTTCTATACCCACCCACCCTCAGCTGACTCTCCTATACAGTCATATTCTCAATCAAAGGCCCTTTATGACAATAGCATGGAGGAAGACATGGCCACCCACTCCAGTGTCCTTGCCTGGAGAATCCCATGGACAGAGGAGCCTGGCAGGCAATAGTCCACAGGTTTGCACAGAGTCAGGCATGACTGAAGGGTCTCAGCGCTCATGCACAACAACAGTGACACAAGTCCAAGTTCTCCAGTCAGTTTTGCCACGTCCAGTACTTCAAGATATAATTCTTGTTTTCATATCATCCAACCCCATTTATAACCAATAACCCTCACATCTCCTACCTACCATATCTGTCCTGCAGCTTCTTTGAGAACAAGATAATTTTTGATGTCAAGAAGAGAAAGGAACACGTTTAGTTTCTGCACTTGGCTTTCATCTGGGATATTACTGTAAGATAAGATGTTTGCAAAAATCAGGCAGCTATCACAGGCTCTGATCTGTACTTTCTGAGTGGACTTGGCCTCTGACACCTGAGATGGTATTGTCCAGTTAAAGATTATCTAAAACATTTGGAGAAGAACATAGATTTAAGTTCCTCATTAATGCCTTCCCTCATCCCTCCTGGAATGGGTTCATGATGGTAGACAATAAAAAAGAAGTAAAAATTGGACTAAATTCATTACATATCACACCAGATTGCACATTTTTCCACTGAAGGAGACACCAAAAAGAGTTAAAATTGAGAGCAATCTCATCAAATTGTTCTTGGCATCACTTAAAACCTAATTGATCCCCCCTCCTAGTCTATAACCAAACCTGACATGGCTTGCATGCCCATAATTTTAATAGTAAAATCTGGGTGATGTGCTAACCTGATCAGAATGATCCAAAATGCCAGAATCTGAAAAACCAGCTAACAAAAAAATTTTTTTAAGTATTTGAAACCACCACCCACAGCCCAAGAACCACTGTATTCCTAGCTCTGGTACTTACTGTCCTTAGCCACCACTTCAGTGGCCAAGGTCAGATTCTTGGTTGAGTTGGAGATTTTTAGGAACTGCTTGAAAATGTGAGTTCTGACTACAAAAGAAAGTTTGCCTTGCTCTATGGGCCCATAAAGTTTTAGAGATGAAGACTTTACTTGATTAATATAGACAATTGCACAACAGTTAGTGAGGCCGACTGCTTTGTGTCATTCGTGGTCTGTGCTTCGGAATTGGCAGGTGGAAGATAAAAGTGAGTTCCTGAGGCTTGTTCTTGCTGATGAAGCTCCCCATTCTGGATCTCTTCCAGGGGCTGAAATTCCTCTTTGCCATCAACAGACTCAAGGGACAGCTCTTTGAGAAGACTAGAGCATAAGAAGTTAACACAAAAGCTTTCTCAGCATGTCTGTCTACAAATTTCCACGGTGTGTGAATCAGATTTAAGTAGCTCACAGCCGTGTAAAAATTAAGTGTTTGAAGTATATCCAACCAGCAGAATCCCAACCACAGTCAGAATTAAATCCAATAGAATTTCCTTCTAAAAATGGATATGGAATCAAAATAGCTCTTTATATTGGGACGGTTTGGAGACAGAAGTCAGAGTGTGAGAGATATAAATGCAAAATAGGAAAGAACTGCCCCACAAGACAGAAAATGTCCCAAGGATGTCACTAACTGTTTTCTATAGGTAGGGACACCATTCCCACTTTTTCTTGTTTTGAGATGAATAATATGCTGAGCTTGGTCCACAGTAGTGCATCTGTGTTATTATATCAACCCTTGAAATGAACTGACAGTAGTTGTTCTTGAACAGTACATTAGCTAAGAGCAAATTTTAGAGTATGGTAGTTTTACTTACCAGGATTTCATTGACAAGTAATGACCCTCAGCTGTCTTGGAGACCGTGTCTGGACTACAAGGTACAATGGGGTCCGTGAGTTCACCAGAATCATTGGGAGCAATAATATTATCCAACTATAGAAAAGAGGCAGAGATGTAAGGACGCAAGTCTACCAATAAGCCAGGTACCTTGTTGCCCCCTCCTTGATGGCTCTGGTCCCTGAAACCGTAAGTACGTCTACCATTCAATGAACAGCGGTGCTTGTTCTGGGAGAATGAACCAGCACTGTTTCTGCAGACTCAGAGTTTGTTTTCTTCTCTTGGGTTCCCCACGCTCCTGATACAAGTGCACTACTGGACTAAATTGCTATTTATTTTTTCATTTCATCACTAGGCAGTTAATGACATGAACTCTTTTTCTCCCAACCAGTGCTATTATAGAATAATATCACCTGGGTCAAAGGCTCTGACACAATGCAGGGCTGGCCTCTTTCTGTAGAGAGCAGGCTACTATGCTCACAGGCAGGCAAATTGCTTCAAGGGGCTGTGAAGGTCCTAGAAAATACTGCCCTCTGGGGCCTTCCCACCAAGGTGGTCAGAACTGAGTCATTTGGGGCAATGGTTTCTCAAAATTCCCTAAGGGCTTCCGATGGCCTACCTGAAAAACTATCAACCATTATTGGAACACTTCATTCCAGACAAGCCAGTCTTCCCACTATGCCCCTTACAGTGTTTTTCTAGTGCCCATTTCATGCTGTTTTCTTTGCCTGGAGCACCCCTCTTTCCCCTCTGTCCGTGTGCGTGCTAAGTCGCTTCCGTCATGTCTGATCTTTGAGACCCTGCCAGGCTCCTCTGTCCATGGCATTCTACAGGCAAGAATACTGGAATGGGTTGCCATGCCCCCTTCCAGGGGATCCTCCCAACCCAGGAATCAAACCCGAGTCTCTTATATCTCCTGTATTAGCAGGCAGATTCTTTACCACTAGCTCCACCTGGGAAGCCCTCCCTTCTGTCTACTGATGCTGTACTCAGGCCTGCCCTGAGGTCTTTCTGACCACATTAGCCGCTGCCAAATTTTCCCTTCTCTAAACTTCTATGGCACAGTGTTGCACTTAATTTTTGTAAAGGTCTTCCAGTTTGCTTTTTAAGATTTTTTTTTTTTTGAGGGGGACTGTTTTTAAAGTCTTTGGTGAATTTGTTACAATATTGTTTCTGTTTTATGTTTTGTTTTTTTGGCCGCAAGGCACTTGGGATCCTAGCTCCCGATCAGGGCTAGAACCCACACTCCCTTCACTGGAAGGTGAAGTCTTAACCACTGGACTGCTAGGGAAGTCACCAGCTTAGTTTTATTTGCCTTACTAGACCTTGCATCTCATAAAGTACCTAGAAAATGCCGGACATTATAGCTTAGTATTCATATCACCTGACTGGTTGGATCAACTGTCATGAAAAGACTAGTTGCCATCACTGTGTCCCAGAGAACACGGCTGTGAAAAAATCTGGGGTAAAGCAGAGTCCTGTGGTCACATGCTATGTGTTGTATTCTGCTTGGCTATTTATAATCCACCAGTGCATACTAAAGGCGCAGAGAATTCTACAGCAAAAGAAGCTTGTGTAAATTAACTTTACTGTTTCTAGAACTTACTTGAGCTCAGAATGCTTCCTTCATATGAACACATGTCATCATCCCTGGTTTGAGAACTGCTGCCCCCTCCCCCCAGTTCTGTCTTCCGACCTTCTGTTTCCACTCTCTTCTCTCCATTGTCCACCTTGAATATAGCTGCTAGCTTAATAGTGAGTGCTCAGTTGTGTCCGACTCTTTGCGACCCCAGGGACTGTAGCCTTCCAGGCTCCTCTGTCCATGGAATTTTCCAGGCAAGAATACTGGAGTGGGCTGCTATTTCCTACTCCAGGGGATCATCCAGACCCAGGGGTTGGACCTGTGTCTCCTGCATTGGCAGGTGGATTCTTTACCACCGAGCCACCTGGGAAGCCCGGGGTTAGCAGTCCTAGAAGATAATTCAGTTTTGCTCTTTCCTGACTGAGAAGCTGCTACTGCCCCCTGTGTTGCCTGTAGCATGAAGTCAACTTGGCATTCATAATCCATCATGGTCTGACTGAGTCTTTTTACTGGTTTTTGTGTGTTTTCCCCTAATAGGTCACTTGTTAGTGTTAGGTTAGAGCTCAGCTAAACTATTCATCACACCCATATCAAATGCCATTTTGTATCTTGAAGCTTTCCCTGACGCCAGTGGAGAAAATCTTTTTTTTTTTTCCTATTGCCTCCAGGGCTCTTTTTTTTTAAAAAAAAATTTTTATTGACATATAGCTGATTTGCAATGTTATGTTAATTTCTACTGGACAGCAAAGTGATTCAGTTATATATTATATAAATACATTCTTTTTCATATTCTTTACCTTCATGGTTTATCACAGGTTATTGAATACAGTTCCCTGTGCTCTACTATAGGGCCTTGCTGTTTGCTTCCAGAGCTCTTTGACCACACCTCTGCTGAAGCATCGTTCTGCAAGACTGGTAAGACTGTGAATTCGGCGGGGGAAGGGGGGCAGGCATGATGCCTAGCACAGGACTGAATTAGCACACAGAAGGCTCTCAGTAGGGGCTTCCGAATGATCAATGTACTGATTGGCACATACCACACAGTTTCTCACCCAAGAATATTGTGTCTGTTCGTATTTATTGTTTCTATCCAGAAAGACTCCTCAGGTCAATCCCTCAAGTCTAAATTTCACCTGGTATATTAGGCCAAATGTCATCTCCATGGAAATTCCCTGGCCTCTGTCTGAAAGTCAGCTCCCCCTGCCTGCCACCCCTCAGGCCCCTGAGCATTTTATAAGCATCTCTCTTCAGCATGGAGACTTTTCTGTTGTGTGTCCTGGTTAGCGCCTATCAAAGTGTCAACGCTATGAGCGCGTCACCTGTGTCTGATTCAGAACCTAGTCTGAGTGCCTGGTAGGGGCTCAGTAAATATTTGTAAAAGGAATAAATGACTAATGGGTGGGAGAGGTTACCTCTAAAAGAATGCTCCGAGGACTAATATAATGGCTGTCTTCTTCTGAATCTTGAGAGATTTCTGATGAGAAGTCATGCGATAGGTGAGCTTCTCTGAGTCCTGGAGAATGTTCTTTCACTAAACGCTGAATCAAGAGATCAAGACAGAATTAATGCGTTTTCTTTTTCTTTGCAAGAGATGGAATTAAACCACATGTTTTCTGGAAAAGGCATAATAGAGTAATTGGGTTGAGAACATCCGAGGATCTTCCGGGGTTATATCCAGAAGCCCATATGACTTAAATCTGCTTCTTGAGTTTGGGTCACCACTGATAGAAAATTATAAGCTCATCTTTCAGGCTTTTCTCTACTATTGGGTCCTGGAACTCAGAACAAGTGATTCTCTCTGGTGCTTGGTGTTCTAGGTCACTAAGCTCTGCCACAGAATCCTCACTCTTATCTTTTCCTGCCTTTCACCCAGTGCCATCTGAGAAGGTAAGCAGCCTAGAGTCAAGATACTGTATCTTTTCCCTTTCTGCTCAATATTCCTCTTCTGTGTTCTGCTTCTATACCTCTATTGTTTCCAATGCAATTTTTTAGCTTTGATCTTGTGATAGTATGAATTATAAGGTTTCAAGGTGATCTAGGTTCTACCGATTATTGCTTCCCTTCCTCATAGATACAGGACATTCTGCAAAGAAGCTGCTTTGCCTGGCAGAAAAATTGTTATAAGTATAATTCAGTTCTTTCAAGAACAATGCCTTAGAGCAAGAGTGGGGGAGGTGGGTTTGAAAAAAAAAAAAAGCCCTGAATGTTCTCTAGGAAGGCCTTGAAAGAAAGTGACTTTTTTTTAAAAAAGATGTATTTAAGTTGGGTCCATTTTTCTAGCTCTAAGCTCATGGAGCCAGGCCATGCTGAATTGAGGATGAGGAAGGTTTCCCATTCTATTTTGGAAACAACAACCACAGCAGCTCCCAACAATGTAGGTGGCACCCTTAACGGGAACTGGTTGGAATACACCACATGAACAGACAAAATGACCAATAACATTATCTTTAGAGAGAAGGGTATGGAAGTTGAAAAGCAGGAGGGCAAGAGGCATTTTTGGAAAAGAGTTATCCTTCTCAGTCTTGATTCCTATCACCCTTACTACAAATCCCAAGTGAAATATTTTGCCTGGTGCATTTGATATGCTACAAAAAGCTTTTAAAATAGTTGGAGAGCCTCCAACTAGATAAAACAGGAAGCTAGGCCCTGTTGAGATGTGCCTGGTACCCAGGGGTAAAAAAGGGGAAAAAAAGAGAATGCCAATGGTTACATCTCTAAGGCGCAAAATAGCATCCATGGCAGAAGAAAAAAACACTCAGCCTGTTTGTTAATAATATCCAAAACTAGTCAGCCTGCAAATCTAAGAAAGCTGAGGCATAATTACAAATCACTTTCAAGGGGCAGATGTAGTATAATTTTTTTCTCAAGTGGATTTCATTAGAAATGAAGTTGAAGTCACACACACACAGAAGTAAGACTGATTTGGGTGAATACACAAAATTAATAAGAATCTGATTTTGCCTCAGGAGTACAAATGGTCAAGTGGTGTTTGGAGATTTTTTTTTTTTTTTTTCAGAAGTAATCTTTGCCCTGTGGGTGAAAGGAAAGAGGAGGTTGCCAGCCAGGCTTTTGTTTAGCTGAAGGATCTCCACCCAATGTGGATAGGTACCTGGATGTGTATCAAAGAGCATCCAAAATGAAAGAATAGATTTAGAGGTAGGCAGGGCAAGCAGTGAGGCTTATCATGGTAGGTGAAACAGACTAAATATAGGATAGATCCTAGGACCAAGAATCATTCATGACGGGTTAGGCTTTGAGGAAGATGTCAAATACAATTGACTTCTGAATCAGCTAGCTCCAGGCATGGTGTCCTAACAAAGAGAGGTAAATCTGATTACCATGTCTGGAAGACTGTTTCTTGTTATGGTGGCGCTGACAGCCTCTGGCATGCGGAAAGGTCCAAGGAGAGGGTCTGAAGAGGGCCTTTTATCACCTGATGAGAGTTTCTCCTGCTTATGGAAAAGGAATATTGGAATCAGGGCACAACTGATCCCTGGTCTAGAATGAAACAACAGCCTGGTCTTGGGGTCTTTGCTCCCAGTCTTTGACCACTAGCATTTATACTGCTGGTCAGCCTGCTCCCATTAAGATTAAAGCTGATCTTGTCCCTCTCCTGTTCCCAAACCCTTGAGGACTTCCAGCCTGGCTTTCAGAGATGCTCTGAGTTTCCCTGTCTTTTCAACCCTGCATCCTTCTGTACCCAGCCCCTTCTCTCTAATTATCTGAGTACTTACAGACACACCCTTGCTTTTCCTTTCTCCTTGGCCTCTGCTTTTGCTGTAAGCATAGGACAACCTAGAAACCATGTCAAAATGGTACCTAGAGGCCAGTTTCATTAATAAAGGTCTGACTTAAGAAAAGTGAATTGAGAAGTGAAAGTTGCTCAGTCATGTCCGACTCTTTGAGACCCTATGGGCTGTATAGTCCAGGCCAGAATACTGGGGTGGGTAGCCTTTCCCTTCTCTAGGGCATCTTCCCCACCCAGGGATCGAACCCAGGTCTCCCACATTGCAGGTGGAGTCTTTACCAGCTGAGCCACAAGGGGAACCTATCTTAAGAAAGGACTTAGGCAAATTTAGCAAAGGTTTTACGAAGCAAGTAAACAACTTAAAATTGCTAGCATTTACATCACAGAAACATTCTGTTGAAAATGCAAGACAGGTGAAACGCATTTCTATAGAAACCACCCTGGACTTAGTCATTCCAAAGGTAGCTGTTATGTACTTTGAATAACAATGATGGAAAATACTGTAGTTTCAGCTACTATTAAAAAAATGCCACAGTTAAAATTTACCCCTCCTACTCCAGTAATGAAAATCTGAAGTGTCTGTATTT
Organism: Oryx dammah; assembly: GCF_014754425.2. Taxonomy (NCBI): domain Eukaryota; kingdom Metazoa; phylum Chordata; class Mammalia; order Artiodactyla; family Bovidae; genus Oryx; species Oryx dammah. Next base: position 33,086,978 of record NW_024070198.1, on the reverse strand, counting down.
TAGCTTTCTTGTAAAACACAAAAGAATTTTTTTCGATTGTTAATCATAAAAATTACAAGGATGTACATTCTCTCACTTATTTATTCCTTGTGAATGCCAGTTGCCAAGCGGGGGAAAAAAAGCTTGCATTGTTCCCTTGGGAAAGAGGGCTGTGTTCAGGGGCTCTGCGATTTTATTAGTGATATGGAGTCACCTCTGTATTCTGGTGCGCTGCCTTTATATTCCGGCAGAGTGATGACAAGAAGGAGACCCAGTCTTTAATCTTCTCCCTGTTGAAAGAAATAAACTTTCAGCTGGCATGTGGCAACAGTGGTGCCTGCACTCCTTCTGAACCAGAGAATGAGTCTTTTTTGAACACTGGAACAGGCAATGGGGGTAGGTACCAGGCAGACAAGGACTTTTTCCCCAAGTAGTTTAAATGCCCAGCCCCGGCTCCTCACCACCTCCACACTCACACACTAGAATTAACCCTCATGCCACCTCTGTGAGGAAAGCTCAGAGAAATGGGGAGAAAAGTGGGAGGTAGCAGTGTAATCACAGGGTTTGGAGCTTTGGGCTTTGACTTGTATTTCTTTTGTGTTCTCAAGCGGCCCCTTAATCTGTCCGTGCCATTTTTTGTAGCTCTCCAGGTGTGTCTCCCGTTAGGGAGTGCGTGTGTTTATGACGGATGTGTTTGAACGAATGTATATCAATCACACCTCCTTTTCTGTTGACTCTTGGGATGGTTGAAAAGAAAGCTTTTCGCCTTGGGGTTGATCTACAGCAGATCAAGTTTCTTCATACGCTGGCTTGAGCGTTCGCTGCCTCCTCCATACTTCTTTCTCCCCCGACTTTAGCCTCTCTGTCCAGCAGATAATCATCTACAAAGGATCCATTAGGCATCTTTGCCAGCACCAGAAGCCCCTCTTAAAAACTGAAGACTCCTTCAGGGATGAGCACACCCCCTCCCTAATATATGTAGCTTGCACAGACGTTTGTATACTGGGTTCTTGCAATAAAGTGCCTCTGAGGTGATGGTGATTGTTATGGGCTGAATTGTTCCCCTCTAAATTCATGCGCTGAAATCCCAGTCCTCAGTACCTTGGAATGTGACCTTATTTGGAAATCAGGTCGGGTTGTTCTAGATGTAATTAGTGAAGATGAGGTCAGACTGGAGTAGGGCGTCCTAATCCAAGATGACTAGTGTTCTTATAAAAAGGAGAAATTTGGACCCAGAGTTGTGCACATAGGAAGAACACCATGTAAAAGTTGGAGGTTTGCTGCCGCAGGCCAAGAAACTACCAGAAGTTAGGAATTAGGCCTGGAACAGATCTTCTCTAGAACCTCTAGAACTGTTGTGGCCCATGACACCTCAATTTCAGGCTCCTAGCCTCTAGAACAGTGAGATAACAAATTTCTGTTGTTTTAAGCCACCCAGTTTATGGCACATTGTTATGGCAGCCGTAGGAAATGAATACTGTGATGTGTCAAGGGGCATAATAAAGACTAAAATCATAATAAAGAATGCTAAGGGACTTTACTGGTGAAGAGTCTGCCTCCCAGTACAGGAGATAGGTTTGATTCCTGGTCTGGGAATATCCCATATGCCACGAAGCAACTAAGCCCATGAGCCAGAACTATGAGTCTGTGCTCTAGAGCCCAGAAGCCCACGCACCCTAGAGCCCGTGCTCCACAAGAGAAGCCATGGCAACGAGAAGCCTGCAGACTGAAACTAGAGAAAACTCCGTGCAGCAGCGAAGACCCAGCACAGCCTAAGTAAACCACAATAAAGAAAAAGACTGCAAGATGGTTTTTAGGGTTGTGGTCATGGGTTTCTTTTTTTTTTTTTTGTATTTTATTTTGTATTCCCAGGTGGCACTAGAGGTAAAGAACATGCCTGCCGATGCAGGAGATGTAAGAGATGTGGATTCGATCCCTGGGTGGGGAAGATCCCCTGAAGGAGGGCATGGCAACCCACTCCAGTATTCTTACCTGGAGAGTCCCATGGACAGAGGAGTCTGGCAGGCTACAGTCCGCAGGGTCGCACAGTGTCAGACATGACTGAAGCGACTTAGAATGCATGCATGCATAGCTGATTATAAGGTTATGGCCGTTGGTTTCTATTCAGGGCATATTTATTGTTTTAAAATATTTTTATTCTACATACCAGAGACACTCCGTGTCATCTTACTGCTTACCTGTCACAGCCAATGAGGAAGTATTCCCTGTTAGTGGTCTTGATGGACATCACTTCATCAGGGTGACATTTAAACATCTTCTGTACAGACTGCATTTTTTCATGGCTTCTGATGCCAACTTCTACACTGGAATTTCTAGTAGATATAAAGTATTAAACAGATGCAAATACAAAATTAGGAAGAAAACTGGCTAATATTTTTCAACTGTTAAGATCCCAGCTGAATAAAACTTTAGATCTGTTTAATCAATGCTTTGAAAATTGTCCAATAGTTTTAGAAAATAAGTTTAGATCTGGTTTATCACTGATTAAAAATACTTTGTTCAGCTTAAAACTTAACTGAAAAATTCATATTTCAGTTTGAGTCTTGGTTCCACAAATTAACGTTTGCTAATTCTTTTTCTAATTTGCATGCAACGTGTTAGTATTTGTTGTTATAAACATTTTCTTGATTGGATACACACCGGTCAATTTCAATAGAACCTCGATGGTGATGGTCTTTGTAATACGAAAGACTAAAGTCCTTTTCCCCACTCTTTGACAGAATGAAAAGCCGCTTTTTCCAAGAGGTCTGAAAAATGAAAACACTTTGCATCTCAGTTAAATCTCAGAGGAAAAGAAAGGATTTAAAAAATGCTCATGAGGCTGGTGGGAGGCCTGTTAAATTTTTGTGAATACTTACCGCAGAGAAGAAAAGCTGAGGAGGTGGTGATTTAATAAAGTAATCTTGTTTGCAGACTTCATTTTCATAATAGAATGTAAATTGTTTGCCTAATAAAAGAAAGTGAACAGGACTCAATCTCTTCTCTATAAATTTCTGAGAAGAAATGATTCAATTGAAAAACACTGTTTACCTCTGGAAAGGTCTTCAAATTATTCAGTTATGGAAAAGAACATCTATCATAGGCCAAGAGAACAAAAACCTCAGGACCACGTGTGTGATACTTATTCATCCACGGTTAGGACCTTCATTCAGATGACATTTAGAAGCTCTTTAATTCAGCTCACACCTGTCTGGCTCCCCGTCTCTGGAGGAGGCTATTGGCTCTCTAGATGTGAACAAAGATTTGTCTCCATTTCTGTTGAAGCACCAGCCACAGCCAGATAATTCTGCCTTGCCCTTTGACTTACCAAATGAAAGCAAAATGACCTGTTATTGAAAATAAGGTGGCAAAGTCATTAAATAAGAGGTTTCCAAATTGTTAACTACTTCTCTGTAAGGATTGAAATGTAGAGGCAGTTTCGATTTTTCCTATATTTTTTGAGAATGTCTGCAAGAAATATGAACTACTTTCATTATTTAGAAAAAAATTAATGTTGCTAAAATAGAATTTACTTTGAAAAGAAGACTTTGACTTTGCTTTTACATCCAGGCTAAAATTCTATTTCATCCATGGGTTTGGTAAAAGATAGCCTTTACTAAAGAATCTGTTTGTGCTTGTGCTCAGCCATATTCAATTTTTTGTGACCCCCATGGACTGTAGCCCACCAGGCTCCTCTGTCCATGGGATTTTCCAGGCAAGAATACTGGAGTGGGTTGCCATTTTCTACTTTAGGGGGTCTTTCCAACCCAGGGATCAAACCCATGCCAAATCTGACCAAATTGGATTTACTCTCCTGTTTAAAATAAACAAAATATATAAAATAGTGGTTTTCAAGACACTGGTCATAGGCAATAAAAGTCAATGGACCTTTAAGAGACAGGAAAAAACTAGGTGAGCCCCACAATTTCCTTGATGGAGTTTCCAGCCCACAGCACAGAAAAGGGGAACTGAGGTGGGACCAGGTGGGCCCCTGAATTGGGGGAAGAAAGATGAGGGTTCGGGGAGATAAAGGCAGCTAGAGCTCACAAGACAGAGGAAAGAGCTACATGAGAGAGAATCCCAGAGACATTAATAAGGTCCCCCTCAAATATTCATAGGACTTCCCTCGTGGCTCAGATGGTAAAGCATCTAGTCTACAATGCAGGAGACCTGGGTTCAGTCCCTCAGTCGGGAAGATTCCCTGGAGAAGGAAATGGCAACCCACTCCAGTACTAGAAAATCCCATGGATGGAGGAGCCTAGTGCAGGCTACTGTCCATGGGGTCGCAAAGAGTCCGACATGACTGAGTGACTTCACTTTCAAGATTCAAGAATATTTATCAGTATATGTGTGTGGGAAAATTACCCAAGGCCAGACGCAGAACCATTAGAAAAAATTAGAGGAAATAATGCCCAGTGTTCTGATGGGCCAGAGAAAGTGCTTGTTCCCTCCAGCTAAACTAGCAAAACTGATCATTTATGGAGTTTTGGGAAGAGTACTCAGGAAAGTCATTCCTCAGTAGTGAGGACTGCTCCAGATCTAGCAAATCAGAAAAGCAAGTCTTAAAAGGACTGAATTGCTTGCAAGAAACTTAACTGCATCCCAATAAAAATGCTCAAGGTTTATTTTTTGTTTGTTCAGTTGCTCAGTTGTGTCTAATATTTTGTGACCCCATGGACTGCAGCATGCCAAGCTTCTCTGTCCTTCACCATCTCCTGGAGCTTATTCAAACTCATGTCCCTTGAGTCGGTGATGCCATTCAACCATCTCATCCTCTGTTGTCCCCTTCTCCTGCCTTCAATCTTTTCAGCAGCAGAGTCTTTTATAATGACTTGGCTCTTTATATCAGGTGGCCAAAGTATTGGTGCTTCAGCTTCAGCATCAGTCCTTGCAGTGACTATTTAGGACTGATTGCCTTTAGGATTGATTGGTTTGATCTCCTTGCAGTCCGAGGGACTCTCAAGAGTCTTCTCCAACACCACAGTTCAAAAGCATCAAGTCTTCAGCGCTCAGCTTTTTTTATGCTCCAACGCTCACATCTATACAGGTCTACCAGAAAAACCACAGCTTTGAGTATATGGACCTTTGTTGGCAAAGTCATGTCTCTGCTTTTTAATATGCTGTCTAGGTTTGCCATAGCTTTTCTTCCAAGGAGCAAGCATCTTTTAATTTCATGGCTGAAGTCACCATCTGCAGTGATTTCAAAGTCCAAGAAAATAGTCTCTCAATGTTTCCATTGTTTCCCCATCTACTTGTCATGAAGTGATGGGACCAGAGGCCATGATCTTGGTTTTCTGAATGTTGAGCTTTAAGCCAACGTTTTCACTCTCCTCTTTCACTGTCATCAAGAGGCTTTTTAGTTCCTCTTCACTTTCTGCCATAAGGGTGGTGTCATCTGCATATCTGAGGTTATTGATATTTCTCCCAGCAATCTTGATTCCAGCTTGTGCTTCTTCCAGCCCAGCGTTTCTCATGATGTACTCTGCATAGAAGTTAGATAAGCAGGGTGACAATATACAGCCTTGACGTACTCCTTTTCCTATTTGGAACCAGTCTGTTGTTCACGTCCAGTTCTAACTGTTGCTTCCTGACCTGCATACAGGTTTCTCAAGAGGCAGGTCAGGGTGGTCTGGTATTTTCATCTCTTTCAGAATTTTCCACAGTTTATTGTGATCCACACAGTCAAAGGCTTTGGCATATTCAATAAAGCAGAAGTAGATGTTTTTCTGGAACTCTCTTGCTTTTTCGATGATCCAGTGGATGTTGGCAATTTGATCTCTGGTTCCTCTGCCTTTTCTAAATTCAGCTTGAACAACTAAAAGTTCACGGTTCACGTACTATTGAAGCCTGGCTTGGAGAATTTTGAACATTACTTTGCTAGCATGTGAAACAAGTGCAATTGTGTGGTAGTTTGAGCATTCTTTGGCATTGCCTTTCTTTGGGATTGGAATGAAAACTGACCTTTTCCAGTCCTGTGGCCATTGCTGAGTTTCCCAAATTTGCTGGCACATTGAGTGCCACACTTTAATAGCATCATATTTTACGATTTGAAATAGCTCAGCTGGAATTCCTTCACTGCCACTGGCTTCATTTGCAGTGATGCTTCCTAAGGCCTACTTGATTTCTCATTCCAGGATGTTTGGCTCTAGCTAAGTGATCACATCATCACATTTATCTGGGTCATTAAGATCTTTTTTTTTTTTCCATGGAAATACAAAAATATCCAGTACCCAACAAGGTAAAATTTGCAAGATCTGGCAACCAATCAAAAGTTACCAGCTATGCAAAGAGGCAGGAAAGCCTTATCCATAATGTGGATAATCATCAATCCTTCAAACCAGGTGTAGAACTGACACAGATATGAGAATTAATAGAGGAGTTCATTAAAACCAGCATTATTAATTGCATTTTGCACATTCAATAAATTAGATATACAGAAGATATAGAAAAGATCCAAAGTGAACTAGAGATGAAAACTACAATGTCTCAGAAAAACAGCAATACCAGATGAGATTACCAGGACTACCAAAACAAATGCAGAGTGAAAAGCAAAAAAAAAAAAAAAAAGAACCCCAAACATTAAAAAAGCACCAGTGCATTGTGGGACAATTTCAAGTGACCTGACTCAATGGATATAATTTGAGCAAAGTTTGGGAGAGTGTGGAGGACAGAGAAGCCTGGTGTGCTGTAGTCCATGAGGTTGAAAAGAATCAGACTCAATTTAGCAATTGAATAACAACAACAATTTAAAGTAACTGGAGTCCCTGAAGCAGGGGAGAAAGAAAAAATATTTGAAGAAATAATGCTGAAAATTTCACAAATTTAAAGAAAACTGTCTCGGAAATCTAAGCAGCTCAGGAACTCCAAACACAAAATATATTAAGAAAACTGATAAGGAACATCATATCAAATTGCTCAAAATCAGTGATAAGGAAAAATCTTAAAAACCATCAGAGGAGGATAAAAGACATTATGCACAGAGAAGAAAAAATACAGATGACATTAGATTTCTCATCAGAAACAATGCAAGCAAGCAACAATAATAACAAAAACCAGTGGAACAAGATGCTTAAACTATTGAAAGAAAAAGAGGTCATTTTAGAATTTTATATGCAGCAAACATATCTTTCAGAAATGAAGGCAGTTTCAAGACATATTCAGACCTACAAAAGTTGAAAGAAGTAGGAGGACTGCTTTATAAGATATGTTAAAGGAAATCCTTCGGGTGAAAAAATAACACCAGATGGAAATCTGAATTTATACAAGTGAATGATGAACGTTGAAGTGGTAATGGCAAGGATAAATATGTGGAATATTTTCCTTAGTATTTAAAAGATAAAAATTCAATTGACTGTCTAGACAAAAAACTTGATATATGTAACAACAATATAGGTGAATCTCAAAAGAATTAAGTTGAGTGAAAGAAACCAAAGAATTCATTCAGTAAGATTCCATTTGTGTAAAGCTCCAGTAAGTACAAATGAACTTAGAATGACAGAAAACGGAACTGCAGGGAGTAGAACTGGTTCCTGGAGGGAAGAATTATAAAAGGCACAAGAAGATTACTGGGAGTGATGCTGGTGATCATCTCTTGCTGTGGTGATCATTTCCAAGGCATATACACACAAACCATTTAAAATATGTGCAGTTGATTGTATGTCAGTTATACCACAGTAAAGCTATCTTTCTCAAAATATGAGCAATCTCCAAAGCATATTTGATGATACCTTTTCCGGGCTTGAAATTCTTCAAGGATTGCCAGGGTTCTACGAGGTCAATTCCTGGCACCAGTCTATTCTCTCCCGTCCTATTTTACAGCCATATTCTCCTTGAACACAACCTGCCTCTAACCTACTTCATTGCTTTTGGTCAAACCATCCCTTCCTGCGGAGCTATGCTCTCTTTCCCAATCTCTTTTGAAACTCGATTGGATCGTTTCGGATCCAATTCAAATGCCTTTTCCATAAAACCTCTGGATTGCCACAACTGTGTGTGTGGCTTTTTTTTTTTTTTCCTTTGTCTTCAAACTTTACAGCATTTTGCTCTTACCTTTCATAACCTGATCCTGATTGTATGTGCTTATCTTAACGTCTTAGTATAGCTACTCAGATGTGTTTATCTTAACTTCCAAATGAAATTACAAGTTCATTGAGAGCAAAGACTCTTACTAACTAGGCTGTACATCCTTCTGCAATAGGAAGTACTGTAACTTACTAATAATAGGTGCTTTGAATAATTATTCATTAATATGTATTTTTTAATTGAATTGGATAGTTTGATTTCTAAGTTACTTCATCCTAAATCTGACTCTTCTGTCCAGTCATTTACATGGTGAGGCATATGAGCGTGAAGCAAGAACATCTGAATGATGCCTCTTAATCTATCCACATAATAAACTTTGGTAACAATTTAGGCAGTTTCTGTCCAAGTGAGAGTTTCCTGTAAAATTAAGGAAATATTTTCCAGTCTTCTCAGGGCTATAGTGTGCTGTTAATATCAATACCATCTCCATAAAACATTTGATCCATAAAAGTTGGAAAATGCCAAAGTTCTAGATAAGTGAGCTCTTATAAAATAATTAACTGAATCTAACAGTCTCTGCTACATTCTCCATATCAACAATCATTACCCTAGAATGCCACCCATTATCCTTACTAAAACCATCTTCTGTATCCTGTCTACTTTTATGGGAATTGATAACTATTTCCAATAAAAAGGTTTTTCCTTCTGAGAGTATGCCCCTTTACCTGAACTCTTCTGAGGTTTGCGCTCCATTATGGCTGTCTGTTCTCACCTGCGAAAAAGGACTAAGTGTTAGTCCCCAAACAACAGTATACTTCACTGATAGCCACTCAGTCACCAAGTGCCAGAATGGCGCTCTCGAATGTTGGTGAGATGGGTCATCAGCCCCTCTTCCCATTCTGCCCTTGAGGCTGATAGCAGTCATGGTAACGAGGACCATCCCAGTGGCCTGTGCTCACCAAGTGGCAGTTCTGTGGGAGTGTTGCTGGATGACTGAAGAAGCATCTTCCCTGGACTTTCTCCATTTCTGCCTCTTAAGTGGCTCTGACAAGAGAGCCCCTGGAGACAGAAACACCAAACAAGGGAGACAAGAAAAGGGCAGAGGGCAGGATGCTATAGACCAAATGCAGCGGATAAAGCATTCCTGGCTGAAAGGAAGCCCAAGATAAGCTCTTCTCTGTGCCAGGAACTCATTTTCTCTAGAGGGAAACCTGAGAGCAAGAACCAGGGCACACCCCTGTCCTTAAACTGCCTCTGCCACCCGAGAGGCCTGTTCCCACGGCTGCCCAGCCCTAGGAGCTCAGGCTGATATGATCAACCTGACTCTAGAGGTCAAGTCCTTTCCTGCACACATCTGCTGGCAATCCTGTGACTGACATGAGGCCCTGTGAGTAGAGGGGTCCCACAGGATGAAAGCCCAAGGGGCAGGTGTGATCTTTATATCAGGGATCAAATTTTCACCTTGAATTCATAGGACTCTCAAATGGGAGGAAGCACTGAACAGGGCGGTGCCAGGGTCATCCCAGTAAATGGGAGGAGGCAAAGGGTCCTTTACTATCTGGTTGGCATCAGATCATTCCTCCTCTCCTGAGTGCTCCCTTTCTCCAGCATAAACTCTCATTCCTCCCAGGGTATAAATGATATAAATGACTTATAGAAATTCTGGAAAGATATATATTCATATCACACACGCAGTTATTCATTAAATAACTCACGGGTGAAGGATGAACGTATTTGAAAAGCACTTTGTCCCTTACCATCCCTGTGTGCTGCTTGCTGTGTGTGTGTGTTCTCAGTCATGTCTGACTCTTTTGCGACCCCATGGACTGTAACCGATCAGGCTCCTCTGTCCATGGAATTTTCCGGGCAAGAATATTGGAGTGGGGTGCCATTTCCTCCTCCAGGGGATCTTCCTGACCCAGGGATCAGAACCACCTCTCTTGTGGATCCTCCATTGGCAGGCTGATTCTTTACCAGCTGAACAACCGGGGAATCCTATATACTATGTACTGTATACTATACTCTCCACATATACAAACAAACATAGTATACTATATGTATGGATGTGTATTATATGTGTGTACGTATGTACATGTTAACCTCTCTACACCTCTGTTTCTTCATCTATAAAATGGAAGTGATACTATCACCACCCTCATAGGATTTGTCAGCATTACTTGAGATAATCTGGCAAGGAGCGTTCAGTAATTTATAGGTGCTTAACAAGTGCTGCTTGTTAGGTCATGTCCAGTTCAGAGAGTCTATGATTGCTTCATAATGACTGGCATGTACTAAGTGTTTAATACATTCCAAGCACTTTTAAGCAAAACCTGTAAAACAGATTTTATATGTTTATGTATGTCAATGGATTTCATATATATGTATACATATCTGGATTTCATATAACATATATTGCATATTATATACATGCAATTTAATTTCTATTATATCAAATTCAAATTATTTTTATGAAATCCAGCATATGTATACATATATATGAAATCTACTATTACATGCACATGAAAACATAAAGTCTATTATATAAACTCTGCTTATATAAGCAAAACTTTAATATTATCTACACATATATGAAATCTAATGAGATTCAACATAACGTAATAATGAGATACAACAATACTATAAAGTTTTCATTATTCTTACAGTGATACAATATCCATTTTACAGACTAGGAAACTGTTACCGGAGAGATTAATTTGCTTTTGATCACATAACTAAGAAAAAGCAGAGTCAGAATCATAACTTGAGAGCTGGTGTCTGAACTACTTTTCTCCTCCTTTTATCTGAGAAAAAAAGAATTAAATCTGTTCATAGTTCGGCTTTTATTTCTTGTCATTGACCCCAAACAAAAAAGCTTTTCAGATTTAGCTCTTTGATCTTATTCAGGAGACTCGATCCAGTCTTGTTGCCTAACCTGTTCATTATAATGAAATCTGATGGTGTGATCCCAAGAGGTCCTATTTCCCTCTGACTTCCCTCCTTCCCAGCCCAAGAAGGTTATGAAGAAAAAGTCATGACAGCCCAGATTGGCACAGCCTTGAGAACCCAAACTCATCATGTCAAGCAGTACTTACTAGAAGCCAGGTGGTCGCTAGTGTGTTTCTCAGCAGAGTGCACTGTTCCTGTGTCTCTTGAACTCACCCCTGCTCACTCTGAGCTTTGAGGATTAAGTACAAGCTTTGTTTGAAATGTGAGCCAACGGGAAATTCCCAAACTTCTACCTTCGGGCAGATTTTACTCTTGCCCCAAGCTGAAGGAAGCTGGTGACCTGAGGGAAGTCCTGAGCTTTCATTCTTCTTGTGGTTTGGCAGAGAACTGCCCTTGGCATTCCAGGTGTCTAACAACAAAACGAAAGCAAACATATAAAAGTTCCTGCCAGACTTTGGACCATGATCACAATGGCTGGTATTGAAAACAGTGCCAGCTCAGTCTTGACCTCCTGAGGCGACCACCAGTGAAACAATTCCTTTGCTACCCACCCATCCAAACCCTCCCCAAACCTCCTAGGGAAGTTAGGAAGGGTTCTTTTATACCAGATGAAGAAACAAAAGCCTGGCTTCTCCAACACATTTGCACGTGCCAAGGGTCTTCCTGAAGATTTGCTTATATATCCCTAACGGAGGGTCATCGACAGCATCGCACTGGGCAAGCTGTCTTGAATATCTTGCACAGCCTCCAACAACTCTTAAAAATAATGGAGATGCAGAAATAGAGACTAGCCTTGTGGCCACCTTGGGGGAAGCAGAGAGTGAGACGACTTGAGCGAGTAGCATGGAAACATGTACGTTACCATATGTAAAACAGACAGCAAAAGAATTTGTGAAACAGGGAGCTCAACCCAGTATTCTGTGACAATCTAGAGGCATAGGATGGGGTGGGAGATGGGAGTGGGGTTCAGGAGGGAGGAGACCTATGTATACCCATGGCTGATCCGTGTTGATGTATAGCAGAGGCCAACAGAATATTGTAGAGCAACTTTTCCCCAATAATTGTATTTTGTTCTATACTTCTCCATATTGTACAATTATAACCTTCAATAATTATTAGTTATTAAAAAAAAAAAAAGCAGGCCACCATGACTGGTCATTCTTAGTTATATCTGGTCACCAAAGGGCTCTAGATATATTTTCACTTCTATTAAATTGTTTTTAGGGGAAAGAGGAAGTGGCAAATGACTTAACTTCTTATAACACCTTCAGAAGTAAAAGTACATAATTTTAATCTTTGTCTTCACTAGTGTAGCTGCATTTGAACCAGCTCTACCAGGTATTCACTGAATGGTTTTGGCCAGTTACTCAAGTTCTCTGAGTCTGCTTCCTCATTTGAAAAGTGAGGCCGATAATGCTAACATCACAGGATCTTTTAAAAATGAAGATTTCACCATAAAAACCCTATAGCCCAGTGCTTGATCCATGGTAAGCATTCAACAGTAGTTATTTCTCTGCTTTCCCTTTTGGTACCTTATGGAGGATGCAGGTAATACTTCATTTAGCAAACAGATGAATTTCAGAAATGCAGAAGTGAGTATTTTATAGGTTACTTCCTGCATGGGACAGGTTTTGCTTGAGTGAGAAGAAATAATTTCTTGGAATGTATTTCTCTAGATGTTTCCTTAGGCCAGGTTTTGACTACTCTAAAAATAGTCTTTAGTCTCTTTACATTTGATTTTTGACCAGATATCATTAGTTTTTGCTCTAAGCAGCTCTTGAAAATCTTGTGCTGCTCTCTACTTACTCAGAACTATAAAGCTACAGACAGTACCTCATAATCCAGGGACTTAACAAAAAGCAGAGGAGAGAGAATTACTTTAAGACTGCATTCCTTTGGAAAGGCTATAAAACCAGTTAAACAGACAAAGGAACTCCCCATCCATCCATTCATCCATCTGTGTATCCATTCAAATATCTACCCACCCAGTTCACCTTGTTCTAGGTTTTTTCATCATATTTTCCTAACAGTATTATAAAGCCCTTTGAAGAAAAGGCTCAATATATCTTACAGGTGCCTATGAGAGCTATTTGTACTGTAGATGCCATCTAGAAAATTTTTTTAAATGGCAAGTAGACACCAAATACTAAGCTTGTAAAAACTGACCATACTTATGAAAAGCAAGTATAGTTTCCTTCATTATCTTCAGTGACCTGTAAACAAGAGATCAGTGAAATACTTGTTGCAAAAGGCCACTCACTTGTTCATTTGAAATATCAGGTAAATTATTTCCTGATTTTGCCAGTTGTGCTTTTCTATCATGAAAGAGGTGCTTATCTCTGCTGCCTTTTAAGCAAAACACAACTGAACAGTTTCTCTTATATGACCTAACACTTGGGAATTTTTCTTTTACATATAATATATTATTTAATCCCAACAATTTTGTAAGATAAGTGTTGTGATGCCTTATTTTTGAAAAGAGGAAATTGAAATTTAGAGAGAAAAAATCAACTTGCTCAAAGTCATACAGCTAACATGTAGACCACAAGAAATAAGACTGTCTTGATTATTAAGCTTATATGTGCCCTTTGTACCCTCTACTGTGTTGAATCCTAGGCTGGGATCAGTCAGCCCGGACTCTTGGCCTGTTCCTCCACCAACTGTGTGACCCTACATAGGCTGATACTTTCTGGGCCTCCTAACCCCATTGCTGTCCTTTTGTTAAGGAGCTCCAAGTACCCATTCAGTTCTGATTATGATGATGCCCTTGAGCCAATGCCAATGACTCATCAACATGCAGGCTGTCTCATTGCATGTTACATGCTTGTTCTCCAAGCGGATAGTATATATGCCTTTGCTGACGTCACAAGTGAAGGAGTGACATCAATCACATCACTTAAGGATATCCTTGCTGTACCTCTTCTTTAGAACAAGGACTCCAAGGGAAGCAAGGGGAAAGTTGTACACAGGAAAAAAGAATAACAACTCGGGTGCCTTTTAGATTGTGTTAAAATGATAATAGATGAAAATCTACTTTTAACAGCCTATTTCGTGGCAATCTAAATCATCTTAAACTTGCAAAGAGTACAGGATCAATAATATAAAGTGTTTTCTATCATTCTCTTCTATGACTGAGAATTGCCACACAGTTAGGATTGCTTTTGGCTGCAAGTGAAAAAAAAGTAGTCAACAATAGTGACTTATAATTTGCTTATCATATATCAGGTAAGATGTCTGAAGTGAACCAGACTCAGAGTTGGTTTGATGATTCAGTGATGTTAGATGGTTGAATTCATGCCTCTGATTTTCTTGATTTTTGTCTATATGGCCATACATTTGCTGTCAGAAGCATCACAGTTTCACAAGACAGCATCTCAAGCAGCAAAGAAGGGTTGAGGGAAAAGGAAGATTCTTTTTATGTACCTTGCACTTTAAGGAGGAAAAACATTTCTTACAAAACCTGCAGAAGACTTCTCCTTACATCAAATTGTGCAAAATAGGTCTTGTGTCTCCTCAAGGTCTATTGTGGACCAAGAGGAAATACGATTTCCTGGGTTGGCTTGGACCAATCATGATCCTTTTCCTTAGCATCTGAACAAAATTGAGGAACAGTTATCAGGAAGATAGAGGATGCAGAATGTCTGTTGATATTGACCTGGTCCCTGACTCCCTCTCCAAGATTACCTCTGAGAATTCCCACTTGTGCTCCCCGCCCTCTAGGCATCTTTACCTGTGTACTTACTGTTCCCTCTCTCTGATTCATTCTTCTTTCATCTCTTCACCTGGATAATTTCTCCACTTCCCAGGGATTCCCTCTTTCCCCTAGATAAGGCCAGATTCTCTTGGTACATTATCATGGTGCTGTGTTAACTTCAGAACACACTTTCCCATTTGTGATTCTATCTTCATTTGCCTGATTATTTGATTAATGTCTGTCTCTCCCTCCACAGGGCTGCAAAATCCATGAGAATTATTAGTATCACGTTGACTTCTGCTGACCACTGCATCCCCAGTAGCTAGATTAGAAGCTTCTCCCAGTCTTCATTTACTGTGGGCCTACCATATGCAAGGTGTTATTTTATGGGTTAAAAGATGAATGTCTTTTGAGAGCTCTTAATATGGCCGTGGAGGCCAGAGACAACGAGCTCTAATACTCCAGTGATATGTCTGCTCCACTTTCATACCCTAGTCCCACGGCCACACTTGGAACTTTGTAATTACCCATACCTGTCTGGCCTTTGATCACATTAAAATTCTGGTATCCCGTCTTCTGACTGTAACTTCCCATCCTTCTACCATTTCTTACTTCAACCAAACCTGTTATCCAGCCTCTCCAAACCCTCAAGATTCTTGACCTTTCCTCATACCTCCACACGTCTGTTGTGATCAGTGACCTTTTCTAGCTGAAACTGACATTCCTCAACTCCCTGTCAAAGGAGATGAGCCAACCCGGGCTTTGGATCAGGTGAGCAGGTGATCCTAGAGCCACCCTTCTGTTGGGTTGGCTAGTGGCTGGTGACACAAAGAGATGTGCTCAAAAGAGAAAATGGCAGTTAGTGAAGCTTTGTTGAACATCTCTTTCCCTTACTTCCAAGCTACTTTTTCTTCTGGCTCTCATCTCTGCGGATCTAAATTCGTCTCTTTTGTTCACTTCTCTCCCTGTGCAATCCTTACATTTCAGAATCCCCAGCATTCCTTCCCTAGAAATTTACCCACTCTTCAAGCACTTTTTGATGCTAGAACTGTTGAGGGTTCATTGAGGTTGGTGACCATAAATCCGGCAAGATTCCCATCTGCCCAATGTGTGATTTTCTACAGCAGCACCAGCTGTTTAGTAGCAGATGTGGGGAAGCCAGGTGCTGAGGTTCATTCTGGGTTAGCATTTTTGCTGGGGAGATGCCACGGAAGGACAAAAGAGCAGGGCAGCTTAGGTTACTTGCAAAAGGGTGCCCAAAATGATGAACCACACAATCAGAGAGGCATACGGAGGCAAGAGAAGGTAGGAGGGCCTCCTGGAGAGGAAGTAAAGGTGAGACTGAAGACAGGTAGAATAAGCTGGGTAGAAGGGTACGAGGTGATCCTTGGAGAGAGTATGATTGACTGATGATCTTAAAAGGAGAACAGTTGCAGGGAGGGGATGGCTGAGTTACAGTGTATAAGAAGGTCATTGGCAATGAGGAGGTCAAGGAACTTAATGGCTAAGATGCTTGATCATCCACATGAATGTCTAGTTTATGGAACAAAATACTTTTGAAATTCTCTAAATTTTTTAGAAATTAAAAACAGAATGAAGTTAATCATCTCTGCCCACTTCCCCTAACATACATACATCAGTGTCCATTTTAATAGTTGAATTCATTTGTCAAAGCAAACGTAGACACAAATGTTGAAACATTTGTTACAAGGAGGACCCTTGGATCCATAGATGATTGAAGTCCGAAGCTTCTTTGTTTCACAAGAACATTTGGGTCCAGTTTCTAGGGATTGGGGAATGTGTATAGGTGATAGAAGATTACCTTAAGGTTGTAGGCTGGGGAGAGCCAAAAAGACCACCTCTGGGGCCAGTGGGAAGATGAGGAGAGCTGCTTCTGTTTTCTTCCGTTACTTTCCTCTTGTTGCACTGAATCCTTATATTGCCCACTTGGTTGGCACTGGGGCAGTGGGATCAGAGTTGGTAGGGAAGGAGTGGCAGTGCAGTTTACAACAGTGAAGAGGGCAGGACAAGCAGAGTAGAAAGGAGACCCCTCCCAAAGTGGGGACCCCATGCATAGCCAGTTTCTCAAAGCCCATCACATGTATAGAATGTAGCGTATTTACTGGCACCCTAGGTGAGATCCCTCCGCTGGTCCTCTGCTGGCTTCCTTGCCCCTCTGGATTTCATCATCTGCCCAGTTTATTTGTACTTCAATTCTATTGCAATAGAAGTAACCGTCTTTCATTTATGGACTTGGAGGAGAAAGAGCATGTTCCACATGAATTTTGTATGAACTGTGAATTTGAGGAATCAGGCAAAGCCCATAAAATCAGCAACTAGCATTCTTTCATCCTTCTGCCTTTTGTCTTGGGGGTTGTATAAACATTTTTAATGCATTTATCTCTTTCACTTCCTATTTAAGTTGAAGGCAGTTAATATGAAAGAATATTTTGTTTTGACATTTATTGGTACCAATTGTATAACAGTCATCTCTAGGAATAAAGGGAGAACTAAGTCCTTGCGCTTAGGACCTTACAAGCTAATATGGGAGATGAGCAACATACAAAAGCAAGCAGTGTGTCCATCAGGGTCCCAGCGGGGAACAGGACACTCAAAGGATTTATGGAAGAGAGTTACCAAAGGGACTATTTACAGAGGTGTAGCTGGCTTAAGGGCCTTCCCAGGTTGGCGCAGTGGTGAAGAACCCATCTGCCAATCCAGGAGACGCGAGATGGAGGTTTGATCCCTGGGTCAGGAACAGTCCCTGGAGGAAGGCATGGCAATCCACTCCAGCATTCTTGCCTGGAGAATCCCATGGACAGAGGAGCCTGGTAGACTATAGTCCATGGGGTCACAAAGAGTCAGAGAGAACTGAAGTGGCTTAGCATGCATGCAGCTGGATTAAGAGAGCCCAAGAGTTGGTGAAGCACACAGGGTCTAGCAGTAACTTTTACCCCCTCTAGCCCTGCTGGGATATGAGGAGGGAGCAGTGTGAGCAGATCTTCCTCCAGGCTGTAGCTACTGGAGAGACACCATGGTACAGGAGCAGTTGGCTGTAGGACGGGGACAGAGCATAGCCACAGTCAAAACCAAGGTTCTGCATGCAGAGAACAGGGATGGATAGGGGTGGATGGAGAGAAGCCGGCGAATGAGATCAAAAGGGAGCAGTCAGAGGAGCAAGTGAAAGGCCGCGAACGTGTGGTGTCTGGAAGTGGCAGTAAGTGTTTCAGGGGGCAGGAGGCATCAGCCACACCCAACCCTGCCAGGAGGAGGAGGATGAAGACTGAGAACTGACCGCCAGATTGGGCAACACGGAGGTCATCATGGCCTTGCCAAGAGCTATCTTGGGAGAGTGGTGTCGAGGGGAAAGTCTGATGGCATCTTAGTTTTAAGTTTTGTTTTTTTTAATTCCTAATAGGAACCCTTATGCAACTGGTACTAATAAATGCTGAAATAAAATATTCTTTCTTATTAACTGCCTTCAACTTCAATAGGAGGGGAAAGGGATAAAAGCATTTTAAATGTTTATGCATCCTCCAGGACAAAAGACAGAAGAATGAAATGCCATTCAATGCTGATTTTATGGGCTTCACCTGATTCCTCAAATTCACTATTCATACAAAATCCATGTGGAACATGCTCTTTCTTCTCCAGCTCCATAAATAAAAGATGGTCACTTCTATTACAATAGAAGATCCAGTACAAATAAAGTGGGCAGCTGTGAGATCTAGAGTGGCAGGGAAGCCCCACTACAGACCAATGGACAAACCTAAATGAAGTCTCTCAGTTGTGTCCGACTCTTTGCGACCCCATGGACTGTAGCCTATCAGGCTCCTCCATCCATGGGATTTTCCAGGTAAGAGTGCTGGAGTGGATTGCCATTTCCTTCTCCAAACTTAAGGCATCAGTAATTACACCCCATCCTATACATTTGGAGAAGGGCATGGCAACCCACTCCAGTACCCTTGCCTGGAGAATCCCATGGACGAGGAGCGTGGCGGGCTACAGTACATGGGGTCATGAAGAGTCGGACACGACTGAAGCAACTTAGCACACACGCACTATGCACGTGACGGGCTTTGGGAAAGAGACTCCTGCAGGGGGTCCCCAGTTTGGGAGTCTCCTTTCTACTCTGCTTGTCCCTTCCTCTTCACTATTGTGAGACAGGGAGAAAGGGTTCATTTGGTTGGGCCCAGAGCAGGGCTGAAAAGAACAGAATAGTGGAGAGGGGCCCTGGAGGGGCAAGTGAAGATGGGCCAGGAGGAGTCCAGTGAGGATTATGCAGAGTGATGGCTGCAGATCAAGAGTCACAGGAATTCAGAGGAAACAGCTGTTCTTCCAGAGAGGGAAGAGGAGGAAACCAAGGGAGGCTTCACGGAAGAGGTGATACTTCAGCTGGGTCTTAAAATCTGCCCCCTCTCCCACTTCCCAGTGGTCTCTGGGACCCATGTGACTCTTGGATAATGGACTCACTGGGCTCCAGCATAGCCTCAGCTGCTGGTTCAGAGGCTGAGGGAATCTCAAGGCTTGTGAGTGGGATTCTGGGCCAAAGGCTCCTTCTCTTTCTCTGGACAGCACAGTGTGTCGAAAGGAAAGCATTTTGCTTCCTCGAGGGGAAGCCAGCCTGATAATGCAGATGACGCAGGGAAAGGGCAGAGCTGAAAGGATCACAGAGATAGAGCCGCTATCTTGATGGCTTGGTAAACTTTGGATTAAACTGTGTTTGAATTTCATCCTTCCTCTGGACTTTCCTGTCAGAAGAAACGGAAATTCCCTTGACTGTTGAAATCAGGTTGCATTAAATTGTTTGTTTTGTGCAAATGGAAGTCATTTTGATTGAGGTGTGTTATGATTTGAAGATGTGGAACTTCCCTAGGGATAGAGATAAGGAGAGAGTTTATAGGAGAAAAAGGATCGGAAAGGCAAGGTGAAAAAGAAGATGACTGAGCACAGCATAGTATTTTCTTTCTTTCTTTTTTTAAGGTAATATTTATTTTTTAAAACGATTTGATTTTTTGGCTGCACTGGGTCCTCAATGCGGTGCTTGGGCTTCTCATTGTGGTGGCTTCTCCTGTTGCAGAGAACAGGTTCTAGGTGTGTGCTCTCAGTAGCTGCGGCTTCTGGGTTTAGTTGCCTCGAGGCATATGAGATCTTCTTGGACCAGAGATCAAACCTGTGTCTCCAGCACTGGCAGGCAGCCTCCCAACCACTGGACCACCAGGAAAGTCCTAGCATAGTATTTTCAAGCATAGAGTCAGAGTTCTAGAGTTCTGGAGTTCATTATTAATGCTCTGTACTCTTGGAGATGTCACTTAGCTCTTCTGTGCCTTAGTTTCCTTGTCTTTAAATGAGAACGATAATAGTACCAACTTGATAGAGTTGTTACAAGAACAAAATGAGCAGATATTTATTTGCAAAGTGCTTGGCCCACAGTAAGCACTTTATGTGTTTGTCAAATAAGTCAGGGGCATAGTGTGTGGAATTTAACTTATAAATGAGTTTGCATAGGAGTCACACCTCTAATGGGAGGGGCTAGAAATAGCAATCACCTCAGATATGCAGATGACACCACACTTACACAGAAAGCAAAGAACTAAAGAGTTTCTTGATGACAGTGAAAGTAGAGAGTGAAAAAGTTGGCTTAAAGCTCAACATTCAGAAAACTAAGATCATGGCATTTGGTCCCATCACTTCATGGCAAATAGATGGGGAAACAGTGGAAACAGTGACAGAGTTTATGTTTTGGGGCTCCAAAATCACTGCAGATGGTGACTGCAGCCATGAAATTAGGAGACACTTGCTTCTTGGAAGAAAAGCTGACTAACCTAGAAAGCATATTAAAAAGCAGAGACATTAATTTGCCGACAAAGGTCCGTCTAGTCAAGGCTATGGTTTTTCCAGTAGTCATGTATAGATGTGAGAGTTGGACTATAAAGAAATCTGAGCACAGAAGAATTGATGCTTTTGAACTGTGGTGTTGGAGAAGACTCTTGAGAGTCCCTTGGACTGCAAGGAGATCCAACCAGTCCATCCTAAAGGTAATCGGTCCTGAATTTTCATTGGAAGGACTGATCCTGAAGCTGAAACTCCAATCCTTTGGCCACCTGATGCAAAGAACTGACTCATTTGAAAAGACCTTGATGCTGGGAAAGATTGAAGGCAGGAGGAGAAGGGGATAACAGAGGATGAGATGGTTGGATGGCATCACTGACTCAATGGACATGAGTTTGAGTAAACTCTGGGAGTTGGTGATGGACAGGGAGGCCTGGCGTGCTGCAGTCCGTGGGGTTGCAAAGAGTTGGACACAACTGAACAACTGAACTAAGCTGAACTGAAGCCTCCCCTCTGGGTTTAAAGACTCTCCAAAGCACTTTATAGTGGCACTGGGGGTGTGATGTCATTCTTTCCATGTTTCACATCAGTAAATAGAGGCCACAGGAGGCTCAGTAATCATCTAAGAGTCATCTGGTAATAAACATCATGACAGAGTTGAAACCTGCCAGACCTAGAATCAGGATACCAAGTTTATGCTTCTGGTCTGCTTCAATTTACTGGAAGACCTTGGGTTTGTCCCCTTTTTCCCTCTGGAGGAGTGGGGTATGTACCAGTTAAGCTGATTCTTTGGTTTACCAGTTACAAAATACTTATGCAGAGTCTCCTTCTGCTTGCATAAAAATCTTGCGAGAGAAGCAGGGCAGGTATTATTCCCAAGAAGGGAAGGCAGCTGATAAAAAATGTTTGATATCAGATAAGTTACACTGGTTCCAAATCGGGAAAGGAGTATGTCAAGGCTGAATATTGTCACCCCTCTTATTTAACTTATATGCAGAGTATACATCATGCGAAATGCTGAGCTGGATGAAGCACAAACGAATCGAGATTGCTGGGAGAAAAATCAATAACTTCAGATATGCAGATGACACCACCATTATGGCAGAAAGTGAAGAACTAAAGAGCCTCTTGATGAAAGTGAAAGAGGAGAGTGAAAAGGAGCAAGTGAAAATCCAAGAGGGTGTGGTGTCTGGAGGTGGCAATAAGTGTTTCTGGGGAGGTAGGGGTGGGCGCCCACGGCCAAGGAATATAAAGCCTCTAGAAGCTGGAAACAGCAAGGGAATAGATTCCCCCTGAAACCTCCAGGTGGAACACAGCCCTGCTGATGCCTCAGTTTTATATTTCTGAACTTCATAACTCCAAGAGAATAAATTAGTATTGTTTTAAGCCATGACATTCATAGTAATTTGTTACAGCAGTAATTAGAAACTAATGCAGAGAGAATGGATACTGGATGGGTTAACCCCAGGGTCTAGCATCGAAGTTCAGTAGGTAGCTCAAATAACTTGTGCGAAACGGAAACCTTGATTTTCACATTTTCCCCGCCTCCCACCTCCTCTTTCCAGACCCAGGAAACAGCACCATTTCATTTACCTGCTTAGCCTATAAACCTGAATCAACCCGGTTTTGTCTTTTTGCACATCCCTGCTCCAAACCCGCCAGCCAATCCTTCTGCCTCTGCCTTCAAGATAAAGCCCACGTCTGACATGACATCCCTGGCCATGCCAGTGTGCCATCATCTCTCACCTCGGCTGCTTCTGAAAACCTGGGCTCCCTGCTTCTACTCTTCAGTTTAATCTCTAGAGTATCTTTGACAATAAATCGTTCATCAGATCCCATCACTTCCCCGCTCAAATCCGTTGAACAGCTTCCCATTTGTTATATTAGAATGAAATCCATGTGCTCACCATGGTTGGGGGTCCTACACAGTCAGGCCCTGCCCATTTTTCATCCTTATTTCCCAGCATCCCACTCTGCAGCACTGGCTTTCTGGTTTCTCAAATAGGCCCAGGTGGTAGCTGCCTCAGGGCCTTTGCACTCGCTGCTTGCTCTGCCTAAAAAAATTCCTTCTTTGCAAGTCCACAAGGCCTACCCCATCACTCTACACGGATATAGGCCTGGGAGAGGTCTTTCCCAGTCATTCTACCTAAATCAACCTTCTTCTCACCTACCTCACCATTTTTGAGCTGCTTAAAAAAATTTGTTTTTAATTTATTAATTTATTTTTGGCTGCAGAGGGTCTTTGTTGCTGCATGTGGGCTTTCTCTAGTTGCAGTGCACAGGCTTCTCATCACAGTGGCTTCTTTTGTTGTGGAGCACCGGCTTTAGCGTGCACAGGCTCAGTAGTTGTGGTGTCTGGGCTTAGTTGCCCCACGGCATGTGGAGCCTGCTCAGAGCAAGGATAGAACCCGCATCCCCTATATTGGCAAGCGGATTCTTAACCACTGGACCAGCATGGAAGTCCCTCCTGAGCATCTTATCCTGCTTAATTTCTTCATACTTTTCACTGCATGAAATCATATTAACCATCTCTCTTCTGCACTAAAATATAAATTCTATGAGGCCAAAGACTGTTTTGTTGACTGTTCTTTCCCCAATTTTAAGAACAGTGCTTAGCACAGATCAGTAAATATCAGTTGATTGAGGGGAAAAAAAAGTATACAAAAGGCTATTTCCTTTTTGGTATCTATCATGATTAGTCAAAGACAAGTGGTGGCTTCCTATATAGCTGCAGTTTACCCAGAACACAAAGTCGTGCATTTTTACATATCCACCCACACCTTCCAGATCTCTATGCCTGAAAGAGAAATCGGTTTTCAGTTCCCACAAGTCCTAAGTTGGAAGAAAAATTGTGAACTAGCTGTGACTTCGCTGAAAATACAAATCCTCCAACTACCCTCTTCAGTCACAAATGGACCGTCTTGCCCTCTCAACTGAGAGGGACCGCTGTTCACATCAGCTATGTGGCTTTTAGGCACTGGTTGATTAATTACTGAAAATTCTTGCTTGGTATTCTTACCTAATCCCTGCTTCCAGCACACACCCAAATCTTCTGATTTTAAAATTAGCGTATGCATTTGCTCTTGGAACTTATATTATTTTTTAACAGTTTAGCAGATAGAATATATCTATCTTTACAATTCCTTCCTGTCTTCTTTTTCTGTTTTTTTTTTTTTTCCCTCCTCTCCTTCTTACTCTCAGTCTCACTGAAGAGTGTAGCTATGCCTTAGAACCCTCTCTGGGCTCCAAAATTTCTAAACTGTTCAACTTCAACTGTCACCTCTTCCTAGGGTGCATTCTACCACTGGTTTAAAGTTTGGCTGCAAACTGGAATCAGTGTTTAACAGCACTGATTCCTGGTCCCACCCTCAGAGATCCTGACCGAACTGGTCTGGGATGCTGCCCAGGCTCTTGGACTGGAAAAGATCTCCAGATGATTCTAGGATGTAGCCACCACTGAGAACCATCACATCTAGTCCCTCTCATTAGGGTCTTTAGAACTCCCCCCAACCCACCTGCTTCTACTTAAACTCCCTGGAATTTTCCATTTATCTCTTTAAATTCCCAAAGACGTGGCTTTTGCTTGATGATTCATAACAACACCCACCAAAGGAAATGTCTCCTTACTTGATTTTATAGTTCTTTGGAGCTTGCAAAACGCTGTCCACACATTTTTACTCTAACTCCTCCTAACATCCAGGTGAGGTGGGTATTCAGGACCAAGAGGAGATGACGGCAGCTATAACGAGGATCTTCAGAGTTAGGGCTGGGGCAGGCAGACTGAGCAAAACATATAAACAAATACAATAAAAAAATAACCCCATAAAAACAGGATACCCAGTTAAACTGGAAGTCTATATCAGCCACATATGATTTTTCAGGATAAGTTTATTTCATGGAATATTTGGGACATACTTACACTAAAAAAAAAAAAAATTGTTCTATCTGAAATTCCAATGTAACTGACACCTTGTTTTCTATTGGGCATCTCTACACTCAGTGCCCATTCCTCTTCTGAAGCTCAGGCTATTGGCTCCGCCATTCTTTTGCCTTCCTGTATTGTCCCAGGACCTTGACAGCCAGCTCCTGCCTTTGTCCTTCCTCTCCTCTGCATGGGTAGCCATAATTCTCAGAAAGCCTCTTCTGTAGATTAGAGTCCATTTGCACTTCCTTTTCTCCCCATTCCTAATCTCCTTTCTGTGTCCTAAATTATTAATAAGGTCAGGTTGGGTTGTTTGCTTGTTTGTTTTATTTTTTGGCCACACTGTCCAGCATGTGGCATCTTAGTTCCTGCATTGGAAGCTCAGAGTCTTAACCACTGGAATGCCAGGGAACTCCCACGGTTTAAAAACATAGTTAAACATTCACTGAGTACTTTCTGTGTGTCAGGCATTGTGTTAAGGGCTTTATACTCATTATTCCATTTACTTCTCACAAGACTCTTCAAGGTAGACATCATTTCCTAGGAACCTATGCGTGTGCATGCATGCTAAGTCTCTTCAAGTCGTGTCCAACTCTTTGAGATCCTATGGACTGTAGCCTGCCAGGCTCCTCTGTCCATGGGGTTCTCCAGGCAAGAATACTGGAGTGGGTTGCCATGCCCTTCTTCCACATAGCCTAGGTACCTACACGTGGCTATTTCCATTTTAAGATGGAGAAACTGAGGTTTAGAGAGCTTGAAAGATTCCTCAAGGTTATGCAACAGGGCTCTTCCTCCAGAGTCTTTGTTCTCAACTAGCACACTAGGAAACGGAAAAGGTACAGAGAGCTTTGTGGCTTTGCTGTTCCAATTTTCCAGCTTGTTCAATTTAGCTTTCTGAAGCTCCTGGGATTTAGAACAACCACTGGATAAACCTCTTCCGCCCCACGTGGGTGGCCTAGGAGATGATAAGTGTTGACAATGTAGCAATCCATAAGATGCATACATATTTTGGGAAACTTTATTTTTAACTCTAGAAAAAAAAATGTGTCACCCACAAGGCTCTTGAAGAAAGGCTTCAGCATCCATTGCCAGCAAAGTAAACGGTCAACCCGGGACTCCGCTCTTTAAACACATTTGCTGAGGCTAAGGGGCAAATAGTTTGTGCTGATTCTGGGTAACGGGCTGCAAATATACTGTGTCAGAGAGACTTTTTTTTTTCAAGTGTTCCATATCTTTTTTGGTATAAGCTGCCCCTATGCTTTAGTCTGTAAATATTTGTGTAGTTAATGTATGCTGGCAAACGTCTCAGGAGAAATGCAGGCTTCATAACGCCAAGCGAAATCGTAATTAGCAACACAAAAGCAAAAGAATTTGTCTCTTTCATCTCAGTGCTTAAAAACTGTCAGCACTTAATACAGCTGGAAGCTTCAGAAAAGATAATTTGCAAAAGCTGATTTTCCTGTTTTTTAAGAGTTGGTCCTACACTCTGGTATAGAAAAACATTCGCTTGAGAATTAATTTTTCCTCTTCTTAACATTAACCTGGTTGACATTAATTAGGAAAGACATGGGAGAGAAAAGTTCCTTTTAAACTGTCAGTAATGTTGTTAAAGGGAGTATTTTTCACTGTGTACCTACGAGAAGTGAGAGGATAGGGGAAACACGAGTGGCCCATCTTGCCTAGAAATGACTGCCTAAGTGATTTGAGAGGAAGAGGAAAGAGGTGTGCCTGCAGATACCAGCTGGAGAAGCCTGTGCATCTGGACCCACTCACTGCAAACTCCCTCACACTCCCCAAGCTTCCTCCAAAAGTTACCCGGGGCTTGAAGTTCCTGTTCAGCTTCAGGAAGTACCTGGTCAAGTATTTTCTAGATCTGAGCACATTTGGTATTGGGATAGGATGGCTAGCTGGGTGTTACGGACTGAATGTTGTGCCCCTCCCTAAATTCATATATTGAAATGTTAACCCCTTGAAATGTGATAATGTTAGGAAGGGGGGCTTTTTGTAAAAATTTATTCATTTTTTATTGAAGCATAATGGCTTTACAGAATGTTGTTTTCTGTCAAACCTCAACATGAATCAGCCATAGGTGTACATATATCCCCTCCCTTGTGAACCTCCCTCCCATCTCTCTTCCTCTCCCACCCCTCTAGGTTGATACAGAGCCCCTGTTTGAGTTTCCTGAGCCATACAGCAAATTCCTGCTGGCTATCTATTTTGCAATGGCACCCCACTCCAGTACTCTTGCCTGGAAAATCCCATGGACAGAGAAGCCTGGTAGGCTGCAGTCCATGGGGTCGCTAAGAGTCGGACACAACTGAGTGTCTTCACTTTCACTTTTCACTTTCATGCATTGGAGAAGGAAATGGCAACCCTCTCCAGTGTTCTTGCCTGGAGAATCCAAGGGACGGGGAAGCCTGGTGAGCTGCCGTCTATGGGGTCGCACAGAGTCAGACACGACTGAAGCGACTTAACAGCAGCAGCAGCAGCAATGTAAGTTTCCAAGTTCCTCTTTTCATACATCTCACCCTCTCCTCCCTTCTCTCTATGTCCATAAGTCTGTTCTCTATGTCTGTTTCTCCACTGCTGCCCTGTAAATAAATTCTTCAGTATCATTTTTCTAGATTCCATATATATGCGTTAGGATACGATATTTATCTTTCTCTTTCTGACTTACTTCACTCTGTATAATAGGTTCTAGGTTCATTCACCTCACTAGAACTGACTCAAATGCATTCCTTTTTATGGCTGAGTAATATCCCACTGTGTATATGTACCACAACTTCTTTATCCATTCATCTGTCAATGGACATCTAGGTTGCTTCCATGTCCTAGTTATTGCAAATAGTGCTGCAGTGAACAATGGGATACATGTATCTTTTTCAATTTTGGTTTCCTCAGGGTATATGCCTAGGAGTGGGATTGCTGGGTCAAATGGTGCTTTTATTCCTAGTTTTTAAAGGAATCTCCATACCATCTTCCATAGTGGCTGTATCAATTTACATTCCCACCAACAGTGCAAAAGCATTCCCTTTTCTCCACACCTTCTCCAGCATTTATTGTTTGCAGACTTTTTGATGATGGCCATTCTGACTGGTGTGAAGTGATATCTCATTGTACTTTTGATTTGCATTTCTCTCACAATAAGCAATGTTGAGCATCTTTTCATGTGTTTGTTAGCCATCTGTATGCTTTCTTTGGAGAAATGCCTGTTTAGGTCTTATAACCACTTTTTGATTGGGTTGTTTGTTTTTCTGGTATTGAGTTGTATAAGCTGCTTGTATATTTTGGAAAATAATCCTTTGTCAGCTGTTTCATTTGCTATTATTTTCTCCCATTCTGAGGGTTGCCTTTTCACCTTGCTTACAGTTTCCATTGCTGTGCAAAAGCTTTTAAGCTTAATCAGGTCCCACTTGCTTACTTTTGTTTTTATTTCTATAAGTCTAGGAGGTGGGTCATAGAGGATCTTGCTTTGATTTATGTCACTGAGTGTTCTGCCTATGTTTTCCTCTAAGAGTTTTATAGTTTCTGGTTTTACATTTAGGTCTTTAATCCATTTTTAATTTATCTCCACATTCAAGGTTAGGAGGGGTGGCTGTGAGGAGATACCCCTCGTCCAAGGTAAGAAGCAGCAGCTGCGCTTTCCTGGAGCAGCCATGAAGAGATACCCCACGTCCAAGGTAAGAGAAACCCAAGTAAGATGGTAGGTGTTGCGAGAGGGCATCAGAGGGCAGACACACTGAAAACATAATCACAGAAAACTAGTCAGTCTGATCACATGGACCACAGCCTTGTCTAACTCAGTGAAACTAAGCCATGCCATGTGGGGCCAACCAAGACGGGTGGGTCATGGTGGAGAGGTCTGACAGAATGTGCTCCACTGGAAAAGGGAACAGCAACCATTCAGTATTCTTGCCTTGAGAACCACATGAACAGTATGAAAAAGCAAAATGAGAGGATACTGAAAGAGGAACTCCCCAGGTCAGTAGGTACCCAATATGCTACTGGAGATCAGTGGAGAAATAAGCCCAGAAAGAATGAAGGGATGGAACCAAAGCAAAAACAATACCCAGTTGTGGATGGGACTGGTGATAGAAGCAAGGTCTGATGCTGTAAAGAGCAATATTGCATAGGAACCTGGAATGTCAGGTCCATGAATCAAGGCAAATTGGAAGTGGTCAAACAGGAGACGGCAAGAGTGAACGTCAACATTCTAGGAATCAGCGAACTAAAATGGACTGGAATGGGTGAATTCAACTCAGATGACTGTTATATCTACTACTGTGAGCAAGAATCCCTTAGAAGAAATGGAGTAGCCCTCATGGTCAACAAAAGAGTCTGAAAGCAGTACTTGGATGCAATCTGAAAAACGACAGAATGATCTCTGTTTGTTTCCAAGACAAACCATTCAATATTACAGTAATCCAAGCCTATTCCCCAACCAGTAACACTGAAGAAACTGAAGTTGAACGGTTCTATGAAGACCTACAACACCTTTTAGAACTAACACCTAAAAAGATGTCCTTTTCATTATAGGGGACTGGAATGCAAAATTAGGAAGTCAAGAAACACCTGGGGTAACAGGCAAATTTGGCCATGGAATACAGAGTGAAGCAGGGCAAAGGCTAATAGAGTTTTGCCAAGAAAATGCACTGGTCATAGCAAACACCATCTGCCAACAACACAAGAGAAGACTCTACACATGGACATCACCAGATGGTCAACACCAAAATCAGATTGACTATATTCTTTGCAGCCAAAGATGGAGAAGCTCTATATAGTCAGCAAAAACAAGACCGGGAGCTGACTGTGGCTCAGATCATGAACTCCTTATTGCCAAATTCAGACTTAAATTGAAGAAAGTAGGGAAAACCACTAGACATTCAGGTATGACCTAAATTAAATCCCTTATGATTACACAGTGGAATTGAGAAATAGATTTAAGGGCCTAGATCTGACAGATAGAGTGCCTGATGAACTACGGATGGAGGTTTGTGACATTGTACAGGAGACAGGGATGAGGACCATCCCCATGGAAAAGAAATGCAAAAAAGCAAAATGGCTGTCTGGGGAGGCCTTACAAATAGCTGTGAAAAGAAGAGAGGCGAAAAACAAAGGAGAAAAGGAAAGATATAAGCATCTGAATGCAGAGTTTCAAAGAATAGCAAGGAGTGATAAGAAAGCCTTCCTCAGCGATCAATGCAAAGAAATAGAGGAAAACAATAGAATGGGAAAGACTAGAGATCTCTTCAAGAAATTAGAGATACCAAGGGAACATTTCATGCAAAGATGGGCTCGATAAAGGACAGAAATGGTCTGGACCTAACAGAAGCAGAAGATATTAAGAAGAGGTGGCAAGAATACACAGAAGAACTGTACAAAAAAGATCTTCATGAACCAGATAATCACGAAGGTGTGATCACTCACCTAGAGCCAGACATCCTGGAATGTGAAGTCAAATGGGCCTTAGAAAGCATCACTACAAACAAAGCTAGTAGAGGTGATGGAATTCCAGTTGAGCTATTTCAAATCTGAAAGATGATGCTGTGAAAGTGCTGCACTCAGTATGCCAACAAATTTGGAAAACTCAGTAGTGGCCACAGGACTGGAAAAGGTCAGTTTTCATTCCAATCCCAAAGAAAGGCAATGCCAAAGAATGCTCAAACTACCGCACAATTGCACTCATCTCACACACTAGTAAAGTAATGCTCAAAATTCTCCAAGTCAGGCTTCAGCAATACGCGAACCGTGAACTTCCAGATGTTCAAGCTGGTTTTAGAAAAGGCAGAGGAACCAGAGATCTAATCGCCAACATCTGCTGGATCATCAAAAAAGCAAGAGAGTTCCAGAAAAACATCTATTTCTGCTTTATTGACTATGCCAAAGCCTTTAACTGTGTGGATTACAATAAACTATGGAAAATTCTGAAAGAGGTGGAAATACCAGACCACCTGACCTGCCTCTTGAGAAACCTGTATGCAGGTCAGGAAGCAACAGTTAGAACTGGACATGGAAAAACAGACTGGTTCCAAATAGGAAAAGGAGTGCATCAAGGCTGTATATTGTCACCTTACTTATTTAACTTATATGCAGAATACATCATGAGAAACGCTGGGCTGGAAGAAGCACAAGCTGGAACCAAGATTGCTGGGAGAAATATCAGTAACCTCAGATATGCAGATGACACCACCCTTATAACAGAAAGTGAAGAAGAATTAAAAAGCCTGTTGATGACAGTGAAAGAGGAGAGTGAAAAAGTTGGCTTAAAGCTCAACATTCAGAAAACAAAGATCATGGCATCTGGTCCCATCACTTCATGGCAAATAGTTGGGGAAACAGTGGAAATAGTGACAGAGTTTATTTTTTTGGGTTCCAAAATCACTGCAGATGGTGATTGCAGCCATGAAATTAAAAGATGCTTACTCCTTGAAAGGAAAGTTATGACCAGCCTAGACAGCATATTGAAAAGCAGAGACATTACTTTGCCAACAAAGGTCCATTTAGTCAAGTCTATGGTTTTTCCAGTGGTCATGTATGGAGGGGAGAGTTAGACTGTGAAGAAAGCTGAGTGCCGAATAACTGATGCTTTTGAATTGTGGTGTTGGAGAAGACTCTTGAGAGTCCCTCTGACTTCAAGAAGGTCCAACCAGTCCATCCTAAAGGAGATCAGTCCTGGGTGTTCTTTGGAAGGACTGAGGCTAAAGCTGAAACTGCAATTCTTTTGCCACCTGATGCAAAGAGTTGACTCATTTGAAAAGACCCTGATGCTGGGTGGGATTAGGGGCAGGCAGAGAAGGGGATGACAGAGGATGAGATGGCTGGATGGCCTCACCAACTCGATGGACACGAGTCTGAGTAAACTCTGGGAGTTGGTGATGGACAGGGAGGCCTGATGTGCTGTGATTCATGGGGTTGCAAAGAGTCGGATGTGACTGAGTGATTGAACTGAACTGATGGTGTTAGGAAGTGTTCTAATTTCATTCTTTTACACATAGCTGTCTTGTTTTCCCAGCACCATTTATTGAAGAGGCTGTCTTTGCCGCATTGTATATTCTTGCCTCCTTTGTAAAAAAAAAAAAAGGTACCCATGGGTGCATGGGTTTATTTCTGGCTTTTATCTTGTTCCATTGGTCTATATTTCTGTTTTTGTGCCAGGACCATACTGTCTTGATGACTGTAGCTTTGTAGTATAATCTGAATTCAGGAAGGTTGATTACTCCAGCCCCATTCTTCTTTCTCAAGACTGCTTTGGCTATTCAGGAAGGTTGATTACTCTAGCCCCATTCTTCTTTCTCAAGACTGCTTTTGTGTTTCCATATGAGGTGTGAAATTTTTTGTTCTAGTTCTGTGAAAAATGCCATTGGTAATTTGATAGGGATTGCATTGAATCTGTAGATTGCATTTGGTAGTATAGTCATTTTCACAATATTGATTCTTCCTACCTAGGAACATGGAATATCTCTCCATCTATTTATGTCTTCTTTGATTTCTTTCATTAGTGTCTTATAAATTTCTGTGTACAGTTATCTCCTTAGGTAAGTTTATTCCTAAATATTTAATTCTTCTTGTTCCAATGGTGAATGGGATTGAGTCCTTAATTTCTCTTTCTAATTTTTCATTGTTAGTATATAGAAATGCAAGTGATTTCTGTGTATTGATTTTGTATCCTGCAACTTTGCTAAATTCACTGATTGGCTCTAGTAATTTTCTGATACTATCTTTAGGGTTTTCTATGTACAGTATTATGTCATCTGCAGTGAGAGCTTTACTTCTTCTTTTCTGATCTAGATTCCTTTTATTTCTTTTTCTTCTCTGATTGCTGTAGCTAGGACTTCTAGAACTATGTTGAATAAATATGATGAAAGTGGACACTCTGTTTCTGTTCCCAATCTTAGGGGGAATGATTTCAGTTTTTCACCATTGAGAATAATGTTTGCTGTAGGCTTCTCATATATGGCCTTTACTATGTTGAGGTAGCTTCCTTCTGTGCCCATTTTATGGGAAGATTTTTAATCATAAATGGGTGCTAAATTTTGTCAAAGGTTTTTTCTGCATCTATTGAGATTATCATATGGTTTTTATCTTTCAATTTGTTAATATGGTGTACCACATTGATTACTTTGTGTATATTGAAGAATTCTTGCATCCCTGGAATAAACCCAACTTGATTATGGTGTATGAGCTTTTTGATGTGTTGCTGAATTCTGTTTGCTAAAATTTTGTGGAGAATTTTTGCATCTATATTCATCAGTGATATTGGCCTGTAGTTTACTTTTCTTTCTGTTGTCTTTCTCTGGTTTTGGTATCAGGGTGATGGCGACCTTGCAGAATGACTTTGGAAGAATTCCTTCTTCTGCAATTAAAAAAAAATTTTTTTTGAAGGATAGGCAATAGCTCTTCTCTAAATGTTTGATAGAATTCTGCTGTGAAGCCATCTGGTCCTGGGCTTTTGTTTTTTGGGAGATTTTTTGATCACAGCTTCAATTTCATTGCTTGTAATTGGGCTGTTCAAAATTTCTATTCCTTCCAGGTTCAGTCTTGGAAGATTGAACTTTTCTAGGAATCTGTCTGTTTCTCCCAGGATATCCATTTTGTTGCCATATAGCTGTTTATAATAGTCTCTTATAATCCTTCATGGTCCACTGGAAAAGGGAACGGCAACTATTCAGTATTCTTGCCTTGAGAACCACATGAACAGTATGAAAAGGCAAAAAGATAGGACACTGAAAGAGGAACTCCCCAGGTCAGTAAGTGCCCAATATGTTACTGAAGATCAGTGGAGAAATAACTCCAGAAAGAATGAAGAGATGGAGCCAAAACAAGAACAGCACCCAGTTGTGGATGGGACTGGTGATGGAAGCAAAGTCTGGTGCTGTAAAGAGCAATATTGCATAGGAACCTGGAATGTTAGGTCCATGAATCAAGGCAAATTGGAAGTGGTCAAACAGGAGATGGCAAGAGTGAACATCGACATTCTAGGAATCAGCGAACTAAAATGGACTGGAATGGGTAAATTTAACTCAGATGACCATTATATCTACTACTGTGAGCAAAGAATCCCTTAGAATTGGAGTAGCCCTCATAGTCAACAAAAGAGTACAAAATGCAGTACTTGGATACAATCTCAAAAATGGCAGAATGATCTCTGTTCATTTCCAAGGCAAATTATTCAATATCACAGTAATCCAAGTCTATGCCCCAACTAGTAATGCTGAACACCTACAAGACCTTCTAGAATTAACAGCCAAAAAAGTTGTCCTTTCCATTACAGGGGATTGGAATGCAAAAGTAGGAAGTCAAGAAATACCTGGAGTAACAGGCAAATCTGGCCTTGGAGTCCAGAATGAAGCAGGGCAAAGGCTAATAGTTTTGCCAAGAGAACGCACTGGTCATAGCAAACACCTTCTTCCAACAACACAAGAGTAGACTCTACACGTGGACATCACCCGATGGTCAGTACCGAAATCAGATTGATTATATTCTTTGCAGGCAAATTGCTTCTCGGCCTTTTGGCTGAGATTGCAGATGGTAAGGCGTCTGTCTACGATGTGGGAGACTCGGGTTTGATCCCTGGGTCGGGAAGATTCCTTGGAGAAGGAAATGGCAATCCACTCCAGTACTATTGCCTGGAAAATCCCATGAACAGAGGAGCCTGGTAGGCTACAGTCCATGGGGTCGCAAAGAGTCAGACACGACTGAGCAACTTCACGTTCACGTTCACAATCAGCAAAAACAAGACAAGGAACTGACTGTGACTCAGATCATGAACTCATTGCCAAATTCAGACTTAAATTGAAGAAAGTAGGGAAAGCCATTAGACCATTCAGATATGACCTAAATCAAATCCCTTATGATTATACAGTGGAAGTGACAAATAGATTCAAGGGACTAGATCTGACAGACAGAATGCCTGAAGAGCTATGGACAGAGGTTCATTACATTGTACAGGAGGCAGTGATCAAGACCATGCCCAAGAAAAAGAAATGCAAAAAGGCAAAATGGTTGTATGAGGAGGCCTTAAAAATAGCTATGAAAAGAAAAGAAGTGAAAAGCAAAGGAGAAAAGGCAAGATATACCCATTTGAATGCAGAGTTCCAAAGAAATAGCAAGGAGAGATAAGAAAGCCTTCCTCAGTGATCAATGCAGAGAAACAGAGGAAAATAATAGAATGGGAAAGACTAGAAATCTCGTCTAGAAAATTAGAGATACCAAGGGAACATTTCATGCAAAGATGAGCACAATAAAGGACAGAAATGGTAGGGACCTAACAGAAGCAGAAGATATTAAGAAGAGGAGGAAAGAATACACAGAAGAATTGTACAAAAAAGATCTTCATGACCCATATAATCACGATGGTGTGATCACTCACCCAGAACCAGACATCCTGGAATGAGAAGTCAAATGGGCCTTAGGAAGCATCACTACGAGCAAAGCTAGTGGAGGTGACGGAATTCCAGCTGAGCTATTTCAAATCCTAAAAAATGATGCTGTGAAAGTGCTGCACTCAATATGCCAGCAAATCTGTAAAACTCAGCAGTGGCCACAGGACTGGAAAAGGTCAATTTTCATTCCAATCCCAAAGAAAGGCAATGCCAAAGAATGCTCAAACTACCACACAATTGCACTTGTTTCACATGCTAGCAAAGTAATGCTCAAAATTCTCCAAGCCAGGCTTCAACAGTATGTGAACTGTGAACTTCCAGATGTTCAAGCTGGATTTAGAAAAGGCAGAGGAAACAGAGATCAAATTGCCAACATCCTCTGGATCATCGAAAAAGCTAAAGAGTTCCAGAAAAACATCTACTTCTGCTTTATTGACTACATTAAAGTCTTTGACTCTGTGGATCAGAAGAAAATATGGAAAATTCTTAAAGAGATGGGAATGCCAGACCACCTTACTTGCCTCCTGAGAAATCTGTATGCAGGTCAAGAAGCAACAGTTAGAACTAGACATGGAACAACAGACTGGTTCCAAATTGGGAAAGGAGTATGTTAAGGCTGTATTTTGTCACCTTACTTATTTAACTTCTATGCAGAGTACATCATGAGAAATGCTGGGCTGGATGAAGCACAAGCTGGAATCAAGATTGCCGGGAGAAATACCAATAATCTCAGGTATACAGATGACCACTCTTTTGGCAGAAAGTGAAAGAGAACTAAAGAGCCTCTCGATGAAAGTGAAAGAGGAGTGGAAAAGTTGTTAAAACTCAACATTCAGAAAAGTAAGATCATGGCATTTGGTCCCATCCTTTCATGGCAAATATATGGGGAAACAGTGGAAATAGTGACAGACTTTATGTTTTGGGGCTCCAAAATCACTGCAGATGATGACTGCAGCCATGAAATTAAAAGATGCTTGCTCCTTGGAAGAAAAGTTATGACCAACCTAGACAGCATATTCAAAAGCAGAGACATTACTTTGTGAACAAAGGTCTGTCTACTCAAAGCTATGGTTTTTCCAATAGTCATGGATGGATGTGAGAGTTGGACTATAAAGAAAGCTGAGAGCTGAAGAATTGATGCTTTTGAACTGTGGTGTTGGAGAAGACTCTTGAAAGTCCCTTGGACTGCAAGGAGATCCAACCAGTCCATCCTAAAGGAAATCAGTCCTGAATATTCATTGGAAGGACTGATCCTGAAGCTGAAACTCCAATACTTTGTCCACCTGATGTGAAAAACTGACTCATTTGAAAAGACCTTGATGCTGGGAAAGATTGAAGGCAGGAGAGGAAGGGGACAACAGAGGATGTGATGGCTGGATGGCATCACTGACTCGATGGACATGAGTTTGAGTAAACTCTGGGAGTTGGTGATGGACAGGGAAGGCTGGCATGCTGTAGTCCATGGGGTCGCAAAGAGTCGGACACGACTGAGCAACTGAACTGAACTGAATTCTTCGTATTTCTGCATTGTCTGTTGTAACCTCTCATTTTTCATTTCTAATTTTGTTGATTTGATCCTTCTCTAGGAAGGGGGCTTTGAGGGAGATGATTAGGTCATGAGGGTGAAGCCCTCATGAATGGGATTAGTGCCCTTATAGGAGAGACTCCCAGAGAATTCTCTTGCTCATTCTGCCATGTGAGGATACAGTGAGAAGGTAGCCATCTTTGAACTAGAAAGCAGGTTTACACCAGACATCAAATCTGCTGGTACCTTGATCTTGGACTTTATAGACCCCAGATTTGTGAGAAATAAATGTTGTTTAAGCCTCTCATTCTATAGAAATTTGTCAGCAGTCCAAAGTGACTAAGTCACCAGATATGATTATAGCCAATGAATGGCTGTACCTTTCATGGTTTTTCCTAGATGTTTAATTGAGGTTTTACTGCCACTCATGCTGATCTGCAAGGGAATCTTTTAATATCAGTATAGAGTACACTGTCCTTGGACCACCTACATCAGGATCTCCAGGCACTTTTGTTAAATGTGCACATTCCTGATCTCCAACCCAGAAATGCTGAATTACAATAGAAGTGAAGAGGGGTGCAAGAAACCGCTTCAAACACAGATCCTCCAGGGTTTTCAGGCACCTAATACTTGAGAATCACTACAGTAAAGAAAGCTGAGCACAAAGAATTGATGATTTTGGACTGTGGTGTTGGAGAAGACTCTTGAGAGTCCCTTGGACTGCAAGGAGATCCAACCAGTCCATCCTAAAGGAGATTGGTCCTGGGTGTTCATTGGAAGGACTGATATTGAAGCTGAAATTCCAATACTTTTGCTACCTGATGTGAAGAACCAACTCATTGGAAAAGATCCTGATGCTGGAAAGATTGAAGGCGGGAGGAGAAGGGGAAGACAGAGGATGAGATGGTTGGATGGCATCACTGACTCAATGGACATGAGTTTGAGTGAACTTGGGGAGTTGGTGATGGACAGGGAAGCCTGGAGTGCTGCAGTCCATGTTGTTGCAAAGAGTCGGACATGACTGAGCAACTGAACTGAACTGAAGTGAAAGTAAACATTTTCTACCTACTGACCTTCGTTTCCTGTGTCTGCTGCCTCCTCTCAGCCTTGTTGGGAGGCTAAAATGGAAGACAGTTACATATATCCTCTGGGAACCCCTCTGAATTCCTAGGCAGAGGGATACCTCTATGCCTATTAAAGCCTGCAATTCACATTCTCAAATACTTTGAGAACATGTAAAAAATCTTATTGTATCATTCAGCTTCAGTATCAGTCCTTCCAATGAACACCCAGGACCAACCTCCCAGAGTAATGAATGCACAGCTCAATTAATAAACAAAAATAAGTCACTATTTTACTGGAGTGATTTCTTTGCCTCCTCTGGGGTAAGTATCATTTCTTGGCCATCTTTTTAGCTGCACCCCTAATAAAACATCTGGGATTTAGCAGTGCTCTTTAAATGTTTGCTGCATAAATCAATGTTTGGTGTCATGCCTGTACTTGGGAGACCTCAGACAAACCTAGAGAGCACATTAAAAATCAGAGACATCACTTTGCCAACAATGGTTCATAAAACCAAAGCTATGGTTTTTCCAGTAGTCATGTATGGATATGAGAGTTGGACCATAAAGGAGGCTGAGCACTGAAGAATTGATGCTTTTGAACCGTGGTGCTGGGGAAGACTCTTGGTATCTTGGACAGCAAGGAGATCAAACCAGTCAATCCTAAAGGAAATCAACCCTGAATATTCATTGGAAAGACTGATGCTGAAGCTGAAGCTCCAATACATTGGCCACCTGATACGAAGAGCAGACTCATTGGAAAAGACCCTGATGCTGGGAAAGATTGAGGGCAGGAGGAGAAGGGGACAACAAAGGATGAGATGGTTGGATGGCATCACCAATTCAACGGACATGAGTTTGAGCAAACTCTGGGAGATAGTGAAGGACAGGGAAGCCTGGAGTGCTGCAGTCCATGGGGTCACGCAGAGTCAGACACAACTGAGTGGTTGAGTAACTGTGCTGCTGCACCGACATAAGCAAATCAAAATCTAAGCCTATAAGCATCTCAGGTTTAGGAAAGAGAAAGCTAAGGGCAACCAATCACAGCCAACCTGGGTTTAAGCTACAGCCAATCAAGAATTTCCTTACTTTGCTTCCACTTTTTCCCTGTAAAAGATTTGCCCCAGCTCCCTTTAGGGAGCACTTCTAACCACTTCCCCTTTGGCTTAAATAAATTCCTAAAATTTTAGTTTGCCTCAGTTTATCTTTTAATGGGACTCAGAGCCAAGTTTCTTTATTTCAAAGATCTATTTATTATTTAGTTAGTTAGTTATTTACCTACTTTTTCTCTTTTTTTTTTTGCTGTGGTGGGTCTTTGTTGCTGCACACAAGTTTTGTCTGGAATGCAACTCTACTTGCGGATGCACGGACTTCTCATTTGGTGGCTTCTCGTTTCAGAGCACGGACTCTAGGCATGTGGGTTTCAGTAGCTGGAGCATGTGGGCTTGGTAGCTGTGGCACATGCTCTGTGGCATGTGGGGTCCTCCTGGACCAGGGATGGATCTGGTGTCTCTTGCATTGCAAGGCAAATTCTCAACCACTAGGGAAGCATCCAGAGCCGTTTCTTAATATTGATGGTTAAAAGCACCTCTGCTAATGCTGACTCATAAGAAAGAATTTGATGTTGTGAGGACTGAGATATGCCTCAAACAACTGAAGCTGGAACTAGCAACTTATTTTATTTCGTTTTTACTCTTTGGCTGTGCTGCACAGCTTGTGGGATCTCAGTTCCCCCACCAGGGACTGAACTTAAGGCCACAGCAGTGAAAGCATGGAGTTGCAAACCATTAGACCAGTTGGCAACTCCCTGGAACTAGCAGTTTAGACCAAACCTATCAGACTGTTTCTACCTCCCTTTCTCCCAAATTCTTTCTGAACCTCATGCCATCTACCTGGATCTGGCCATCAAAGCTCAAGAAATGCCTGGCTTGTATTCCTGCTTTTATAAGCCCAAGTGCCTTCCAAACGTAAATCCTTTGACAGTTTGGCTTTAAATGCTTAAAACAAATTTATTAGAAAATTGTGGTGTCATTAATATTTATATAAACCAAAGTTCACGCTAAAGTCAACTTATCATATCTGGCTTTTGGCTTTTCAGGTGTTGATTGTGTGCTTTTAGATGGTTAGTCAAGCATGAACTTGCAAGCTAATGGTGTTTCCATGTCCACACCAACACTGTGGTGCTGGCTGGGACCTTCCAAATGTGTGCTTAGTGTGTCTGTGCTAATGATTTATGAATCAGAATTATTTACCATCTGATCCAAAGCAAAGTACTGAAATCTATCAAGGGTGATCTATGGCCTGAGAGCACACTGGCAGGGAGAGGCAATTATTCTCTCGACTGGGAGGACAGGTGGGAAGAGAAAGGATCTGTGGTTTCAGTGCACAACAACTTGTGCCTGTGACAAAACCATGCAAAGAATGGCTCCCTTAATCCCATTCAGTCTATGAGACATTTTAAAGCCTGCAATTCACATTCTCAAATACTTTGAGAACATGTAAACAATCTTATTGTATTATTCAGCAGAAGGTGCACTTAAAATGGAGATGGGCATAGAAAGAATACCATGGAGATTAATGGCATTGTATAATTTTCCAAGATTTTGCTGAAGATTAAAACATGCTTGAAACATGTCTTCTGTGAAAGCTCCAAAACATGTTATGTTCTTTCATGAATTCTTTTTAGGCACATGGTGCTAGAGAAGACTCTTGGGAGTCCCTTGGACTACAAGGAGACCAAACCAGTCAATCCTAAAAGAAATCATCCATGAGCCATGACATTAAAATACGCTTGGTCCTTGGAAGGAAAGCTATACAAACCTAGACAGCATATAAAAAACTAAAGACATCACTTTCCTGACAAATGTCTGTATACTCAAAGTTATGGTTTTTCCATTAGTCATGTATGGATGTAAGAGCTGGACTAGGAAGAAGGCTGAGCGCCGCAGAATTGATGCTTTCAAATTGTGGTGCTGGAGAAGACTCTTGAGAGTCCCTTGGATAGCAAGGAGATCAAATCAGTCAATCCTAAAGGGAACATGAGAGTGAAAGTGGCTCAGTCATGTCTGACTCTTTGTGACCCCATGGAGTTCTCCAGGCCAGAATACTGGAGAGTAGCCATTCCCTGAAATCAACCCTTAATATTCATTGGAAAGACTGATGCTGAAGCTGAAGTTCCAATACTTTGGCCACCTGATGCAAAGAGCCAACTCATTGGAAAAGTCCCTGATGCTGCGAAAGACTGAAGGCAAAAGGAGAGGCAAGCAGCCGAGGATGAGGCGGTTATATAGCATCACTGACTCAATGGACGTGAATATGAGCAAACTCTGGGAGAC
Source organism: Oryx dammah (assembly GCF_014754425.2). NCBI lineage: Eukaryota > Metazoa > Chordata > Mammalia > Artiodactyla > Bovidae > Oryx > Oryx dammah. The sequence continues at coordinate 33,046,280 of NW_024070198.1, read as the reverse complement.
AGTGGAGGACAGAGTAGCCTGGTGTGCTGCAGTCCATGGGGTCACAAAGTGTTGGACACGACTTAGTGATCAAAAAACAGAAAAATATTATGAAACTCCAGCTTCAGGGCACAGGGGAAGGTGTAAACAAGTCATCCTTGCCGTCAAAACTGAGTTTCTCAAACTGTCACATGCATGTGGACCCCTGGGGCTCTGGGTTAAAATTTAAGTTCTTGTTGAACATGTCTGGGGCAGGGCCTGGGATTCTGCATTTCTGACAAGCCCCCAGGGGATGTGGATGTTGTAGGGCACAGACATTGTATTTACAAGGCAAAAACATTTATAAGGCAAAACAGTGTAAAAGAACCTTTTGACCTTGCACATTTTTGCAAAGAACTCTGAAGTTCTTTGCAGAACTCTAAAGGATAACTTTCCTTCAGAAATGCGTGCTACCTGGGGCTACTGTTCTTTGTGTCCCTGCCTAAAGATCAGATGCACTGCTGCTGCTTTAAATTGGTGACCACCACAGCTTCTCACCTGTCCAGACATCTGATGGAAAAGAACCTGCCAGATGGAAAGCCAGACAGAAGGGTGTTTCTAGGAAGTCAAGAGGCAATCCTCGGTGCCCAGAATATCTAGACCAAAGATTTCGGGTGATGCACTGCAAGGCTGGACAAGTGTCCATGTCCTTTCAGTGAACATTATCTTCTTTCTTGGTTTCCTTGAGGTCTTAAACCATGCTGAATACACTGCATCCTAGTAGAGAGACCTATTTTGGGCAATTTACAAATATCATCAGCTTCTGATGGTTTATGGAAGTTTGCTCAGAGGAAAAAGCTCAGGGCAGAGCCTAAAGCTGGTACTTAAAATAGGCCAGTGGCATCTTGAGAAAAAGCAAATAGAAACCCAGACTTGAGCCTATGTTGCCAAGGGAAGCATCTTCCTCATAGACGTCAGCACTCTGCTTGTTATTTTTGCAAGGAGGAAGCTCGGACTCTAAGTAACAATAACCAGGAATGTGTATTCACCAGGATTGAGTTCTCCTTAAGAGTAATTTTTCATCAGAATTTCAGATTATAAAGAGATCAAAAAGTTTAAGAATGGAGATGGGTATGAATACATAAACAACTTGAGATAGGATCTTGGTAAATGAGAGCATCTACCCCATGACGTACTCCAAGACAAAGGCTATTTTCTAACGGTGATTTATATCTTGGGACTAAGAAGCATGAGGTAATATTCATAATTTATAAACTTAATACCTATGACTGCTCAGAGAACTAAAAAAAAAAAAAATTAATGCTGACATTAATGCTGATCACGTCTGCTTATTTAATGAAGATTACAAGGCAAATAACTAGAGTGCTATGATATTTACTTCAAATTACAATGCACTTGGGCATTCTAACATAGGGAACTTTAATAGGATGGCCTATTTCCCAAAGAACAGCCAGTGAATTCTGAGAACAGTGGGGTAGATGGTTGTTGATTGTCTTGATTCATGTTCACCACTTACGTTGTGAACATTTGGTATATTTTAGATGGCAGGAAACCAGGGACAGGTCTAAGAAACTGGCCTTAAATTAGTTCTTTCATTGAAAGAAGATACTTTTACACGATCTGATTTTGTTGCCAGATTAATAAATGCCAGTCCATCACAAATAGTTTTACAGGTTCATTAGCCGTTTATGTGAAAATTTGCAGCTTCCTAAGTGATTATTTACTTGTTGTTTTATTAGTGTCCTAGCTTCAAAAGAAATCATGGAATTACGTTTTGTGTTGAGGTCAAGTCATAGGGTCAGTTCTTATCCTGTTTTCTCATTTTCCAACTGCCATAAAAAAAGAAACAAACAAAAACTTCAAAAGGAAAGCAAACTGAGCAGATTAGGAATTAAACAACCACATTTTAATCAATAAATATAAACACTTGTTAACAAGTTACTAGGCAAAATAAAACAGTACTTATCAAGAATTCAAAAGAGAACATCACCTTGAAAACACAGGGCAAACATTTTCACCATAAACCTTTCTCCACTTAGAGAATTAGAGGTAACAAAAATTTACTCAGAATAAGGCTTGGGATAACCTAAAAAGTTCCAGGTAGATTATTAAGCTAAAACAGATGATTTTGCACATAGCAGGTAATACACAGATTGTCTGACAACTCAATGAATAAATGACTGAATGGATGAATCGCTGAACACAGGGAATAGAATTCCTTCTGTTCACATTGTGAGCCAGGCCTGTAACCATTTCTCGTTCCTTCTCTGCCTCACTATGCCTGGCTAGGCTCTGTATTGCAGGAAATCACACTCCCAAGGACCGTTGCCAGATGGCTTCCGGTAGAGCTGGAAGGGTAAGGTGTTGAAGGAAGACTACAGGGCAGGAGGAGAGGTGGAAAAAATCAGGAATTTTTCCAGGTCTGACTCATCTGGTGTTGCTTCATCTTGGGCAGTGGCTTTGTCCGTGCCATTGCTTCATTTCCTACAACTCCCGGGTGGTCCAGCTCCCACCAGGCAGCCCCACCATGGTTCCAGCTCCTGTGCAGGATCCCAGTTTCCAGACTTAAGGAACCACACCTCCTCATAACCCTAAGCATGTGCACGTCAAGTCACCTCTGTCGTGTCTGACTCTGTGACTCTGTGGCCTATAGCCCACCAGGCTCCTCTGTTCATGGGATTCTCCAGGCAAGAATACTGGAGTGGGTTGCTATGCTCTCCTCCAGGGGAACCTTCCTGACCCAGGGATCTTACCTCTCCTGCACTGGCAGGCGGGTTCTTCATCACTAGTGCCACCTGGGTTACAGCTTCCTTTCATTTATCTTATCTTTCATCATCTACGTATGTCAATTTCCTCTATTAAATTCCCTCTACTGAAATACCTAGAATGGTTTCCGTTTTCTTGACTGGATCCTGACTACTACATATTAGAATCATTTTATTCCCCCCCCCCCTTAACATATCTGGGAATTTTTGCACAAGAATCTTCCCTAAGTCAATGAAAAATTCACTCAAACCACATTCGATATTCCACTTTCTGCAATACAGGCGAATGAATATTCCTTTGGCTGTTTTTTGTCAAGGACTCTCTTTGCCAGGTACGAATATGACTCTGACAGTCTACCAAAGTCACCACCAGTCATGGTGGACACAGTCAAAAGTCATCTGCAGAGGTCATTTTTGTTGTATGTACTAAGTGCAACAACAAGGAGAAAGACAAACAAAATGAATCTTAAGAGAAAAAGTCATCAAATGGATAACAATGTAAAAAAAAAAGTCTCTGAAAAGTCAGAGACCGTAAGACAGCACCATAGAGTTTCTTTCCCGTTGAATCAATAATTTTCCTGAAATTAAAATCTTTTAGAATTTCTGGATCTTTTAAGAGCATTACCAAAAAAAATTTTCTGATTCATCAACAAATGATCTGTAGCTTCTCAGCTGGAATGCACCCCTGGAATGAATTATCTTCAGAAGTAGAGTTCCTTGGTGAGCATGGAGACCACACATGGAATCTGCTTCTTCTCGTGGAAGCGTGGGTCATCAGACTGGGATTCAAAGTGCCTGGCCACCCTGTCATTCACCCGGGTGAGGATCTGCAAGATCTCCAGGCTCTTCCCATGCTCATTCAGGATGGAGCAGAGGGCCTGCACAAACCAGGAGCCACTCCCTGGGTTCCTCCATGAATAATAGCCTTCAGTGGGAGAAGAGAAAGGAGATGAAGTCAGCTGACCTGGCTGCTGCTTTGCTCACTACCCAGAAGGAGCTGTTTGTGACTGGGGCCTTCACATGTGCTCTTCTGAAATGACAGCAGTCCCCACTTACCCATACTGGATAGGTGTCCTCCAAACTCTGTACTACAGGGAATCATTCTAAAACACAGATCTCATGTTGTCCGTGAGAAACGGAATATTTCCTGCTCAGTAAACGAGGATGTCATAGTCATCAGTGACTGCAGCTCTCCGATGTAAGCTGGTGAGCCCAAAGGGCACTCAGGAAGGAGAAGAATCCCTGTGATCTAGCAGCCATCAGACTGCAGCCACTCCTGATGGTGAGCTTCAAGGGAGCTCAGGCTGTGAAAAACACAGGATACTGGCCCCAGTAGTTGATGCAGACGAAAGCAGTGATTTCAGGCAGTTCAGACGCTTGCATCTTCCCATACTTAGAGAAGCATTAGATTAATTTGGGTTATCTGGTTTTCTTTAATTAACAATAGCCTTTTGATGTTCAAACTACCTGCCCTTTTGTTGCAAAACTTCTATATAACCTGGCTCCTTCCCTTGTCTCCTTGGAGTTCTTCCAAGATTACCTGAGATGCTATCTCCAGGGCTTAAGTCCTAAAAATTTCCATGTAATCAAACATAACTCTCAAGTTTTAGGTTGTGAATATTTTTTAAGTTGACATCACTCTCTCACCTAAAATGGTTCCTTCTATATGAGGGTGAAATTTAGGCTGCTTAGCACATCCTGCAGGGCCCACCACAACTGGGTCCCCATTTCCCTGTCTAGGATTGAACCTTGTTCATGCCCAGTCCTGCAGTCCATGGGGTCATGAACAGTTGGACACAACTTGGCTAATGAACAACAACAACAACATGCCCAGTCATACCCCATGCTACGGCCTCTCTCCCCTCCCTGGGCCACGTCAATGAAGAGGCAGTGGTCTACAAGCTAGGGTAGCAGCTCTCATCAGAAGCCACAATGCCTGGCACCTTGATCTCAACCTCCAGAACTGTGAAAAATGAACTTCTGCTCCCTAGCCTGTGGACTTATGTTAGAGCTGCCTGAAAAGACTAACACACCCTGTGGTCCGGCTCTTGAGTTTTACCAATGCACTGAGCCACCTGCCCCTGGCACTCTGTCTGATAAGCCATTTCAACCTTCCTCCTGTTATTTGATTTTTTAAGACTTGGTTATAGAAGTTCTTTCTTCGGAAGCCTCTCTCACCTGCCTCCCCAGAAGTCACCCTTAGAGTTCACCCTTCTTCCTTCAGTTCTGCCAGACCTGGCTTAGGGCCCCTCCAACTCGACTGACAGGTTGGATCATACAACTATATGCTCTTATGACTCTGCCTTCCTCTCAAGGGCAGGAACCAAATTTCTTTTTTACAGGATTCTTAAAACTGGGAAGTTTTCATTCTCACAAAATCCCATCTGTACATCTTGCCAGAGCTGGTTTTCCAAACACAACAGCCAACTTACTGTAACCAGTACTTCTATACCAAGCACTGGACAACCTACTATCATGGGTGGGAGAAGTCTGAGTGATGGTTTTTACCCCAAACAATGGAGCTTCACTGAACTTGCTCAGGCAAACCCAAACAAGAGGGAGGCTTGCTTGCTGCTGGCATTTCTGGTGCTTGTTTACAGGCTTGTTTAAAGGAATCCTGGTCTGAGCTATATAACTCTATTATGTATGAAAATCTCTATAGGACCTTGGGCAGGTCACTTAAACTTACTCAAGCTCAATTTGTTTTTCTATCTGTAAAATGAGGACAGAAGTAACACCTTTCCTAACTACTACACAATTATTTCAGGGTAAAAGACATGAAAAACACTCAGTAAATAGGTACCATAGGCATGCTTGTTCTTATAATTGCCAATAATAATAATCATCATAAATGAGAGAATTCAGCTTTCTTTTGGAGAGAAAAGTGTCTATATCCCCATGGTAAGCAGAACAGTGGCCCTCAGAAATGCTCATGCCATAAAGCAGGGGTCCTCAGGATCTAATGCCTGATGACCTGAGGTGGAGCTGATGTAATAATCATAGAAATAAAGTGCACAATACATGTAATGTGCTTGACTCATCTGGAAACCATCCACCCCCACCCTGGTCCATGGAAAACCTATTTTCCATGAATCATGTCCCTGGTGCCAAAAAGGTGGGAACTTCACAGATGGGGCTGAGGTCAAGGAAACAAGATGGAGAAATTATCCTGGGATTATCCAGACGGGACTAATCTAACCCCAGGAGCCCTTACAAAAGGGTCAGAGAGAACAACGTAAGGATGGAAGGAGGGTCAGGTATGAGGCTGCCGGCTTTGAAGCTGGGGGAAGGGGGCCACAGGCCAAGGAATGCAGGCAGTTCTCAACATGCTGGGAAAGCAAGGCTGTGGATTTGCGCCCCCTACAGTCTCTAGAGGGAACTGCTGTCCATTCTGGAATTCTGACCTGCAAAACTGTAAGAGGATACATTTGTGTGGGTTCAGCCACCATGTTTGGCGCGATTTATCACTGCAGCAATAGGAAACTAACACAGCTCCAAGTCTCCATTTCGAAAGTGGGATGCACAGTGTGGTTAGCAGCCAAGGGACTTGATACCTGGAACAGTGGAATAGGCAAAGAGAAAGTCGGCTTCAACTGGGATCTTATATCGGGGATTAGCATCAGTGTCATTGATCGGTCCTGAGTCGGCCTGGATCCCGTCATCGAGCTCTGTCCCCCGGCAAGCCTAAAATCAAAGCAGAGATGGCTGCATGAAGCTGAGAATAGGAACACGTGTGTTATTCACAGCTGTATCCCAATGCAGTCCTAGAACTGTGCTTGGCATGTACCAACAACACAATGATGTCCAAGATAATCTGAAGATGTGTTGAATTAGTAAGCAGAGCAAATAAAAAGACTATAATGTCTTAAACTCAGATAATTTGTGATCCAATGCAAATATAGATGCCAAGCATTAGAGGTAGAAAAATACAACCTAAATTTGCATACCCCAATGGAAACAGCATGTAGAGTTGTAAAAAATGATACAAGCCAAGTCACTCTGTAATCTTTTTTCATTTCTATTGACTTCTTTTTTTAAAATTATTTTCATAAAGAAAATTAATTTATTTGTCTGTGCTGGGTCTTAGCTGCAGCTTAGTTGCACTTAGTTATGACATGTGGGATCCAGTTCCCCGACCAGGGATTGAACCTGGGCCCCTGGCATTGGGAGTGCAGAGTCTTAGCCACTGGACTACCAGGGAAGTCTCTCTATAGACTCCGCAAAGGGATTACCTGAATGAAGAAGAGTTTGGGTTTCTCTAACAGGGTTTTGCATCGATCCCCCCTAAAATGGGCTGTTAAATCCTTTATTGCTGTCTTGCCATCTGTTCCATAAATTAAATTTTCTTCTCCATGGCTTAATAAGATGCAGGCGAAGCAGGCTGAATTTCTGTGGTCTTCTTCAGAAGCTGCAAGCCATCGAAACATTGAAAAGTTAAAATATGACTCCTGGGTGTGGGACCTCAGAGGTACTATTCCCTTCCAGTCTGGCAGCTGCCACTGACGAAGAGGGACAGGCAGAGGGTGGAGGAGCACCCCTGTATGACCCTGAGGAGAGGTTAGAGGGAGAATTCTAGAATTCCCACTGAGTCTGAAACCAGAACGAGGCTGCCTCACGTGGAAGAGAATCCCACAGGCAAGCGGGCTTCAGGCAGCTCCTGGGACAGCATATTGGGCTGCTAAAGGCTGGGGCCTTGGTTAGGTCTGTGACATTGGGCAAGCTGCTTAACCATTTTGTGTCTTGGTTTTCTTGTCTGTAAAATGGAGCTATCCATTAAATGGGTTGATATTTGCAAAGCAGACCACATGAGTATCAAGCAAGTATTTGTTAAAGAAAATAAAACATGCTAGGTGAAACAAGACACTGACTGAAGCAAAGATGCTCTATGATTTCACGTATATGAGGTTCTTAGGGTAATCAGGTTCACCAAGGCAGAAGCAGAATGGTGGTTACCAGGGGTTGAGGGGATGGGAAGTGGGGCCTTAGGGTTTAATGGGGACAGAGTTTCAGTTGTGCAAGATGAAAAGAGTTCTTCTGGAGGTGGGTGGTGGTGGTTGCCAAACAAGGTGAATGTATTACTTTTACTGAAAAGAAAAGAAAGAAAGAAAGTGTTAGTCGCTCAGCTGTGTCCAACTCTTTGAGATCCCGTGAACTGTAGCCCACCAGGTTCCTCTGTCCACAGGATTCTTCAGGCAAGAATACTGGAGTGGCTTGCTACGCCCTCCTCCAGGGGATCTTCCCGACCAGGAGATCCGATCAAATGTGGATCTCTTACCTCTCTCCTGCATTGGCAGGCGGGTTCTTTACCACTAGCGCCACCTGGGAAGCCCCAGTAAGTTGGCTTAGCTTGATCTCATCTAAGATTCCACGGTTCTAACTAACTAGCCAACTAGAACTATGTACTATAACCTTTCTTCTTCTCTTCTCTTCATCAGTGATGAGAGAAGAGTAAGATTTAGAATTTCTTAATTCCCTGGCAGTCAAGTGGTTAGGACTCCATGCTCTCACTGCTGAGGGCCTGGGTTTGATTCCTGGTTGGGGAGCTAAAATTCCACAAGCTGTGATGTGGCCAAAAAAATAATAGTAGTAAAAGAATTTCCTGAACACCTACTGCAGCAGTGATCTAGGTACTTTGCCCGAGCTACCTTACTTAATCTCTACAAGAGCCCCTTGAAGTAGGCCTCATTTATTTTTATTTCACTGATAAAAAATGGCATCTCAGAGACGTCCTAGAACTTTGCCCTGTCAAGAAAAATCACCACGTTACTATTTCAATAGGACGATAAATGAGAATTCTGTGATCCTGACATGACCTGGGCTTAGGTGGTAAAATCTGCTTTTTTAAAAATATTTATTTTTATTTACTTATTTGGCTGTGTGGAATCCTAGTAGCAGCATGTGGAACTTCAATCTTCCTTGTGGAATGTGGGAACTTTTTAGTTGTGGCATAAGAAGTCTTAGTTGTGGCATGTGGGAAATAATTCCCTGACCAGGGATTGAACCTGGGCCCCCTGCATTGGGAGCATGCAGTCTTAAGCCACCTGACCGCCAGGGAAGTCCCAGTATAACTCACTTTTCATAAGAACAGAAACTACCATTGGGACAAGTCTTTACATCTGTATAGGGCATTACCCTTCTCAAATCATGCTCACAAGCTTTCCCTCAGCTAACGCTAATTGCAACCCCAAGAAGCAGGACTTGCTGTATCATGATCCACATTTCAGGAAAGCAAAAAACCAGGAGGGCATAGACACCCTGCCTTGCTCACCCTTGGACTGCTCAAACTTGGACTAGACCCCAAACGTGTACTTGTGATTTCCAGTCCGCTCTACCGTGTGGCCTACTAGGGTACGGAAGGTCGGCTCTTAAGATCCTTGTTTGAAGAAGTAAGGAAAAGATCCCTGGTTTTTAAAAATGTAAGAGATGGGTACTTAAGAGAGAGCGTTATAAGGTGGGAGGAGGGATCTTTTTCTTGTTTAGCTGCACATCTAAGAAAAGCAGCAGTGGTTGAAACTGTCTACCCTCTGCCCATGGGTCACTGTCTAACAGGTTGGGAGGGTGTTACTTTCAATTATTTGCCCTAAATGTGAGAATATCATAGGTAGCTTCCACTAGATAGGTGTGGGGTAATAGAAAACATAATTGTTCTGGAACTAGTTAATACTTGGATTTTGGTTCTGCTCCTCCTAACTGCCTTCAGTATGACCCTTATTCTCTCTCTAAAGCTCTGTCCCTACATTTATGAAATGGGTGTGATGATGTTGGCCAACACAGCAGGGGTTCCATTAAAGATCTAAAGAAACAATTCTGTGAACATGTTGTGTAAAAAGTAAGGTAGTTCTGAAGTGTATGGGGATTTATTATTCTCTATCTGCCACCAGTGAAAATTTAAACCCTGTTCTGGACAGAAAGGTAAGATTTGCTACTTTATTAGCCTTTTGAAGTTGAGCCTGTTCTGTAGCTACAGAACCTATTGATGTGAGGCAAGCTGCTTTCCTCCTTTGAGGGGGAAATCTAAGTTTACCAAGAGAGACAGGTGTCCTGGAGACAGGTATGCAGTCACCTGGAGGAAGGAAAGGCCTCCCATGCTGAGATTCCACCCCCCGTCACGTGAAGGCAGCTTCTCAGACAAGTGGGGCCCGGCTCCACTGGGGAGCAGGAAGATGGCTGAAGGAGGAGGGGCAGGAGTGTACCTTTTTTCAGTAGATCTTGCATCTTGGCACAAGAGCAGTCGTTATAGACAGCCACATCGAAACCCAGGCTCCGGAAGCACTTGAAAAGAGCCTCTGCGTCTTTGTCTGTGCCGTTGCGGACACCCATTCCTGTGGGAATCGAGTGCCGAGTTCACTGATGGGCGCCACATGCACAGAAGGTGAAGCCCCCCCACTCCCCCACCAAAAGGTAAGCCCCTTCACGTGGCTTGTACTCATGCTCAGTCATGTATGACTCTGCTGCCCCATGGTCTGCAGCCCACCAGGTTCCTCTGTGCATGGGGACCCTCCAGGCAAGAATACTGGGGTGGGTTGCCATTTCCTCCTCCAGGGGATCTTCCCCACCCAGGGATCGAACCTCCGTCTCCTGTGGCTCCTGCGCTGGCAGGCAGATTCTTTACCACTAGCACCACCTGGGAAGCCCCATCACCTGGCTCGGCCAACGCCAAACAGCCCGCCCCCACCTTCATCCTGAGTCCTTTGGTCCAAGTCCCACATCTGCCAATCCACATGATGGGAATCTCAAACTGAAAGTTCCCAGTTTCCCCTCATCCCTCTCTCCTGGACTCGTGACGCCACCTGCGGAGGGGCTGTCTACTATAGCAGGTAGACAGTCTTCTGACGAATGTCTGATACCAGTCTGAACGAAGCTGAAGGAACTGGAAGGGAACAGAAGGGCTGAGCCCGTGCCCCCAGCGCCCACCTGTCATTCTGTCGAAGTTCTTGTTGTTTATGATGATACATTTGCCCACCTTCTCGAAATTCATGTTATACTGATACGTAGGCACTCGGTCCCGCGGGGTGTTGACTGATTTCCCTGAGTCACTTTTCTTCTTCTTACTGGGGAAATATAAAGCCGGTCAGGGGCTATCGAAGATGTCAAGACAGTAATGACTTCTTGATTTTACTACTAGCATACAAGGGATGCTTAAGAAAGCTGCAATGTCTGTGGGGAAAAAAAAAGAAAAGACCTGGGGTGGACAGATTGTTCTGTTTAACTGTCATGTTTAAAATGAGTAGGATCTCCTGCTTAATTTCATTAGATGCTACAGAAATGCCAACTGCAATCATAATGTGATACCAGTATGCTCCTTACAAGTGCTCTAGGCTGTTGGTGACTATACCTTAGAGTACTACAGGGCGTTCAGCACCTGGAGTTACTATTCGTTGCTGGGGGAGGCCACTTTGTACATCCCTCTGTGGAAACTGGCAGAATCTACTAAAACTGAACTTAAACATATCCTTTGAGAGACCCATTTCCCTCCTGGGTATCCAGCCCAAAGGAGAGCAGATGTTTATCTAAGGACAGAGCCACACGCTTGTGCACAGCAGTACTATTTAGTAACAGCTCCAAACAGGGAGTAATCCAAATGTCCATTTGCAGTAGAATGGATTAACTGCGGAATATTCGTATAGTGCAACACTACAGACATGGAGATGTGGGTTCAGACCACTGCAATCAAGCAAATATTACAATAAAGTGAGTCAGATGATTTTTTTTTTTTTTGGTTTCCCAGTGTATATAAAAGTTATGTTTACACTATACTGTAGTCTACTGTGTGCAACGGCATTATTTCTTAAAAAAAAAAAAAAAGTAGGTGTACCTTTATTAAAAAGTACTTTATTGCTGACTTCCCTGGTGGCCTAATGGCTAAGACTCTCCCAAATGCTGGGGGCCTGGGTCTGACCCCTGGTCAGGGAAGTAGATGCCACATGCCACAATAGAAGAGCCTGCGTGCCACAAGGAAGACTAAAGATCCCACTGCAACCAACGCTTGGCACCGCCAAATAAACTAATACATAATTTAAAAAACTGCTAAAAAACTCTGACCATCAACTGACAACATAGGGTTTGTCACCAGCCTTCAATTTGTAAAAAGAAAAAATCTGTGATGTTATGAATAGAGTGCATTAAAAGACATGCCTACAAAAACGAGATGAATAAACTATGACAACACAGAGCCCATGTGGATGCATCTCGAACATATAATACTGAGTGAAAGAACCTAGACACAAAAGGGTACATAAGTGTGTGCACTTCTCGATATGCATGCTATTATTCAATTAACATTTCCATTAAAGGGGGAAAAAGGAATAGTAACTTAAAACGGAAAGTAGGCCCCTTCCAATCTCCAGACACTGACCATCCAGTTTTCTATGAGTCAGGCACACAGGCACTGAAGCTGGAACCTGGGACATTGATGAGAGAGAGGAGGAAAAAAACATCAGATTGAGTAGGGAGCTGCATCGCTAGTCACCCACCTAAATGTAAATTCCATGAGAGAAAATATATATTTCATCATATATATATACATATTTATCATATATATATATTCTGAAAATAAAATCTCTTCTGAAAAATTGCAGAATCCCCAATACCTAGAACAATGCCTAGCTTGTAAGTTGCTCAATAAATATTTTGCTATAAGCTACAGATCAATATCCTTCATGAATATAGATGCAAAAATCCTTGATGAAATCTTAGAAGCCAATTCTGCAATCTCTAAATAGGATTATACACCATGACCAAGTATGATTGATCCCATGAACACAAGGTCAATTTAACATCCAAAAATCAATCTATATAATCCATCATATTAACAGAATAAATGACAAAACCTATGTGATAAACTCAGTTGGTGCAAAAAAGCATTTGACAAAACCCAATACCCTGCTGAGTTAAATTCACCCACTCTAGTCCATTTTAGTTCACTGATTCTTAAAATGTTGATGTTCACTCTTGCCATCTCCTGTTTGACCACTTCCAATTGACCTTGATTCATATCCCGAACATTCCAGGTTCCTATGCAATATTGCTCTTTACAGCATCGGACTTTACTTCCATGCTCAGTCACATCCATAACTGGGTGTTGTTTTTGCTTTGGCTCCGTCTCTTCATTCTTTCTGGGGTCATTTCTCCATTGATCTCAAGTAGCATATTGGGCATCTGCTAACCTGGGGAGTTCCTCTTTCAGTGTCCTATCTTTTTGCCTTTTCAAACTGTTCATGGGGTTCTCAAGGCAAGAATGCTGAAGTGGTTTGCCATTCCCTTCTCCAGTGGACCAAGTTTTGTCAGAACTCTCCACCATGACCTGTCTATCTTGGGTGGCCCTACAGGGCATGGCTCATAGTTTCATTGAGTCAGACAAGGCTGTGGTCCATGTGATCAGTTTGATTAGTTTTCTGTGATTGTGGTCTTCATTCTGTCTGCCCTCTGATGGATAAAGATAAGAGGCTTATGGAAGCTTCCTAATGGGAGAGACTGACTGAGGGGGAAACTGGGTCTTGTTCTGATGGGCAGGGCCATGCTCAGTAAATCTCTAATCCAATTTTCTGTTGATGGGTGGGGCTGTGTTCCCTCCCTGTTGTTTGACCTGAGGCCAAACTATGATGGAGATAAGAATCCCTTAGAAGAAATGGAGTAGCCCTCATAATCAACAAAAGAGTACAAATGCAGTACTTGGATGCAATCTCAAAGACAACAGAATGATCTCTGTTCCTTTCTAAGGCAAATCATTTAATATCACAGTAATCCAAGTCTATGCCCCAACCAGTAACGCTGAAGAAGCTGAAGTTAAACAGTTCTATGAAGACCTACAAGGCCTTCTAGACTAACACCCAAAGAAGATGTCCTTTTCATTATAGGGGACTGGAATGCAAAAGTAGGAAGTCAAGAAACACATGGAATAACAGGCAAATTTGGCCTTGGAGTACGGAATGAAGCAGGGCAAAAGCTAATACAGTTTTGCCAAGAGAACACGCTGGTCATAGCAAACACCCTCTTCCAACAACACAAGAGAAGATTCTACACATGGACATCACCAGGTGGTCAATAAAGAAATCAGATTGATTATATTCTTTGCAGCCAAAGATGGAGAAGCTCTATATAGTCAGCAAAAACAAGTCTGGGAGCCGACTGTGGCTCTGATCATGAACTCCTTATTGCCAAATTCAGACTTAAACTGAATAAAGTAAGGAAAACCACTAGAGCATTCAGGTATGATCTAAATCAAATCCCTTATGATTATACAGTGGAAGTGAGAAATAGATTCAAAGAATTAGATCTGATAGACAGAGTGCCAGAAGAACTATGGATAGAAGTTTGTGACTCTGTACAGGAGGCAGTGATCAAGACCATCCCCAAGAAAAAGAAATGCAAAAAGGCAAAATGGTTGTCTGAAGAGGCCTTACAAATAGCTGAGAAAAGAAGAGAAGTGAAAGGCAAAGGAGTCAAGGAAAGATACACCCATTTGAATGCAGAATTCCAAAGAAGAGCAAGGAGAGATAAGAAAGCCTTTCTCAGTGATCAGTGCAAAGAAATAGAGGAAAACAATAGAGTGGGAAAGACTAGAGATCTCCTCAAGAAAATTAGAGCTACTAAGGGAACATTTCATGCAAAGATGGGCACAATAAAGGATAGAAATGGTATGAACTTAACAGAAGCAGAAGACATTAAGGTGAGGTGGCAAGAATACACGGAAGAACTGTACAAAAAAGATCTTCATGAACCAGATAACCACAATGGTGTGACCACTCACCTAGAACCAGACACCCTAGGATGAGAAGTCAAATGGGCCTTAGGAAGCATCACTACGAACAAAGCTGGAGGTAATGGAATTCCAATTGAGTTATTTCAAATCCTAAAAGATGATGCTGTGAAAGTGCTGCACTCAATATGCCAACAAATCTGGAAAACTCAGCAGTGACCACCTGGAAAAGGTCAGTTTTCATTCCAATCCCAAAGAAAGGCAGTGCCAAAGAATGCTCAAACTATTGCACAATTGCACTCATTTCACACGCTAGCAAAGTAATGTTCAAAATTCTCCAAGCCAGGCTTCAACAGTATGTGAACTGTGAACTTCCAGATGTTCAAGCTGGATTTAGAAAAGGCAGAGGAACCAGAGATCAAATTGCCAACATCCTCTGGATCATCGAAAAAGCCAAAGAGTTCCAGAAAAACATCTACCTCTGCTTTATTGACTACATTAAAGTCTTTGACTCTGTGGATCACAACAAACTGGAAAACTCTTAAAGAGATGGGAATACCAGACCACCTTACCTGCCTCCTAAGAAATCTCTATGCAGGTCAAGAAGCAACAGTTAGAACTGGACATGGAACAACAGACTGGTTCCAAATCAGGAAAGGAGTACATCAAGGCTGTATTTTGTCACCTTGCTTATTTAACTTATATGCAGAGTACATCATGAGAAATGCCAGGCTGAATGAAGCATAAGCTGGAATCAAGATTGCCGGGAGAAATATCAATAACCTCAGATATGCAGATGATACCACCCTTATGGCAGAAAGTGAAGAGGAACTTAAAAGCCTCTGATGAGAGTGAAAGAGGAGAGTGAAAAAGTTGGCTTAAAGCTCAACATTCAGAAAATGAAGATCATGGTATCTGGTCCCATCACTTCATGGGAAATAGATGGGGAAACAGTGGAAACAGTGTCAGACTTTATTTTGGGGGGCTCCAAAATCACTGCAGATGGTGACTGCAGCCATGAAATTAAAAAACGCTTACTCCTTGGAAGGAAAGTTATGATCAACCTAGACAGCATATTAAAAAGCAGAGACATTACTTTGCCAACAAAGGTCCATCTAGTCAAGGCTATGGTTTTTCCAGTGGTCATGTATGGAGGGGAGAGTTGGACTGTGAAGAAAGCTGAGTGCCGAAGAACTGATGCTTTTGAACTGTGGTGTTGGAGAAGACTCTTGAGAGTCCCTTGGACTGCAAGGAGATCCAACCAGTCCGTTCTAAAGGAGATCAGTCCTGGATGTTCTTTGGAAGGACTGATGCTGAAGCTGAAACTCCAGTACTTTGGCCACCTCATGCGAACAGTTGACTCATTGGAAAAGACTCTGATGCTGAGAGGGATTGGGGGCAGGAGGAGAAGGGGACAACAGAGGATGAGATGGCTGGATGGCATCACCAACTCGATGGACGTGAGTTTGAGTGAACTCCGGGAGTTGGTGATGGACAGGGAGGCCTGGCGTGCTGCAATTCATGGGGTCGCAAAAAGTCAGACACGACTGAGCAACTGAACTGAACTGAACTGAACTGAACTGAACTGAACCTGGACTATGTGTCTTTGGTGAACTTCATGTGAAATACCAGTATGTCATTGTTTTACAAAATTAAGTTACTTATTTGGCTGCTTTGGGTCTTAGTTGTGGCATGTGGAATCTTTGTTGAGGCACGAAGGCTCAGTAGTTGTAGGGTAAGGGCTTAGGTGCTCCACGGCATATGGGACTTTAGTTTCTCGACTAGGGATTGAACTCGTGTCCTCTGAATCACAAGGTGAATTCTTCACCACTGGACCACCAAAATCCCCAGTATGCAATTTCGATGTATGATCCTATGTCTCAAAAATGTATTTAATTTTGCCTTTGACTTCTAACAGGTAGAGCAGTTCTCAGAGCTTTCTGTGAATCTGCTTCCCGCAGCACAATTCTCAAGTTTCAAAATTCCTGTTTTTTCTGACTTGATAGTTAACTAAAAGGCTGAATGCTGCCCATTTGAGATCAGGAAAAAGTCAAATACATCCACTCTTGCCACTTCTACTAAATACTGCAAGAAAAGTTTTAGTTGAGACAATCAGGATTAAAAAAGTGTCATATGAATGAATGAAACAGGTTTTGTTTGCTCCTTTGGCAGATCTGGAAACTGAGGTCCACAGAAAGGCAGGGAGTTGTTCAAGGTCACCCAGCTAGATATCGGCAGAGTGGGACCATCCCAGGTCTCCTTCATGTCAGAGTTCCAGAGCCCTATGCCCTTGAGTATTTGTTAGAGTGATGTGTCTACCATCCTCCCAAAACTTTGATCAAAAGTTGGAAGAAGGAGCTTCTTTGGTGGTTAAGTGGTTAAGACTTTAATGCAGGGGATGAGGTTTCGATTCCTGGTCAGAGATCTAAGCTCCCACATGCCTTGCAGCCAAAACCCAAAACAAAACAGAAGCAACGCTGTAGCAAATTCAATAAAGACTTTAAAAATGGTTCATATTAAAACAAATTTTTTTTTTTTTAAGTTGGGATAAGTAAAGTGAAAGCTGAGTTTGTTCCCTGGTCCAAGGGTCATTTACTCTGAATCTTCACTCAATGTTACTTGAGTTTATCAGAATCTGAAAGGAGGTGGCCTTTCCCCTCCTACTTTGGCCTACATTACAGATGAGTTTTGTAAGTTCAACATTCAGATTCCTTATCACTGTTTTCAGCTTCAACGTGACTTTATCTTCTACTTTTATAAGGTCAAATTTCTTCTGTTGTATCATTTTATTTCTAAAAGAGAAATGTCCTCGGTCTGGTCTCCTACCTTCTAAAGACTCCCCCTCTCCTTTGTTTCCTGTGTTTACAGGGGTGACAGTAATCTTCCTTCATCCTACTTCCCCCAGGGTTCCCTGGTGGCTCAGTGGTAAAGAATCCGTCTTCAATGAGGGAGACATGGCTTCAATACCTCGGTCGGGAAGATTCCCTGGAGAAGGAAATGGTAACCCAATCCAGTATTCTTGCCTGGAGAATCCCATGAACAGAGGAGCCTGGTGGGCTACAGTCCATAGGGTCGCAAAGAGTCGGACCCGACTGAGTGATTAAACAATTTCCCCTAGAGAGGCAGTACAAAAGAGCCCTGGACTTGGGGTCAGACAGAGGTCTGCATTATCCCGTGTGCCCTGGGTCGGTGAGTCTCTGCTTTCACAGAGCATCGGCTTCCTCTCTTGAATTCCCTGGGGCCTCTGTGACTGTCACAAAACAGTGGGGAGTTTCGGTGACAGCAGGTCTTCCTGTGGCGTCTTCTCCCACTCTAAAGCCTCCATAAAAGCTCAGAGATGAGTGTCAGCAAATGTGTTTCTGTACTGGTCAAGGACACCCCATTTGGGGAGGAGCAGAACTGGTTTCCTTATTGCCACTGTGTCAGTGACCTCCATGGATGGTGTTCTCTGTGCAAGTTAAAATATCTACACCATATTTCACACATTTACAGACTCTCTGGTCTTCAACTGACACCTCTGAGGTAGAAGGATGGGATATAATCACACCCATTTTACATGTAATAATAACAATAATTAGCGTCTGTCAGTATTTCTCATGGGCTGCTATCTTGATAAAATTCTCGAATCTGCATTTTCTCACTGACTCCTGACAGGTCTTTAGCTAACTTATGGCCACAGTCCATGGGGTTGCAAAAGAGTTGGACACAACCTAGCGGCTAAACAACAAAGACCCTAACAAGAGAAGCATTAAGTCTGACAGGCTGGAGGTCAAGTTTAAGCCCTTTAAGAGATAAAATTTTACTTTTGTTTTCTAAAATATAGATTATTTTCAAGCAATCTGTACAATGATATCCAAATAATAATCAAGCTGTGATATCTTTAGGCTGCCATTAACCCAACCTCAGGGGTGATAAGTAAAACTACACTAGCAAGAATCTTTTATAAGGAAAACAGGCTCTGGGGATTCCCTGGCCATCCAGTGGTTAGGACTCTGCACTATCCATGCTGAGGGTGAGGGGTTTGATCCCTGGTCAGAGAACTGAGATCCTGTAAGCCACAGCACAGCCAAAGAGAAAAAAAGAAAAACAGGCTCAGCTATAAGTTACATAAAGAAAAGGACTCAGTTTCTCTCAGAACAGAATTTGGGAAATAAACTGCTTTAAAAATAGGAACACAAAAGTATGCATGTAAAGATACACACTTTAAAGAAAATACTTTCCATGGTTCTAAAAAGTACCTTAAAAATGAATATGAAATATGATTCTCATCCCAATTAAATCTCTTAAGGGAGGTAAGGACAACTTCCCTTTCTTACTCTTTCCCCAAAAAGAAGGCTGAGCACCAAAGAATTGCTGCTTTCCAATTGTGTGGCCAGAGAAGACTCTTGGAGTTGGAGAGTCCCTTGGACTGCAAGGAGATCAAACCAGTCAATCCTAAAGGAAATAACCCTGAATACTCATTGGAAGGACCGATGCTAAGGCTGAAGCTCCAATAATCTGGCCACCTGATGGAAACAGCTGACTCATTGGAAAAGACCCTGATGCTGGGAAAGATGGAAGGCAAAAGGAGAAGAGGGCAGCAGAGGAAGAAATGATTGGATAGCATCACTGATTCAATGACATGAACCTGGGCAAACTCCAGGAGACAGTGAGGGACAGGCAGTGTTGCAGTTCATGGGGTCACAAAGAGTCACACACAACTTAGGGACTGAACAAGAACAACAACATTCTTCCCCTAAACTGAAATCTCATTTTCAAAATGAACTTCAGATCTGCTTCCTCCTTCTGGATTTGAGTCAGTCCCTATTCATTTTCCTCCTAACCCAAACAGGTTTTTGTTAAAAAACCTATTGTGAAACCCAGGTCTTTCTCTACCAAAGATGTGTATCAAAGACTGATTATCAACTCACTCCCATCGAGTTCATCTTGCCAAGAGGCACCAGGGAAGTCCCGCTAAGAGGCACAGGCTTTGAGAAAACTCCACCTGTAGCTTAAGTCTGGGGAAGCAAACCCTCACGATTAGACTATGTAACAAAAGACAAGTAAGAGGAAGAAACGATCATTGAGAAGTCACCAGGGGAAAAAAGCCAGGGAGAAACCAATTGGACTGGACTTTCCTGGTGGTCCAGTGGTTAAGACTCCGCCTGCCAATGGAAAGGACATGGGTTTGATCCCTCCTTGGGGAAGATTTCACATGCCTCCTAGGAGAAACTAAGCCCGTGTGCCATGACTACTGAGCCTACACACCTAGAGCCTGTGCTCTGCAGCAAGAGAAGCCATGCAATGAGAAGCCCTTGCCCTGCAACTAGAGAGAAGCCCTCACTTGACTCAATCAGAGAAAGTCTTCATATAGCAATGAAGACCCAGCCCAGCCAAAAGCAACAAAAAGCAAAAACCAAAAAACTAAAACACAAAACCCAAGTGGACTAAAGACTGTTGCCTATGGATATATTCTGCATGAAAGAGTCCAAGAGGCTAGAGTCTACCACCTACTAGTTGTGAGGCTTCAGGCTCCCTCTTCCTGGGGATTATCTAGCTCCCTTCCACCCCATTGTCCTTCTTGTGCCATCTCTCCCACTCTGCCAGTTACTGCTGCCAGGCTGTGGCAGAGACATGAATTGAACACAGCCTCACACGTAGGAAGGGGACTGACTCCTGAGAGGGGCTTATGTTAGGAAGCCCCAGTCGCTGATTCCGCAGGACACAGGACAATCATTGTGCTTAAGTCTTTCTTTTGTGTCTGACACCTAACATTGTTTGGAAATACTTTTGGACAAGTTCTCTTTCATTTTTTTTCCCCTCCACTGTTCCCATTTCCAATTTTGAAACTTAATAATAGCAAGTCTCCTTGAAAAGACCTGGCTGGCAGACCTAAGTTTATTCAATTAGCCACTCCCTCTTATAATAACCAGCAGGGCAAGTATCAAGATCCAATTTGGTCTCTACTTCCTGGATGGACTCTAAAAGAGAGGGTCTTGAATCCAAATCAAACAGTATTGTTAAAAAAGAATAGGGAGGCTCTCTCTGTCTTGCTGTGGCATGATTTCCAATAAGTACCGTTAAGGGAAGAGCAAAACAAAGCAGTAGAACAGTGAGAATGCTGTGCTACCTGTCAGGAAAAATTAGTATCTCGCTTGGATTTGCATAAAGAGACTCCTGCAGGATGATACACAGGATAAATCCACAGATTCTGGGACTGGACTGCTTGGGTTGGAAACCCTGCTCCAGCACATTGCTGAATGATCGTGGGCAAGTTACTTTACCTAACCTCTCTGTGCTTCAGTTTCCTTATTTGTCAAAACAACAATAACAGCCTCTGCCCCAAAGCTAGTAAACAAGTTAATACCCACAAAGCACTTAGAACTGTGTTTGGCATGTATGGCACCCGACTCCACCCCTGCTCTTGCCTGGAAAATCCCATGGATGGAGGAACCTGGTAGGCTGCAGTCTGTGGGGTTGCTGAGAGTCAGACATGACTGAGCGACTTCACTTTCACTTTCCTGCATTGGAGAAGGAAATGGCAACCCACTCCAATGTTCTTGCCTGGAGAATCCCAGGGACGGGGGAGCCTGATGGGCTGCCGTCTATGGAGTCGCACAGAGTTGGACACGACTGAAGCGACTTAGCAGCAGCAGCAAGCTGTAAATAAATGTCATTATTATTACTCATGTTATTTATCACATGTATGCCTGTCAAGTCTCTTTAGTCATATCTGACTCTCTGCGACCCTATGGACCATAGCCTGCCAGGCTCCTCTGGTCCATGGGATTCTCCAAGCAGAAGTACGGAGTCGGTTGCCACGCCCTCCTCCAGGGGATCTTCCCGATCCAGGGATCCAAACTGAGTCTTACCTCTCCATCTCCTGCAATGCCAGGTGGGCTCTTTACCACTAGTGACACCTGGGAAGTCCATGTTATGTATTAAGTAGCATCAGAAGTGATTAGCTGTGTTCTAGAGGCCAAGGGTAGGATAGTAGGAAGGAGGAAGAATTTTGACTGTATATCTCTTTTTGTATCTATGAATAAGTTACCTATTCAAAGATTTTTAAAAGTTATTATTTACTAGTTAAAAACACTTGCTGCAAATGAATTTCAAGATTGGGTCTGTTTTGAACATCACTTTTTTGAAATTTTTGGATTCATACTTTTTTTGTGCAATTGTTGAGAGATGTCCCTGAATACCCCATTTTTCTGTTTTCTACTGCAATTTCACCTCTTTCCCTAACTTTTTAAACTTCTTCCTCTATGTGTCAATAGTAACAACAATAATAAATGTAGTTCTACTAAGTACCACTTTTTGAACACTTGCTGCTTTACATATTATATCTCATGTAATCTTTACAATAACTCTATGAGGCATTAACCCCATAACTCATAGAAGAGATTGCATTAACTTGTCCAAGATCACAAAGTTAGACAGTGGCAGTGCCCAAGTTTATTCTGTGGTCTAACACCTTATTCCAGGGTTTCTCTGTTAAAACAGATTCCCAGGCTTCGCCCTAAATCCAGGCTCTGATCCCCAGGCCTGGGTGTTTTCTTGGAGACACTCACACCCTCTGAAGCCTGAGGGCCTCAGCACTAGTCTGGACTCTTTTGACCTTGACCTTTCACTCCTGTCTCTGCTCTTGCTTTAAGCCTCTTGGTTACTTCCAGAGCCAGTGGAAGCAGAGGTCCCAGTCCTGGGGGGTAGACCAGTGCCTCTCCCTCCTAAACAAGGTAGGAAGCACCAGCTCGTCCACCCTATCAAATGCCACTCTTCACAGGGCTGCAGCCTTTGGGCCCCTTAGCTCTGGGCCAGAAGGTCACAGGAGATATGCCTCGGGGGAGCACCGCCTTGTGGAAGGCACCCTGGGCCAGCAGCATGGCTATATTTGGGTTCACGTGTGGGATTTATGGCTCTCCGTGAAATCTGCAAGGTGACAGAGGTGACAGCTGAGCTGAACATTAAACCGAAATAAACAGCAACAACTGAGACACTTCCAGGAAACGCCTCTGTGCAAGCAAGGCCATCCTGATGTGCCCGTGTTTGCACAACGTTTGAGCGAGTCTCCAGCACTGCCTTGGTGGCCTCATAACTCATATCAGCACAGTGTGGGGAGGGCAGCTCTGCCATCCCAGCGTTAGCAGCTCATAAAATTACTGTCTGGAGATCAATGGCCGGACCCAAGCAGATTGTTAGATAAACAACTGCTGTGGGACAGAATCATAAGACCTTCAAAAGCTCCAAAGAGATTGTACTAATCCATCAGCCAAGTGCACAGAGATGAAGGTGGTCTGGTCCACACCTCAGCAGGTTCTTGAAAGGTGGGGGGCCGGGGAGGGAACAAATAGGGTGATAAGAAGCTTTCAAGGATCCAGATTAAAAACTTCTTCAGCTGACTATCCTCCCCTGAAGATAAGATTTTCTAAAGTGGCTGTTCTTGTCTTCTCAGGTTTATTTAGCTTTTCTGCAGGAGATGCTACCACATGTGAAAACAGCTACTACACAGACCCCAAGAGGTGGACACTTGCACTTTGTTCCAGTACAAATCAATGGAAACCAACCCTTCTCCTGAATCTGACAAATGGCATAAATGGTGGAGGAACTACTTCAGATATCCCCCAAGTCACCAGGAACAAGGATCATTGATATATTTTTTAAATTTATTTTTTTGAACTATAGTTGATTTACAATGTTGTGCAGCAAAGTGATTCAGATACACATATCTAAATATATATATATTCTTTTTTTCATATGTTCTTCCATTATGGAAGAATACAGTCCCCTATGCTCTACAGTAGGGCCTTGTTGTTCCATTAGTATTTTTAAATAGTGTTTTAATGCTTTAATGAAGTCTGTTAATAATCATTACCCACATTTGTTCTACAAAGTACAAATGAGAGGTATGAAAGGATCTAACAAATAAAGACCAGCCAGGGTACTTTTAAAGCCAGATTCTATGCCTTCCCCTTCTACCCTCCCCAGGCCCCATTCTGTCCCCTCCCTTTGCTGATTTTGTGCTGATAAACTTAGTCTCTAACTTGACCTTTCTACATTCTGAACACACTGCCAAGATTACTGCGCTGAGGAGAAACACCGGATTCTGGTTTTGAACCCTGCAGTTAAGTGCAAGGCTCTGATAAACCATTGAATTAAAAGTTCCAAAATCCTCTTAAAAGCTCATGTGTTACACAACTGGCTGCAGATTTAAAAAAAAAAAAACCCAAATCTGACCACAAAATCACCATGCTTAATTGGGGCCAGACAAGCAAGATCACAAGAGCCAAGAAGGCCTCGCAGAAGGACTGACTTAGGAAGTGCGTTCAAGTGCGCACTCAGATACGATGAGCAGCTAGTTTACAGAAGCAGGCTGGCTGACTATGGTGCTTCCTCACCATCCTTCATGCTGCCTGCTGTGGTGGTTCCTCGCTCATATGGGGAAGGACCACTGTCTTCAACTTCCAGATGCATTCTGGTAAGCTCAAATCTCTGCGAGGAACACAGCTAATGCCAGCACTGATTATCAGGAAGGAACTAGATAATTCTAACCTCTTAGATTGAGAGCCATTTTTCAGAACCTCAAATTTCACAGTACACAGCCAACTCAGTCATTTCAGCAACATCAAGAGGCAAAGAATTACAACCAAGCTCCGATGGTTATTTATACAAAAAGATTTCCTTGAAGAATCCACAGTCACTCGTACCAGAAAACATTATAGGATAAAAATACTGTGCCTACTTTACAAAGAAGTAAAAAACCTCAGAAGGCACACAATAAATTTTTATAATACACTCGGCACAAGTATTATTTTCCCCATCACCGGAGTGAATAAATACAGGTTTTATCTTCTTACAGATCCCCTAGGCTGCTCAAAATGTGAATTATACCTTTCTATATTTGGAAGGGAATATATAAGCACCCAAACCCGCTCCTATTTATTTTCTAAAGTGTCTCCATGAATAGGATTCCCAGTAGCTCTGTTTGCAGACATTCATCAGCACCAAAGTAAACACACCACCAGGCACACAATTCCCTAGGGCTGCTTCAATCGGAACCAGAGCTCTGGTTTTCATAGCTGCTTTGTCTAAATATTTTTGCGATGATTCATTCATGTTTCAAGATTTAAGGAGAGGGCATCCCCAGGTTGGGACACACCAAGGCACAGAATAAGACCGACAGGAAGGAAAAGAGTGAAGGTGGTACCTCATGTCTCCATCCGAAAGCACCCCCCTCTGCATCAGAACTACGCTTCGCCCTGCGATGACCGGCAGCGAGTTTCCTTCTTCCCTGAAATAATAAAAACTCAACATGCTCGGAGCTCAGCAGGGGCAGGAGACTGGCACAGTCCGCCCGGCCCTGAAGGCCTGTGACTGAATCAGCAGTGAACTGCACGCTGGACTTTTCCACAGGACCATTCACACTGGGGCTGGGAACATCACACTGGCCTCCCCCTTCTCTGCTGACCGGCAGAAATGCCCAGGCTCCACGTGGCTGCCTCCTCCCCATTCCCGGACGGCTCCCTAGAGGAAAAAGTGACTTTCTAGGAACTTGGGGTCCCAAGGGAAAACCCACACACTTCCACGAAGATGCAGCCAGCAGCACCATCTATAAGAGTGAAAAACTAGAAACGATGAGGCAATGGCTGAGCAAGGGACAGAGGATAGGGAGAATAAAATACTACACAGCTATTTAAAGTGATGAGCACGCAGATGCAGGCAACCCACCGAAGTGCCAAATGCACAAAAAGGTGGCAAAACAGCACACACACGAACTGCGAAAAGACGGAAAATTTTATGTGAGTGAGTGAAAGTAGGAAGTGAATGTGTGTTCCATCAGAGTTCAAATTCATTACGGTTATTTTTTTCCTTATCAAGATACTCAAGATAGTACTATAAGTAATAAAACAAAAGACCACAAGCACCTTAATTTTCAAAAAAGGCACATAATCACTTTTCAAGGGTCCTGAAAAGAGCAAATGGTTCAGGAAATGACTACCCTTTTCCCATTTCACTCCTCCAGATGCAATGAGGAAGAGGCGAACACGGAAAAACCCACATTATTAAGCAAACAGCTCAGCAGTGCTGTTCTCAATTTCCTGGTTCAAGGTCACAGTCAGTGACAGGTGTGAAGCTGATGAAGTCGAGTTACAACATCTGCTCTCCTGGGCAAACCTCCTAATCACTTGCCATCCTCAGGTTTGTGAAGGAGAGGAAACTGGCTCCATTCCTTCTGTGAAACTACGTTTGCAAAAATACACTTACATTGGGAAACAAAGTCAGTTTAAAGTCAGGCTAAGGAGAAGAATTATCAGCCTCAGTATTTCCAACTTCCTCCTTTAAAAAAAGAATAGAGACCTCTGGCAATAAAAACTGATAAATGACTTAAAAAAAATCATTCAGGGGAAATAAGGACTGAATTCTCTTTAAATAGCCTAGAACAAAGTGGGAGACACAATGGTATCTGTATTGTGGCTGCAGGCTCCAGAACTGAGAACAGCTCAGACACTTCATTTTGATTCTCTTACAAGCACTTCATCTACCTTTTCCACTTTCAGCCGTGGAGTTTACAGAGTCATCTTACCAGCTGTAGGCCAGATAGAAAGCCCTAAGCACCAGTGAGCTGGGGTTTGATCATGCAAGGCCATAATGCATATTTCTTACTGTGACTACAAGTTCCCTTGAGAAACAATGGGTCTTATTCTCATAGCACTTTTCTATTACTGGGCTTCTGTGCTAACGGTGTTTGAAAAGTTCTATTACTATTTACCTGCCTTTCTCACTTTTTTTTAAACCTCTTGTTTTGTCTTGGGGTATAGCCAATGAACAACGCTATTCAGGTGAACAGCGAAGGGGTTTGGCCATACATATACATGTATCCATTCTCTCCCAAACTCCTTCCTCACTCTTTCTGTTAACTTTATAGCTTTGTTATTTCTCTTCTAGAAGAGCAATCATCTATACATGTAGAAGTTACGGCTTTAAAGTTTTAGACTGCCTGATCATGTTTCAGAGGTGTGGCTCGCTGCTCCTGAAACGGTCACATGGCCCCCTTTATCAGAAAGCCCATCGCTAGCCCTGTTGAAATGCTGTCTGTATACCATCCCTCAGCTGAAGTGAAGCAGAAAGGGAGCAGTTTCAATGAAGAATTAAATTTGCTGACCCACTTGGGTGGAAGAAAAAAACCGCCCCGCTGGTGGATTAATATGGTTGAATAGCTCGATGCCACTGCACTTGTGGATGGCACTTGATGTAATGACCCCAAGTTAGACCTGGGTCTTGGTCTTGCTGGGTGACTGTGAACAGACTTTACCTCTCTGGTCTTCACTTTCTTTGATCATTACAGAAGGGGAACTGGATAAATTACCTTTCAAGGAGTTCTCTGCTTTGAAATTACGGTTCTAAGATTTCTCCCTCATCAGGTCCTTTAATTCTCACAAACAACCCAGTGGATGGTATTGATATTTCTACCACACAGATGAGGAAACTGAGGCTCAAGAAAGCCAAAACATTTGCTCTAGTCGCTCAACTAGAGTGGGAACCAAGGGCCAGGATCTGAACCTGAGTTGTCCAACTCTACACCAGCACAGCTGTCATTTGAAGCAACACCATCACTGCTTCAACTACATCATTAAACCATGATTACTCTTTATATAAAAAATTGGGAGACAGGCCTCCAGTATTCCAGGGTCTGAATTTGAAGGCTACCTTTACTGAAAACGTAAACTGCCTGGGTTTATTTTAAAGTTCCTTTTCTCTTAGGGCGCTTGGACCTGGTCTCTTTCAATCAACGAGCATGACTGAATGACTTTTGCTTAATTAGGGACACAGTCTCTGGAATGAGTTAATGTCTGCTTTGTCCCTTCTTTTCTCCAATCCGCCCATCCCCCCTCCAAACCAGGCAGGCCACCTGGATCTTTCACACAAATAACACTTTTTTAAAACAAAATAGGGACCTGTTTACATATAACACTTACTGGTGGAGCAACTCAAGCTGCAGCCCAGGAGAAAGAAGGATTACAACCAAGTGCTATTTATGAAACATACTCCAGGAAGGACAAAAGTTGGACCACAGAGATGACACAGAGGGGAAAGCCCATGGGATCTGAGCCAGAGCCTCAAAAGTAGGGAGTTTATCAAGCTTCAAAAACAAACCTTTTCTCCTGCCCTCCTCACTCAGGAACTGGAAGGATAAACACACCCCTTGGCAGGGACACCCCCGGCTCCACCAAGGCCCCGGGGAAATTTGAGAGCCTGTGCAATCTGTTTTCTGCGTTTTTAATTTCCTTTAATAGTGACCTTGAGCAGAGCTCGGAAAGGAGTCTTTGATTTCTCAGCTACAGTGTTGCCGGGAGGGGGTATCTTCCAGGCTACTGGGCAGGGCTTGGTTTTGTATCCGACATGGCTTCCAGGGGTGCCACTGGGACAAAACGCACCCTGTTCAAGGGCCTCCACTGAGACCTGTGCTGTGTGGCCTAGCCTGACCATCACTCCCCTGCGGCTTTGCGCCCCACCCCCCACTCCCCGCCAGGCAGGCTCTTCCAGTCCCCTGATAACCCACTGTCAATTCTCTGACAAGTCCCTCCTCCTCCAGCTTGCCCCCATCCTTCCTTTCCCAGCCTCATGCAGCTCCCAATACTCTACAATTCTGTGAACAGCTCTTCCCGGTTACTAGCTATTTCAGCTGTGCCTAGATATTCATTAAGAACTTGAGTTTATATCCAGAGCAGGGACCACATCGTTAACACGGATGGCGGGTAACCTGGGCTAGGATCTAGGGTTACTGTTAATATCAACAGAGATCCTTCTTCCAGTGCTCAGATGACATGAAGTCTTATTCAAAAATGATGGCTCATAATGAACATAGATGGTACACACACAGTTGTCCCTTCGTATCTGAGGGCTATTGGTTCTGGAACCCCTGAGGATACCAAAATCCTTGGATGCTCAAGTTCGGTGTTTAAAACGGGGTAGTATTTGCATATCGGAGAAGGCAATGGCAACCCACTCCAGTACTCTTGCCTGGAAAATCCCATGGACAGAGGAGCCTGGTAGGCTGCAGTCCATGGGGTCGCTGAGAGTCGGACACAACTGAGTGTCTTCACTTTCACTTTTCACTTTCATGCATTGGAGAAGGAAATGGCAACCCACTCCAGTGTTCTTGCTTGGAGAATCCCAGGGACAGGGGAGCCTGGTGGACTGCCGTCTATGGGGTTGCACAGAGTCGGACACAACTGAAGCGACTTAGCAGCAGCAGTATTTGCATATAGGGCTTCCCAGGTGGCAACAGTGGTAAAGAACCTGCCTGCCAAAGCAAGAGACCTAAGAAATGAAGATTCAATCCCTGGTTGGGAAGATCCCCTGGAGAAGGGAATGGCAACCCACTCCAGTATTCTTACCTCGAGAATCCTATGGACGGAGGAACCTGATGGGCTACAGTCCAGGAGGTTGCAAAGAGTCCAACATGACTGGAGCGGCTTAGCACTGTGTGCATATAATATAGGCATATCCTCCCTTATACTTTAAATTATCCTTAGATTACTTATATAATACCTGTTGCTGCTGCTGCTGCTGCTGCTGCTAAGTCGCTTTAGTCATGTCCGACTCTGTGCGACCCCACAGACGGCAGCCCATCAGGCTCCCCCCGTTCCTGGGATTCTCCAGGCAAGAACACTGGAGTGGGTTGCCATTTCCTTCTCCAATGCATGAAAGTGAAGTCGCTCAGTCGTGTCCGACTCTTAGCGACCCCATGGACTGCAGCCTACCAGGCTCCTCCATCCATGGGATTTTCCAGGCAAGAGTACTGGAGTGGGGTGCCATTGTTAAAACAATATAAATGCTGTGTAAATAGTTGCTGGCACTTTACAAATCCATTTTGCTTTTTGAAACTTTCTGGAACTTCCAATATTTTCAATCCACAGTTGGTTAGATTCACAGGTACAGAACAGAGGGCACACAGCACTTACTTCTTCTAACTCATTTAAAACAATTTTTTTATGGAACTTTTTCTATTTTTATTTTAAAAATTTCTTGGAATATAGTTACTAAGTCCAAGCATTTTACTAATTTAAATTTTACATTCTAAATATTTTTACTTTGAGGTTCTCGTTCTTTTCCAAGTATACTTCAGTAATCAGATAAGTAAAAGACATTTTAATAAAGTTTTGCATTTTAAGAAATATGAATTAAGGAACAGTCTGGTTTACTCTGGAGAAAGAAATGGCAACCTGGTAGGAGGACCCTGGTAGGCTACAGTCCGTGGGGCCACAAAGAATCGGATACAACTGAGCGACTTCACTTACTCAGGGCCCAATAAAATGGGCTTCCCCCCCATAAAAAAAAAAAAAAAAACCCCAACAAATAAAAAAAGAAAAAAAAGAAAATGGGCTTCCCCAATGGTTCAAGAGGCCTGGGTTCGATCCCTGGGTCCGAAAGATTTCCCCTGGAGGAGGAAATGGCAACCCACTCCAGTGCTCTTGCCTGGAAAATCCCATGGACAGAGGAGCCTGGCAGGCTATAGTCCATGGGGTTGCAAAGAGTCAGACATGACTGAGCATGAACGCAATGAAATGGAAATAAAACGATGCTGTCATGCCATCTAGTGGCAGTGAGACAAAAAAACCAAGACAAGTCTAGGCCTGGGACCACCTAGGTCACTGCGTCCATCCCATCAGACATTTGGGGGAGAAAGAGAGGTCTTTTTGTTTCCCGGAGTCCTTGGGGTTTCCAGTGGAGGGTGAGGGTCCTCAATTAGAGACAGATGGGGTGCTACTGCTCCTTCCACTGCCTTCAGTTCGGTTCAGTTGCTCAGTTGTGCCCAACTCTTTGTGACTCCATGGACTGCAGAACGCCAGACTTCCCTGTCCATCACCAATTCCTGGAGCTTGCTCAAACTCATGTCCATCGAGTCCACTGCCTTACCTTCCTGCAATTCTGACACCTAGAGAAGGGAGCTGGGGATGGGCCAGGAGGGAAGGTGCCTGCCATCAGCTGCAGGGAGCACCCAGAGCAGCAGCAACACTCCCACACCGCAGGCTGCACCCACGCCTCTGGCATGAGGGATGCAAAGTTCCCCGCATTCTGCAGAGGGAACCACAGAGGGGCTGCCACACACCTGCCAGACTTTCAGGAAACAACCAGTATCCAGGGCTGTGTTCAGGTCAGAATTAGATTTACAGCTATAGAATTACAACCCCAGTCAGAATCCGTAAAGCACAGAGGGTAAGTGTGGGTGTCCATAGGCCAGGTGTGATAAGGGACACTCCTCTTTGCTTTAGAGTATCCTGTCTTAATCACACTTGGAGTTTCACCCCATCATATACGAGGTCTCTGACACCATCCAAGTTTCTCACGAGGTTTTGGTCAGCAAAGCCACAGGCAGCAGGCATGGTCAGGGAAGCACTGAAAGGCAGCAAGTGCTGCCACAGTGCTCTCACTGTGACACTGGAAATAGAAAGGGCTTTACCCCTTTGCCGAGCTGGAGGGCTCAGTGGGCATGAGCCACCTTCAACACTCCCTGGGACCCAGGTGTCACTATCCTCTTGTCAACCTCTTCTCTGGCTTCTCCTTCCATTCAGTCAAAGTTTGACAACTTCTACCTCTCAGAAGCTCTGGAGGACCCCGTCCCGCTCCATCTACACCATCCACTCTGCCTGGGGAACTCCTAACCTGCTTCCTCTCCTCACAAACCCCTCTTCAGAGCATCCCTCTCCGTGCTGCAGCTTGGGTGATCTTGTGGGTTTCTGTAGGTATCATCGATCAAGTCCCTCTATGACTTAAACCCTTTGGTGACCTCCCCATCCTTAGAACCAATTCCAGATCCTTTCTGTGACCTGTAGACAACTCCTTCTAAAATCCGGCTCAGCCAATCTCCCCGTCCCCCATCTCTGCTCTGCCCACTCCTGACACCATCACACTTCAGTTACTGGTTCCATGTGTGGTTTCCCTACCAGAGTGTGAGTGTCTGAGGCAGAGACCACACTGATCATGTTGGTCTGCTTGCCGGATGCAAACCCAGGGCCAAACACAGGACCTGGCACGTAAAGGTGGCAACTGAGAGTGGTGGTTGAGAGCTCGGTTTGAGAGGCAGGTGAGTAGAGGTTCAAATCCTGGCTCTGCCACTAGTCAACTATGGGATTTGCTACAAGGGACTTACGTTCTCTCAGTCACTCCATAAATATCTACTGAATGGGACTTCCCTGGTGGCTCAGCGGATAAGAATCTGTCTGCCAATGCAGGGGACACTGGTTCGATCCCTGGTCCAGGATGATTCCACACGTGGTGGAGTAACAGAGCTCGTGTGCCACAGCTCCTGAAGCCCACGTGTGTAGAGTCTGTGCTCCACAACAGGAGAGGCCACTGCAAGGAGAAACCCACACACTGCAACCAGAACTACCTCCCAGTGGAAACCCAGCACAGCCAAAAATAAGTAATAAGTTTTTAAAAAATGAATCAACAAATGAAATAATCAACTAGTGACCAAAATGGTATCTCAAGTGGCTAATTTTAAAGATACTTTACTAGATGAAAGAAACATCTATCCTATTAAAGTTAAATAACAACAACAAAAATCAAACCAAAAAAGGGAGAAAAGTCACACATTTTACTTGAATTTTAACTGTCTCTTTGGTAGGTGGCTCGTGTATTATCTAACATATGGGTACAGGTCAGATCTGAGTGAAGGCAGAGAAAATAAGCAACTACTATTTCACAACCCGGATGAAGACAACATTAAATTGACATTTAATGTAGCTTGAATACTGTTTAGTAAGTCAACAATTATGGATGCAATTCATACAACTAAAATAAGCAGTTCAGAAGATGGAATTTAATTTAAATATTTTGCAAGGGTACTTACTGTTTATTTTGATAATATGAAGGCTGATGTTAATATCAGCCACACTATAAAAAAGATAAGGTCCCCTGGAGTAAGGGAATGGCTACCCACTCCAGTACTCTTGCCTGGAGAACTCCATGGATAGAGGAGTCTGGTGGGCTACAGTCCATGGGGTTGCAAAAAGTCTGACCACGACTGAGAAATTAATACATAAAAAAGGTATAGTAGACTAGAATATAGGTAATATCCAGGCTTATTTACCTTTCCAAAGAATTTAGGGGGGTAAAAAACCTCTGCATCAAAGACCACACCTATTTTGGGCAAGATGATGGGTCTTCTAGGCAGTGGTGTCCAACCAGAGTACTCGAAGACTTTCCGAGGGATGCAGACAAGACATTTTTAAGTGAATGAATTGCCAGATCCTCAGTTTCCATTTGTATTTTTCCTAAACCTGGTCTGCTTGAGTACAATACCACCTCCCCTTTACAAACTCCCATCTCGCCAACAGAAGGAAAGGGTGGACTTCTCACCTACCCTGAATCTTAGATGACACAGAGAGATGATCAGAGAGACTGCCACACACATGATCTAACAAAGGGCCAAACGCCAGTGTCCCTGTGTCTCCCTGGCTCGCACTGAGGTGTGCTGAAGTAGGAGGCAGGGGCTCATCATTAACACTCATACAAGAGTCTGATCAGGGTGAAGGATGGCATTAGAAACAGGGCTGTTTGGGGCCACAGTGGACTGTTTAGATCCAATTATATACCAAAAAATATTTTAAAATACACATGATAAGATGAAATGAGAGGGGGTGACTCTCATTTAAGGATTTTAACACCCTGATAATTCCCAAAGACTCTCTCACTTCTGAGCTAGAGTCCTGGGAGAGCAAAGTAAACACTTAATCACAAATAAGTGAATAAATAAAGCCCAGCACTGGGCTCTGTGCCCTTTCCTTCCTTCCTGATTTCCATTCGGTTTTGGGTGACTGTTGAAGAACAGTGTCAACAACTCAGGTGGAGAATAGAGAAGGAGAGTAGTTCACGAGGAGAAAGGACCAGTTTTCAAAAATAAATAAATAGCATCCAGTGTAAAAACATCTCACCAAAATGATACTGACAAATATTTATTAATGAGATTTTAATTATCTTATATCTATTGGAGCATTTTGGGGTAAACAAGTTGCCTTTAAGTAAAAAAGAAACGGGTTGAATTATTAGTTATTTGAGGAGTTTTGATCAAGTCTTTTTGGTGTACTTCCCAGAAACTGAAAAAAAATTAAAGGTCTCAAGGGTTGAATAACAATTTATTTTGTAAGTCAGATACTTTCCAATTCCTTATTTTCAATACAACTGAAGAAAGAGCTAATTGAGCTGTCATTTTTGGCACAGAACTCAGAAGGAACTGAAAGAATTAAGTGACATTATAACAAAACTGCTGCCATCCCAAGTACTTATTCACAGTTTCTCAGCACGTCTATCTCTAAAAATGAAAAACAGGAAAAAATGATGATACTAAACTCTTTCTTATTCTAGCAAAAGGTATTATTTGCCCATTTAATCACAAACTAGCTTTTTAAATGCCCTCCCCTCCCATATTTGATCATTATTTCTATGAAAAATTATTTAACAGCACTAACAATTTATCCACGGGAAATAGATGGAGAAACAGTGGAAACAGTGTCAGGGTTTATTTTTGGGGGCTCCAAAATCACTGCAGATGGTGACTGCAGCCATGAAATTAGAAGACGCTTACTCCTTGGAAGAGAAGTTATGACCAACCTAGATAGCATATTCAAAAGCAGAGACATTACTTTGCCGACTAAGGTCTGTCTAGTCAAGGCTATGGTTTTTCCAGTGGTCATGTATGGATGTGAGAGTTGGACTGGGAAGAAGGCTGAGCGCCGAAGAATTGATGCTTTTGAACTGTGGTGTTGGAGAAGACTCTTGAGAGTCCCTTGGACTGCAAGGAGATCCAACCAGTCCATTCTGAAGGAAATCAACCCTGGGATTTCTTTGGAAGGACTGATGCTAAAGCTGAAACTCCAGTATTTTAGCCACCTCATGCAAAGAGTTGACTCATTGGAAAAGACTCTGATGCTGGGAGGGATTGGGGCCAGGAGGAGAAGGGGATGACCAAGGATGAGATGGCTGGATGGCATCACGGACTCAATGGACGTGAGTCTGAGTGAACTCCGGGAGCTGGTGATGGACAGGGAGGCCTGGCATGCTGCAATTCATGGGGTTGCAAAGAGTCGGACACAACTGAGCGACTGAACTGAACTGAACAATTTATCAACATTTATTTGTTCTGATCAACTGTCAATAAAAACCAAGAACTTAGTTCAGGAGAAATTTCTTTTAATACTCATAAAACCTGGAAAAATGTCTTCAAACTTATGTATATGTACATATGCATACATATATATGTTAAAGAAATGTATGATGAGGTGATCAATAAAAGACTTTCAAGCAACTAAATCTATTACATCAGAATAAAATACTGTGGAAATAAAGGGTTTGAAAAATTCCAGATGTTGCAGGACAGTTTGTTCACGAACCTTTCTAATGGGTTAAATTACTAAAGAATTAGACTCCATACACTAAAAGGGATGATTTTTAAATGTTAGTCTTAACAACACCCTTTTCATTTTCATAATTTCTGGGAAGTATAACAAAAGGCTTTACTAAGACTTATGAAATGACTATTACACGAGTCCAGTTTCTCTTTTACTTAGAGGCAATCTACTTAACCTGAATACTCAAGGGAGATGGGAAAACAGAAATACTATTACATCCTTTGCAACTATTTTGACAAGAAATTTATATGTTACCTTAAAGCGTATGAGGAGGTGTGTGTCTTAGTTTTACATTATTTGGGGGGTATGTGAGCAGAAACATTTGAAGGCCACTGCACTGGCGAATGGTTTAGCCTGGACCACCTGACCTCATGACTTTGAAAAGTTTTCAGCAATTGGAGCTGTATTTTCTGGTCATCTCATGGGATATCTTTGGCCCTAAATGGCAACCAGTGCCAGTGGAATGCAGATTTAGGATGCTGAGGTCTTCCCACTTTTCTGAGCCTTGTCTGGGATGATGTGACCCAAGGCTCTCTGTGGGATGTTGCAGGGAGCTAGCATGCCCCTTGTCACCAGCAGTTCCTTTCCTGATCCCTTCTAGGGAGCATTCCCTAACCTCAGACTTTATCCCCCTCTCTGTCTCTCCAACGTGGGGCTTGGTTTAGGAGCTAGCAAGAAGGCTGATGCTTCTGACCACAGACCATCCCTGCCTCTTGCCAGGCAGCCCCACTCACTGCCCCTCCAACCAACGTTAAGGAGGGGAGGTAAGGGGCTCCTCCACTTCCCTGCAGCCCTACTTTTAAGTAGAAAGCACAGCAGAGGTGTTAAGTGAGCAGTGCTGGTACTGCTTGGATTGTAATCTCAGCTCTATCATTTATTCACTGCCATCACAATGGAAGGCTACTAAATCTCATAATGCCTCAGTTTACCTACCTGTTAAGTGATGGTAACAACAGAATCATCTCCTGGGGTTGTGAGGATTACATGCAATACTGAGCTGGCATACAAAGGCTTAATAAAGGAAGCTGTTATTATTAAATGTAAAGCTCAGGATTTAAGAAGTAAAAAAGGAAAAGGAAATGGTAGGAATCAGCAGGGTGCTACCGTAAAATCTCCTATCCCATGGTCCCCAGTTCGGCCTTTCAGCCAAGCCTGGTCCCAACTGGCAGCAGTAATAGTCCATGCTTTTTCCCAAAGGAGGCTGGCTGCAATTTACCTCTGATGGGGAGCTTGGCTCCCCCACACCTGGGCTTACCCTGGAGACAGGGGAGTGCACAGGGGGACCCCAGTGTTGTCATACACAGCAGCAGGATTCTGCACAAATCTCCCATGCACAGTACAGACTTCCTCCCCTGAAGGCCCCCTTCTGCATGGGTGAGTGGAGATGACAGAGGCGTGACAGGCTGAAGTGACCCAGGGTTCCTCTTTAACTCAGAGAGAAAGGAAACTTACCTCAAGATCGATGAGACAAAAGAGGACCGGTCTGGCTTTGCATCAACTGTATCATCGTTTGCGGGATCCTCAGCCCCCTGCTCCACAATATGGCCTTGATCGTCTGCCATCTGGAAGGAAAAAAACCAACCAGATAATTGGTACCCAGTAGCATCACTGGCCTCATGATGTTTTAAATAACACTCATTCAGTGACACATTTTTTATTTAAGCCTAGAGATGATCAGTATTGCCTATCTGGGCTCCAGGGCTGCCGTACCAATAATTCATTCAAATGCTTGAGTGCCAGCTCTACTTCAGGCTTCCCTGCAGAGTCTGGATACACAGCTGCAAAGAAAGCAAAGTCCTTGTCCCTCTGGGAGCTTCTAATCCAGCATTCATGATTTTGTTAAATGTTCACTGTGTAGGAGAAACTGTGGAAAGTTCATCAAGGTCTGTAAAAACAAGGAACTCCCCCAGAATTCCCGACAGGTTATAAGATGTTCATCCTTTGCCTGGCATCCCTCAAGCCCAGTTCAAAAAACAGGGACTACCCTGGTGGCTCCTTGGTTAAGAATCCGCCTGCCAATGCAGGGGACACGGTTTGATTCATGGTCCGGGAAGATACCACACGCTGCAGAGCAGCTAAGTCTGTGCACCACAACTACTGAGCCTGTACTCTAGAGCCTGGGAGCCACAGCTACAGAGCCTAGGTGCTGAAAAAACATTAGCTCACATGCCCTAGAGCCGGTGCTCTGCAACATAAGAAGCCACCGTGATCAGAAGCCTGCTGCCACAAGTAGAGAAAACCTGTGCACACCAATGAAGACCCAGTACAGCCAAAAAATAAATAAATAAAACAGCAGCAACCTGGAGTATGAAGCTGTTTCAGATGATTTTACATAGTTCTACCAAACAAATTTTCATCAACTTACTTTTCTGCTCGAGAATCTTCACAAGATCCCTACGATCTAAAAGTTCAAATCTTAAACTGAACTCCTTGGCTCTTCAATATCTAGTACTGGTTTACTAGTCGCTCAGTTGTGTCCCGTAGCCTGCCAGACTCCTCGGTCCGTGGAATTTTCCAGGCAAGAATACTGGAGTGGCTTGCCATTTCCTTCTCCAGGGGATCTTCCTGACCCAGGGATCAAACCCAAGCCTCTTGTGTCTCCTGCACCAGGAGGCAGACTCTACCACTGAGCCACCTGGGAAGCTCATCTATTACTAGCATAGATGACAAACTATGGTCTACCATCTGTTTTTTTTTGTTTGGGGATATTCTAAGTTTTATTTGTTCTTCCTTTTTCTAATTGTGTAAGGTTGAAGCTGAAGTTACTGATTTGTGACCTTTACTTCTTTCCTACATACAGGTGTTCAGTGCTAAAAATCTCACTCTATGTACTCACCACCTGTTTTTGTAAATAAAGTTTTATTGGAACACTGTCACACCCATTCATTTACATGTTGTTGGTGGCTACTTTCCCACCACAACCACAGTTGAATGATTGTGACAGACATCATGGGGCCTGAAGTGCCTAAAATATTTACCACCTGGCCCTTTAAAAAAAGGTTCGCTAACCCCTGATCTAGGATAATTACTAGCCAATAGGATCCCCTGGGACTTCCTAGGTGGCTCAAGAGGTAAATAATCAACGTGCCAAAGCAGGAGACAAGGGGTTTGATCCCTGGGTTGGAAAGATTCCCTGGAGGAGGAAATGGAAACCCACTCCAGTATCCTTGCCTGGGAAATCCCAGGGACAGAGGAGCCTGGTGAGCTACAGTCCATGGACTGGCATAGAGTCAGACACAACTAAGCAACTAAACAACAATAGAATCTCCTACTCACCTACTACTTCCCTTACTTTAAGAAGCAAAATTAACGATAATAAAAATAAAAACTCGCATTTATTATTTGCTGAGCTAATCGCTTTGTAAGTATTATTTAATACTCTCCCAAATGATGTTGGGATCTGCCAGGTGATGCCAGTGGTAGAGAACCTGCCTACCAGTGCAGGAGACATAAGAGATGGGGGTTGGATTCCTGGGTTGAGAAGATCCCCTGGAGGAGGGCATGGCAACCCACCCCAGTATTCCTGCCTGGAAAATCCCATGGACAGAGGAGCCTGGTGGGGCTACAGTCCATAGGGTCATAAAGGGTCAGATATGACTGAAGCAACTTAGCACATGTGCATACAAATACTATTAGATCAGCTCTAGGATCACTGCCTTTGACATATGAGGAACACGAGGTTAGAAAAAGTCAGTAACTGGCCCCAGGCTAAGCAACTAGTAAATCAAACTCAGAACTGAAGCCAGCAACAACACTCAGAGCCCAGCCCTCACCAACATACCAATCAGCCTCCCAGGCTCTGAGCATCCCTGGGCCCACCATGCTCCATCAGGGCTTATGGTTCTTTCAGTCTGGAAGTCATCACCCAAACCTTTGCTGGACAAGCCATCTTTGGCCAGATGGCTAGTTCTCCATCTTCAGAATTCGGTTCAATGGGACCTCTGCTGGGAGGTCCTCCCTGATTACACCTACCTCCCCAGCTCCTTCCCTTCCCCCAATCCCTTTACACTCCTTGTATTTGTCTTGATTATCAGCACTCTACTTATTGCTTGACATTGTCAAACATAACAATGTAAGTTCACCATGACAGAGGCGCCTGGCACTCATAAAGTATTTGCTAAACAAATATTAATTGAATGGGAAGCTGGAAGAAACAAACACCCCAAGGAAAAGAATTAGCTAAAAGAGACACAGCTGGTCAGAAGCAGAGCCTGTACTAGAGTTCTTTCTCCTATACCAAGTCCTGGGTCCTTTCCTGTAAAGGGCGTGGCCTTTTGTAACAAAGCAAAACCTCCCCAGACTTTGATTCTTGCTGGTTTCAGTCTCAGCGATCATGGGGTCACAGGTGGCAGCTGCAGGTCTGTACTCCTATCAGTCTCACCCCCAGAAGTTTTCACCCAGTTGGAAAATAAGAAGGCATCTATCTGACTGTGCCCCAGAGCACAAGCAATGATTTTTGGAGGGGGCCGAAGGAATCTAGATGGGGGGAGGCGTCCAAGATGGCAAAGCGCTGACCCTGTAGCCCTGAGTGGTATTATCCTGTCACCTTGCAGCTTATTTAGGGGTCAGCTGGGCAGTGAGAAGTGACAGGGAGAGTGAGTTCCGTGACCAGATCCCTACAAAGACAGTGAGAAGTCTGATGGCCATCTTGTTCCTCAACACATAATGAACACCCCACCATAGACACCAAACTGTTTCCGACTGGGAGGCAGTTAAGATTTTTCAGATTAGGACCCAAACCGTTTCTCAAAAACAGAGAAAACCCATATCCAGAGGAAATTAATGTTAAGTATAGACATGTCGGAGAAGGCAATGGCACCCCACTCCAGTACTCTTGCC
The DNA here is from genome assembly GCF_014754425.2 of Oryx dammah. Lineage (NCBI taxonomy): Eukaryota > Metazoa > Chordata > Mammalia > Artiodactyla > Bovidae > Oryx > Oryx dammah. The sequence goes on along the minus strand of NW_024070198.1, from coordinate 33,006,609 downwards.
TGGAAAATCCCATGGACGGAGGAGCCTGGTGGGCTGCAGTCCATGGGGTCACTAAGAGTCGGGCACGACTGAGTGACTTCACTTTCCCTTTTCACTTTCATGCATTGGAGAAGGAAATGGCAACCCACTCCAGTGTTCTTGCCTGGAGAATCCCAGGGACGGGGGAGCCTGGTGGGCTGCCGTCTATGGGGTCGCACAGAGTCGGACACGACTGAAGAGACTTAGCAGCAGCAGCAGCAGCAGCATAGACATGTAGAAAACACTCAGTCATTTGTATTTCATCTCCTTCACACAGACTTAGTTACTTGTGGATCATTATTAGTAAAGCAAGGAGATATTTTCAAAATTAACAAGTTAATGTTATACAAAATCCACCAGAAAAAGACAGATACCTTTGACATGTGGTGTTGAAGCCTTAAGTCTTTTGTCCTAGAGATTGTCAAACAGAGTGAAGTAAGTCAGAAAGAATCGTATATTAATGCTAACACTAATCTTAAAGAATGAACCTAGGATGTATGATGATAAAACAATGCGACCATTATATAGACCATTATATCTATGTATCAGTATATAGATACAAGTTCCTGGAAGTTCAATGCACCAGGTGCGTTCCAGGAGTCTGGGAGACACCTGACCTGGCCCTGCCTTGCTGAGAGACAGGCATCGACACATAGCATGAACGTTGACAACCATGATCAGGGCCACTTGTGGTCAGAGCAAGGACCTGACCAAGCCCCAAAGGAATCAGGGAGGGTTCTCTTGACCTGGTATTTCCGGTGGTTCAGACGGTGAAGAGTCAGCCTGCAGTGCAGGAGACCCGGGATCATTCCCTGAGTCGGGAAGATCCCCTGGAGAAGGAAATGGCAACCCACTCCAGTATGGCTCGCCTGAAGAATCCCATGGACAGAAGAGCCTGGCAGACTACAGTCCTTGGGGTCTCAAAGAGCTGGACACGACTGAGCGAATAACACTTTCACACTTTCACTCTTGACCTGAGGTCTGAAAAGCGGAAGCAGAGAGGGTGGAAGTGAGGGAGGCATCGAAATGCATACCCATCAAGCACCCAACACGCTCCATCGACAGAGGGGAGCAACGTAAACCCCTCATCCCTCCCTGACACTTGAAAGGGGCTTTAGACTTAAGTGACAGGCTGATTTCCACAGCTCAGAGGTAGGAAGATCTCCAGAGTTTTCTTTGCAAACACTTAAGCCAGGAAGTCTTCTGTTTGAAACCTATAGCATTTTTCTAGGCTGAGGCCGAACACTGTCTAGGGGGCCACTGAGAGACCCTTCTAACAACATTTAGAACGTGTCTAAAACGAGGCGGTGTCCTGGAGCTTCATTCTTGCATCTGTAAGGCTAAACATTCAGTGACTGTCTTATTCCTCTGAGGAGGGCCTTAATTTCTGGTTGAAGTAAAGTTCACCCAGAATGAGAGTGGTGACCGAGTGGGGTGCCTGCTCTTGGTCCCATCATTTCAGTTAAGCCAAGGCTTGGTGTTGACCTTTTATTTATGCTTCTCTTTGAAGCCCAAGATAATCCAGGCCTATCTCAGTCGGCTATGACTGGAGAGAGCATGTCTGGAGTCATTTTCTTGTATTCATTCCTGCTGTAAGGCTAAGGCTGCAAGGACCAGTCAGTCATTTGGGGGAATATATAGCTTATTCAATTGTCAAACATATCTATCTTCTTTTTAATAAATTAATATTTAATATACATACAGCATTAGCAATGCCAGGCATTCAGTTATTATTATTACTCTTAGTATTATCCACTAGGACTCTTATTTGTCGTTTGAGAAGTTATCTTAATCATCATGTTTTTTCTGACTCAGTCATAGAAAAGTGCCAGGTATACAACAGGTACTCAATAAATATTTCTTCATTAACGTCACAACTGAAATGTACTTAAACATTTTAAATCCTTCAGGGCCCTGACTAAATTGTTGACATGGGACAGACAACGGAATCAAAGGGGCTCAGGAAGGTGGCTGAGAGCCTAGTCACAGTGAACTGCAAGCCAGGTGTGTAAATCAGCACCTTCACCTATATTAGCCATGGGACCTTGAACAAAGTTCTGGAGGAGGGCATGGCAACCCACTCCAGTATTCTTGCCTAGAGAATCCCATGGACAGAAAAGCCTGGCGGGCTATGCGCCATAGGATTGCAAAGAATCAGACACGACTGAAGCCACTTAGCACAGATGCACGCACTTGAACAAAGTACTCAATGTCTCTAAGCCTCAGTTCTTCATCTGTATAATGGGAAAACAGTGATGCCTAAGTCACACATGGCTATGAGGATGAATGGAACAATGCATGTAAGATGCTAAATGTTCTAATTTCACGGTGTCTAAATGTTCGATAAATACTCCCTATTATCACCACTGTCTGGAGAACTCAAGACTAAGACAACACTCGCCTGTCAACTCTCACTGGTATTTAAAAAGAATAGAAACATGTATATGCATGGCTGAGTCTGTTTACTGTTCACCTGAAACTATCACAACATTGTTAATTGGCTATACCCCACCAAAATATTTTGGTGTTAAAAACAATTTTTTTTTAATTAAAAAAGAAAGAATGCTACAAAGCATGAATAAAAAATCACATTAATATTTTAAATAGCTTTTGTGAAGACTGAAAAAAAGTTGCTCTAGTGATTATTTCTACTCACGTTTAAGTGACTCATACATATGTGGTAAGAAATCATTTCCCAGCTATTATCTGAATTTTATTGCAGCTGTTTCCCCTGAAAAGTGACATAATCTAACTTGTGCCTCACCCTAGCCCCAATGAAGACAATTTTTCTAAAAGGCTCAAAGAGAAGGCACCCAGAGTGCCTCCACTGCTCACCTCCAGCACCTGTGCAGGAGAGAGGGGAGTGGTTTCTGCTGGGCCCTGAAGTACTCTACTGTCCCCTGCTGCTCACAGCACTGCCAGGAAGCTGGAGCCTATTACAGAAGAAACTTTGGTTTTTTCAGAGAGGTTAAAAAACCTGCCCAAAGCCACACAGCTAACAGGAAGCAGAAGTGGACTATGAAACCAGGCAGTGGGTGGCGACCTGGATGGCCATCAGGCTATAAGACCCTGAAGGAATAAAATGGCCTGTAAGTAAACAAAGGTTAGGGCCACGTCCTTGGCCAGCCCAGGAGTTCAACAGAAAAGGCCCGGGGATTACTCAAAATCACTCACAAATAATTTTACTGCCCCATAAAAGGCAAACTTGCATACAAGGGTGAAAGGTTGCAGACGGAGAGTCCTGCCTTTCTCCACTTCCTCAAGGAATCAAGAGCTCCGCAGGATGACAGCGGCTTAAGTTTATCTGTAGTGTGCTAAGCCCAGACAGAGGCACGGCTGTGCACTGCAATCAGCTCATTCACCCTCCCGGCCCACCACCATACCCATTTCACAGACAGGCACAGAGAGGGTCAAGGCCCCACAGCTGACAGGCCGGACGCTGGGACCGGAACCCTGGGCTGTCAGACACGGGACCCTGTGTTAGCCAGACGAGAGAACAAACCCCTCCCGCCCTCCCAGGTACCCGCCTTCTCCCCTTCCAGAGAGTCCTCTCCCGCCCTCCCAGGTCCATCCCTCCTTCTTTTCCGAATCCCGAAGAGCACCGATGTCCCGAGCCCGGGAGCTAGAAGGGAAGGGGGGACAAACTGAGCGAAGTAGGTGATAGTGGGGGTGGGGAGAGCCTTCTTTCCCGAGTTTTACTGCTTTGCCTGAAGGGACCCGGCCCCCGACGAACGCGCTCGGAACAACACCGAGAGGGCAGCCGGGCGGGAAGGGAGGAAAGCGGGAGAAGGAAGGGCGGCGGCCCACGGGAGAGACGCCCGGCGGAGACGGGGGCCGAAGTTACCGTTCCCACGGCGACCGGACGGCCAGAGATGGCGTACGTCTCCGTCACTCCGCTGCGAGGGTCTGCGGCCGCTGGAACGAAATCGAAACTAAAAGCGACAGCGTAACCGGGGGAGGAGTCGCCCGGGGCTGGACCCGGACCAGGCGGGGCTGCGGGCGCCGCCTCCGACTCCGGACTCCGCGGTCCATACAGTCGGCCGCGCGCAGGAACCCGTGCCTCCGCGCGCCCTATCGGGGAGAGCGCACCTAGCCGCGCTGGCCGAGCGTCGCGCGCGCCGTCCCCGGAGGGCGCCCGGAGCAAAGCTGGCGAGCGTGCTGGGCAAAGTTTGCAGAGCTCTAAAGGGGTCCCGCCGCCGCGCGCGCCGTTCCCCCGAGAAATTTTTGCAGAATCGATCGCGCTCCCAGTGACCCGAAGAGCGCGCTGCGCAAACCCGCTGCACGTAGTGTCCCCAGCCGCGCTGAACTGAGAGCGCGCCCGGCCGATTTCCCGGGCGCCGGATCATGGGGCGCTCGTCAGAGTCCCCGCTCCTGCCCTTTCGCTGCTGCCCTCGGTCTACAGCTCGACTTCGGCCTCCGCATCAGCCCCGGGACCCAGCCAGTTCCCAAAGCCCGAAGGCTGCTGCCCAGCCAGATCCTGACCCCACTGTGTGCGGGTCGGGTCCCTTGGGGGACTGGGCGCTCGCATCTGCACGAGTTTACCAAGGGCAGGCGGTGGGAGCCGCCGTGGTCTCCAGCTCCCAAAACTTGGTTACACTCCGCGGCGCGCCTTTCTGCAGAGCGCGTTCCCACAGCCCAACACCTCCTGCTGGCCTGGATGTAGCTCCAGAATCATTCCTGGACTGTCTACTGAGCGCCACCACGTGTCAGCCACTGGGTGCGTGCGTGCCTGCTGAGTCGCTCAGTTGTGTCCGACTCTTTTCCACCGCAGGAACTGTAACCCGCCAGGCTCCTGTGTCTATGGTATTCTGAAGGCAAAGATCCCGGTTCGGTTCCCATTTCCTCCTCTAGGCGGGGATCTTCCCAACCCAGGGATCTAACCCCCGTGTCTTTTGTCTTCTGCGTTGGTAGCCATGTTTTTTACCACTAGTGCCAGCCACCGGGTGTGTGGCCCTAAGGTAGTCTAATACGGGAGAGACATTGTAGTTGCCCCAATACCACTTCACCCCTCACCCACGCGTGCCCCCACATTTGTCTTTCTTCAACCTGGAGACTCCAGCAGAGGCCTCCAAGGCCTTGCTCTCCAAGACTTCTCACCGGACCGGCTAATGAACACAGGCGCGCTGAGGTGTAAATAGCTGAGGAGAAATTACAGTTTTCTTCACACCAGAGACATTGCTATGAAACTATCAACGCCTTAAGTGAAAGGAGTGAATCTTCAGGATGTGACGTCAGGCAATAATGGGCATCTCCACTTTGCTCTCCTCTGGGCCTGAGACTTCAATATCCTCCATAAAATCTCACCAGGTAAGGACACTTTCTTGGTTTAAGAAACACTGGCCCCAGGCAAGTGTAAGTGAATAATGATAATTTAATAAGTTCTGCCAGAATCCTGAATCCATGACTATTTTAAACAAGCCATTATACTGTTTACACTATGGCTGTGCTATACTGAACGTCTGTGCACTTGTCCCCCAATTCATATGTTGAAACTTAATCCCCAAAGTGATGACGTTAGGAGGTGGGGCCATTGGGAGGTGCTTAAATCTTGAAAGTGGAGCCCTGGGGTTCGTGCCCTTGTAAAGCTGGCTAGACAGAGCTTCCTGGCCTTTGCCAAGTGAGGACACAGAGAGAAATTGCAGTCTGTAACCCAAAGAAGGCTTTGACTAGAACCCAACCATGTTGTCACTCTGTTCTTGACCTTCTAACCTCCAGTACTGTGAGGAATAAATTTCTGTTGTTCCTAAGCTGTTCAGCCTGTGGTATTTTGTTATAGCAACTGAAACAGACTAAGACAGGCTGTCCTATTCTTTCTTTAATACCCATATTTCTGAAATGTCAGGGCCAACTAAGTCATTGTAGACCCAAAGATAAAATACTTTTTGAAGAAATTCAATTGTGAATCACTTGAGAAATGAAAAATCGTTTAGTAAGGCAAATACGTTACTCTTTAATTAATCTGATTTATACAATTAAGTGTTTGCAAGTTATCCCTGAAATACGATAAAACAGTGATAGATGTGGGGGAGGCTTCACAACTAATCCCTCTGCTCATATTATAGATAAAGAATCTGAGGTTCAGAGAGGTTGCCCACATCACAAGCTTGCTAGTGACAGAACCAGGATGCTTATAAAAATAATAAATTTTCCATCCACAAGAATTATGTCATAATTATGTCATGCAATTATTAAAACGTGTTGCACACAGGAATTCGCTCCTGGCTCAGATAGAAAGATGATTTGAAGCAACACTTCCCTTTTTCAGTTCTGTAGTGTGGTCTGATGTGGCAACTCTGAAAGTATTGCTCCAAGCCTGGATTATCACAGCACCAACAAATAAAACTACAGATATGTGAAAGGAAAGAAACAGTTAAAATTTTTTCCTTCTCTGGCAAGATAGCAAAAGAGACACAGATATAAAGAACAGTCTTTTGGACTCTGTGGGAGAAGGCAAGGGTGGGATGATTTGAGAGAATAGCATTGAAACATGTATATTATCATATGTGAAATAGATCTCCAGTCCAGGTTTGATGCATGAGACAGGGTGCTCAGGGCTGGTGCACTGGGATGACCCTGAGGGATGGGATGGGGAGGGAGGTGGGAGGGGCGTTGAGGATGGGGAACACATGTACACCCATGGCTGACATGTCAATGTACAGCAAAAACCACTACAATACTGTAATTAGCCTCCAATTAAAATTAATTAATTAAAAATCAACATTCAAAAAACTAAAAAAAAAAAATTTCCCTCTCTGATAACTGTACTGACCTGTTAGATCCAAATGCTATTTTCTTCTCACTGTATTTCCTGCGTTTCTCCAGCTTTGGCCCATGTCACTGTTTTCTGCTTCCTTTCCAAACTCACACGATTAGAGCTAAGTCTTTCTCTTCACCCTGGAAAAATCCCCAACTCCATTATTCAGAAGTCTTTAGAAGAGCTGACCTCATGGGTGCTCCCAGGTTGATCCCTCTGGACTTTGCTTCTGGCCCTCTGCTCTAGTCACCGGGATGTGGCTGCTAATCCTGCTGAGCTCAACAATCCCACCCTCATCCTACTGGGTACCACACCTCCATGGGGTGCAATCAGTGATTGCTTCTCTTGCTGTTCACAGGACAGCTCAGACCAGGCTATGACTTCGTACAGGACGCCACTGAAGGATAATCCCTTGAGTAACAGAAATGCCCGTCTTAGGACTCACAGGCCCAAGCCCAGACTCTGGCCGAGGCACCAGCAGGCTTCTGCAAAGGGGGAGAGGGGTGGGTCAGGGTTCAGGCTGAATTCCCTGACAAGAATAATTGATGCTATTAACCACTGCCTCTAAGCATTCTGTTCTGTGAAAATGGAACTGGGTCTTTTAAGTAATTTTCCTTTGCCTGTGGTCCTATGTTCAGCTTTGCCAGTTGGGGACAGTAGAGAAAGATTGTTGTTGTTATCCAGTTTTCAAGTCATGTCCGACTGTTTGCAAGCCCGTGGACTACAGAACTCCAGGCTTCCCTTTCCCTCACCTCTCCCAGAATTTGCGCAAGTTCATGTCTGTTGAATTGGTAATGCCATCCAACCGGTGATGCCATCCCTTCATGGATCACTGTCTTGTCGTGGTGAAGGGGCTTGTGTAACTCAGTGAAGCTATGAGTTGTGACGTGCAGGGTCACCCAGGACAGATGGGTCATAGTGGGAAGTTCTGACAAAACATGATCCCTTAGAGGAGGGAATGCAAACCACCCCAGTATACTTGCAGTGAGAACCCCATGAACTGTATAAAAAGGTGAAAAGAGAGACTGCAGGAGGTAAAGGTTTTGTTCCCTGGTTCCGGTGTGTCTGGCATACTTTTGAGGAATCGGGCTCCTACAGAAGGGGTGCACACCTTCTAGGTTCCTATCACACACCTGGCCTCCCCAGTGCCCAGCTGGGCCTGCTGGGCACCAGTACCCGGCAGTTAGCAACTTCCCTGGCACCCCTTTCAGGTGTCCTTCCATTGAGATACTTCCCCATGAACAGCTCTCTCTGGCACTAGAGGGTAGATTTCCCGAAAGTTCTAGAGGACAGATCACTAGCAAGTTACACTGGCATAGTCCCCTAATAACTTCTCTGTATCTAGTAAGCCATTAACATGCTGTCTCCAATAAAGTTTGGATCACAGCCCTGGGGTGGGAAAAAGGTGCAGGGGGCTCTTCCTTAGGCCCTCTAGGGGTAATGGCAAGTTGTTGTCGTTCAAAGTCGCTCAGTCGTGTCCGACTCTTTGTGACCCCACAGATTGCAGCATGCCAGGCTTCCCTGTCCTTCACCATCTCAAACTCATGAGTCAAACTCGTGTTTGCTCAAACTCATACCCATTGAGTCGGTGATCCCATCCAACCAACTTGTCCTCTGTTGTCCCCTTCTCCTGCCTTCAATATTTCCCAGCATCCGGGTCTTTTCTAATGAATTGGCTCTTCGCATCAGGGGGCCAGAGTATTGGAACTTCAGCTTTAAACTCAGTCCTTCCAATGAATATTCAGGATTGATTTCCTTTAGGATTGACTGATTTGACCTCTTTGCAGTCCAAGGGACTTAATGGCAAGTTATGTTGTGTTATATTGTTGGGCTTCCCTAGTGGCTCAGAGGGTAAAGAATCTGCCTGCAGTTCAGACCCGGGTTCAATCCCGGGGTCGGGAAGATCCCCTGGAGAAGGGCATTACAACCCACTCCAGTATTCTTGCCTAGAGAATTCCATGGACAAAGGAGCCTGATGGGCTATATGGAATGAATTGTTTTTCTTGCCTCCAAATTCATAGGTTGAAATCAACTCTGCCTCTGTCTAACCCCATGTGATCACCCCCAGGCACCTGAAAACACCAAGGGATGAGGGTGAGAGTGGGATTGAAGTTCTGACCTGGGAAAGCTTGACAGCTAGAGGCAAGCCCTTGCTTCTTGAATTCTCCACCCCAAGTGTTGGTCACACGCTGCACAGTGCAGAGAAGAGGAAGGAGGGAACAGAATTGACAACAGCAGCTGTGGGAGTTCATGGTGTATTTCATGTAAATGGTTTCTTTCCCCCTTCTCACAGTTAGTTTCTTTGAGTGAGTGACCTTGCGGTACCCTATGCGCATCTCCTTGGCTCATCAATAACTCCAAGTGTAGCACCAGGACCCCCTTAAGTTCCTGCAGCATCATCCCCCTGCTTCTATGCCTCTGGGCTTTCTCTGAAGCTGCAGAAGTCTGTTCAGCTTGTGCATATAGGTGTACTCTAGAGGTCGAGGGAGTTAATGCCCCTGAGATGCAGCCAATGGCAGATGAGAGTTGGGAGGATAAGTATCCCAGCCTCTGTCCTTCAGTGGGATGGTCTGGGGAAACATTCTACACAATGCCTCAGAGGATCCCTAACAATATTGAGCCTCAGTTGCCCACAGTGGTAATTAGCTCAGGAAGCGCCCTTTATTGACTCTTCTTTCTCTGCTCACTCACCTCAGACCCTCATTCTTACCTTGTGAGATCATCTCCCAAATATACCACCTGCAGCCAAGTCCTCACCTCACGCTCTGCTTTTGGGAGAAGCTAAAGTAAGGTAGGCATGCACACACCCCCACCACAGGAGGAACAAGCCCAGTCTAACCAGAGTGGCAATGACAGACTGGAGGCTTGATAGCTTTCTTTTTACTTCTCTTTGGTCATCTCTTCATACTCTCAAAACCATTTTACATCCATGGCCCTGCAGGGCATTGGAAATGGTTGAGAGCTAGGAGGAATTACCTCCTATTCTCAATGACAGAACCAGGGTTCAAAAAGATCTTGGCTGACTGAAGCAATGGGGCTGCCATCAATAGGATGCCATTTAAAAGAAACAAGCGCTATGGTAAAGTTGAAAAAAAATCGATTGTTCATGTACTGAACATGATAGTCCTAATATGAAATGAAATGTGGGCTTTTTCATTGATCACAATCTCCCTGTGAGTCAAGACTTGAAAAAAAAAAAGAAGCAATATGGGACACTGTTGACAGAAGCATCTAGGTCAGAGGTTAACAAGCCTCTACTTGACCTGACTCTGGCTCACCACCACCAAGCCCAAGTCCTGGACTTTCTGCTGATTGGCCAACATATCACACACCTCTCAGGAGCCTCTTTCCATCCACTTAGCCTCGCCTGTCTTAAGCCTTACGCCAGTCCAGCCTTGGCAGTGGCAGCTAGCTCTGTGTCGGTTTAGCCAACAGTGTCTTTGATCTGCTGTTGCCCTTGCCTTTTTCCCTGTTGCTATTGAGGCATAGGATGCTGTGGGATTCCCTGGGCACATACACAGCATGGATGTATAAGAGAGTTAACACCCAGTGGGGCTAGACATTAGTCAGTGGTGGGCAGGACCAGCAGGTACTTCCTTCCCGCTTCCTTCCTCTAGCAGACATTCCTGAGTAGCAGTGGCTTATGTGGCCTCTTGCAAGGTAGAGACCAAGAGATCCAATGTCCAAAGCTTCTGTGGGAAAGGATGTTGACTCTCCCCCTCCACTTCTTGCCTTCTTACTTCCGCTCCCTGGATCATACTTCTGAATAAAGTTCTCGCATGGAATCCTTTGCCCCAGGTTCTATTTTGTGGGGAATCCAGACTAACACATGTTGTCTGAACCCATCCCAGGGGCCAGAGGAGCACCCTTGTTCATTGGCTAAGATGTGGAGGGTCTGATGTAATCGCTGTCAGAAAAGGGAGGGGCTCTGCCTGATGTGAGAGGGTTAAGATGCACACAGGGAAGGCCATCCACAAGATCTGTAAAGCAGATGAAGGCTGTGTGTCTCTGGCCCCAGCAATGCATGTTCATTTTAGGTCTTTATACTGTCCCACTTCCAGTTCTACGGGGTTATTTCTTCTCACAGTTTCTGATACATAATAAGCACCTTTCAAAAGCAGAAGTGATGGTACAAGTCAGATTTAGCATCTTGCGTTTGGGTCATCCTTGTTTTCACGACTTATAGCAGTGATGCAATCACGGCCTTAGAGAAGTGTTAGGTCATTTTTCTTTAAAGGAAATCTGGCTGCGATTCCGCATCCCTCTGGATTGGGGCAGAGTTCTTTCTCAGTGATCATTGAGGCTTCCAGCCCGTGTCCAGGTATAGCTGGAGAAATCCCACCCAGAGCAAAATATTTGGGGAAACTGTAGGTCTTTTTGTAAAAGGTCTTTATTTGTCCGGGTCTTAGTTGTGGCACACGAAATCTTTGTTGCAGCATCTTTAGTTGCGGCATGCAGACACTTAGTTGTGGGATGTGGGATCTAGTTCCCCGACCAGGGGTTGAACCCAGACCCCCTGCATTGGGAGTGGAGTCTTAGCCACTGGACCACGAGGGAAGTCCCTAACCTGAAGGTCATAGTTCTTTGCCTTTACTGTTTCCTTTTGTTCAGGCCGTGTTTTATCACATTTCAGCCTGAGTCTTCCTGAGTCTGGGGCCCCTACTCAGAGTCTCCTTCTGGTGCTGAGAGGGCAGCTCTGTGCCTGCTCTCTCTCTGTGGGGAACCTCATGGCACCCTCTCCTAAGCGTCATGGGGACACTGTTCTTCACCTGCTCTGTGGCCTCCTCCTCCTTGTGGTTCTCCTGTCACAACACAGAAGCACTACTGAGTTCTCTCTGTCTTACCCGAGGTTCCCCCCTGCAGTTTCCTCAGAGCCTTCTCTTGAGGTGGACAGTCACTAATCGGTAGCCTGCTGAATAAGTACTGCCCATGACTGTTTTATTGTTTTATTCCCAGGGTTTTGCAAAAAAGGGAATTTTGGGTGCAGATGCAGATAGCTGGCTTTTCTGGAAGAGTCGGGATATTTGTCCCTGCTGGCTACTCATCACAAGTTGGCTGGGGTGGAGAGGTGGTTCAGATGGGGCCTGTGACCTATGGCTTCACCTCGGTCCCTGTAGGCATGTTGGCATCAGTGTTGATTTCTTTAATTTGATAAATATTTGTTGAGCACATTTTCTGTATCAGACCTTGTTCTCGGCATCGGGGATACAGAAAGGACGATATAGACCAAGGACCCTATTTTGATGAAATATCTTGATGGAGGAGACAGATAATTTTTAAAAGCAGATATACTAACATTTAAGGTGTCAGGTGGTGGTAACTGCTGTGAAGAACGTAAAGCAGGAAGACGGTTGTCAAAGAAAGATAGTGAGCTGAGGGGTGGGGAAAAGTGTGCTGCCATTTTTTGTAAGCTGTTTCTGGAAGGTCTGTATTCAGTGACATTTAGGCAATGAGGGGCTTCACAAAGCCAAGAAAAGAAAGGTTATCTTCACGCTGCTCCCTTCAAGCCTGGGAGTCAAGGGACTAAGCAAGACCTGGATGGCAAGGACTTTTTGGAACCGCCTAAGATAACAGAGGTCAACACTCAAAGAGTTCTCATCTGCCCTTATTTTTGCATCCTTGCAGAAGCTAAACATGAATTGATATCTTAATAAATTTTCTGTCCTACTCTTACAAACATTTTAATCTATTTAGAAACATTTCATCAAAGTACAGTTGGTTTACAATATTGTGTTAATTTCTGCTGTACAGCAAAGCGACTCAGTTATACATACATATATTCTTTTTCGTATTCTTTTCCATTATGGTTTGCCACAGGATATTGAATATAGTTCCCTGTGCCATACTGTAGGATCCTGTTGTTTATCCATCCTATCTATGACAGTTTGCCTCTGCTAATCCCAAACTCTCAAGCCTTCCCACCCCCATCCAGCTCTCCCTTGGCAACCACAAGTCTGTTCTCTGTGTGTGAGTCGTTTTTTTGTTTCAGGTACATTCATTTGTGTCATGTTTTAGATTCCCCATATAATTAATATCATATGGTATTTGTCTTTCTCTGTCTGACTTACTTTCGGGCATCTCTAGGTCCATGCATGTTGCTATAAATAGCCTTATTTCATTCTTTTTTATGGTTGGGTGATAGTAAACATTTTTAAGAGATAAGGCTCAATTTTAAATAGAGTATTTACCCTCTATGGAGTGAGTAAATCCTTTTTCATCTTCTTTGGAGGGGTGAGTTGGACCTTCTGCTTTAGTCACAGGCCTCACAGAGCGAGCTTTTCTCATCTAGTCGTATGAGGGTGTGGGGTGTGCCTTTGGCTTCTTTTCTTGGGTTATGATCATAGCTACTGTTAAACTACTGCACGCTGCCTGATCATACACAAGGATTTGGTCATCCACATAAACATAATGTTATTGTGAGTTCACTTTTCTATTTAGAGAAACATGTCAGCTAGAAATACCTCCACCTTATTACCCAGACGCATGCGTGCCGAGCAAGTCTCCAAAATAGCCCTTTGAGTAAGTGGCAGCTTTAAAAACCGTCCAGCCGCCGACTTCAAACCAGAAGGTCAGCAGAGGAGAGTGGAAGTTGGATACTGAACGGTCAAGGTGCCCAGAGGAATTTAATAGGAGTCAGGATTTTGGAGACTTGAACGACCAGACAGCGGGTTCTCTTTGGATTTCTTGCCTGTTACCCATCTTGGTCTTCTCTCTTCAGACTTCACAATGAATGTGCAGGCTTGCTCTAGGTGTGGGTATGGAGTGTACCCTGCTGAGAAGATCAACTGTCTAGACCAGGTTAGTAGACATTTCCTGGCCTTTGCAAATTGTCACAAACTTGGGAAATGTATCTTGTTACATATGGACATGTGGGTTTTTTTGAGCCACCAAGATATGATGTTTTCCCCACTTTTCTTCAGTTCTACCAATTTCTAGCTACATCTCCTGTGTTGTCTCAAAAATTTGTAGCCAAGTATGAGTTTTATCACCATTTTATCCCTAAAGCTCATTTTTTTTTTGCCCTGAAATATGTAAAATTCCTGAGAGTGAAAGAAAAGGTAATTTTGCTCAGTTTTTTCTATTTGGTTTCTAGATATGGCACAAAGCTTGTTTTCACTGTGAAGTTTGCAAGATGATGCTATCAGTGAATAACTTTGTGAGTCACCAGAAAAAGCCATACTGTCACGCGTAAGTGTTTGATGCCCCTGCCCACCACCTCTTGAATTATATATATATATTTTTTTAATAAGTAACCAACCAGAGGTTCAAATCGCACACTCCAGGGTTAAATCCAAGAACCCAAGAAATGTCTTCTCAAAAGTTTTTACTTACATACAGTCATTAAAGAGATCTGACACAGGATTATATGCAATGGACAGAAAGTTGAAAATTTCAAATCTCTTACAAGTGAAAGACAAAATCTATCCTCTATAACCCCATGTCAAATTATTAAAGATTGTGCAGAACAGTATAATTTCTGTGGATATGCAGAAAGCTTTAAAATGTTTTCTTTTAAATAGTTTCAGGTAAATAATTTCCAGTCAAATTTGGTGTTTACGTTAAATAGGTTGAATTTATTTGATTTGCTTTTCTTTCTTTACGACTCATTGCCTGGAAACTCTTGAATTTAATTATTATGTCTTATGTTTTTTTGATCTAAAAAAGTGACTCTTCCTTTAAGAATAGTCACTCAGTCATCTTGGATAAAGTACATTTCTAATTCTGATTTATATCTACTTTTTGTAGCCATAACCCCAAGAACAACACTTTTACAAGTGTCTATTACACTCCATTAAATCTAAATGTGAGGAAACCTCCAGAGGCCATTTGTGGGGTAAGTTACTTAATTTTGAATTTCAAAATAATGTTTAAAGAAAATTTCTTAGCTCAGGCATCTCCTAGGTTTTTAAGTGTCTCTGTAAATATGGAGAAAATGGGCAGCTTTACATCTAGGCAGAAAATGGGCAGGTTTACACCTAGGCATGTTTAAGTAACAAATTTTGCTATTTGTCCTACCACAACATAGAAGCCCATCCAGGATAATCCAGCTTGAATATCTGAGGATCTTGTATCCATTTTAATCTCCTTGTGTCTGTCAGCTCTGTACACATTGATACAGCAGGCCATACATACACCATAAAACAAATTATATGTAATTGGAAAATACTACAAAGCCCTTTCTTTCCCCATTATATTTGTGTATAAACATGGAAAGCTCTAGTTCCACACTCTTAAATCTCTCTGCATTTGGTAGTATTTAAGATCTCTTTCCCCATGGGTAGGGGTAGGTCAGAGAGATTTTGATCTGGAACTAATGTTTGGGTAGGCCAGGAGGCCATATTGATTAACCAACCTGCTTTGAAAAACTAACAGTAGAGTTTTGTCAGATAACTATTGATTGAATGCTTGCATTTATTAAAATGATGAATCATTTCACTTGCCTCCCCTAGGCCCCATAGCAAGTTGTTTTATGGGGTGGAACTAGCAGCTTTCTAAAATTAGAGAATGACACAGGAGGTGGAAGGCTCTCCAGTAATCTGCCTTCCTCATGTTACCTCACCCTATCCTGACTCTCCTGCCTGCCCAGGCCACGTCCTCCTCAAGAAGATGGTTTAGCTTGAGCTTATCCTTATCATGGCTTTCTACATATAATTGCCAAGTAGCTTATTTCACTAAGTGCTTTGCTCCAATTGTGAGTTTATTATTTTTTTAACAAGTTTAGGTAACATTTACTGTGTAATTGCTTAACTAATTTAATACATTACAATCCAATAAAGTAAATACTATTATTATCCCATTCTACTGGTGAGGAAACTGAGGCTTGGAGAGTTGTTCATATATCTATCATTGACTTCTAACAGTTGAGAAGCCTGAAGAATTCACGAGCCATCCATTACTGAGAAGGCTGATTCTTTTAGGATTTTGCTTTCATCCGTTTTTGCTTGTTTGTGTGGGTTTTGTTGTTTGTTTTTGTCTCTTAATGTCTAACACAGAATTGACAGCACTGAATTTAACTCTCAGTTTGACAGAGTGCCAGACACTTTGCAAGGCCCTTTTTCTGTATAATCTCACTTATTCTTCACAAAAACCCTCTGCAGTATTATATTACAGTTGGGGAGGCTGAGGCTCACAGAAGTTAAGTAACTTGCCCAGTTTTACCCAGCCAGTGGAATGGACACAAATCCAGATCTCTATCGCTCTAGGACCCCTATCCTAAACTGTTTAGTCAGCCTACTCCCACGTACCTAGGGTGTGGCAAAATCTTACAACAGATCAGGCAGTACTTTCCTTCCTTTGAAGTGGTGGTGAGTTCACTTTTTGTAACTTGTATGACAGGCCGGACCTGGAGCGAGATTATCGCTGGTTCTATTTCCAGCCACAGGCAGTGACGTGAACTTCCCAGGAAGCCTGTGTGTGTGTGTTAGTTCACATCTGTGTGAATATGTCCGTATGTGTGTAAATATGTGTGTTTGCATATGGGGAGTGTATATATGTGTGTATGTAGGTGTGAATATGTGTGTATGTGTATACATGTGTGTATATATGGTGTATACACATGTGCGTATACACACGAATGTGTATATACATGCCTGTGTGCACATTTGTGTGTGTGTGTGGTCTGTGTATATGTGTATATGTGTGTTATCTCTGTGTATATATGGTGGATGCGTGTTTACATGCATGTGTACACACTTGCATATGTATGTGCATGCATATGTGTGCATACGTGTGCACACACATGTGCATCTGTGTATGTATGCATATATGTGTATATGTGTGCATGTGTGCATGTGCCTGTGTACAGAACAACTGGCTGCTGAGACCCCTTTCTCCTCCTTTCCCACCAGGGGAAAAATCAAGTGGACATTCATGTCCATTCTAGGCCCCAGATCTTACACCCACCCTGGGGAATGTCGTATATTGCATTCTAACTCCCTTTTCTTCTCTGGGAGACTTTGCCAACTGAATGAAAAACAGATTCATAGTGCACGTGCTAAAATTAAAAAAGCAAAGAAAGGGATTCTTCAGTTATGGCGATGAAGGTGATATGGCATTTGAAGCTGGTCAACATTTTTCTGTTTTTTTAAATATGACTCTTTGAAAAATAAATACATAAATAAATATTTGCTAAGACAGATTTTCCTGTTTGGTAGGTGTGAATGGAACTTTTAGCAGAATAGAACATCTGGATTCTCTCCTATTCAGAGAATGAACTTTAGCCCTTAATGCTTCCTTATCCCACAAATAACATTTATGGCTTTTTTCCTCTTCCTATTTCCTCCGAATAGTCATGAGCCCCGTGAAAGGTCTCTAGGGAGGCAGGCACCCCCCCGCTGCCTATACTGTGGGAGAAGGGCAGAAAATACAGATTCCTGTGGACTTTGGTCACATGATTCTGATTCCTTTAGTCAGTGGCTGTAAAGGAGGGCAGTTTTGCCCCCTAGAGGATATTTGGTGACGTCTGAGGGACTTTTTCTGGTCAAAACTGGGAAGGTAAGAATACTGGTGACATCTGGTGGAGAGAGACCACCCATCCTGCTCAGCATCCTGCCATGAACTAGACAGGCCACCCCCAACAAGAAATGAACTGGCCCCAAATGTCAGTGGAACTGCTTACAAGAAACTTTGCCATGAGTTTATGTAGTGTTCAAGGTAATTTCTCAATAGCCAAGTGAAAAGGCATGTAAAGATTTCTCAATTTATGTACTTATACACATTTTAGTGCTGCATTAAGGAAGCCCAGACAAAGTGCCCTTGACAGGGAATTAGAATTCCTGGGTTCTAAACCTGGCTTTGCTAACCTGCTGAATGACTTCAGTAAGTTCACTTCTCTTCTCTGAGCTTCTTTCCTCATCTATAAAATTAATGATTTAGATTTCAAGTTGTTTAAGTTGCAGATTTCTGGGCTCCATCTTGGATCTCAAGCATTATGATATCTGGGTTTGAACCTAAGCCCCGATATTTTCTTTTGTGGTTAGTTCTTCTTATGTTCTCCTTAAGAAATCTTTGCCTCTTCCTAAATCATGAAAATATAGTTAGATGTCAGTTCTCTTCAAATTGATCGACACAGTCAATGCAGTCCCAGCCAAAACTCTGGTGGTGTTCATAAAAATAGACAAACTGATTCTAAAATCGATATGAACACACAGTGATTCTAGAATGGCCAAGAAATCTTGAAGAACAAAATCAAAGGACTTAGGTTACCCGGTTTTTAGGCTCCTCTGTCCGTGAAATTTTCCAGGCAAGAATACTGAAGTGGGTTGCCATTCCCTTTTCCAGAGGATCTTCCCCATCCAAGGATCGAACCCAGGTCTCCTACGTGGCAGGCGGATTCTTTACCGTCTGAGCCACCAGGGTGCCTCTTGTGGTTGTTAACTCAGTGTAGTATTGGCACTACTGTAGAACTGACAGCTCAGTGGAAAACAATACCAGGTCAAGAAGTAGAGGTGCACACATGTGGTCACCTGACTTACAACAAAGACACCGCTGCAATTCAGTGCAGCAAGAATCATCTTTAAATAAATGGTACCCGAGTGACTGGACACTTACGTAGAAGAGATGGACCTTGACACCTACCTCATACCTATACATAAACACTAACACAAGGTGTGTTATGGACCAAGATGTGAAAGCTGGAATCATAAAGCATAGGAGAACACCTACATGAATTTGAGGAGCCAGCACTGAACAAGCTCCCCAAGTGTTAGGAACCACTGCTCTCACGTCTGGTGTTTTCTAAGCTGAATACTTGGTACTGTGTGATAAGCTTGTAGAGACATTGTCTTTTTATTTGTGCTGCACAGCAGAGCTTTGCACACAGTAGGTGCTATCCACGTGCCACCTGGCTGGTGGTACAGATGAAGCCGGTGGTGACTCTTGACGGCACAGTGTGGCTTGTCGTACAGTTAAGATGCTCTGCAGTTGAGACATAGGATCCACTCCCCCACCACCCCGAATTTAGTTCTGTATTGTTACCTTGCTCGTTTCTGATGGAAACATTACTGACGACATCTTCACTGTGCAGATCGGTGGCCAGGAGGATGGTGAACGGTTTAAGTCGGTTTTTCACTGGGACATGAAATCCAAGGATGAGGCCGCCACACCTAACAGGCAACCACTGGTGGACGAGGTGAGGCAAGAGTTAGAAACAGGTTTGGAAGCAGAGCAAAGAATGACACGTTGTGCAGATGACATGTGTAGTCAGCATTACTTTGCGAGGGAATTGGTTAAGCTTTCTTTTGTCCATCTTGTCATTCCAGCTGTCTACAGAAGACCTCCATGGTCTGTTTCCCACATTCTCACGATACTTGGTATTACCAGACAAAAGTTTTGACGACCTGTATCTTGTTTTTTTCTATCTAAACTTTCCTGATTGCGAGTATAGTTGAGCATATTTTCACATATGAATGATCTGACTTTTCAGATCGCCAAAGGATGGTTCTCCCCAACCTGTCCAACTTGCCGTACCTCCAGCCCACTTGGCTCCCTGTCTCTTCCCCCCAGTTCCAGTCAAATCCATTTCCTCATAGTCTTTCACGTGAAGTCTATCATTGCCCTCATGCTTTCACTCATGGCAGTCCCCACTCTTAGAATTTATTCAACATGTGTGTGGTTTTTTTTTTTCCTTTTTAAAATCAGCATGTGTTTATGGAGTATTATATGCCAAGCACTATTCCAGGCTGCTGGAATACATCAGTGCACAAAACGGACGAAAATCTCTGCCTTCATGGAACAGACCTCCTTGAGCAGATGCTTTTTCTTGTCTCTCTGCATCATCTGGTAACCGACCTCATCCCTGGAGGTCGAGCTCAAATTCTTGTCCAAATCAGGGGGCCTCACATGGAGATTGGTTTTCCAAAACTCTCACTGTGTTTATCTTCAATACAGTACATATAAGCACCAAACATTTTCTAATCACTAACTGTTTCATATGTTAGTTTTATCTCCCTAGATAAACCACACATATCTTAAAAGAGGAACTTTGTCTTCTTCTTTTTCTTTTTTGATTTTCTTTTCCTAGTGTTAATTGCTTAATCTAGCGCTTGGCACACAACAGGTAGCAGATTTTTGAAGGTTGGCTGAATAATGCTGATTAAGCTCAGATAGATGGCCTGTTCACATCAACTCCCCACTGCCCCATCTTGGTGCAATAATGTGCAAAAAATGTTAAGTTACATTTGGAACTCTGCTATGGTATCAGTCAATGTCTGAAATTTTTGGTTATTTAGGAGATTAGGTTATTTTCTAGTTTGGAAAAAATGAACATTCTGGTTAGCTGAGACCTGCCATGTATTAGGAGGAGTTTATCGTTTTTAGAGAATTTCTGTCTTTTCTATCCTATGTTGACGATGTGGGTGAGCGTTGCTGGGAGGGTGAGGTAGGTAGGGTGATCTTACCAAGCAAGTGTGTGGGCTGTGTGTTTGTATGCATTTGTACTTCTCTCCAGAGAGCCTATTGGAGTGGATACAGGGAAGGGGATGCCTGGTGCCCAGGAGCTCTGCCAGACCCTGAGATCGTAAGGATGGTGGAGGCACGAAAGTCACTGGGTGAGGTAAGGGCCCTAGGAAATTACTTTAGCAGTTAGCTTGAATGTTCATTAAGATTGTGATAGAATACTGGCCCTCCCCTAAACATTCCCACGTCCTAGTCCCTGGAACCTATGAATATGCTACTGTGCATGGCCAAAGGTATGATGAAGATAGGGATTTTTTTAACTGAAGTATAGCTGATTTGCTTCCCAGGTAGCTCAGTGGTAAAGAATTCACCTGTCAATGCAGGAGAGGCTGGAGACAAGGGAGACACGGATTTGATCCTTGGGTTGGGAAGATCCCCTGGAGGAGGAAATGGCAACCCACTGCAGTTTTCCGGCCTGGAAAATCCCATGGACAGAGGAGCCTGGTGGGCTGCAGTCCATCGGGTTGCAAAGAGTTGGACACGACTGAACAAACGTACATATAATTGATTTACAGTGTTGTGTTAGTTTCTGACGTGCAGCAGAGTGATTCCGTTATATGTATACGTACATATGCACATATATTCTCTTTCATGTTCTTTTCATTATAATTAATTACAAGATAATGAATATAGTTCCCTGTGCTATCCAGTGGGACCTTGTTTATTTTATGCGTAGTAGTTTGTATCTGCTAAACTCAAGCTGCTGATTAAGGTAAGGATCTCCTGATAGGAAGATTATCCTGGATGATTAACGTGGACCAAATGTGATCACAAGGGTGCTTATAAGGAGGGAGGCAGGAGAGTCAGAGTCAGAGAAAAGATGATGTGACAACAGAAGCAGAGATCAAAGCTGTTTGGGGCTGTAAACCCAGAACTGTGGACAGCCCCTTGAAGCTGGAAAAGGCAAAGAAATGGATTTCCTGCCAGAGCCTTCAGAATCAGACCTGATGCCCTATTTTAGATTTTGGACCTGTAGCACCGTAAGAGAGGTCTTAGTAGGTTTTCATCATAGGAAAGACAATTTTACCCCAGGTTATGGAATTCCTTAATGAATTGCATGCTGTATCCTCTAGTCCTCTCCCTAAACCCAGGGCACCTGTCCTCTGAAGAAACCACTTTGGAACATATTGTTAGTCTTGAGTAACTTTTCTTTAGCACATGGAAAGAAAGCAACTGAAGCACGGTTGCTAAGGTGCTATGTTTTGTTAGGAGAGCAGACTAGCAGAGATATTCAAAAGTAAGGAGGAGAAAAGAACAGATATTTCACTCCCAGTGCTGTAGAAATGTGTCTGGTGGTGGTTTAGTCATTAAGTCGTTTCCAACTCTGCAACCCTGTGGACTGTAGAGCCCGCCATGGACTGCGGGCCCATGGACTGAGGAGCCTGCCAGGCTCCTCAATCCATAAGGACTTTCCAGGCAAGAATACTGGAGTGGGTTGCCATTTCCTTCTCCAGGGGATCTTCCTGACCCAGGGATCTAACACGGGTGCCCTGCACTGCAGGCAGATTCTTTACCAACTGAGCCACCGGGGAAACCCAGAACTGTGTCTAGTGGATGAGTTGCGGAAAGCTCTCCTGCGTAATAATTGCTGCGTTATCTTACAAGCCTTTGAGTCAAGGAGCCTCCCTTGGGTTGTGCCAGGTTCCACAGAGTTTAATATAAACATTGAAGGGGAAACTGACCTGGGAAATATGATTTCTTTATCCTTGAAGGTGTTAATTTAAATCACCAAGTGAATAATTTTCAAATTTATTCCAGGAGACCAAAATATTTTCCTAGTATCATATACATCCAGTTGCATCGGTTCTGATGATGCTTGCTATTGCAGTTTTATTCATTCTCATTGGAGATCCTGTTGGTTCTCATGCTGACACTGGTCTGACCAACAGGAGTATCCAGAAGACTATGAGCAACAGAGAGGCAAAGGGAGTTTTCCAGCCATGATCACACCTGCTTATCAAAGGGCCAAGATCGCCAACCAGCTGGCCAGCCAAGTGAGTGTCTTAGTGCTTACTCACTGTTGATTACACTAATTTTTGTTATTAGTGAATCCCTGGGGTTCAGGTAAAATCCAACAGGAGAGCTCTTTGGGGGCAGTAGGTACCCTGAGTATGATATTACAAAGAAGACTTTGTTCTTATCTTTTCTGTATCAGTCGTTCTCTATGCTTGTGCCTCCTCTATCAACGGAGAGAAGACCATATCACTCACCCTGAAACTGAACCAAATAATTTTTCGAGGTTCAGCATCAAGAACACTGATTTATATTAAGAGGATGGCAGATCCTACTGAAGAACAGCATAGCTGGTTGATTTAGAGCTCAGATTCTGGAGCCAGCTATATTGGGTTTTGAATCCTGGCTCTCTTGCTTCGTAACTGTGGGACCCTGCACGAATTACTTAACCTCTCTTTTCCCCAGCTGCTCATCTGTAAAATGGGGAAAATCATAGTCCTGCCTCATGTGATTGTTCCAGAGACAAATGGATATTTGTTCAAGTTTAGCAGTTCCTGGCACTCTCTTGGACTGAACACATGTGTGTGTTTTTGGAGAGGAGCCCATAAAGCAAGCCAGAAAGACTTGCCATAGGTTTGCCTTGAGTGTTGCCCAATGGTGTAGCTTCAGGACAGCTGCA
Source organism: Oryx dammah (assembly GCF_014754425.2). Lineage (NCBI taxonomy): Eukaryota > Metazoa > Chordata > Mammalia > Artiodactyla > Bovidae > Oryx > Oryx dammah. The sequence continues at coordinate 32,983,750 of NW_024070198.1, read as the reverse complement.
GGGAGAGGTCCTACAAAGGCTGCTGGGTGTGACCTTGACTCCGTGCTGTCTCTTCACCAGGTGGAGTACAAGAGAGGGCATGATGAGCGCATCTCCAGGTTCAGCACAGTGGCGGATACCCCAGAGCTGCTCCGGGCCAAGGCTGGTGGACAGCTTCAAAGTGATGTAAGAAATGATAGAAGCCAGGGACTTCCCTGGCAGTCTAGTGGTTGGGACTCCATGCTTCCACTGCAGGGGGGCTTGGGTTCAATCCCTGGTCTGTGAACTAGAATCTCCCTTACCATTTGTGGGTTAGTCTCTCAGTCATGTCTGACTCTTTGCAACCTCACAGATTGCTGCCCACCAGGCTCCTCTGTCCATGGAATTTCCCCAGGCAAGAATACTGGGGTGGGTTGCCATTCCCTTCTCCAGAGGATCTTCCCAACTCAGGGATCAAACCCAGCTCTCCCACATTGCAGGCAGATTCTTTACTGTCTGAGCCACCGGGGAAGTCTGTGGAGTCCCATGACATGTGGAGTGGCCAAAAAGAAAAGAAAGCAATAATGGTGGCCAGACACTGTGATTCTTCTTTAACGTTCCCCACTCTTTCCTAACATGGAGAAGGGTGGTCAGGTCAGATTCAGCAGCTAGCACAGACCACATGAAAACTCTTCCTTAGAGAGAAAAGTTTACACGGTATGAGTAACAAACCAGATATTTCTGATTAACCTGAAAGACTTCTTTCCTTGTCACTGCAAATTATAGACTAGAACTTCCAAAGAATTTGTACCATTTGCCTTTTCGATTCCAGTTGCTCCACAGCATAGTAAGATGGAAAACTTAGTGTTGTTCTGATTGGGAAGTTTAAGCACGAATCCAGGTTCAGCTTAATGAGTGGCTTCCGCTTGCCTTGGTTGGCCTGCAGCAGGTGCTCACAAGTATGTGTTGAATTCTGCCTTGAGCATCTCCATGTATCAGACACTGAGCTGGGTGTTGGGAATAAAATGGTAAATAAGAGTCCATCAGGCGCTAAACCTACTACATTGCCTAAGAGATCTGATGGGAGATGTGCAGGTGTTATGGGAGCCCTTAGCGGGACTTCTCGCTCAGATTGCCTGGTAGATGGTGGGATTGTGGTATGTGATTCAAAATATTTCTTTTTCCAGGTGAGATACACAGAGGCCTATGAACAGCAGAGAGGGAAAGGCAGTTTTCCTGCTATGATCACACCTGCTTATCAGATAGCCAAAAGAGCCAACGAGCTGGCAAGTGATGTAAGTGTCCCGGGCAATGCTGCCGCGTGAGGGGAGGAGTCAGAAAGTTACCCAGACCTGGCAAGTCCAGCTTCCTGCCGCCTTTTGTGTGCACTGCGGATCCAAGAAGGAACTTTCCTTCAGAGTTTTCAGTCAGTTTTACTAGAGCAATGATCAGGCCCTTTTATGTCTAAGACACACTCCCTAGACTCGGGCAGAAAAAGAACATTCCATAGATGTTCGTTTTGACTCTTCTAACTCGTGTGCATAAGAGGCTAAATTTACCAGGTGTATCCTTCTCTCCCCTCCAAATAGGTGAGATACCATCAACAATATCAAAGAGAAATGAAGGGAATGGCTGGCCCTGCTGCTGGAGCTGAGGGCCCATTGCCAAAGGATTACATGGACCAGTATGGCCAGGTATGTGATAAAGTGACTTCCTGGGAGACTACCCTTTTGGACGGCTAGTTCTCAGTTTACACAGGTTTCAACTTGACTCACTTAGGAGAACAAATTCTAAGTACTTTATCTTTCCTTTTTTAAAAAAAAACCTAAAGGACCTATATCAGAATGGTGCGTTTACTAGGAATAAAGTATCCTCATCTATTCATTGAAGAAAAATCCCGAGGACTCAGACTGGCTGTGTTTAGCCTGTCACTGCATAGTAGCACCAAAGGGATCAATGCATGTCTTGAATATTTTGCTGAGTAACAGGATTCTTTTTCTTAGAAAGTGAATTTCTTATCTAGGTTGGCAGATAAAGCAATATGCCAGAGGTAAAAAAAAAAAAGCATATTGCTTTATGCCTTTTTTTCTCAATTTCATTTCTTCAATAAACTATATCTTGACAAGATGTAAAAAGATTGAGTGATAATCACAAGCTAATTTCATTTGCACATCCCTCTGTATTTTCTGGTACTAGACAGCTGTTGTAAGGGGGAAATGGAACATTATTTTTTCATGGTTGTAAGTAAAGAATGTTGGAAGACCAAGTTATGTGTACTGGAAGAGTAGGTTCAGTTGGGCTTAGTTGTTTTTTTTTTTCTTAATTTGACAGTTGTTTAAAATTTTGGCACTGAGTAGACTTTAGAACACATGTGACTTATTTGACATATATAATTTACAAAAGGAAACAAATAACTGATTTCTCTTCTTCAGAAAACCGAGTTGTTTATCAGTTCAGTTCAGTTCAGTTGCTCAGTCGTGTCTGACTGTTTGCGACCCCATAAACCGTAGCACGCCAGGCCTCCCTGTCCATCACCAACTCCCGGAGTTTACACAAACTCATGTCCATTGAGTTGGTGATGCTGTCTAACCATCTCATCCTCTGTTGTCCCCTTCTCCTCCTGCCTTCAGTCTTTCCTGACTATTAGGGGGTATATTCATGTGAAACTTTGAATGACTATAAAGATAGGTTTTGGTCCCTTTGCAAATGTCTATCTGAACACAAATGTCTGATTTTGAATTTATAAGGCCATTTTATTAAATTCCACAATAATTGTTAGTCAAATGGTCTCTAGAGCTTAAAGCTCAATGAAGACTTTTTTTTTAATAATTGTATTTATTTATTTATTTTTGGCTGTGCTGAGTCTTTGTTGCTGTGCAGGCTCTTCTCTAGTTGCGGCGAGCAGGCACTACTCTTTAGCTGCGATGTGCAGGCTTCTCACTGCAGCAGTTTCCCTTGTTGCAGAGAATGGGCTCTGGGGCATGCAGCTTCAGCAGCAGCGGCACGTGGACTCTAGAGCAAAGGCTCAATGGTTGTAATGCCTGGGCTTACTTGCTTTGCGGCATGTGGGATGTTTCTGAATCAGGGATTGAACTCATGTCTCCTGCATTGACAGGCAGATTCCTTACCACTGAGCCCCCAGGGAAACTCCAAAATATGTTCTTATTGATTTTATGTTGTAAATATGTTGCTCAGATGCTCTGGACCACTTTTCAAAGTCAGTTTTAAAAATACTTGGCTTCCATATTCAGCAGAAAATACTTTGTTCTATATTTGGGCTGTCCTGTCTACCACTGTTATTACATACATATAATTTCTTATGTGTATCTAGGCCTTTTTGTACACAGTGATGAAATGTAACTTCCTAGTGCCAGAGTGGAGCCTTGATTATTAGGGCATTTTGATTGAAGCTTCCAATCTGGTGCTGCTGGTAAAGAATTCATCTGCCAATGCAGGAGATATAAGAGACACAGGTTCAATCCCTGGGTTGGGAAGATCCCTTGGAATAGGAAATGGCACCCCAGTCCAGTGAACTTGCCTGGAAAATTCCATGGGCAGGGGAGCCTGGTGGGTTACAGTCCGTGGGGCTGCAAAGTGTCGGGTATGACTGAGCAACCGAGCACACAGCACACAGAATCGGGATAATAACAGATATAAGAATCAAAGTGGGTCTGGTTTGATAGCACCACCGGCAGCTGTCAGTCAAGAGGACTCCATCCCCTGTGGTATTTCACTGATTTACGTGACGTGTCAGGGTGAGAGTACGGGGCAGTGAGAGAGAAACAGGCAGTCAGATGAACTATAAATATCTGTAATGCCTAAATGACAAAGTGATTCACTCTTTTTAATGCATATTTTTTAGGTTAATGGACTTTACCATGTAATCTATTATTTGTAACCAGTCATCTTCCCAATAGGATTAAGTGTCTCAAAAAGATTTACATACTAAAAAAAAAAAATTTACATGCATAACATATATTCATATAAACAGAGACGTTAAAATAAACCTGCAAACCAACTCCAAATCATAAAGCAGAAAGGGCAAAAGGAGGCTACCAAAGAATTTGAGTCTTTGTTATTATTATATTTTTAGCTTAACTTTTTTCACTTACTTCATGTGGCCCAGAACCTTCTGGCAACCAACCAAAAAGGAGCTCTTAGGCTAAGCAGTTGTCATTCCTGGGTAGAAAGGAACCCTGGGCATTCTAATTTGACCCAACTGTTTCATATAAGAGAGTAGTGTGCCAGACTCTGAACTGTGTTGCTGGAGCCGGGCAGCCCCACCGCGGAGGAGGCCAGAGTGAGATGGAGTCATAAGCCCGAGGGAACACACTAAGGGTTTCAGATCTGTGGGAGCACAGATAAGGAAGCAGTCGGTTCTGCCTGGGGCAGGCCCGGGAATGAGGGAGGAGCTCCCTGGAGAGAAGGTAGCATCTGATGGACTTTTGAAGTACATCCTGTTCCTGCTGGCCAGGAAAGGTGTACACCAGTGACGTGGGGCTTCCCAGGTGGCGCTAGTGTAAAGATCCTGCCTGCCAATGAAAGAGACGAAAGAGCCTTGGATTCGATCCCTGGGTCGGGAAGATCCCATGGAGGCGGGCATGGCAACCCATTCCAGTACTCTTGCGTGGAGAATCCCATGGTCAGAGGAGCCTGGTGGGCTAAGTCGGTAGGGTCGCAAAGAGTTGGACGTGACTGAAGCGACTTAGCACATGAGGACAGCTCCATGAGAAGGAAGGTACTCCTTTATGGGAGTGGCTGGGTGATGTGGTGGGGAGGAAGGAAGAAATCAAGACTCAGATTGTAATACTTAGTTTGAAATATACATTTGGTCCCAGTTGAGATCATCTTATGGAAATTTGAAATCTTTTCCTCCCAATATCAAAAATTCAAATCGTTATATAACCTTCCTTTATTGGTAAATGAAATGAATCCATCACTGGGGGAGGCAGTTTGTGGGATATCAGTGCCTCTCTGCATAGATTTGACAACAGGTCCAAGAACAGTAGCATTCAAGACCCCTGGAAGACAGAGGGACTTTCCTGGTGTCTTTTAAGAAATGATTACTCCACGGGCCTAGGAGACTCATACAGTGTCTTAACTTATCTGATGGAAATGATGATGCCAATGACAATCACTTCCGTTTACTTAGTGCTGACCCCAGTAAGTGTGCTGGACAATAGTAGGTGGGTCTGCCTCCAGAATCCACCAGCTCAATAACCACATGTGCTGCTCTTAGGGTGAACACAGGAGGGTTCAGTGTGGACCGGCCTCCATGGGAACAGGAGATGTGAGAACAAGAAATGTAGGAGAGATCATTGCTAATCCCCTCCCCATTCCAGGGGTAGAGCATTACTGATTAAAGTTTTTTAAAATTAACCAATTATTTGGCTGCACGGAGTCTTTGTTGCTGCTCAAGCGCTTTCTCTGTTGGCAGTGAGCGCCGGGGGCTACTCTCTAGCTGTTGTGCATGAGCTTCTCATTGTGGTGGTTTCTCTTGTGGCAGAGCACAGACTCTAGGGCACTTGGGGTTCAGTAGTTGCTGCACTCAGCCTCAGTAGTTGTGACACGCAGGCTTAGTTGCCCCCAAAACATGTGGGATCCTAGGTCCCAGGCCAGGAATAGAACCCGTGTCCCCAGATTCTTAACTGCTGGACCACCAGGGAAGTCCCCTGATTAAAATTTTCGATTGACCCAGCAGGGTTACTCAGAAGAGTATGGCGAGCACAGAGGAAAGGGCAGCTTCCCAGCCATGATCACCCCAGCTTATCAGAACGCCAAGAAAGCCAACGAACTCGCTAGTGATGTAAGTACCTCATTGGGACAACCCACGGAGCCACAGAAGCAGAGGAAACATGAGATTCTGGAGACTGTGCTTCCTGAAACCTACACCCAGCTGAATTTTTCAGAGCTGAGTCAAAGCACAGTGTTAACCTTCAATTCCTATCCAGATTTCTGACATCTGCTTTTTGGGTTCATACTGTTAGGTCACATTTGTCTGCTTTAAAGGAGATTGACATGGACAAACCACATAACTTACTTGAGGTCAGCTGAAGCAAGTGCAGATACCAGTCTAGCCAGATAAGATGGAGTTAGGAGAGTCTTTGCAAAATAACCCACTTTAGAAATTGAGCACTCAAGAGGAACAGCTGATTCAAATAAATAGTATGATTATCAAATTGGGTGTAACCCAGTTGATAAAATAATTTTAATTTGCAGAATGTTAGCCAGTTGGCCATCCTTGAAAGATAAGCTATCATTACACTTGGTAAAGCAACACACACACTGCAGATCTTTCACCAACTTGAACTTGATCAGTCATCAGAGGCCCAGCATTCATCTCACACCCTCTTTTCCCTTCTCCTTTACTTTGTTCCTACTCAGTTATTACCCATTTCCCTAGAAAAGTGCACTTTGGCCTGAGAGGGGAAATAAAGAACACATTCATCACTCGAGACTGGATGAGAAATGGTTGTTAAAACCAAAGGCAGAATGGGTTTTTGGATGATACTTCTAGGTATGATCATTTTGAAACCTTTCTTCATGTAGAACTAGAATGTAAAGTGTAAAAAATGTGAAAGGGGGCAGTAATATTTTAATCTAAAAGGGAGGGAGTGATTTAGGGACTTAGTGGAGGAAAAACCCATGTGATTTTTTTTTTTCCTCCAGAAAATTGTATTAAATAAATGTTGACATGAAAGGTGGAGTAGAAACTTCTCTCCTGGAGAGTGAAAACAACAACTCTGGTTGTTCTTTGTGTGCTTCTTTCAGATAAAATACAGGCAGGACTTCAGTAAGATGAAGGGCGCTGCACATTATCATTCCCTCCCAGCCCAGGACAACTTGGTTCTGAAGCGGGCTCAGAGCGTGAACAAGCTCGTGAGTGAGGTATGTACGGGGATGGGGACGGTCCCATCTGTGTACTTCCTTTGACTCCGACAGACAGTGAAGGGGTGACCCCAGAATGAAAAATTCTGTGTTAACGCCACGTGAACTACACACGTGTTACCAGTTGCCAAAGAATGAATAGACAGTCAAAAGCAATTCTTAACAGAGCGTGGAACCAAACTAATTAAATCTTTCTCTGATGGTTCAGAAGTTTCCTCCTGAAATTCTCACAGGGCTGTGGATATTCCAAAGTTCCTGGTAGTAGATTTCTAGTTGCCAGAATTTGGATGAACCAACCTTTATAACCATATGTCATTCTTAGAGAATGGACATCAAAGATGAGGAGTGTTTTGAACATGGAACCTCCCTGATTCTCTTATTTTTGTAGTCAGGTTTCCGAGAAGCTCTATGTGCTGTATGAATTCCCCTTGCCTTAGAGGCGGACCTGGCTGCCAGAGGTTGTGTTTTGTTTGGCCTGCCAAGGGGTTAGGATTTTTAGAATTGCCAGGGCTGTTTGCAAGGGAGCATCCCCTCTAGTTCCCCATATCCTTTTTTTTATTGTTCTTGAGTTTCTTATAGCAGCTTCTCTCTGTTTGTATCACCTATCAGGACCCTGAAGGCATTTGAGTTGTCAGCCTCTTGCCAGGCTATGCATAGGACTCATCTAACAAGTTGTCTGCAACTCAAAAAAGGATATGCAAAAATCCCAAAAGATTTTTCTTCTCTTCCCTGAGAGTCAGTCGTTTATCCCAAAAAGTGCCTTAGCCTGTGATTGCTCAGAATCACAAAAGTGTACATTTCCTGGGCATCTTCAGAAACGTCAGATACTTAGAAATAGTGGATAGGTGCCAAGCTCTTGGAACCTGCATTTTAAAAAAATTGTATATTTGGCAGTGCCAGGTTTTAATTGCTGTACATAGGATCTGGTTCCCTGACCAGGGATTGAACCCAGGCCCCTTGCCTGGAACGTGGAGGCTTAGCCATGGGACAGAACCTGCATTTTAAACAGATTATCCATATGATTCTTATGCTCTAGGCCAGAGGTCAGCAAACTATGACCTGAGTAACAAATCTGGCCCACAGCCTGTTTTTAGAAATGAAGTCTTATTGAAATACATCGTGTATCTGCCTTTGAACGATATGGACAGAATAGATAGATGATACATCGTGCAGGGCTTCCCAGGGCTTCACAGGGTCGCAAAGAGTTGGACACGACTGAAGTGACTCAGTGCACACACGTGCACACACAGACACACACGTCCTACCAAGACTCAAATGTTTACTATCTGCTCATTTATATAAAATTTGCTGAATCTTGCGTTTTGACTCACGGAACATTAGATCTAGGTGGGGTCTTTGCAGTCTTTTGTCCCTGGCTTTGTCATAGACCTGGAAAAGTCAAGTGTCTTGCTCTGGTTCCGATAGACTTCTAGGGGCAGAACTAAAACCAGACCCAGGAATAACACTGTTACCATTTTGGCCTTTTTCTACGAGAAAGTGAAAGTGTTAATTGCTCATTTGTGTCCAACTCTTTGTGACCCCATGGGCTGTAGCTCACCAGGCTCCCCCATTCATGGGATTTTCCAGGCAAAAATATTGGAGTGGGTTGCCATTTCCTTCTCCAGGGATCTTTTCGACCGGGGGGGTCGAACCCAGGTCTTTTACATTACAGGCAGACTCTTTACCATCTGAGCCACCAGGGAAGCCCTTTTCTATGTGAATATACTATAAACAAATATATGAATATAAAAACATTTTTTATAGAGTTAGAATTCAACTGTGTGTACAGTTTTATGTGCCTTTTTCATTTTATATCATATTATAAGCATTATGATGCATCTTGCAAACTTTAAGAGGCATATTCCCACCAAGTGTTTTATAAGGTATGATAATAAATTATGTTTCCTTTGGTAAGCATCACAAGGGAACCTTCCATTTCTTTTTGCCCTCGTGCTTATCTAGTAAGACAAACCAGCCCTGCCTCTATTAATGGTAACTAGCCTTCAGCCGCCTCCTCCAATTACCTGGAACAACTTGGAGTCTATTTAATAATGACCTCACATCTTACATACAACTACCCAGAGGAGCTCAACTAGCCATTTAAAATTAGAAAGCACTCTGTGTTTATGTGTGGTCTCATTTATTATACTCTTTTGTAAAGTAACTTTTTCAGTTAAATTCTACTGAAGTATATATACAGAGAAGTGCATACATCATAAGTGTTCAATAGGAAGAATTTCCACAAGTGGACTCATCTTTGTAATAAGCAATCAGATCAAAAAACAACATGACCAGAAGTCCTGACATCCCCCCAGACACCTGTCCCCAGAAGTGACCACTTTCCTGATTTCTAAAACTATTTTGCCATTTTTTTGAGCTATATAAAAATCTTAAAGTATTTACTCTTGAAAGGGACTATATATTTTTTAATATCCAGAACCAAACTGATTATTTGCTTATTAACTATTTGAAAGGAAAACATGTATTGTTGACCTACAGTAGCCTATGCCTGCTATTTTAAAATCTTTGGTTGAAAGTTTTCTAAAAATATCCTAAGTTGAGCCCTGGTGACATTTTCAAGAATGACTTCGGGTTTGGTTCTCTTGTGCATCTGGTGTTTTGGTTTCCAAGGTGGCGTATAAGAAGGATCTGGAAAGTAGTAAAGGTCATAGTATCAACTACTGTGAAACGCCTCAATTCAGGAATGTGTGCAAGATTTCAAAATTCACCAGTGATGTGAGTTTTTAATGTCTAAGCCTTTGTTTGGCCTTTTTTTTTTTTTTTAATGACCTGAATTTCTTGGTCTCCTAAGAGACTGCGAACATGAATGCATCTGGATGTCTTGGAGAAGCATGGCTTCTTAGGCACAGATACTATGAGTGCTGATAGAGATTGCCTGCTGGGGCTGTCCATGGAGTGTTAAATCCCCAGCATGCACTTGACCCTGAGTCCTCAGGGCGGCATCTGCCCTCTTGCCTCCTTCATGTAAAACAGTATCCAGATCGTAGTGGCAAATGCTGGTGAGGAAGCCTGGCTGAGCATGCAGCGTTCTCTCTCAATGTGACTTTGTGCTTCTTAAATTAGTACACAATCTCAGTTATCCTGCACGGTCACCTGGAGGGCCAGGTGTTATTTCCCCATCTTACAGCTGAGCAGATGTATGCTGGCGTGGCATTTGCAAATTTGGAAATTCTCAAAGTCTGGGGATGTATCCTTGAGAACATCAAAGACTGGTTTATATGATTATACTTCTACTTAGTTGCTTATAGTAGTAAAATCTGAAATCACGCGGGACTTTGTAAGGCTTAGTAAAGAATTTTCTTTTTTTTTTGCATACATGCCATAGTTGAGCGCACCAGCTTTGGAGCTGATGGGCCTGGTTCCATAACTGGCTAAGGGGCTGACTTTGGGCAAGTTGTTTAAGTTCATGGAGCCATTTTGCCTGTCTGTAAAATGGGGATGATAATAAATCCTTCCTCCTCACAGAGTGTTTGTGAAGATTAACTGAGATAAGTAGAACTATATCTGATGTAGAGTAATAGTATTCTGTTAAAATACTCTCAGTGCCTGGAAACTCAATGGCCTCCCAAGGTAGGTGATTTTAATGTAGCTTTATTAGAAATTACTAGATTTTTTAATTTATGACTTCTTGTCTTCTTGTTTTGTTCTTTGTAAGCTGCATTTGGGACATAATATAGTTACTTAACATGGTTGCGGTAGTAACCAGTGTGTCATGTAAAAGGTGCAGAATTTGGCAAAGCTCAGGTTTTATTCTTCATATATTTAGAAAGAGTGGTAATAGCATGCAGTACAGGGGCTTGGGGCATGGGGTTGCATGCAGCCCCTATATGATCAGTGCTTGTCTTTGGAAAGCTCCACATTCATATGATAGGTTTTCACGTTGGAAAAATCTGGTATGTTTACAACTGACAATGTTAAAAAAAAAAATCAGGTCTGTTTTGTGCTGTCTATGCATCAGTTCCTATGTTTGCTTGTAAGCTTGTTTTACCCCAACTTCCTGAATTCTAATTTTTTTTTAGGTTTGTCTTATTTTTAATTCGCTGACCCACTGAATACATAAATAGGCTCTATTTAGTCATTTAGATGTTGAATTTAGCACATTAAGATGAGTCGTTTGTCTTCCATGAGTTGGGGAGAGAATGCTTTTGTTGAAGGTTTTGTGTTCCCATGTAGAATAAATATAAAGAAAACTACCAGAACCGCATGAGAGGCCGCTATGAAGGAGTCGGGATGGACAAACGGATGCTCCATGCTCTGAAAGTTGGAAGCCTGGCAAGCAATGTGAGTCCTGTTGTGAAGGGCCTGCATGTCCTGGGGTCTATTGGGGTGGAGGGAGAAAGGGCAAGAGGAATTCAGCCAATTCTTTCTCAACCTCCCCTTTTAAAAAGTCAGTGTTTTGTTGTGTAAAGACTGACCTCAAAGAGTTTCTAAATGTTAATCAATACAACCAACGCTAGGTAAAAAAATCCTTGAAAAATTTCAAAAGCTTCCATGTATTAATCTCAGCTTTCTCTGCTTTGAAGAGTACTTAGATCTATTGTAATTGATCCAGTGTAACAAAAACTTTCAGTTTCTGAGAGATAAAGAGAAATGGATGAGCGTGATTCTCATTTGAAATGCTTCAGATTTCCAAAGCGTTTGTGATTTATTTGAAATTGGTTGGTTGGTTGACTGATTTATTCATTCGTTCCACCTTAGTGTTCATTGTAGATTTCCTGTGTCCAGGCACTGCTCAAGACAGTGGGATAACAGGGTAGCTCAGGTCCCTCTTTTTGCTAAAGCATGTGATCTATTAATCTCTGGCTTTGTCCTTTAAGTTTCAGTTCAGTTCAGTTCGGTTGCTCAGTTGTGTCCAACTCTTTGCGACCCCATGAACCACAGCACGCCAGGCCTCCCTGTCCATCACCAACTCCCGGAGTTCACTCAAACTCATGTCCATCGAGTCGGTGATGCCATCCAGACATCTCATCCTCTGTCGTCCCCTTCTCCTCCTGCCCCCAATCCCTCCCAACTTCAGGGTCTTTCCCAATGAGTCAACTCTTTGCATGAGGTGGCCAAAGTATTGGAGTTTCAACCTCAGCATCAGTCCTTCCAAAGAACACCCAGGACTGATCTCCTTTAGAATGGACTGGTTGGATCTCCTTACAGTCCAAGGGACTCGCAAGAGTCTTCTCCAGCACCAGAGTTCAAAAGCATCAATTCTTTGGCGCTCAGCTTTCTTCCCAGTCCAACTCTCACATCCATACATGACCACTGGAAAAACCACAGCCTTGACTAAATGGACCTTTGCTGGCAAAGTAATATCTCTGCTTTTTAATATGCTGTCTAGGTTGGTCATAACTTTCCTTCATTCAGTTTACACGTTTGCAAATGCCAAATTGTACATCTTGGAAGTAAAGGACACCAAGAAGAAGCTGATCTTGTTATTAAAACATACACATGTGAAATTTCATCTGCCTGAGAAAGTCAATTTGTCCTTTAGAAAAAAATTTCAAGTACTCTGAAGACTCTTGAATTTTCATTTATTTTCTGGGCATTAGCCAAGAAGCTCTTTTATTGTATACTTGTATGCAAATGCTTTTTCTTTAACAAAAAAATCTACAAGGGACTCCATGATTAATAAGAAAGATAAAATAAATGTGCTACAGATGAAGTTAGCTAATTTTGGGTTAATTAAGAAGAAGAATTTAAATTAATTAAAGGCAAAAGTGTGAATGTAATTTAATTTTCCTTGGAGGTGATGAAACTGAATTAATTTTGTTTCTGGTTATTTAAAGAATATTTTTATGACATTCAAACAAGGTCACAAGAAAGTGGGGGCTAATTTCTCTTTCTTGCTCTTTTCTTTATGTTTCAGATCGCCTACAAGGCTGATTATAAACATGATGTTGTGGACTACAACTACCCGGCCACTCTTACCCCTTCCTATCAAACAACAATGAAACTGGTTCCCTTGAAAGATGTGAGTCCTTCCCCAATAGACCTTTATTCCTCATCACTTCCCTCCAATGGCGTGATTCTTAGGCAGCGAGACAGAAAGAAACAGAATACAGCAGTTCCTAGGAGATACAAGGGACTGAGAAAAAGTGACTCTTTTCTAACAGGACGTTCATATATGCATGTCTGGAAACTCTTGGATTTCCAACATAAGACAGAGACAACCCTGGTATCATCTTGGAAATATCTTAAAGTTCCATTTCATCTCTTAGAATTTGGGAACTATATCTGCTGCTAGGCACATTTAAAGTAATTATTTGCTAGCAGTGATGAGGTTTATTTTTTTTTTTTAAGTTTTATGTTTGAGGACCAGAGGAAGTCAACTGAAATAGCTATAAGTTGAGAGGAAATGGCAGCATTGGCTTAATTATTTTCTCCAGGAGCACTTAATTATTTTCCCCAGGAGAAATATGAGTGTAATTTTTAAATTTAATTTTATATAATATTAAATAAAATAATTTAAGATTAAGAAAATAATTTTATTATTTAATATTACAGCAGTGATTTGATTTGGTTTGTCGCCAATGAAATGTGTGTAATTAATTAATTTCACTGTTTTCTAATTACAAGAATTTTACTACATGTTGATTACAGAAAATTTAGAAAATACAGAAACGTACAAGGGAAACAGTAGAAGTTATCTACTGTTTTAAACAGTACATAAGGTGGTTTAGAACTGAGTTGTACAGTTCATGTTTGTCAGTGAGAGTTATCTTCAGTCAATCATTTAGTGTAAGGACGTCCCTGGTGGTCCAGTGTTTAAGACTTCACCTTCCAATGCAAGAGGTGAGGGTTGGATCCCTGGTCAGGATGCTAAGATCCTACATGCCTCAGGGCCGAAAAACCAAAACATAACACAGAAGTATATTGTAACAAATTCAATAAAGAGTTTAAAAAGGGTCCACTTAAAAAAAAATCTTACAAAAATAATTTAGTATCTCATTCAACTTGTGCCCATTGAGTGCTCAGGGCTACTTGCTTTCACATTCTTCTGGAGTCAGCACAGCTCCAGCAGTTGACCTGGTCTGTGCTGTTGGTAGATAGGTCTTTGCAGCTGTTTCCCTTTTGCTCCAAGTAGGAGCAGTATCAAGTTTAGCTGGGCATCTCCAGCATCTAACATAGTTACAGGACAGCAAAGGCCAGTCAATGGCAAATGACAGCTTGATGGATGAAAGGGACTTTTCAAATGTGTGATAAAGCAGAGGATGGGAAGTAGAATATAAACAGGCCCCATTTTGCTTCTCCCTTTCCCAGACAGTTTAGTTGTATTGACTCACTCATTTCACCCTAATGAAATTCAAGTTTAAACTTGGCTACCAAAGCCAGGTTTCTCTTTTTTGGCTGCATACATTATCTGAGAAACTTGAGGAATCAAGAGCATCTCATAAAATCTGAGTGAGTTTTTTCACAGTGGGCTTCTGAGTGAGTTCTTTCTTTGAGTGGGCTTCCATAGTAGCTCAGTCAATAAAGAATATGCCTGCAATGCAGGAGGCCGGGGTTCAATCCCTGGGTCAGGAAGATCCCCTGGAGAAGGAAGTGGCAACCCACTCCAGTATTCTTGCTTGGAAAATCCCATGGACAGAGGAGCCTGGTGGGCTACAGTCCATGGGGTTGCATAGTCAGACATGACTGAGCAACTAACACTTTCACCTTCACAGTAGAATTCTAGAAACAATGCATAGTAACACAAGTGAAATGAGAGAGGGTCCTACAACTCTTATATAGGGTCCTATAACAGCAGTCCTGTTATAACATGTCTTGCTATTACATTTGCCTATATAAGACAGTGGATCAAACCAGGCACCTGAAACAGAGTCAGCTCAACCTGGAGAAGTCTGAGAGATAAATTAAACTAGACTGGATTAGAAATATTAATTGGAAGCAGAGGTAGATTCTGCACTGGCAGCCTATGAGACAGATCCAGGTTGCAGCGGTATTTGATGTGGCCACACAGTGTTAAGAAAAATTGTTTTTGAAACGATATGTAGAAATTGTGAGTTCACATAGGCACTGTGGCCCTAGCTCCTGCATGGCAGCAGCTGGTGGGGACTGAGTGGCCACCTCTTCTATCACCTCTACCTGCTTTACTTTTTTTATTTTCCTGGCTCCTATGTGAAAATTTTTACCGCCCTTAATGTAGGACTTTAGTTTTCAGGAAGTTTGGGAACCCATTTATATTTGTGGCCTCTCTTTCTGTCTGGTAGTCTTAAAGTTGGTCAGGTAGCCCTGAAATTAAATAAACAAGCATGGGCCCTTAATTAGAGAACATTCCTTTCAGATGGATTTTAAAAACACTAGTAGCATTAAAATGAGACTCTACCCTCAGCAAAGGGACCTTTCAGAAAGTAGACTGTAGCATTGACCAAGCATCTGTGATGTTGCAAAGATATAATTAATCATGGAGAGTGTTAATTATGTCCTGCAGAGGAAAGTAATTGTGCTCTGCAACATGCTTAATGCAGAATTATCAGGAAGGAATTTGCCATTAAGAAAAACAGTTTTGTGACATTTTATCATGCATAATTCTGAATTCTATTAGACTCTATTATGAGACGATAATTTTCCCTCTGACTTAGGGCATTAGGAAGCTACTATAGTGTAATCTCATTGATATTTGACATTGAAATGACTTCATATTTCCTATGGGGTCACGCAGAGTCAGACACGACTGAAGCGACTTAGCAGCAGCAGCAGCAGCAGTGTTTCTACATAACCCAGGTCCAAAACTCAGAATGTGCAAAAACTTTTCTCCTTGAATTGTTAACTAAATAGCATGAAGCAATGCTGTCCCCTTTCTCCGAATCCAACAAAAGATTCTGTGGTCTAGGATCTGGAACACTCTGTTCTTCTTAGATCTTGTTCTAGAAGCTAATTTATAAGTCTTTTTTTTGTTTTATTTGTTTTCTAATTTGTCATCATACTACATTTCCTTCTCTAAGCAGAGAGAGCTCTGGTTATAGGGAACCCCTGGCTCACCTGTAAGATAACAGGTAACAGTTCCAAGCACACCAGCATTGGCAAAACCACAGTTATAGTCTGCAGTCTGGGAGCCACTTTGGGAGGCCAACTTCTGGGATTTGAACCCTGGCTCTGATACCAGGGACTTTCCTGGTGGCTCAGACAGTAAAGAATCTTCCTGCAATGCTGGAGACCGGGATTCAACCCCTGGGTGGGGAAGATTCCCTGGAGAAGGGAATAGCTATCCGCTCTAGTATTTTTGCCTGGAGAATTCCATGAACAGAGGAGCCTGGTGGGCTACAGTCCATGGTGTCTCAAAGAGTTGGACATGACTGAGTGACTAACACTCACTTTCTGACACCAGCTGGTGACCTTGAGCAAGTCACTTTAGGGCTCTGTGCCTCAGTTTACATGTTGTGAGGTGGGAATAACAGTGCTCCCCACAGGGTGGTTGCGAAGATTCAATGTGTAAATAAATGTAAAGCACTTGCAGTAGTGATAGGCACATAGTAAGTGCTATTTTTCAGTCGTAATTATTGTTTAGCTCCTGTTGGAACAGGCAAGAATGTAGTCAGTCCAAGGAAGAGATGCCGTCTCAAGCTTTTCACTGGGTCTGTTTCCCCTGGGTCAGTGGGTTTTAAAATACTGAACTGTTTCTCAGCATTTAAAATGGTAAGAATTTATATAATAATATGGATTTCTGGTTTCTTTGGGATAACTGGACTGTCTGGCCACTATGAGTCCCATTTAATCAAGATCACTATCTCCCAGAGCTGAGCAGTAGCTCTTCCCTTTGCCACAGTCCCCACCACTCCTCATTACTCCCCCACAATGAGGCCAAACATTGAGCCAAGACGAGTGCCATCCAGCTAGTGATCTGTGACTCACAGGGTTGAGCTGTCACCCAGGGAGGTGGCAACAGGAGGTGACAGCAAGTGGGTAGGATGACAGAGACATCAGACTCTGGTTTAGACAAACAGGATATAGTAGAAAAGTGCAAGATTGCCCCCTGTGAGGGCACAGCCCCTGCTATGAGATCATGGTCAGAGGGAGTAGGTGGAGTGTGGACAGAGAAGTAAGAGCTAGTGGGATGCTGGAAAGTGGAGTGTGGAGGCCTAAAGAAGCTGCCATACTGTGCAGGATATTGGGTGGGGCCCTGGGCTTTGGGCAACTAAACAGAAGCATGAAGACCATGTGTGAGAAGTTTGATGGTGATCTGACTGCTACTAACAGATCCAGAACCTAGTTGGCTAAAAGGCCTAGCCTGGAGATGGTAGGTTTTAAAATTCCTTTCTCTGATTAGCGATGTGGATGATCACCCTTTCTTCCATTCTCTGGCCATTCAATTGAACTCTTTTGATGAGCCACCTGTTCAGCCACTCACTCTTCAGTGGACTGTTTTTCCATCTTGGAGTGAGCTTGGAGTGTCCGTTGGTCTCCAATTGGAATCTTCGGGTTTTTCTTTGGTCATTTGAGAATCACGGCTCTATAGGGCTGAGGGAGAGGGAGCTAAGGAAATCTTAGAGCAAAGTTCAGGTGACACCTTGTGCCTCTCTGCATCCAGGTCAACTACAGGCAAAGCATCGACAAGCTGAAGTACAGCTCTGTGACCAACACTCCTCAGATTGTTCAAGCCAAAATCAATGCCCAGCAACTGAGTCATGTAAGTGATACCTTCTCCACCTGGCTAGATGTGGGGGACTTGCAGTTGCTTTGCAGTGTTCTGGATATCTGGTTCCCCAAAGATTTGACTTCCACTGATGGTGTCATATGTCCTGTTAAAACCATGAGATGGCTCTTTTTAAAAGTTACTATTTTTAATATTTATTTATGTCTGGCTGCGCTGGGTCTTCCTTGCGCTGTGCGTGCAGCCTTTCTATAGCTGCGGCAGTCAGGGGCTACTCTCTAGCGTGGTGCTTGGGCTTCTCATTGCGGTAGCTTTTCTAGTTTCGGAGCATGGACCCTAGAGTAGTTGTGATGTGCCAGCTTAGTTGCTCCGCAGCATGTGGGATCCTCCAAGACCAGGGATCAAACCCATGTCTGCTGCTTTGACAGGCAGATTCTTAATCACTGGACCCTTAGGAGAGTCCAGAAATCACTCTCTTTGATTTAAACTTTGTTTTATAAAATTTCAAATACATTCAGAAGTAGAAAGGACAGCATAATGAACCCCCAGGCAGCCGTCACTCAGCTTCAATGAATTAACTCGTAGCAAGTCTTGCTTCTGTATGCCCATCCACTGCCCCCTTCCATATTATTTTGAAGGAAATCCTAGGTATTGTATAATTTAATCTACAGATATTTTAGTATGAATCTCTAAAATATAAAAATAATTTTAAACATATTTATACAATTTTGATATATCACACCAAAAAACGAACAAAAATTCTTAACATCACCAATGTCCAGGTGACATTCAGCATTCCAGTTGTCTCAGAGGGTTATTGGTTTTTTTTTTTACAGTTTGTCTGAATCAAGTTCCAGATAAGGTTCACACTTTGTGATTGGTTGATATGTCTTCAAGACTCTTTTCATCTTTAAGTTTTCCTCTTTATCTCTTTTCTTGCAAGTTGTTTGTGGAAGAAACTGAACTGTTTATCTTATAAAGTCTCCCACATCTGAGCTTTGCTGACTGTATCCCAGTGAGGATTGCACATGTGTTCTTCTGGCCTCCAGTGCCTACAAAATAATAGTTAGATCTCTAGGTTTGGTCAGGCTCAGGTTTAATTTGGGGGCAAGACTGCTTCTCATATGATGCCGTGTTCTTCCATCGGGAATCATAAAATGTCTGGTTGGCTGTTTTTGTGTGTGGTTTAAGATGGTCTGTTTCCAATGTGGGCAGACATTTGATAATTACTCTTTGAGTATCTAACTGCACATAGCGAGAGGTTTGGCGTTGCAGGAAGTTTAAAAAAACAAGTTTCATAGCCTCAAGTGCTACCAGCGGGTGAGGTAGCCACAGGGAAGTCTTTTGCAAACTTGTAACTGTGAGCATGCCTTTGAGTTGTTTGACTTTTCATTTGGCATCTTCCGTCTGTTAATGTAAAACATTCATAAAATTACAGGCTTCCTTGTGAAATGCCTTTTCCAGAAATTCCTTTTCGGCTACGGGCCTACAAAAAGAGAGTGAAAAAGAGCGCATTCTCTCCAAAGTTCTCCTTCTGCCATGTCAAAACCGTGTGCTTACCCTGCGGGTTTATTTTAAATCTAACAGGTGAATTACCGTGCTGACTATGAGAAAAACAAGTTGAATTACACGTTGCCCCAGGACGTCCCTCAGCTGGTGAAGGCCAGAACCAATGCAGAATTATTTAGCGAGGTGAGCAAGGAGCATGGGTGAGAACACGGTGGGGGCTATAAACAGATGTGAAAATGAAGCGACGAGAGCGGTCCAGCAAACAGGGCCCAGGCAATCCTCTGTTCATGGAGAGGTTCGTCAGAGGCACCCATCAGGTTATAATTTTGAATGTTGCTGCTCATGTGGCAGTTCATGAGAATAAATTGATCACAGCAATTGAATTCTCAGTGTTCGTGCATGTGTATGGTGTATGGAACACACATACACACACTCATACACACTCATCATCATCACCACCATCATTCTGATGACTCCTAGCTGGTGCTTTGCTGTGTGAATAAAAAGTTTAAGTTTGAAGAAGACAAAACTTAATCACCAGATTCTCCCAGGAGTCACAATGAGGCTATGACTAGGTTTCTTATTCTAAATGGGAATTGTAGGGCAGGAGAAAGGAAAGAGGAACTAACCTGGGAGGTGGTGGTTTAGTTGCTAAGTTGTGTCCCACTCTTGGGACCCCGTGGACTGTAACCCACCAGGCTTCTCTGCCCATGGGATTCTCCAGGCAAGAATACTGGACTGGCTTGCCATGTCCTTCTCCAGGCGATCTTCCCGACCCGGACATCGAACCCAGGTCTCTGGCATTACAGGCAGGTTCTTTACCGTCTGAGCTACCAGGGAAGCCCAGTTAAGAGTTTGGGATTAACATATGCACACTACCATCTATGGGATAGGTGAATAATCAGTTCAGTTCAGTTCAGTCACTCAGTCATGTCCGACTCTTTGCGAACCCATGAACTGTAGCACGCCAGGCCTCCCTGTCCATCACCAACTCCCGGAGTTCACTCAAACTCATGTCCATCGAGTCGGTGATGCCATCCAGCCATCTCATCCTCTGTCGTCCCCTTTTCCCCCTGCCCCAATCCCTCCCAGCATCAGAGTCTTTTCCAGTGAGTCAACTCTTCTCATGAGGTGGCCAAAGTACTGGAGTTTCAGCTTTAGCATCATTCCTTCCAAAGAAATCCCAGGACTGATCTCCCTCAGAATGGACTGGTTGGATCCCCTTGCAGTCCAAGGGACTCTCAAGAGTCTTCTCCAACACCACAGTTCAAAAGCATCAATTCTTTGGTGCTCAGCCTTCTTCCCAGTCCAACTCTCACATCCGTACATGACCACTGGGAAAACCATAGCCTTGACTAGACAGACCTTTGTTGGCAAAGTAATGTCTCTGCTTTTGAATATGCTATCTAGGTTGGTCATAACTTTCCTTCCAAGGAGTAAGCGTCTTTTAATTTCATGGCTGCAATCACCATCTGCAGTGATTTATAGGGACCTACAATATAGCAGGGAAGCCTGATGTGCTGCAGTCCATGGAATCGCAAAGAGTTGGACACGACTGAGTGACTGTACTAAACTGAACTATATAGCACAGGGAACTATACCAAATATCTTGTAATAACCTATAATGTAAAAGAACTGAAAGGGATATATATGTATAATGTTTACGTATATATATCTATCTATACATATATCTGAATCACTTTGCTTTACACTTGAAACTGGCATACTATTAGAAATTATACTTTAATAAAAAATTTAAAATGGGGAAAATAATCTTTTTTGTATGCTTATTCTGTGCTGGACACTGGGATAGGCATTATATATGGAATTACTCATATATATTATATTCATATAACCCCTTGGAGTTATTTATTGCAGAGACACAGTTGGTGGCATGGGCTTTGGTATCAGAGAGCCAGGTGTTACTATCATGGCAACAACAATACCCTGTATCTGTTTGCACTTTATGCACTTAGGGTATCTGTTCTCATGTATACGGTATATTCTTACTGCCACCCTTGTGTTAAGTCACTTCAGCTGTGTTTGACTCTTTGCAACCCTATGGACTGTAGCCCACCAGGCTCCTCTGTCCATGGGATTCTCCAAGCAAGAATACTGGAGTAGGTTGCCATGCCCTTCTCCAGGGGATCTTTCCCACCCAGGAGTCGAACCCACATCTCTTATGTCTCCTGCATTGGCAGGTGGATTCTTTACCACTGGCACCACATGGAAAGCCCCTTAGACAGATATATGATATTATTTTTGCAAATGGTAAACTGAGGACCAAAAAAGTGAAGTAATTTGTCCAAGGTCACATGGTCAGGCAGCAACAGTGCTAGGATGAACCCATGGGTCTTCTCATCGTCCTGTCCCATCATTGCCCCACATGGCTCTACAGTGAGGGAATCAACAGTGTTAATAATTGTTATTATCACTTCGGTAGTAACAGCCAAGATTCTGCTCTGAAAACAGATGAAGGTGCCAACTTTGTAATTTAAAAAACTTCTGTTCAACTTTTGGCAAGACTGGACAGTGATTCCCATTCACCTGTGATTCTGTTTGTCAGGTTAAGTACAGAGAAGGCTGGGAGAAGACAAAGGGGAAAGGATTTGAGATGAAGCTGGATGCCATGTCTCTGCTGGCTGCCAAAGCTTCCGGAGAGCTTGCAAGCAATGTAGGTTTCTCTCATTAACTCAGAAATGCATAAAAAATGGTTCCAGTAAAACATCAGTGGTCTCGCAGAAAAGAATAATGACTGTTAACATTGTAGACATTGCTACGCTTTAATCTTCTACTGGCTTTGAGAAAGACTGGGAGGTGTTTTTTTCAGAATAGTTCCCCTTGCACTTGTCACTTAGATATGGTCCCCCTTGCACTAACCACCGTCCTTCCCATGGCAAAGTTTCTCTCTCACAGTTGACTTTCCTCTATCTCTCCAGATTAAATACAAAGAGGAGTATGAAAAAGCAAAAGGCAAAGTCCTAGGAACTACGGACTCGAGGCTGCTGCACTCCCTTCAAGTTGCCAAGATGAGCAGTGAGGTAAAATCTTTTCCACTCCTCAACCCCCTCACTTAGGGCTGTGTTGCTGTGAAAGGTTTTCCCAGCCTGCTTCACCTGAGACTGTTATTTTTCCACTTCCGCTTGTAATTTCTTTCCTGGCTTATGTGGGAAGTGTTTTCTTCCTTTAGATTGGCAAAGACTACTGTTCTTTCAAAGCAGATGAGAAGTATGTGGTCTCTAAGGGTGACCAGCATCTGCTATTCATGGTACAGGATGATGCAAGGCCACATCTATTCACTCTGAAATGTTCACTAAACAACTGCTCTGCGCAAGATACTGTGTGAGACACCGGGGCTGTAAGAGGAAACAACACATACCTGGTGTCTGTCTAATGGAGTTTAATTATGTTGGGAGCATTAGACAGGAAGCATTCTGTTTATTGAGGTGGTGTCCTGGATGAATCCTCTCGTCCAAACACAAGTGGTGTTCAAGATGTTTGTTTAGCCAACAATTGGGGCATCTAGGTTCCAGCCACGAGAAGGCAATGGCACCCCACTTCAATACTCTTGCCTGGAAACTCCCATGGACGGAGGAGCCTGGTGGGCTGCAGTCCAGGGGGTTGCAAAGAGTCAGACACGACTGAGCGACTTCACTTTCACTTTTCACTTTCATGCATTGGAGAAGGAAATGGCAACCCACTCCAGTGTTCTTGCCTGGAGAATCCCAGGGATGGGGAAGCCTGGTGGGCTGCTGTCTCTGGGGTCGCATAGAGTTGGACATGACTGAAGCGACTTAGCAGCAGCAGCAGGTTCCAGCCACTCAAAATGGCAGTGCTTGTAAACAACTATAGTGGCGGGGGGTTGATCTGGGTACGTATCCCTTAGCAGAAACCTTTGGGAAAGGAGTGGTGTGCCAAAAGGGTCAGACTTGGTTTCCAGTTAAGACTTCCCTGTCAACGCCAAATAGGCAAAAAGGAGGCATGGTCGTCAATTCTGCTTTATGATGGTGAGGCTGGCTTATGCTGCTTTGGTGGTACAGTCAGTTATGATTACCTGGTGAGTCATGGAGGAACCAGGGCTTGAGTAGAAAAAGAGAATTGGCATCTTATAACCATTTTGGATGTGCCCTATGGAACAAGCCCTCTCATGTCCTCAGTCATGAAGCATACAGAGACGCTGAGCATTTGGCTTCAGTCTAGACAGAGAACAAAACTGATTTTGCATACTTGTAGTTGGAGCAGATGGGGTTATAACAGGTGGCCTTGCCCTAAGTCATAATGCAGTCAGTGGCAGTGGCTGAAGAATAGAGAATTAGAGCCTAGAAGTTAAGAACTCTTAACTCAGTCCTAACTTACTCCTAGACTTTTTCTACTGTACCGCACTTCCTCACCATCACACCATCACACCATCATCACACCATCACACCATCATCACCACCATCCATCCGCATTGACCCCCTCGTTGCCAACATTTTTCAGGTGTTTGCTGTATACCATCCCTGCACTAAGTGGGTTTCGGCTCCTGTTTTGTTTACTTTTCACAATAGCCCTCCAAGGAAAATGAGCCTTTAGAGAGGTGATGTGACTTCCCAGAGGCCATCTAGCTGGCAAAGTTCAGATCAGATTTGAACTCAAGCTTGGCTGACCCTGGAGCTCACACTTTGCTATATTTGCCTCTCAAAGCTTCCACAGAAGCCATGGATCGAGTGTTTTCTTCCTAGAGCAGCTGGGTGAAAAGAGTTAGGAGGCATTTCTCGCAGAGTCAAAGTAGTGTGAAACCTCAGTTCCCAGGTGCCACCACCTGGCAGAGCCAGGACTCGGGTCTCACGCTCTGGACAGACAGGTGGCATTGCCCAGAGTGCCAGTTCCTCATGGAAGCCTGGGCTTCTTTGCTGCATTTGTTTTCACATCACTCCCGCCAAGGCAGCCTTCCAGTAATACAGTGTGTTTTGGTGCCTTCAAGGTTGAATACAAGAAAGGCTTTGAAAAGAGTAAGACCCACTTTCACCTGCCCATGGACATGGTCAACATCAGGCATGCTAAGAAGGCCCAAGCTCTGGCCAGTGACCTGGACTACAGGAAAAAACTGCACAGATACACTGTGCTGCCCGAAGATATGAAGACTCTCTGGGCCAAGAAAGCCTACGGGCTCCAGAGCGAGGTGAGCTCTGACTCTTAGCCCGCTCTCCCCATGCAGCTCTTGCAGCTGGATATGGTGACACTTTCAGAGTGATTTAGAACTTATCCATGAGTCTGTTAGGTGACTCCAGACCAGGAAGAACTGCTGGAGATGTGCCAGGCTCAGGGAGGATGGACGGGGAGGTAGAGATAGAGATGGAGTTAGAATCAAGACAGTGGAGACCAGAGGGTGGAGGGTTGGGTCTCAGAGCTATTGTGAAAGTCAAGGTGTGTTGGTAATGGGATGAGCAAAGAGAAAAGCAAGTGCTGAAAGTGGTAACGCTGATAAATGTTGTAAAGTATATCTAGGAAGTACACCAGGTTGGCAGATAAAGTCCTTAGGCAAAAAGTCTGAAAAGCCCTCCTTTTTGGTGAAGGTGGTGGTGTTTCAGAACTAAGGTAGAATTAGCCTTGTCTGCTTACAGGGTGGGTAGTGGCTTCACCCCCGAGCAGAGTTCTGCCTGGCTATAAGATGAAGGGCCGAGAAAACGCAGGAGTGAGCGCTTTCCTAAGTCTCCGTTAACTTCTCCCAGTCCGCATCCATGTGTCTTGATTAAGCTTGGTCTTCCTCTTGCAGCTGCAGTACAAGGCTGACCTGGCATGGATGAAAGGGGTCGGGTGGCTGACCGAGGGCAGTCTCAATTTGGAACACGCCAAGAAGGCCGGACAGCTGGTCAGCGAGGTAACCTGAGCCCAAGCCCCTGGCTTCTCGTCCTTCTCAGTGACCCCAGAGAGCCATCTTTTCCTCTGAATTCTCCTCAACCCCCAGGCTTAGCTTTTGAGTGAGACAGGGGAGTACTTCTTCATTTTGCACGTGTAGCTCACCCTGAACTAGCTTTCTACACCCTTACGCTTCCTGGGAGGTATTTGTAAGAAGCCAACCAATGGGGTCGCAGAGTCGGAATAAGCGACTGGACAACGGTTCTCACCATCTGTGTGCCGTAAACTCACCATAGACTTTAGCAAGTCGTTCAACCTTTCCAATCCTCCTTCTCTCTTATAACAATGAGAAGGTTGGCTAGGATCCTCCCCAAATCCCTGTGGCTCCAAGCCTGTGCTTCTCTTTACTCCGTGTACAGCTGGTGTTGGCAGCAGGCAGAGGAGGACTTTTGAAGGACATTTCATTTGCAAATGTGACTATTTCAGGAACCCCGTTTGAGATCTTCAAAGGGGGTTCTTATTTTGGTGCCAGGAAGGCTGAGTCGGCATTTTTCTTGCATATGGTAATCATAGTGCTGATAACAGCTGCCATTTATAGGCTGATAATAATTATGCAACCAGTGCTGTCGTTCATTGATGACTGTGAGTGTATTACACACCCATGGTTCATTTATCACTCATTTATTACTCCTCTGTGAGTAGACACTAGTATTATTATATTCACATCCCCGTTTACATAGGTGGAAGGTAAGACAGAGTTACATTTCCAGAAGTGGCAGAGCTGGGTCTGTATGTAATGTTTTGGTCCAATGCACCAGCTCTGGATAGTTAAGCAATATTGGATTCCCAAAGCACCTTTTCTAATTTATTCTTATTTATCCACTGCACTCATCCTTCTCTCAGACACAGACACATTCAAGGTTAGGGTGTTTGAATAAGGAAGGTAGAGAGAAGAGAATACCCTTGAGGGTTCCCATCACTTAACTTCTTTGAGACCAATTGAAATCCAAGTGGAACAAGCCGAGCCCCATTTGTCTTGGACAGGGGTGTGGTAAGGGGACCTTCTGCCTTAGGCATGCCTGATCCCATCTCACTCCTGTGCTGAGTCATTGTTAAGCTCCTCCAGGGCCAGGAAGATACCCTTTCCTTTACCTTTTTCATAGCCCTGCTCTGCCCTGGGCAGGGTGGGTTCTTCGCTCCTCACTCAGCACTTCTGATTTGACCAATGCAGAGGTTGGGACACCCAGGGATTTCCAACTGTGGAAAGGCAATGTGATTTCTTTTGATTATGTGGTGAAGGAGTCTTCCCATTGAGCATGCTCTAATGAGAAAGGGAAAGTACAGTCTCTTTGGAATATTTTTGGAGAATTTCTTTTCTTCCTCGTGGGAGGAAGCTCGAAGCTTTCACTATTCCAATCCTTATTTGTGCTTCATTTGGTATCAGCAATCCTCTTGCTGACGGCACTGGGGGCCCTGCTCACCTGTGATCTCCCCACAAGTTTTTGTTCAATAAGCCATTCTCAGCGGCTTCCCTTCCCATCAGCTTTGGCAACTCCAATGGAAAAGCCAGAGGAACTAAACCTCTGGGAAGGACAAGAAGTCCCCGTTGGGGAACAGAATTAGCACGTGTAATTTTTGCCAGTGGCTTTGCGGCTGTGAGATGGGGACATGAGGAAGACAAGCCCTCAGTAATCTGGAACACGGAGAGCTGTGAGGGCAGAACCCACCTGGCCACCTGCCTTCTGGATGTGGCTCCTGGCCTTTCCTGTCACAGTACTTCCTGGAACGTCCTGACAGCACTGTGAATAACAGTGACTGCGAGCACAGTGATCACTTACTCTGCCCAAGGACTCCCCTCGTGGGAAGGGAGGCTTTGAAGCCTCTGCACCACCCGCAGTAAAGCAGCTTCTATTGTTTCCCACATTGTACAGTCCAAGCCTGAGCAGCTCAGGGGATCCAATGATCTGTCCAAGGCCGTGAAACCAGAAAGAGGTTGGAGGAGATTTGGACCTCAGGATTCCTGGCTATCAAGTCCAAGTTCCCTCCACAGAGCTCTCCTATGTCAGATCTAAGTTTACAAAATGGATCCATCCCAGGGCTCACGGTGACACACAGGGTTCACTGAAGGGAAGATTCAAGTCCCCATTCAGCAGAAGCGACTAAAACAAGCTCGCCAGGCTGAAAGTCTCAGGTCTGAGTGGTCCTCTTTAAGCTAAGGAATAGCTGGACCATCCCCCTTGGGAAAATTCTTGGGTCACAGAAAGTATGTGGGTGTTTGCATGTATGTGATGGTGGGGACAGCCCTATCTAATGCTACCGAGTCTCTTTTCTTTGGAAACAGAAAAACTACAGGCAGAGGGTTGATGAACTGAAGTTCACCAGTGTGGCCGACAGCTCCCAGATGGAGCATGCCAAGAAGAGCCAGGAACTGCAGAGCGGGGTGAGTCCTGGGCTGCCCTTTCTCCTCCGAGCTGCTGTGTCATGGGCCTGGGAACCTCCGGGACCACAGCAGGTGCTGCCCAGGCACGAGCCAGGAGCCAAAGAGCCTTCCCTTTAAATAGGCTGGGCCCTGCTTTCCGTGGGCTTCCAGGCCTCCCCACCTCACTCACCATATTTCTCCTCTGGTTGTTAAAGACAGATGTCAACTGACACTGTTCCTTTTCAGTTTTCAATCTTGTCTAGTTCCTTCTTCTTTCTTTCTCCTTCTTTTCTCCCTCATCAAGGACTCCAGAATTCTGGAGCCTGTAGAGCGTTATCTTAGAGGAGGATAGCATTTGCTTGTGAGATGGTGCACTTCACGCCCACTTGCATTCCAATGCAGAAGGTAGAACAATGAGACACCACATTTGTTATTTACACATTAGGGATCAACAGCTGAGCAGGTGTAGTTGCTGCCATCTGGCCAGGACGTTCCTAGCTTTCCTTTCTAAAGCTCCAGATACATCTGCCAGAAAGGACGCAATAAACGTAATTCAGAGTCAGCAGAAATCCACCGCATGGAAACTCGGGCTGGGAAGTGGGAGAGAAGGGAAGAGAAAAACAGCAGGAGTGATTCGGTTTCCATGGAGAAGATGTTCACTCATGCTGCCTTTTTGGTCACTGTTCGCTTTCCAGGTGTCGCTCCCTATGGATGTGCTAGGTTTGATCATGGGGTGCAGGAGGCAGGAAATACTTCTTATTTTTCCCACTTGAGGAGTCCATGTTCATCTTAGCCCTCTAGTGGGTCATTTGTGTGGCCATGGACACTGTGGATGGGACCAGCTTGGGGAAGTTGATGCCTCCTGGGAAAATGGGGCTCCCCTGATGGCTCAGATGGTGAAGAATCTGCCTGCAATACAGGAAACCCAGGTTCGAGGGTCAGAAAGATCCCCTGGAGAAGGGAATGGCAACCCAATCCAGTATGCTTGCCTGGAGAATCCCATGGATGGAGGAGTCTGGCAGGCTATAGTCCGTGGGGTCACAAAGAGTCAGACACGACTGAGCGACTAACATTTTCACTTTCTTTAAGGGAAAATGAGAACCTTAGAGGGGGTTCTCAGATTGGTCCCCTGACCACGTTTTCCTCCCAGCGGCTCACTGCTGCTGCTCATTCCCTAGCCATCTATTCTGCCTTAAGCCTCATTTCCTGCATGCTGCCAGCCAGCATCTGGCCTGATTGATCTTGTAATGGATTTTCCATGTAAGACACAGAAGAACCGAGCAGCCAGCCACCTCCTCCTTTGCCTTCTGCTCCTGACCCAGTGTTCTCTCCCAACAGGTGGCCTACAAGGCAGAGCACGAGCAGTCCGTCCATCAGTACACCATTAGCAAAGACGAACCTCTCTTCCTACAGGCCCGAGCCAACGCTGCCAATCTCAGCGAGGTACAGTCGGGGGCAGGGGGTGGCCGAGGGCTCTACTTCCCTGTATGTAGGCACCTGATCGGTAAAGCCCACCAGCTGTATCAGTGTGTCTGTGTCAGTGAGGCTGCCTGTGTACATCTGGTCATTGTAAACTCCTCACGACTATTAGTGGGCAGGAGGGGCTTCCTTGGTGGCTCAGTGGTAAAGAATTTGCCTGCCAAACAGGAGATGCCAGTTCAGTCCCTGGGTCAGGAAGATTCCCTGGAGGAAGAAATGGCAACCCACTCTAGTATTCTTGCCTGGAAAATCCCAGGGACAGAGAAGCCTGGTGGGTTACAGTCTTTGAGGTTACAAAAGAGTCAGACGCCATTGAGCAATGGAGCATGCACACACGCACGCAGGCATGCATGCAGACAACCTTTGGTAGGAGTGAGCATCGGCTATATGCTGGAGTAGGAGGCAGTGGTTATTCCGGGGTTGGAGTTGAAACAACCTAAGAATAGTGATAGAGAAGGGAGTGAAAAAGAGTTCAAAAATTGGCTCCAAACTGTCTGGGTTTTTAGCACTTACTAGGTATGCAACCGTGGGCAATTTCTTTGCTCTCAGCAGTCCCACTGCCAAATGAGGGCACTCTTATTTCCCTCTACATTGG
The DNA here is from genome assembly GCF_014754425.2 of Oryx dammah. NCBI lineage: Eukaryota > Metazoa > Chordata > Mammalia > Artiodactyla > Bovidae > Oryx > Oryx dammah. The sequence goes on along the minus strand of NW_024070198.1, from coordinate 32,954,461 downwards.
GTTGCCCTGAAGTCTCAGTGAGCAGATATAAGGCAAGCACAGGGAGGAGCATGCTCAGAGCAGTTATTCCTTAGGCATGAAAGCTTGTGGGGTTCCAACTTTTCTTCTCTTTCGTCTAAGGAAGAGTCTTTCTTGGCTCTTCTGCTGGTCTCCCAGGTCTTTGGGGTCCTGATGCAAGTATTTGGGAGAGGGGGTAAAACTGGATGGAGAAACAGAAGCTAAATTGATTGACACACAGAAATGGAGGGAGCCTTGGATGGTAAAGAATCCACCTGCAATGCAGGAGACCTGGGTTCAACCTCTGGTTTGGGAAGATGTCTTGGAGAAGGAAATGTCTACCCACTCCAGTATTCTTGCCTGAAGAACCTCATGGACAGAGGAGCCTAGTGGGCTACAGTCCATGGGGTCGCAAAGAGTCGGACACCACTGAGCGACTTTCACTTTGTAGAAGAAAGAACTTGAAATCTGGAGGTGGGGGCAGGACAGGAAGTGGGAGGAGCAAAGGAAAGACCCACATGCGCTAGAGGCTGGGCTCAGAAAGAGAAAGGGGCGCACCAGGAGCAGCTGCTGGGCTGGTGGGGTGTGCAGAGGTGGGGAGCAGACTCTTCAGAAGCGCCGCCATGTACTGTGCGGTGTCATTCCACCTATGACCTGTCACCAGACTTCCGTGAAGACTCTTAGTATTTTCCAGGGCTTCTGGAGTTCAGTGTCTGCTTCTTTCAGCCAAAGCCCTGTAAGGCAAGAGGCCTTAAGGTAGGAACAAGAAGGCCTGGTTATATTCAGGCTATAGGTTTCTCTGGCTCTCAGGGTTTCTATGGAAGGATGTAATGGGTATTTGCCTCCTGGAGAGGTTGTTTCAGAGTCTAAGGGAAGTCCTCTCACTTCAGGATGATCTCTTTTCTCCTACCCTTAGAAACTGTATAAGAGCACCTGGGAAAACCAGAAGGCGAAAGCGTTTGATCTGCGTCTTGACTCCTTGGCCTTCCTGGCAGCCAAAGCCAAGAGGGACCTGGCCAGTGAGGTAAGTCAGTCCCCAGTTTGTACTCGGCATCATGAATTCTGACATCTATGTCTAGGAGAGTCCGAAGGTGTCCTGGCAGGTTTTTAGTCTCTCTGAGCCTCAGGATTCTAATCTGTAAAATGGAGATAAGTATGACCATCTTGAAGTGAGATAATCGTGTAAGTATCTAGAACACTGCCTGCCACACACTTGTTTTTGGTAAGTGGTAACTGGTATTTTCACTAGTAGTAGCATGAGTAGTAATCCAAACCACTCATTTTACAGGTAAACTGATGTCCAGAGACATTCCTTGACTTTTTAGGGATGTGGAGGCCTGCTGAGGTTAGAGTACAGGCTCGGGTGTTGGAATGACTCGGGGTAAAATCCCCGCTCCATCACCAAATAGCTTGTGACTTGGGGTAGGCTGTCTCACCTTTCAAAATCCCAATGAACTCATGGGTAAATTGGTAATTGCAAAGTGGTTATGAGGAAATGAGATGCATTGATGTGGGTTAAGTGTTCTATAGTCCAGTGCTGTCTATTACGAGTCCGACATGAGATAAGGAGCTTAGGTCTGACATTGGTGGCTCAGACGATAAAGAATCTGCTTGCAATGCAGGAGACCTGGGGAGCAGCTTTTGCTTTCACTGTTTCCTTCATCAAGAAAGTCTTGCTTCCAAAAAAACCCCCAGATATATATGTGTGTGTGTTTGTGTATGTGTGTGTACACATTCTGTATCTATTGTGTATGTATATGTAATTATATATATATACACACAAATATACCCATAAATGTGTATAGATATCAGCTGAACAAACAATGGCCTGGCAATGTGGTTGATTTACATTATGACACAAGCCCTTTGTCTCATCACAAACCAGCACTTGTCTATAGATGCACTTTTGAGTGGCACAGATTTATACCATCCCTGGCTCATTGCAAGTGTTCAATAAATTGTGGCGGATAGTGATCCTGTTGTTCTTGTTGCCAGATTTGAGAGTAGAGCCCGCGTCTCCTGATGACCTCAGTAATGATGATGCTGAAATGATGCCACACACCAGCATCCTGCTACAGTTTTCAAAGCACACTTCCATATTTATTCTTTCTTGGGATCCTTATAAATCTAGGTCTAGTGTTTCTTTTTCAGGCCAGTGTGTTCCCTTTTGCTCCCCGTAACTCCTAAATATTTACATGTACCTCAGTTGTCTTTCGTTTGAACTTCTTTCTGAAATAGCAGTTGTATTTTAGGTATTCTGTGTCTTTTTCATTTCATGATGACTTTCCATACTATTCTTGCTGTTATCAAAAAAAAATTACAAAACGGCTTTCATGAAAGCAACAGGCCACTTAAAAATAAACCCAGAAAGAGTAATCTCAAATAATACAGAGACAAGGTGGAATTTCACCAGGAAATGGGGAGAAGACTGTTCGATAGCTGAGCTTTCAGTTTAGTTCTGAGGTTCTGGTAGTATAGGTGTAAAGGGAAATAATGAGTTGTAATTTTTTTTTTCAATATTTGATGAAAGGATATATATCAGTTGTTCAAAGGAGGCACAGTTTTTATAACACTAATTCTGATAGGTCCTGTTGTATGACTTTAACTTTCTTGTGTGACTTGACGCTTAATTCCTTTAGGAGATATCTGCTAAGGGACCCCTGCTCTCTTTCTCTCATTTAGGTGAAGTACAAAGAGGATTATGAAAAATCCAGAGGGAAGCTCATTGGAGCTCAGGGTGCCCAGGGGGATTCGCAAATGAGCCACTCGCTGCAAATGTCCAAGCTCCAGAGTGAACTGGAATACAAGAAGGGCTTCGAGGACACCAAGGCTCAGTGCCACGTCCCCCTGGACATGATCCACCTCGTGCACGCCCGCAAGGCTCAGCACTTAGCCACAGACATAGGCTACAAGACGGCATCCCATCACTTTACAGCTTTGCCCACAGACATGAAGGTGGAGTGGGCCAAGAAGGCTTACAGTTTACAGAGTGATGTAAGCTCCTTGTGTGTGTGTGTGTGTGTGTGTGCGCGTGTGTGTGTGCACACTAGTGTTCCCCAAACCCTTCAGGACATAGTCTGTACTTTGAGATACCTGTTTCTGGATCCCTCAGTGGAAACGTTTAAGCTTCCTAGTGCTTTAATTTTACTCAGAACTATGCCCATTTTAGATTCGGTACTACCGAACAGAAAATTACATAAAGCTTCCTTTTTCTTCTTGGCATTCTGATGGACATAGGTTATCTATGTTTCTCCTTATTGCTGGGTTAGCGGGGGGATGTATATGTGACTTTCTTAGCTGTGACCTGCCCGTGGAGAGAGCATTCTTGGTACTCAGGCCAAGGTCAGTCGTCCCATGTTTAGAAAGCGCAGCTTGCTAGTCCTCCACAAGCCTTCTCTCCCTTCCCGGTTATGTTCTTTCATCTTCGGTTGACTGGCGAACTGAAAGGACAGGTCAGCGACAGACAGACTGTCACCCCTGGAGGTGGGATGGGGGGAGTGCAGACACACCCTTCCAGGTAGAGCTCGTTTAGGATGGAGAGGTGATCTGCTAGTTTCAGAGACATGTCCATATAAATGATTTTCCATTAAAACTACCGCTCCTTCCATGGCAAAGAAAGAAACAAGAAACCCCTCCCCTGCTGCCCTGCGCTGAGGTTCTTAAGAAGGAGCTGGCACCGTGGGAAGTCTCGCATGTCTTGTGAAATTCCCTCAGATAGCTCCCCACCCGGTTCCGCTGTGGATTCTCATTTTCTTCTCCCCTGCGTGTCATTTTAAACAAGAAACCGGGGAAGGCAGACAATGAGACCATGCTTCTCCCCGAGGTTGCCGTGGACCTGTAATGAGGGATGCGACTGATGGGGGCCCCCCTCCATCCAGCTTCACCCCCAGCAGTGTCGGCTGGGGCCAAAGCCGCCATCCGCGGGTCGGCTCCAATTAAAGGAGAAATTAATTTACATTTTGGAGCCCTACCTGTGACTGTGCAGAAATGGATAAGACAAAAGTGGCATCTAATTTGACTCAGCTGGCACCAAGGTGGCATCGGGGAGCCATTAATAGCCCTTTAAATGTCTGCACACCAACAATGGCCTGCCTTTTTTTCCCCCCCTTTCTCCTTTGTCAGAACCAATACAGGGCAGATGTGAAGTGGATGAAAGGGACGGGCTGGGTCGCCACCGGGTCATTAAATGTGGAGCAGGCGAAGAAGGCAGGAGAACTCATTAGCGAGGTGAGATTCCCTGACAGCGTGCGGCGGGCCTGGCTGCATTAGGCGTGCGGCATTTCTGTATAAAATTAAAATAATTTCCACTCAAAAGGCAAAGAAAAAGGAAAAGCTACATGAAAGGCCTCCAAACCCAGACTAGGGCCGGTAATTAGAGGAAAACCACATACCAAACACACCCCAGTAGGGGCCCAGAGAGCCCTGGCAAAAACAAAGTGGGTGACAAATGATATTATGAATAATAATGACAATCAAACAGAGCTCAATTGCTACCCACCAACTTACCTTTTTAATGAAGCAACACGGGAGAGATGATAAAAAGACACATTTATCGCACCCAGAAAGCCCTTTGGTGACTTCACGCACATTTTCTTCTTCTTTCTTTCCGAGGCAGGCAGTGTAAACAGTTTTTGAATATTCACGTGGTGTCAAACATGTGACACGGTTCTTTTTTTGTTGGAGGGTCTCATTTCTGTTTGAATCTCACTGCTGACTACTTGTAGCCACCCTGGCTGGACTCACAGGCTTCTGAAAGGAGCCCCTTTCCTCCCTTTTTAGGACAGTATCCTTGAGCAGATCTTTTAAAGACTAGGTCAGCGTTTCTTGACCTTGGCCCTGTGGACATTTGATGATTCTTTGTTGTGGGGCTCTCCTGGGCCTTGCAGGGTGTTTGGCAGCATTGCTGGCTTCTAAGCATTAGACGCTCACGGCAGTCTTTCCCAGTCGTGACAACCAAATATGCCTCCGGACACTGTTGCAAGGTGAAATGATTGCCCCTGGGCTGGACACATCAGAGTCATCTTTGTCTCACATTCACAGAGAGGCTGCACACCCTCGATGAGCCAAATCCATTCTGTAATGTCTGCTTCGGGAGGCACTTGCTCAGCAGCCTGGTCTTTCTGGATGTTCCTGGGGGAGGAGGAGACATAATGACTATAGCCCCAGGAGACTTCAACCTTGACAGTGAGCAGCCTGGGACAGTGTTTGGGCCCAGGTCCTCCTAAATGTAAAGTTAAAGCAGAAAGACACCTGTAGTGTACGCACACCTGCCAAGCATTGATATTTCCCCCATGGGCGAGCATTCGTTGCCTGACATGTCACAGTGCATGCATGATAAGTCGCTTCAGTTGTGTCCAACTCTTTGCGACCCTATGGGTCGTAGCTGGCCAGATTCCTCTGTCCATGGGATTCTCCAGGCAAGAAGACCAGAGTGGGTAGCTGTGCCCTCCTGCACGGGATCTTTCCCACCCAGGGATCAAACCAGCGTCTCTTATGTCTCCTGCATTGGCAGCCGAGTTCTTTACTACCAGCACCATCTGGGAAGCCCAATGTGTCACAGAGCTGATTTCAAAAATGGCCTTGCTCTGATTGACCTAATTTTTAGAAATGTTAGTGGACATTCAAGGCTCAGAAGACCCTGGGAGTTCTGTAGAGATTGTACTGCTCTAAGTATTAAATAGTTCAGTCTTATTAAGGAGAAGCTCCCTTAGGAGAGTGAACATGAGAAATTAACACATTTATAGTTGAAGATTCATGCTCCCAAACTCTCCATAGAGGACCCACTCATAAAAAATAAAGGCCGTTGTATACATCATTTAGACTTTCAGATGATTGCTTCATGTATTTAAGCCTGGAAGACAAGGGATCCTTTTTGGAACCATCCTTCCTATAGTGGTCTTAATTTTCCACCCCGTTTTGCAAACTTATTTAACAAACTTGCCTGTCTTCCGTGCTTTGTGTGTTCTCAGTCACTCAGTTGTGTCCGACTCTTTGCGACCCCATGGACTGTAACCCACCAGGCTCCTCTGTCCATGGCGTAGGAGATGGAGCATGTTGCCGTTTCCTATTCCAGGGGACTCTCCATGCCTTATGCAGGTCTTCAGACTTCAGGAAGGACATCTTTCAGCAACTTTTTCCAACCGTCTCATTCCAGTTAGGCATGTTTCCAGTTTAGTGTCAAACTGAATTGATTTCTCAGTTTTCAGACGGAATGCCAGGCTCTGTGAAAGAGCTACAAATACACACACACGTGTTGTGTAAACCAGGAGTTAGCAAACTTTTTTGTAAAGGACCTGATGGTAGATATTTTTGGTTTTGTGGGCCACCCCGCTTCTGTTCTAACTACTCACCTCTACCATTATAGCCAGATACAGCCATAGATAAACATGTAAATGAATGAGCACAAGTGTGTTCTAATAAAACTTTATTTACAAAACAAATGATGGCCCAAATTCAGCTGGACATTTAACTGTCTTCTTAAGATAACCCAGTATACAAATATCCAACCTAAAGGAAGTGTTTCTAAAATAATTGTTTGATTGGATAAAGGATATACTTCATAATTCCATTAAGAAAGCAACTGTTTTACTCTCCTGGAACTGTACTTTGATAAAAAAAAAAAACAGGAATTAATTTAAGCATGATTGTCAGAATATTTCAAAATTGGGTATCTCAGGCTTTGTTAGCATTTGTATTTCTTGTAACCCTTATTGTTTGTTTCAGTCTCTTTCAAACTGTCTGATGATTCCTTTCAATAATAGCACTCTTTTTCTTGTTATTATAACATTTATAGAATTACTGCATATGTTAACTGAATCGGTTTATACGGTCACTGACTGTTAAAGTAACGGTTTTGACTGTGGTAATCTCTTCCAAGTTCTTTTGTGGAAGGAACTTAGAAAGCTTCAACAATAAATGTAACTATGAATGTTCTTTCTTGCTTGGGAGACCCAAACTGAGGTATGTAAACAACCGCAAGACAGTATCTGAAGGCTACATAAAGAATCCTTTCCTAAGTGTGTGTCCTACAGTATTTTACCCGTATAACCTAATTTTGAGATGTTTTATTTGCACCAGGTAGAAATACTTTAATGTTAATTGACATGAGGTTATTCTTAAATTGAAACAAATATTAACCTGAAGGCACCTAGGATATAAAGATGGAGGAAGCCGAATAATAATTATGTTCACAAATTCACTCTAATCTCAAGCAACCTATGATTTTCTCTTTCAAATGGCATGAAAGAGCAGCACAAAATTCACAGCTTTGATCTTTTTCTGCTCAACAGAAGAAGTACCGGCAGCATCCAGATGCTTTGAAGTTTACCAGTATTAAAGACACTCCGGAGATGGTCCAGGCCAGAATTAGTTATACCCAAGCAGTGGATGTAAGTGATAATGTATATACATTATGACTCTAAGAGTGGGCTCTTCTTTCAACCCTGCGATTGAAGCTCAGGGGTTCTTGGCTTGCTCCTTCTGTTGTTCTAAGGATGAAGGAGCTTCTTATCCTTTGCTGAGACTCACCTTAGCGGGGATGCTTCTTCATCAGGATGCAAATGGGGCGTTACCGCTGCTCTTAGCTGCCAAGTGGGGCTCCGCCACCCCAGTGCCCTCGGCTTTCATTCCTTCCCATTTGCATGTCTCCAGGATTTGTCTGTGGTCAAGGCCTTTTCCCCTTCCTTTTGTTTTGAAACATTGTTTTCAGAAATTGGACTTTGGGGCGAAATTCTTGATGATTGGAATACTTAAGAATTGGAATGCGTAGGGTTTCTTGGGACCCAGGGCAGGAATTCTGGCTTTCTGAATTCCCCTAAAGACTTCGAAAGTGATTTGGATCTGATTTATGTACATTAGACTAACTTTCAAGCCATTTCCCATCTTCCCTTTATAAAGTGAAACCAAGATCTGGCCTTTTGCCCTCTCAGCGCAGGGTTCCTTGGAGACTGGGAAGAATGACGAGGTCCTCTAAAAATTCACGTTAAGGCAGGATTAGCCCTGGTTGGCTGATTCTTCTGAGAGGGGGCCCCTGGGTCATTGCACAGGACAGACAGGCCTTTAAAATATCTTCAAACCTTTTAACTTGCCACGAGGGAAATTGACAAACCTTGGTGGGGAGGAGTTGCCAAATGTCTCCCTTGCTTCTCAATTGAAGAAATTACTCCTGTTGTGCCATATTCAGTAGACATTCTGAGATGGCTCAAGTGCCTATCTGAATATGTTACAGGATGGTTTACAGACTTATGGGTTTAGAAATTTATTATTTCTTGACAATCAGCCTGTCAGAAGCAAATTTAATTCTGAGAAACATAGATGGTCAAACAAGAACTTGTGTCAGAAGAGAAAAAAAAATACTTGCATTTTCCTTATCCTAACCAACTCTAGGGGGCACTGCTGTGATACGTAGAAACTTGGACACGGCTAATAAGATTTGGGATGGAAAAGCCCGGTTTAGAAACTTTCTCCAGTGGTGGATGCCAACTCTGTGTGTCACTGCTCACTGCTAGAATTATCATAAGATCTGGATGGACAGAGCCCCAGACCCACCCAGCCCACCGGGAAGAGGCTCATTAATTAGCATAAGAATCCTTGCGGTGGCAGGGATGGGGGGAGGATGGAGGTAGGTCCAGGGAAAATCTCAGCTCTGGAAGAACCATTCTCTCTTGTGCCTGCTGTATTTTGAGGTCCTCCCCTTGTTATTGTTCAGTCACTCGGTCGTGTCAGCTCTTTGCCACCCCATGGACTGCTGCACACCAGGCTTCCCTGTCTTGCCCTGTCTTCTGGGGTTTGCTCAGATTCATGTCCATTGAGTCTGTGATGTCATCCAACCATCTCATCCTCAGCTGCATGTCCTCTCCTAGCTTATAGTGAATAATGAAATTCCTAGAGATTAACCAGACCTCATTCTCTCATTTGACACCAATCTCAGCAGTGTGCTCCAAGGGGAGTGTTCACTGAGAGGGCAGGTTTCAACCTGTCATGTTCTGGGCTGGGAAGAACTCGAGAGGGAGTGACGTGCATGTCACCGGGTGGAGGATCACTGTGCTGTCCGGGAGGAGGCAGGACACCCAAGATCCTGTCTCCCCGGGTGGGGTGGGGGGAACAGTGGCAGCGCCTTTGTCTCCTGGAGGGTAACCTGGCTGATGGCTGCGTGGGGGGAGGCTTCTGGGTTTAACACAAAATCTCTCTGCATCCACAGAGGTTGTACCGAGAACAAGGAGAAAACCTAAAGCATCGCTACACGCAGACTGCTGACCTCCCTGAAGTCCTGCTGGCCAAGCTGAACGCCATGAATATCAGCGAGGTGAGGCTGATGGAGGGGAAAGGGAGAGTGTTAGTCTTTCAGTTGTGTCCGACCCTTTGCGACCCCACGGATTGTGTAGCCCACGAGGCTTCTCTGTGCATGGAATTCTCTAGGCAAGAATACTGGAGTGGGTAACCATTCCTTTCTCCAAGAAATCTTTCCAACCCAAGGATCGAACTTGGGTCTCCTGCATTACAGGCAGATTCTTTACCATGTGAGCAAACAGGGAAGCCCTGATGGAGGGGGGCGTTGGTTTCAATTGTGGGAGATCGCGGACCTGCACAGTGGCACCGCGCCTGTGCTTGGAAGCATCCTGCGCTCCCGCTCTTGGTTTAATGCTCTGCTGCCACCGAAATATGCAAGTTTCCTGAACAAGGGGCCCCATGTTTTCCTTTCCACTGGACCCTGCACACTATGTGGCCGGTCGTGCAGAAGAGCCAAGCACATTGATAAGGATGAGACTAGGAAAACTTCCTTCATACAAAGGGCATTTGCACTGAGGGGCTGGAATATTAGGTGAAGCCCTGTTTTCTATATAGAAGCTATATTCTATAGCCTCAGAATATAGGTGAAGACATCCAGCCAAAGAGAGACTTGGGAGACTGAGCTCTTTCCTTCCCTCGTCCCTGTCAGCACCCCCGTTCCCTCTTCTTCAGCGGAGACGGTCGAATCCTCTTGATTCTGTCAGGAGCTGTGCACCTACAGCCTCATGCCTCCTTCTTCCAATCAACTTGCTGCTCGAACAGTCTAATTCTGACTCCAGAGCTCTTGCCTTTTAAATCTCACCCCCAGCCCCACGGCACTCCCCTCCAAGACTGGACATGAGACAGGTTCCAGCTCTCGGTTGATTTTTGCTGGACCACAGTGATTTCTTAGTTGGGGGCAGCACTCCGCAAGAAACCAGATTCTTGTTTTGATCATGGGAATTTAGAAAAGGTCTTTATTGGTGCCCATCTTCTCAACAGACACGTTATAAGGAATCCTGGAGCAAACTTCGAGACGGTGGCTATAAACTGAGACTGGATGCCATTCCATTCCAGGCAGCAAAGGCTTCTGGCGAAATCATAAGTGATGTGAGCTTCCACCCACAGTCCTGTGACAACGTGTAATACTCACCCATTTGTATTCCTTTTGCCCCTAACCCCTGCCTTCTTTTGCCTGTGGCTAATATCCTCTCCTATCCCCAACTGACTGTGTCAGGGCAATCAGATAACGACCGGTGAGAAAGAACATGCCTTACAACAACAAAAAAAATCCCCTAGCCAGGGTACAAAGCTGATGCTGGACTGTAAATATGGACCCCGGGCAGATGAAACGCACCCTCCGCCAAGCGCTTTCCTAAAGCCAGTCCATGTGAAGAGACTGTTAACAATGCACCCACCTTCCTCCCAGCCTGGGCCGCCCAAGCGCTCTCATGTCCTGCCATTTCATATCCCAGCCCTTTAGTCATTGGGAGGCTTGCATATGAAAGAAGAGGCCTTTTGACGACTCCCGCGCCTTTTCTTTTAACTCACCCAGTTACTGTCAAAAGAACAAAACATTTTTTTGCCCAATACCCACCTCTTCCATTCTGTGTCCCTTGTCCCTGAGCTGTTACTCTCTCCCGCTCTCTTTCCCTTTAGTACAAATACAAAGAGGCATTTGAGAAAATGAAAGGGCAGATGCTCGGCTCCCGGAGCTTGGAAGATGATATCAGCCTTGCGCATTCAGTGTACGCGAGCTCTCTGCAGAGCCAAGTAAGTGGGAGAGAACTCAGTGCAGCCTGGACCCCCAAAGCTAATGATGACGCACAGCCCACAGATGTCCTGTGTCCTTCTGGTTATGGAGGTTGGCTCTGTCCCGGCTAGCTGGGTGGCATGGTCAGGACCCTTGGCCCCTCTGGGCTTCAGCTTTTTCCTCGGTCAAGTGAGAGATTGAGCATTCTTTGATTCTCTCATTCTATGATTTTGACCAGCAGCCACAAATGGAGGGCCTGTGGGTTGGATTTTAGACTGCAGAGGTATTTTGTTGGGTCTACAGAGAAGATTAATTGCAGACTTTTCAAAATGGGAAACTTGGCATGAAAGTTTTAAAGTTCTGTGCAGAAGCCAGGCCTGGATTCTTCAAGGCTACCATTGAAGTTGATTACTGAGAGCACTGTTTAGAAGGGATCTGTGCCCTCCTGGTCATGCAGCCAAGCCCTGCTCACCCACTTCCTCCTTCACTCAGTTATGCTACCTGACTGACTCCTGGTGACATCTGAGTTTGCACCCCTTGACTTTGATCCTCTGGGTGCTGGCACACGTGTGTATGGTATCTCCTTGCACATATGTGTGTTGGCTAATGGCCAGGATGAAATCTAATACGTGTCCGACATGTAGTAGAGGACAAACACTGTAACACGCAGTGTCTCATTTAATCATCAACCTATTTCTAGGAACATCATTTGTTCATCCTGGTTACTGATAAGGAAAGCTAGACCCTGAGTGTCTCAGTCCCTTGCCCAAGGTTGGCTGGAAAGGGGCAGAGCAGCACATGGAGCCAGCTCTCCATCACATGCTCTCTCCACAGCTTTACATGTTCTCTGCCTCAGTTTCCCTGTTTTTAATATTTCTTTCCACTTTCCATACTAGAGTGAGATTGGACATGAATTGTCCATGGCTGTATTCTAGGGGTTGGGGGAGGATGAGCAGAAGTGGGGGTGGGTGGTTAGGGAGGAGTGGGGGGAGCTTGGAGGGCAGTGAGAAGGCTGGAGGGAGAAGAGATGGCGATTATGCATCTGACTCCCCAGAAAGCCCAGAATGAGCTGCGAGGATCTTCAAACAGCTCCTCTGAGGACTGGGGTGGAGCTTGAGGTCTACAACCAGGCCTCCCCCTTCCTGCTGCAGGATGCATGTTGGGCTTCTGGGAACTCATCCCTCAGAACTGGGTTTTCAAGCATCCACCCACTGCTCCCGGTTCCCAGATTTACTAGGATGTCATTGTTTAATGTTTGAAGACGCTCTCCATCAGCTAGCACACGAGGAGAAACCCCGGTGTCTCAGTCTGAACTTGAGAGGGTGATAAGAATTGCTGGGGAGCAGGAGGCAGCTCAGCCATGCCTCCTCTTGCTTTTCGAAAGCAAGACAGTCTCGACGTGAACTAGGGAACCACTGATGTTTTATCTGCCCCCTGAACTTCTGTATTTTCCCCAAGTCGGGGAACCCTGAGCCTGGGTGATTCCAATCAATGACCGCCAAGAGCTGAGAGTGGTGAGTGGCAGGACCTAGAGATGAGTCCTGCTTATTAAGCCAGTCCCCATAAGAACGGAGAACCGGCCCTGCCAAGAACACCCCTCGGGGCTCACCTGGGACAGTTGCTGCACATCGTTCTCCCTCATGGCCCTGATGCAAACGGCGGCTTTGAAATAACTGTCGATCTGTCTGCCCATCTAGGTGAATTACAAGAAAGACTTTGAACACTCAAAGGCGCAGTTCCATCTGCCGTTGGACATGGTAACCCTGGTGCATGCCAAGAAGGCTCAGACCCTGGCCAGCGACCAGGACTACAGACACCCCCTCCCCCAGTACACGTCCTTGGCTGAGGACCTGAGGCTCAGCTGCGCCAAGAGAGCTCACAAGTTGCAGAGTGAGGTAAGGGGACCTGCCTCTCTCTTCGAGCTCTCTTCCTCTTAAATTTGACCATGAGGCAGTGACCCACAAGCTCCTGTTGGCTGGGTGGGGGCTCTAGAGATGAAGAATCCTATACCTCGGGTTTATTTTGAAGCACTTCCCCTGTTGTTCCTGCCTTGCTCTTCATAAGCACAGTGACATAAATCTATTAATAATAGTAACAATTTATTGAGTGTGTTAAGTGTGTGTTTAGTCGCTCAGTCGTGTCTGACTTTTGCCACCCCATGGACTTAACTTTCCACTATGGAGTCCGCCAGGCTCCTCTATCCATGGAATTCTCCAGGCAGGAATACTGGAGTGGGTTGTCATTTCCTTCTCCAATTTACTGAGTATTTCTGCTGAATTCTAGGCATTGCATTTACAAGCACTGTCTCTTTTAATACTCAAAATAACCCGATAGTTTTTATCGCCATTTTACAGAGAAACTATAGTGAGTCTCAAAGAAGTTAAATAGCTCATGCGAGATCACAGAACTATAAATGAGAAAGGGGGTGCTGAGATTCGAGGCTCACGGTTTAGCATGTTCAGGACTTGTCAGTGGTGTTGCCTCTGGCCCAGTTTGGGCTGGGGGTTCCTCTAGGGGCCTCATATGTTCCTGGGTCACCCGTCTTCTGAAGAGGCCTGAGGTCTGCCAGGAGAGGTGCTCAGAGCCCCTTGGGAACTAACCCAACTCAGGCAGAGGAGAGTATCAGGTGGTCGTCGTTTAGTCGCTCAGCCGTGTCCGACTCTTCGCGACCCCATGGACTGCAGCACGCCAGGCTTCCCTGTCCTTCACCGTCTCCCAGAGTTTGCTCCAACTCATGTCCATTGAGCCAGTGAGACAGAGGGCAGGGAAATCAGGGCCCCAGAGACCATCCCTGGGCCCTCCCAAAGAATCTCCCGAGGCCTTCACACTCCCCCCAAGTGCGTTTCTAGCTCATGCTGCCCACTTTCTTAAGCAGACAGGCCTGGGAACATTGAGAAGTGTTGAAGAATTTCCTCACTTACCGGATGTATCTTCCCAGCAGGCAGCAGCATCCTTTTTGGTGCTCATCTTATCCCCAAGCTTGCTACATTTCCATTGCTGGGAGATTTGCAAGTAATGGGCCTGAGTTGGAAATAAAACAAGCTCTCCCCCACCACCCCCACCCCCGCAAAAAAAAAACCCTGCTTTCTGGTTTGGCAGAGCCTGAGAGCTGAGTGGCGCCCAATCTGGGTTGCTGTCGTCTGTTGGAATTTTCTGCCCGTGTGCGGCATTTACTGAGTGACATAAACTGTCAGGAACCCAGGAGCAGCTGGAGGAGCTAGCGAGCCGCCGCGCTCAGCTAAGGGGCCCGTTTGTCACTTGAGCAGAGCCCTGACTGTCCCTGCCTCTCATTGCCTTAGCAATTGGAAGGAGGCATGCCCAGGGGGGTGCCTTGGTGGCTGAAGGGGAGTGAATTTGAGGCCCTCTTTAAACTGTCAGCCCAGACCCTTCAGGTTCACACCCCCACCCCTGCCCCGACCCCAACAGACTCGGGGCTTTGTCAGATTATTTGGATTCACTTATTAGTTCTTTCTTAACCCATGATTAATTCATGCCACCCTCTGCTGCTAGGGTTTGTTTTGAAGACCTATTAAATCATTTCCACATTTGCCCCAAGACAGCTGACTTTCTAACCACAATCCGCTCCAGCGATTATTTTTTGATAGCCCACATGAAAATAAAAATCCGCTGAGCACCCCTCTAACAGCTACAGAGACGAGTGACAGAAGAATTATTTTCTTCTGACCTACATTTTTGTTTCCCTAATGAGCATTTACTCAGAAGCCTGTGTGCATTCGCTGAGTGTGCGTTCGCTGAGTATTATGTGTCTGGAGAGGCTGGTTTGGCCTTGAGTTCTAATTGCGATGCTGTCCGTTGTGGGTCCTTCCTTGCTCCACAAGCTTGCTTTTTCTGATTCCTTGTAGAATTTGTACCGGTCGGACCTGAACTTTATGCGAGGTGTTGCCTGTGTCATTCCAGGCACGTTAGAGATTGAAGGGAGGAAGAGAGCATCTGAACTCATCAGTGAGGTAACTGGGGGCCCAGGGTGGGGTGGGGGTGTCAACTATATTCCACAGTAGAGATTAAACAACCATCAGTTGTCTTACTATAGCCGATTAGATGCTACAGTGTTAGCTGTGGTGACTCACCTGGCCTCTCCCCTTACTCCGTTCTCCGTTTAGACAGGGTGCCACATAAGACAACTTTGCAGATTCCGGGTCAGGTCCTGTATTAATACCATACAAGAATTATTCACTGGTTCGCAAGATGTACTTTCCCAGAATCCCTTTGAAGAGTGCCTTGTGAAAAGAGAGCAGGCTTTGGAGACACAGATGGTGATTCATTTGCTGTGTGACCTCAAGCCAGTCACCTGCCCTCTCTGAGCCTCAATAGCTTAATCAGTCACATGGGAATACTGAGACCTGTCTCATTTAGTTTTTGAGAGGATCAACAGTCATCTAAGCACTGTGCTTCTTTGTTGGCTGTATATGAAATCGTTGCTGTGAGCTTGGTGGTAATTTCTTGGTAAAAAGATAGAAGTCTGGAATTCTAAGCTTTTTGAACTCCTGAGGAATCTTGCCTCCCCCTGGGAGGGCTCTGGTACTTCCGTTCCCAGTAGACTGGCATAATGGAAGGCACTGGAAGTGAAAGACGGTCAGCGTCCAGCCTGGGTGCCTCAGAATGGCTTATGCATTGATTGATTAGAAGCTCTGAGCAAGCAGAATGGGCCTCAATGTGGGAGTCGAGATTTAACTTTGTGCTTTGCTTTTCCAATGAAATCTCTAAAGCAAGTGGTTTTTAAACTTCACGGTGCGTCAGAATCCCCTTTTGGAAACTTAAAAAAAATTACAGAGGTCTGAGGCTACTGCCGATTTATTGAATCCCATTTCCTGGGGTGGTGTGCAGGCATGTGGGTTATTGTAAGCTGAATGATGGTTTCCCATGTACCCCCAAAGCTGAGGAATCCAGGGTCTTCAGTGAGCAAAGGAAATTGGGGAGCAAAACATGAATTTCAGTAGTCATGTTCGTATTCGTGGCAAAGGACTAGCTCTCCCTTTCTTGTTAATAAGCCTCTGATTCCGTCTGTCCTCCTCCTCTCTGTCTGTTCATCTCACTGAGTTCTGAGGTCACAAGAGCGGGTGATGGACTGGATTCTGGGTCACAGACTGGCAACCTTCGCAAAACGAGGGTTTATCACTAGTGCTTAAAGAGCCGATTCTCCCTCTGGTTTTGCATCTCACCTTGTCCTCTTATTCCCTCCTGTGTGTGACTTCAGAGTAAATATCGTCAGCATCCCCAGTCGCTCGAGTACACAGCCGTGACAGACACACCCAGCCTCACTCATGCAAAACTCAGCAACCAGATTACAAACGAGGTAAAACCTTCAGATGACTTCGGGATGGGCTTTTAAAACTAGATTTTTTTTTTAAAAAAGTATGAATATTTGTGGGACGGGGGAGGTGGGGAGCGGGGGAAAGCATGCATGTTTGCATGGAAAGAAAGGAATATCATTAGATGAAACCTAAATGGTTTCCAGAAGGAAAAAAGGCCCAGTAGAAAGTCTATGGTCTTGCCCCCTGCCCCACCCCAACCCCAAATGCATTTACTGATTGACAGCATCAGTATCCCCTGGGAGCTTGTTAGAAATGCCGAACCTCAGGCCCCACCCGAGAGCCATCGAATCCACAAGGTCATTTAAGACCCTCACGGGTTTGCTTTGCACATGAAAGTTTGGGAAGATGCTGGTCTGTCATTTTTCTGTCTTGGCTGGGCAGATATTGGCTCACCCTTCTTCCATCATCATTCCGACGATGGTGTTGGGGAGGATTTGTGGTTGTCCTGGGACGGTGATTGATACAGTGTGAAGTCTGCCAGGCTTCTTGGTTCTCTGCCTTCCCATCTTCTCGCTCACCACTTACCCAATTCTCACTGTAATATTCGAGCAGAGGGGGCCCAGGGGAGAGACTAACTCCGTCAAATCATCGTTCCAGCTCTACCTCTTTGGAGTGGCTCTCTGACATGTTTGAAATAGCAAGTGAGCTTGGCAGAGAATGAAATGAGTTTTTCAGATTCTCCCTTCTGACCCTAGCTTTTGAAAGTCAGTTGAGATTTGGGTATTTATATATTAGTTTCCACGCTTACCCCAAGATTGGGTTAAGAAGACCCAAAGGGCTGTGTAGCAACGTTATCGATTTAAGATTCCCACTGAACCTATCTTGCCTGCTTTGTGATCAGGGTACTGTGGGATAGTAATGCCTCCTTCAGTGGCCTCTGGCCTCAGAGAACTCAGCAACCGCAGGCCATTTCTAATTACAAGAGCATGTGTTTTCATGCCGGCTGAGGCCCTGCATGGGAGCACTGGTGTGTTTGCCCGTGGGAGGATCCTGGGACTTTAGTGAAGGACGCAGACCAGGGTTTGGGAACCTCCTTTCCAACCAGCAGAACGGCTCCTAAATTTCCCAGATATTAATATTGTCTTTACACTGTGTCCTCAGCAAAAAAATATATATATACAATGGAAAGAACCATAACAGTATTCCTAATGGTGTTTCTGCCCCCCACCCCCCAACCCACTATTATTAAGCAAAGTAGAGGGCAGGGGAAAAATATCTTTTCTTTGACTCACCTTGGGTTCTCGGCTTGGGTTCTCGGCTGGGGCTCTGTAACAAAAGACAGATGAGCAAGATAAAAGCATACACATTTATTTAGGATGAGCTTTAGGGGCCGTAGGAGTCTTCGTAAGGAAATGGAGATCAGGAGGAACCGTTAAACCTGAGCGTTTTTACCCCAGGTTTGATGAGGAATGTAAGATCGTGGGCAGGTGTAACAGAACAAAAGGGGGTGAGCTGAGGGTGGGAAGCTGGGGGACACTGAGCGAGGTCTGTTTGTTCAGATGACTCTCGGGTTCCTCGGGGTTCAGGTATCAGATGCTCCTTTCTCCCTCCACCAGAGGGCGGGCAGCTCTCCCAGGAGGCCTGTGACCTGCTTCAGGGGGGAAGGTCAGAGAGAGGGCTTCCATCTCCTGCTACTTCCAGACTCTTTCTGCTTAAAATATGCACTACGCTAAGGTACCCTATTTGGGGGTAACATGTCCTGAACCTCGTCACAAGCAACTTGCAATTTTTTTACACATTCCTTTCATAGCACTCAATTTGACTGATGAAGGACTATCTTTCCTTCAAGTTTTTAAAAAATTTTGATGTGGACCATTTAAAATCTTTATTGAATTTCTTACAATATTGCTTGCTTTTTTTTTTTTTAATTATGTTTTTGGTTTTTTGGCTGTGAGGCATGTGGGATCCTAGCTCCCCAACCAAGGATTGAACCCACACCCTCTGCATTGGAAGGCGAAGTCTTAAACACTGGACCTCCAGGGAAATCCCATGAAAGATTACCTTTATTGAAAGAAATATCTTCCCTAAGCTGAGGGTGTGTCCATGACACAGCGAACAGCCTTTTACAAACATATTTCCCAGTGGCAAAGGAGGGACCTCCAGTCCTGCAGAAATGCACAGCATTTACCTTCTTGTTTTTTTTTTTTTTCCCCCTTCTGCCCAGCGCCTCTATAAAGCAGCAGGAGAAGATGCGAGACATCAGTACACAATGACCCTGGGCCTGCCCGAGTTTGTCCGAGCGAAAGCAAACGCGGCCAATCTGAGTGACGTAAGCCTTTCCCACCGCTGAGGTTGAGATGATCTCCAAGGCCAAGTCTCTGTCTGTGATGGGACATAACCGTGACCCTGCCGGCATTCGCAGAAACTTTCAACCATGTATCTGGTCGACAAGCATGTTAAACATACCTTTTCCCAGATGTGTTGATACGTATGTGGCAGAGCCCACTCCTGGGAGGGTGCTAATGAGATTTTCTTTGCCAAATCGAAAGCTTTTGCTTATCAGAAATCCGTTCTGCAACACACACTACAAATGAAGTGGGTGGACTTTGTTCATGGAGTCATGTAATTTGTTTTGTTTTGTTTTCTTAAGAAAATCTACATGTGTTCCTACCGTAGGCAAAGTACAAGGAGTCTTGGAGGAATCTCCATGCTCAAGGCTACAAGCTGACAATAGATGCTCTGCCCTTCCAGGCGGCTCGAGTCTCTGGAGACATAGCCAGTGATGTGAGTTGAATGATACGACCTTCCATTCTGCCTAATTTCTGTTAACTTCATGTAAAACAATGTCTACGGCTGATTTCCCTGAATTAAAGCAGATCTTTTGCCATGTGAAACAGGATGTCATCCGCGGAATATATTAGTTATGAATGAGATTCTTTGATGGAGAGAGGGAAAGAAAGGCCCTGGTAATCAGAGGCTAAATGCAGGCAAAGATCTCCAGCAGAAAGGAGATTACAATTTATTTCTAATTGTAGCATCTAGGCAACCATCCCCCTGTAATGTGTGAACTGTTTTCTAACTCCACCCAGAATTAGAAAGAGAATTTGCAGTAGAAATTGTAATGTGGCTGTAGCACAGTCCCCTCTTGGCTCTGTAGCTTCCCGCATCGGAGGTAGGGTTTGCAGCTGTGTTTCAGCCACTCGACTCATAGCGTCCGTAGCTTTGGGACATGAAGGTGACTTTCTCTTTCCCACAAACAAATCGCAGAAAATGTAGACTTCAAATAAATGGATCCTGTCTTTTGGGTTTGATGTTTTGCCAAGTGTGAGAGGATAAAGCACAAGTTTCTCTTTCACCCTTTTTGATCAATTCCTTTTGGCCATAGAACTCGTAAGGGGAGCGGGCCCTCGCTTTGGTTCTAAGGATCTGGTTTTAATTAGATGGGAGAAAGGGAGCACTGTTTTAATTGTTCCTCCCCCAGGGCGGGGGAAGCAGGCTCTCCGGCCAGCCTCACCGTGCCATTTCTTATAATCATCCCCGTCTCGTGTAAGAACAGGTGATTTTCTTAGTGACCGCGAGGAAAAGGCACAGACAGAACATCAGTGGGCCAAATGCCGGCCCCTGACTGCCTGGTTCCCCTTCCAGTTTCTCTACAGACATGACTTTGTGAAGGAGCGAGGACGGCTGATCGGGGCCCAGAGCGTGAGTGACGACCCCCGGCTCCGGCACTGTCAGCGGATGGGCCAGCTGCAGAGCGAGCTTCAGTACAGGAGGCAGGCGGCGGGCAGCAGAGCGCAGTGCCACCTGCCCATGGACATGATGCCGCTGGTCCACGCCAGGAAGGCCCAGGCCCTGGCCAGCGACCTTGACTACAGGACACGGTGCCACGCGTTCACGGTGCTGCCCGAGGACCTGAAGATGGCCTGGGCCAAGAAGGCTCATGCCCTGCAGAGTGAGGTAGGGGGTCTGTGGATCACACGCCAGTCCCCGACCTTCTTCCTCCCACCAGGCCTGGGTGCACATCTCTGCCTCTTCCTTAGCTCTTCAGATCCCTTCATCAGCCCCCGCCCCTCATCAGTGACTTGCTTGATCGGTATCATCTAGGTTGGGATTATTCAGTCAACAGATATTTACAGAGCACCTGCCATGCCACAGGCATCCCTCAAGGCCCTGAGAATATAGCAGTCAGCAAAAGAGCCCAAAGTTCCTGGTGTCAGGGAGCTTCCAGTCTGTGGGGAGGAGATGCATCAGGAGTGAGCTGTGTGGTGCATCAGATGGAGACAGAGCAGGGAAGCGGGGTGTGTGTGTCAAAGTGTGAAAGTGTTAGCTCGGTCACGTCTGACTCTTTGCGATCCCATGGACTGTGGCCCACCAGGCTCCTCTGTCCATGGGAAGTCTCCAGGCGAGAATACTGGAGTGGGTTGCCATGCCCTTCTCCAGGGCATCTTCTCGACCCAGGGATCAAACCTGGGTCTCCCCTGTTGCAGGCAGATCTTTTACCATCTGAGCCAGCAGGGAAGGCCAGGTAAGCGTATGTGTGCAACGTAAAAAAATGAGGGACAGGGTCATTCTTATCCTCTGTCACCCGCTTCTCCTCCTGCCTTCAGTCTTTCCCAGCATCAGGGTCTTTTCCAATGAGTCAGCTCTTCCCATCAGGTGGCCTAAGTATTGGAGCTTCACCTTCAGCATCAGTCCTTCTAATGAATATTCAGGGCTGTTTTCCTTTAGGATTGACTGACTTGATCTCCTTGCAGTCCAAGGAGGATGAGATGGTTAGTAGCATCGCCGATTCAATGGATGTGATTTCTGAGCAAACTCTGGGGGATAGTGACGTACAGGGACAGGATCAAGGACAGCATGGGCGTGCTGCAGTCCGTGGGATCGCAAAGAGTCGGACTCGACTTAGCACCTGAACAACAGCAAAAACAGGATCACTCTCGCTGCAGAGGTGACTTTTGAGCAAAGAACCTGGGCGGCAGCAGCCTCAGCATATCTGGGACTGGACTGAAGCGAGTGCCTGAGTGCGTGAGTCAGTATGTCCCAGGCGATGGGATGGGGGTCCGAGAAAGAGACCCAGGGCCCGACTGTGTGCACTGGGGGTGTCCCTGAGGCGAGGTGGAGAGTTGTGCCCAGAGCTGCCGTTCCCTGACTGCTCACCAGTATGGCACCCTTGCTCCAGCACTTCGGGGTGAGGGCCTTGCTCCTCCTGTTGCACAGATGAGGTCACATGGGAGGGGCTGAGGCAGGCCTGGCTCCAGAACCCACACTCCCAACTATGCCACCCTCCTGGATCAGGGGAGTCATGCTTCCTCTGATGCAGGTGTGGATGCTTAGGCCCAGAGAGGGGACGTCCTGGCCCATGCAGGGGCATTGAGTCCCACCCTTAGTGGACATCTCCAGACTCAGTGCCTCTGAAGTCAGTTCCAGGCCACTCCAAGTCTTGGCTCCCTCAGGAGGGCCAGGGTAGTGATGAAAATGTGGTCGAGGTCAGCACTTCCGGGCCCCATGCCCATGGCAGGTTCTGCACCATGTTTGCCTATGTGTATCATCTCCCCCAGCCCCACAGCTCCCCTGGGAGGAAGGTGCTCTCGTGAGATTTTAGAGCAGGTCTCATGAGACCGTAGTCACATGAAGCCTTGTCATCCATATCGGGGTTTCCAAACTTGGGCACCTTTGACACTTGGGGCTGGATGCTTTGTTGTGTGGGCCTGTTCTGTGCATTGCCGCATCCCTGGCCTCTACCCTCGAGATGCCATTAGCACCCCCCTCAATGTGACAATCAGAAACGTCTCCATATATTGCCAAATGCACCTGGGGGGACAAAACTGTACCCGACTGAGAACTCTGTTCTCAGTTGAGGACTGTCTATACGACGCACTGTGCTGAGCACAGACAGTGCATGGGCCATAGGAATATGCCAGAGGGTGTGAGCTGTTAGGATTATGGTTTTTCCACACAAGCCTTCTGATTCTGGGGGCCTTCAGGGCAGTGACTGCTCCAAGTTTAGTTATATGGCACAGGCAGAGTGTTGAAAACACCCAGTTGATGATTAATTATGATAACAATGATGCAATGATTTAATGAATGCCACGATCGTCTAATTATGAATCAAGATTTGCTGGGACTGTAGTACTGAGTGGGCACCAGCCAGGGGAGAGTGGAGCAGGGCATGCATTTGCTGAAACACAGCCCAGGACCCACTTAGAAAGCCTTCTACTTACTAGCAGGCCACCCTGAGGTCCCTAAGAAGAGGCTCTTAGTTTGACTCAGAGTGCAGCCCAGGACCCTTCTATCGGTGGCCTCTTCCAGGGAGAAAATAAACCTCCTGGGACAGGACAGGCCACTGTGGGGAGATTGGGGGCCCGGCTAGAAGCCCAGCTTCGTCCTTCAGCAGCCACTTGGCTTTCTAGGCCTTCATGTTTCTACTAGAAAAGCAAAGATGTTTGATTTATTGGTGATCTCAGATTTCAGGATTCATAGATAAATGTTTTTTTTAATGCTGACATCATCATAGTATCAGGCTATTTTACTAAGTAAGGAAAAAGACCAAAAACCAACTCTTACCTCAAGCTACCATTTATATTACCGTTACTTCTGAAAAGAAAGGATATTTTAACACACACACACACACACAAATAAGAACAACAAGAAAAAAAGAGGGTCCTTCCCAAGAAACACTTGTTGGCAATCATAGACTTACACTTTACCAAATGCGATATGTTTTGTGCTGAGAATTTATTGCCTGATTTGAGAATGACCATGTTGGGCTTCATGCGTTGTTTTGAAACTTCAGGTTGTTAAACTGGGTGGTCTTGGGCCCCAAGATCCTGTGAACAGCAGACCCCCAGAATGCCTATCTGGTCTGGAGGCTTGTTTTCTTGCAGTCATCACTGAAAACCCAATTCCATGTGGTTATGTTCTGTTGCTGCTGCTAAGTCGCTTCAGTCGTGTCCGACTCTATGCAACCCCATAGATGGCAGCCCACCAGGCTCCCCCATCCCTGGGATTCTCCAGGCAAGAACACTGGAGTGGGTTGCCATTTCCTTCTCCAGTGCATGAAAGTGAAAAGTGAAAGTGAAGTCGCTCGGTCATGTCCGACCCTCAGCGACCCCATGGACTGCAGTCCACCAGGCTCCTCCGTCCATGGGACTTTCCAGGCAAGAGTACTGGAGTGGGTTGCCATTATGTTCTAGCGAAAAGGAAACAAAGGCTTGTTGTGAGCTAATGCAGTTCAGCAGAGTTCTGGGCAGGAACAGTAGCTCCTGTAGCCATCAGTCATTCTCCTGACCTCTCCCATCCAGGCTGGAAAGCAAGCTGTGGGTCTCCATGCTCACCCTTGGCAGGAGGGTCCTCAAGGCTGTGACTGCTGAAGTCTTGGGAAAGTCGTGCTTACCTCAGGGATGCATCTGAGACACATGCTCCACCCAGGCTGTGCTCCACCACCAGGGGGTGCTAGTTCAGTCATCTCTTGGTCCTTTCCAAATCTGCCACTCCACGCTCCTCTCCGTGATCTCACATAAGGGCTGCAGGCATCCTGCAAAGCACATGGACAGTCAAGAGGACAGTCTTGGCCCCAGCATTTATGGCTGCCAGGCCTCAGGAGACTCCTTAAGCTTCCCCGGCTTCCGTTTCCCCATCAGAAATAACAGCAATGACAGTAACAATACCTAAGAAGTACGGAATGCTTATCCTGGGCTAGGCATTTATTTAAAGATTTTGCACGAACGATCTCATGTAGTATCTAGGTAGGTACTGTAAGTACTTCCATCTTTACAGTTGCGGTAACTAACGCACCTATAAATCTTCAGGAACTTGCTCAGGGTCATAAGCTGCCAGGGAAATGACTTGCTTAAGACCGTATGGCTAGTTAAGAGGCAAAGC
This sequence comes from Oryx dammah, assembly GCF_014754425.2. Lineage (NCBI taxonomy): Eukaryota > Metazoa > Chordata > Mammalia > Artiodactyla > Bovidae > Oryx > Oryx dammah. The sequence continues at coordinate 32,930,290 of NW_024070198.1, read as the reverse complement.
CCAGCTCTGGGCTCCTGACTCTGGGGTTAGCGCTCTCTTGCTCCCCCCGGTGGCTAGATTAGGAACCCAGGCGCTCTGGCTCTTGAGGGTTCTCTTAAGGACCACCTGCGCAGGATCCCAGAGGACAGCAGCTGGTGACTCGTCTGAGAATCTGAGCAAGCATTTAACCCCCCAGATTGTTCTATAGTTGGGAATGAGAGCTCGTCTTTTGAGAATGGCACAAGGACTGAATGAGCTAATGAAAGTGAAAGCGAAGTTGCTCAGTGGTGTCCGACCCATGGACTGTAACCTACCAGGCTCCTCCATCCATGGAGTTTTCCAGGCAACAGTACTGGAGTGGGTTGCCATTTCCTTCTCCAGGGGATCTTCCCAACCCAGGGATCGAACCCAGGTCTCCCACATTGCAGGCAGACGTTTTACTATCTGAGCTACCAGGGAAGCCCCAAATGAGTCTGAAGCAAACCACACCCTTTGCAAGATAGTTGTTATAGTGATTCTCATTATTAATATGACAAATATACCTCTTCCCCAGGCCACCTCCTGGTCACACCTCCTGGTTATGTAATTCCTGTTAGAGTTCAAGGGTTGAAAGCTACAGCTTGTGCGTCTCCAGAATGGGGGGGCGCCAGGAATCTCACGTGTGACTCTGAAAGTGGCATCCAGGCCTTCATATATACAAGGGCAAGTAGTGAGGCTGCCACCTGGAGAAGCGAGATACAGCTGGGCAGCCTGAGAAGATCTCTTATTATCTTAGAATCCTTCATGGAAACCTTCTTTGGGCCAATTCTCCTCAACTACCCTCCTTGCTCCTCCCCCCCTCTTTTATGGTGAGGTCTGGGGTAGGCATGTTGTTTTTAGGGTCTGCGTGAATAGTCAAAGCGGGGCTGGGAGCAGAAATATCAATAGACAATCCATTTATAAGCGAGTCGGAGGCGCAGTCAGATCTTTGGGGAACCTGCGTCTTGCCTTCTGACTCACCTGCGCTCACACTGTTCAGCTCAACAAAAGGCAAGTTGAAAGCATGCGCCCCCACTTCATCTCACTTATGAAAGGAGCAAGGCCCGGCTGTGAAGAGGCCCTGTAGGATTATTCTCTCTAACTTAGAAATTTATCCAATTTTCTCTGTTCTTTATCAGAGTGGAAAGCAAAAGCTTTGCTGGTGTAGACTGAAAGATCGCGGTATAAAAAGCAATTTCACTGACATGGGGTTTTGAAACGTGCTCCCAAACCCGAGTGATGTCCCCCTTCACCAGTTGGAAAGCAGAGTGGAATTTGCACAGGGGCCTTAACCAGCAGACAGTAGATCAGAAACGGACCCTCTTTGAGGCCAGCTGTGAGGAGCACTGTGATTCCTGAAATGAAAGAAAACTAAAAAGGCCGAAAGGCTGATTTCAGGAGTGGGTATTTTGCGTTACCACAGAGCTTGTATCTAAATTAGAGAAATGCCAGCAACTTCGTTTAGTTCCAAATTTCACATTTGCTTAGAGAGTCCTTTTTCTTCCTTTAAAAATGCCTAAAATTTCCATATGGAGAGAAGAAAAGCTTTTTCAGAGACTGTCTCGATGTAGGTAATGGTGGGCAGATCAAGGAATGGTAATAAGATTAAACATTTCAGGAGATTCCTCATCAGGCCCATTGTCTTAAAACCCCACTTACTATTTTCTTCCTGGAATTGATGCTATAGTTCTGATCTTCCGAGTCGTTAAGAGGAGAAAAATGGGTAAAGTTTAAGCCTATTGTGCAATGTAGGCAAATCCTGAGTAACCATAGGAGGAGGGGTAAACTGAGGCAGGGAAATATTAAGGCGGTTTACACACCATTCCCCAGTTGTAGCCAGGTTTGTTGCAGTTTTGAGAATCCTGCAAAGAACTGCCCCTCCCCTACCACCGCAAAGAAAAAAAACAAATCTAACACGCAGAGTGTCTTTTACCCCTCAGGACTCTCAGGCGTTTTCATGAGAACAGAGGGATTGTCATGACCTTCGGGTATCACAGAGAGAAACTGAGTCACATTTTGGTACAGTGATTTGCCCTGCGTCACAGCAGGTTTGATCCAGAGCTCAAAGCCCTTTGATCCACTGAAAGTGTGTAAAACGTTTCTGTTTAGGCAGGCAGTCAGTCGCCTCACTGCCAGAATGAAACCAGATAATCAAGGCTGATGTGTGGGCTGGGGTGTATATCTCAGATCTTTCTTAAGGGATCATTCCCATAGGTCACAACCTTCTGCTTGGAATCCAGCCAGTTTACATGTAGGACCTGCTTGTATTTTACACATGATCCATTACTTAATTCTGGGCGGAATGCACAAACTCAAATAATTTGCCTTGGTGACATGCAGAACTCACCCAAATGAAGATATTGAACGTTGTGATGAAGCATTTTTATGGATGCCCCAATGGTTTGCAACCCTTTCCTGATAAAAGCCAGTGTTTTTTTCTTCCCTCAGTTGCGCTACAAGTCAGACCTGATGGGCATGAAGGGGACAGGATGGCTGGCGCTGAGTTCCCCACAGATAGAAAGTGCAAAGAAAGCCGGAGAACTCATCAGTGAGGTATCATTAACCTGACTCTACCACAAACGCAACCTGGCGTTTATCTCCTCTTGATGAGGAAACTTGCAGAGGGACTGGAGAGCCTGGGAGGGCCCCATGGCACTGGACTCCCGATTTCTTTCTGGGGCGATTTGCAACCAAATCCCAAGACAGAACAAGATTTGGCTCCCAGTGAATTCACTTGCTGGGGAGTTAAAGGCTTGTTCCAATCAGGCAGTGAAAGAGGGGTGATGCATTAGATGATGACCAACAAATGTTTTATGCACAATTATGATCTAACCTGACCCATTATTTTCACAGAGGTAAGGAGAGGGTTTGCCACCCGTCTCCTGAGTTTACTCAGTTCAGTGTCCTAGGGTTACCTGACTTCAGAGGGTGTTAAAAGTTGCCCAGAGATGGTTACATTAACTGAACTCCCACCATGTTGATGACCCAGAGATTCTTGCCCTGGGAACTCCTTGAGAACACGGCACTGCCTTCTTTAGTTCCTTAATAACAGAACCTACTTGAATAGGGTCTGGGCAGGGCCGACTTAAGGCTGAATCCTTCCATCTCTTGAATTCCTTTTCTTGTGATGAGCTTTGGCATTTTGCAGCCTCTCTTTTCAAGAATGGAAATACCTGTAAAATGGTCCTTATCACAGAGGCAGCTTGAATCTCTTCTGTATACTGGTGAGGTGGCCACAAAGAAGAGAGATTTCTTTCCCAAGCATGTCATTGGTACATCTGGCACTGAGTAGGCAGGGTGAAGCTGCACCCAGAAAAATGCATGGTGTTTGATTGTTTCTTGAGAATCTTGGTCTTTCTCTTACAGACCAAATACCGTAAAAAACCGGACACCATCAAGTTTACCACAGTGGTTGACTCCCCGGACCTAGTTCATGCCAAGAACAGCTACATGCATTGCAACGAGGTGGGTGTTTTCTGCTCACTCATCCCAGGCTTAACGGTGGGTAGGGCTGCACAGTGGTCAGTGCTTAAGATGTAAGTGCAAACCTTCTGTCCCTTACCTTGGGTCAGTTTTCTAATGTCTTCTGGCCATGGTTCCCTTATTTGAAAGAAAGATAATGATAGCAACCATTTCATAAGATGGAGTGAATTAAATGAGGATGAAGTAAATAAAACTTCATGAAGCTTTTAGCAAGTATTTAGAACATAGTAAGTCCTCAGTAAATGTCCCTAGTTTGACTCATAACCATCACAATAGTAATTAATACAAGTATTATTGATGGACCCTTACCAAATGTAGATCATATATATCCTAATTGTCCATAGATGATAATGGAATTAAATCTTAACATAAGCCAATTAGGAAAAAAAAAAGCAGCTATATAAAGAACTTCTTTCTACTGTATAATTTAGCCCTATTTCCTCTCTCCTGTATTAATTTTGAAGAATAGGAAGTTACATATTTTCTTCTCTGAAATCCTCCAGGGATTGGATTTTTGCACACTGACAAAGCTGCCCCATGCTCACAGAGTCCAAGTGCGATACTGACCAGTTCATGTTTGCAAAACACAAACTGAATTTGGGAAAGGGTTGGAATGTTAAATATTATATTTCCTCTTTAAAACTGGATGAGACTCAACCACCTCCTAAAATTATTTGCAGTCCTTAGATCACTGCCCTAAAAATAGCCATTAAGAGAAAGCTTGAGTTCTAAAATTGTGTCTTCTTGGGACACAGTGTGGACTATGAAGACTTTAAATTTAAGAGATATTAAGGCACTTAAGGTTTTTTAGCTGTTATGTCTTTTAATTATTTTTATTAATGTTTAGTAACAAAGGCATTGAGGCATCTTGTTACTAGTAAAAAGCTTGAGCAAATGCCTGATTGCAAAGATCCTCTGAAATATCCACCCATCTTTTACTGTTTGTGAAACACAGGTACAGTGACCCAGGATGATGGTTTGTGACCCTTTTGGAACAAAACTTGATGAATATTTTAAATACTTAAAACCAGCTCATCACCTGACCCTGGCCACTCGGGCACCTCCCTTCCTGGGTGGCGTCTGGAGGGATGCTCTCCAAGTCCAGGATAGCTTCTGCACCCTGGGGTGGGGGGGGCAGGAAAGGGCAGCAGCCCCCTCTTCACCTTTGACTACAGCAAGTGTGGCTTCCCATTTACTGTGAGCCTTCTTCCCTGCAGCGCCTGTACAGGTCAGGGGATGCTGAATCCCGACACAGGTACACCCTGGTGCCCGACCACCCCGATTTCACCAGAGCCCGCCTCAACGCCCTGCATCTGAGCGATGTAAGTGAACCGGCCATTCATGTGGTGTTGCCCATTTCTGTAATATGATCTGTGCCCAGATGGGATTTTTTTTTTTTTTTTAGAAAGAATTCCTAGGAAGGGAGCTGGGAACAGAAAGCACTCTAGACTGAGAGTAGGATAAATGGCATGTATAACTTTGAGCCACTTTTCTCACTGGGCCTCAGTCTCCCCAGCTGCAAAATGGGGATGGAGCTGTGCTAGCCCACTCCTGTGGTCCTGCCAGCTCTAGCATCCCAGTGCTGGGCATGACTCCAAAGACCTCAGTCGGGTGCTGGGCTCCAGTCAGAGGAGCGGTGCCCTGGCCCCGCGGGTGTAGACACCTGCTCTGTTTGTTCCCAGGACTCCTCTCCTTAGCCATTCAGAGCCTCGTAAGTTTGGAGACCGAGTGGCGCTTTCTCTGCTTTCTGCAGGTTAGAAAGACGCTGCAATTGTAGTCCATGGGATCCAAACACAATCTGCTCCTTTGTGCCTGAGGCTGTGGCCCCCGACACGTCTGTTCCCTTGGATGTGTGCCCTTTGCATGCATCTCCAAGATGCTGTTTCCTCAGCCCGGGCTTGTTGTTGGCAGGGGTCGGAGGCCCCTGGTCGTAATAGAATAGGCGGCCGCTCTGCCGGCAAAGCTGTGATCCTGGGATAACAGGTACCGAGGCGGCAGAATCAAAAGACGCTGTCAGATCAGAATAACACAGGCTGAGTGTGTTGGCCTGGGGCCGCGCGGGGCCTCCCAGAGTCCAGCCATTCTTCCCACCCTGGCCTGGCCATTGTGTCCTGGGGCTCCGTGCAGATCAACAGCTGCTGCTGCTCACCCCAGAGGTAGCCGCCTCGCAGGGGTCGGCAAGAGGCGCCTTCTAGTTAGCGTGTGTATTAGTTTGTTGCGTTTGTAAAGCCCTGTGGGATCCCACGCGGTGAATGTGCTGGTGCTTTGTAAATATGAGTTATTATGACCATTTGATGCTTTTGAGGGATGCGCAGGCGATAATTTTAGAACAGCAGCTCTGGTGGGTTGACCTCCATCTGGGGAAGCGGGACCTCCCCCTCAGCGGAGCTTGGACAAAACATCCATCTCATTAATGCTTCAAGGATGGGGGAAGGCTAGGCCTCCATGTGAGGAACTCCTGGAGGCCCATTGCCCTGGACACTGGGATAGAAGTGCCAGTCCTTCGGGGGCCTGACTTAAGGAGGACAGCCACCCCGGGCTGGCAACAGAGGCATCCTTCCTTCCACAAGGGGTGCCAGTCTGCAGAGTCCCGGAGCCGAAATTAGCCACCAGGGCATGCGGGTATGGAGGACTCACGAACCTCTTTTGAAAGAGCACTTCTTCGGGGGCGTGGAGGATACGTACAATTGGATCAAGTGCTCTGTGAGGAAGATGTGGAGGGAAAGTGACCTTCCTGGGCAAAGAAAGCCATTGAGATGTGCAAGGCAGCCGAAATAACTAAAAATCAAATGGCTCTAATGTGTGAGGATGAGGGCAAAGCTGTGCCCACTGTGATAAAGAAGAGGAACGCCCAGGGTTCCAAATCAAAGAGCCTGCGGAATCTAAAGACTCCCAGTGGCAAGGCAAAAACCTCAACAGAATTAAAAAAAAAAAAAAAAAAAAACCTCAGGGAGGAAGCGATGACAATCAAGCAAATAGTATACAGGGGGAGGTGGGGTGGGAAGACGGGGAGCCAGGGCCTCGGGCAGAACCCCAATTTGGGCCTGCCCTTGAGTTGACTCCCATGTGGCGCAGTGGTAAAGAATCCGCCTGCCAATGCAGGAGGCATAAGAGACGCGGGTGGGTTCAATCCGTGGGTTGGGGCGATCCCCTGGAGGAGGAAATGGCAACCCGCTCCAGTATTCTTGCCTGGAGAATCCCATGGACAGAGGAGCCTGGGGGGCTGCAGTCCACTGGGTGGCAAAGAGGCAGCCAGGACTGAGCACCATACTTACACTTGAGTTGACCCCCAGTTACAGAGACTCGGAGGCCGGGGTGCCTTGACACCAAAGCAGGGTGACCTTGGAGTTTGATGCTGTGAAGAGATTGGTGTCGTTTCCTAGCCCAGATCTGGTGGAGAATCTTATTAGGAAGGCACTGACAGAACCCTTTCCAGGGAACGATCTGGGTTTTGACTCTCCTTCCTAGTCTAATATTTGTAGGACCATCGAAACAAGGAAACGCAATGCTAGAGGGGCTGGTTGTCTGTCATGATCTGAATTCCGCCTCGCCTTCTACATACCTCTCAGTCCTGCCCGCTAAACTCAACGACGACCCAGGAAATCGAATCTTTTGGGCCCCTTTGTGATCTGCCAGTGAGGTGATGACCTTAGTGATGATTAGTTCTGTATTTCTAGGTGCATCAACAGAGTAGGCATTTGGCTTCTGGTTTGTAATGTTGGGACTGGAAGAAGTGATGAAGGTAAAGGAGATGATGAGCAGCAGGACTTAACAAACAGTGAGCTCCACCACGCTTGGCTCAAGCTTTCCATGGTCCCCTCTAGTTCCAGGCTCGGTTGTGGGGTGGCATGAGGGCACTCTGCCTTTTTCTCTGCCACTCTTCCTCCGCTTAATCGCCCCAATCCCCTGTAAAACAGAGTCTCAGACTTGACCTCTATTTCCAAGTGACAAAAGTAAGGTTCTTAAGGGCCCCCTGACCTGCCGTGGCTCTGAGATGCGTGAGTGACCGAAACGGTCTGGGGCTGTCACTTTGTCATCTGCTGGCGATGCGCCTCGCCTGCTGTCTCCCTTCTCTGTGACAGAATAAAGGACAGCCTTCTGCTGGGATCTCCAGATGACTCCTTTCATGGAGCCATTCCCTTATCTTGAAAAAAAAATATGTGAGCTACATGAAGGCGCGGGCGGTTTTGATGCCTCCGTAGGTGATGTGGGTCTACCTGAGGACTAAGAGGATGTGATTACAGACTCCCGGAGGGTGTGCAAGAACAACTTGAAAGGCGGAGAAATAAAAGAGGACGATGTGAAATGCAGGGGTCAGGAACTCGGTCAGGTTCCTGACGATCAATTTAATTCAGGTGAAGGCTCTCCTCTCGGTGCAGACACCAGGAGGGCAAGGGGGCTGCAGCACGCTTCACAGGGATGCTGTGACGTGGTGTCAAGGTGGCCCAGGGGCCCCCAGGAAGTGAGTGGAGCCCGTGAACATAAGGGTGCCAGGACCCAAGGAATAGAACCGGCAGCGTGTGGGGAGAAACAGGGTTCTTTAACTTTGCATTCTGGCAGCTAGAAGCTGCAAACTTGAGGTGCTGGAATGAAAGCAAAGACAGGAGGAAGGGGGCCAGGGGCATCTGGTGCCCACAGGATGTAGCAAATCAGCCAGACCCTGAGACCCACAAGAGCAGGGCCTGATGCTCAGGCTGGGCGATTAGAGCCAAAGCCCTTCATGGCCAGAGCTGGGGAGGTCCTCAGGGTGGCCGTGGGGCCATGGGCTCTGCCATCTGGGCGCCAGCAAGACAAAGGGTACCTGTATGGGAATGACTCCCTCTGAGAACTAGCGGACATGGAGGCATGGAGCTGCCCATTCGCCTGTCACTCATTTCTTTGTTTCCCCAACTAGAAAGTCTACAGACGCTCCTGGGAGCAGACCCGGGCTGGCGGCTACGACTTCAGGCTGGATGCCATCCCATTCCAGACGGCACGGGCGTCAAGGGAGATCGCCAGTGATGTAAGACCTCACGTTCTCTCCCTGCCTCTGTCGCTGATAGGTGTCACTCTGGTTTCCCCAGTTCTGTTGAAAGGCAGACCACTGGGAACCAAAGCTGAAAAAGTATTTCAAGTGAAACGAATAAAAGTTGGCCTTATTTTCTAGCATCTCAGCCAGAAATTTGGAATTAAGGAAGGTTTTATTCCTACTTCCTCTCCTTCAAGAGAGGCATTCTTAAACGTTGATGCATATGGACAGAAGCTAGAAATCAGTTAGCAGAGGACTGATTTGTTGACCTTCAATAAAGGGACCTTGTTTCTCAAAGCTGAAGTGCACTGTGGGATAGAAATAGATTGGGTTTCCCCGCCTAGATTGACTTGAGTTCAGATCCTGTCTCAGTTGCTTAGGAGTTGGCTCTGTGGTCTTGAGCAAGTTGCTTAAATCCTCTGGACTAAAATTTCTCCTATGAAATAGAGATCTAATACTTGTCTCTATTGGTGACAGGATTGATGTGGAGAGAGTGACAGTTGCTCAGTCGTATCCAACTCTTTGCCACCCCATGAACTATACAGTCCGTGAAATTCTCCAGGCCAGAATACTGGAGTGGGTAGCCTTTCCCTTTTCCAGGGGATCTTCCAACCCAGGGATAGAACCGTGGTCTCATGCATTGCAGGCAGATTCTCTACCAGCTGAGCCACTGGGAAGCCTGGGATTGATGTAGGAATGTAACCAAAATGGTTCACAGTGTCACGTACAGAGCAGGGGGACAAAACATGGCAGCTGTTATTATTGAAGGGGAAGACATCACTAACTAGATAGGAAGACATTACTAACTAGATACATGGTCATTCATGAACAACTTGTCACTGGTTCAAAGTGAAACAAGTATAGAAACCAAGCATTTAGCCACACTTTTAGCAATGAGATATTCTGACCTCCAAGCCTGAGATGGGTGGACTCCTCTGGCTGAGCAGAATAGAGGCCAGTTTGGGTTTATCAAATGCACCTGGTACTTTTTAACCAATCACAGGCTTCCCAGGTGGTGCTAGTGGTAAAGAACCCGAGTGCTGATGCAGGAGATATGAGATGCGGTTCGATCCCTGGGTGGGGAAGGTCCCCTGGAGGAGGGCACGGCAACCCACTCCAGTATTTTTGCCTGGGGAATCCCATGGACAGAGGAGCCTGGCAGCTACAGTCCATGGGGTCACACAGAGTCAGACACGACCGAAGTGATTTCACACACATGCAATCACAGGCAGAAGGACCACATACTGGACTTCGATGGATTGGAAATTTTAAAAAGCAAAACAAAGTGAATCAATCCCGGTTTTCACTATACATGGTTTGAGGAGCACTGAGTTGGGTCCCTGAAAGCTGGAAAGAATCAGAGGATGAGTGGGTGCTCATAGAATGGGTGCGCTCCTTAGCTGCTGGATTAACTGTTACCGTAGCAGTACCGTCACCTACCACTGGGTGGACGTGAGCCTGTGCCGGACTTGAAGCTCAGCCCCATCTCGCTGAATCCTCTCAAGATCCTGTGGGGTGGAGGTTCACACACCCGTTTACCAAGTGGGGAAACCAAAGCTCAGAGAGACTCAGTAACTGACCCGAGGCCACACAGCTAAAGGAAACAGGGAAACCCAGATCCCAGGCCTAGTTGAATCCAAAGCAGTGCCCTTGACCCACTGCTGAGCTTCCTGCTGAGAATCCCGAGGGCCGGCCCTGGAGGGAAGGGGGGCACCCGTGACCACCTCTCTGCTCCTCTGCCCTGCAGTTCCGGTACAAAGAGGCCTTCCTACGGGACCGGGGCCTGCAGATTGGGTACCGCAGCATCCACGATGACCCGAGGATGAAGCACTTCCTCAGCGTCGGCAGACTCCAGAGTGACAACGAGTACAAGAAGGACTTTGCCAAGAGTCGGTCCCAGTTCCACAGCCGCCCAGACCAGCCCGGCTTCCTCCAGGCCAAGAGGAGCCAGCAGCTGGCCAGCGACGTGCACTACAGGCAGCCCCTGCCCCAGCCCACCTCCGACCCGGAGCAGCTGGGCCTGAAACACGCGCAGAAGGCCCACCGGCTGCAGAGTGATGTGAGCTGCCCTCCCCTCGGGCCTAGGCCCTGCCTCTGGTTCTCTTCACCGGAGGTGTCCATAATCCCACGTCCCGTGTTACCCTCAGGGAGGAGCCGGGCTGAGATAGAACCTAGGAGACCTAACATGATAGCACAGAAGAAATGACAAGAATCCCAGTGTATCGAGTCCTTCCTGTGGGCCAGGCTCCATGCCAAGTGCTCTCCATGCTGTGCCCTGTGGCTCTCACAGCCAGCCGGTTTACAGATGGGGAACTGGAGGCTTAGAGCGGTGAAGTCACTTACTCAGAATCCCATGGCAATCAGTAGCAGGTCTGGAATCTGAGCCCCATATGGCTTAATGTGAGAGCCCAAGGTCTTGACTGCTGTGCCTTAGTCTTTCCGGGGCTTTCCAGGTGGCGCTAGTGGTAAAGAACCTGCTTGCCTGTACAGGAGATGTGAGAGACACGGGTTCGATCCTTGGGTCAGGAAGATTCCCTGGAGAAGGGCATGGCAACCCACTCTAGTATTCTTGCCTGGGAAATCCCGTGGACAGAGAAGCCTGATGGGCTACAGTCCGGCAGAGTCAGACACAACTGAAGCGGCTTAGCATGTACACACTGTTTCCAAGGGATCTTTGTAATCAGCAGCCTGAGCCCTTTATCTCTGAAGCCCCTAAATGGGAGATGACTTCCTTAAGGTTACAGAGCAGGTCTAGATAGTAGCTTGGCCTTGAACCAGATCTCTGACCCTCCACCCTCACTGCAGCCCCCTTGAGTAGGAGATGCAGGGGACACCGCCGTGTTGGCCTGACTCCCAGCACAGTGCATCCTCAGTGCCAGGGAGCTCCTGCGTAAGACTGCTTGGCTCCCATGTCCTGGTTTCACTAACAACATAGTCCCCAGGGCAGCCTTTTTAAGCCTCTTCACTCTATGCCCTCCTGACCTATTCCTCTTGCCTCCCTCGTTCCCCCAAGGTCAAGTACAAATCAGACTTGAACCTGACCAGAGGTATTGGCTGGACACCTCCTGGCTCCTACAAAGTGGAAATGGCTCGGCGGGCTGCAGAACTGGCCAACGCGAGGGGCCTGGGTCTCCAAGGGGCTTACGTAAGTAGTGAGCTGGCAGGCAAGGCCACGGGGGGAAAGGCGAACTCAATTGTTTCTTTTCAAACTTTATTTTTGGCCAAAGGTTAGCTGGCTCTAAAGACGCATGCAATGCGGCTCAGGCAAGGCGCCTAATTTCATGGGTCTGAGATGACCAGGCGGATGACACCTGGGTTAAACTTCCTGCGGGGTTTTCTCTGAAGTCACAGCCATTAGTTCTTCGGAGGCGAGCGTGCCGGGGCTACATCAATCCTGGCCACGCAGGCCAGGCTGCGCCGACTGCTTGCTCATTACATGCGCGGATGGGGTCAGAGCCGCGCTGTCTACCACAGTCCGGGTTTTGAACCCTACTTTGTTCAGAAGAAAGGCGCCCCATCTAAATGAGAGATGGGCTCTGCTTCTTTCTTTCTTGCTGTGAGGTTCCTTTTTCTTGGGGAGGATAGAGAAGGGGGAAAGGAAGGAGAGGGTGAGCTTTTTAGACAGCTTGTCTTGTGGGAGCTTCCGCTTCACTCAGGGAGGTGTGTTTGGTTTCTGCAGGGGGTGCCAGAGGCTGTGGAGCCCAGAGATGATCAGAGGGGGTTTGTAAACCCAGATGCCACCGAGATTCTGCACGTCAAAAGGAGGAAGGCCCCACTGTTCTGAGTGGGCGGCGTCCACCCTTGGTCCTTGGGAGAGAAGCTGGAGAGGAAATTTGCACGCCAGAGACATGGCTTCAGTCAGAGCCAACTGAAAATGGCGCCCCTGCCCTAGTCCTCCTTTATTAAAGCAACCGCTCCCTGGAAATAGGTGGAGAATGTTGTGTTTGGTCCTCTGTTTAACACCCAGCGGTGGGGGGCTGGCCCTGTTGTGCACCCTGAGTGTCTGAGGAATAAAGACGTAAAGGTGACCCCCACCAATGCTGAGCCGTCTGAAAGCTTACACTTGCCAATGTCCCAGGTGAAGGCAGGCTATGAACACTGATTTTCTAGAAGCTACGATTGTTGGAAGGGAAGCAAACATCATGCACTTCAGCTTGATTCTCTCATTTGTGGGTTTCCCACGAGGGAGCCTGAGAAAGCGGGGGCCATGCTGGTCCCAGGTGCCCTGGGCTGGGCAGCAGTGGTCTCTGCTTAGAGCCTGTGTACTCAGAGGCTCCAGGGGGTGTCCATTGCTGCCCAGAGGGCCTCGCCTTGTCTGGGTGTTCACAGAACGGGCTGTGAGCCTCACAAGACATCTCAGAAGCTAGCCTCCTTCGCCATGGTGGCTTTTATCCACGTTAGGAATTTGGTTACTTGAGTGTAGACCCCTGGCTTCTTCCCACACTCCAGGCCCCAGCTCACGATCCCATAGATGTAGGAGGTGCCGTCCTTCTCACAGGTCAGAGGGCCTCCAGAGTCGCCCTATGGGAAAAGATGCAAGAGTCCACTCTGTGGTTCAGCATACACTGAGACACCCCCGCCTTCATGAAGGGTTGCTGGGGGGTGAGGGGTGGGATTGTTGGCCAGCCCTGGGGAAAGTGGTAACAAACAAGGTTCTTCCTATGCCTCATACAATGCAGTGCTCTGAAGGGAGAGAAGCAGATAACAACCTGTGTCCTAAGTCAGAGAGGGCTTGGCAGAGAAGCCATGGGGCCAGGCCCAGGTCACACCCTGACTTCCTAACCCACCGTGACTCAGTGATGCAGGTATTACTGAGGGGCTCTCGACTTCTCATTCCATCCTGGGATGTAGCAGGGGATGGAGGGATGCCCTGTTTGGATAGAGCACCTTCCAGGGCCTGCAGGGCACACACTGGTCAGGAAGGATGGGGTTCAGAGGCAGCATGGCCATGATGCTCAGCATGGTCTATGGGGTTAGATTTACTGGGCTCCAAACCAGGCTGTCCATCTGCTGGCCTATGGGGCCTCCATTTCTCACACTATAAACCATAGGTGGCAACAGAACCCACCCGAGGGTTCTTGTGAGGACTAAGGCTTGTAAGGCTTATGGGACAGTGCGTGGTTTACATTAAACCCCCAGTTAGAGTGGAAAGGAGGAGGATGGTGGGGAAGGCAGAATGAGAAAGACAGCTCACATACACACACACACATATCTGCTCCTGCTTACACACCTGGTAGGATATTTAATGAATTATTTCTTTCAATCTTAGCCACAATCTCCCAATTTTATGGATACCCTAGTTCCATTTTATAGATTAGACACCTGAGGTTGGCTAATTACTTAAGGGCGGCAGATTGAATGTTTGTGTCCTCCCTGCCCTGCTCAAATTCCTGTGTGAAAGCCTAATGTTTTATTAGAAGGTGGGGCTTTGGGGAGGTAATTAGGTTGGGAGGGTGGGGACCATGCACGGGATTAGTGCCCTTGTTGAAACCTTGTGGCTCAGTTGGTGTAGAGTTCACTTGCAATGCAGGAAACCCAGATTTGATCCCTGGGTCAGGAAGATCCCCTGGAGAAGGAAATGGCAACCGACTCCAGTATTCTTGCTTGAGACATCCCATGGACAGAAGAGCCTGGTGGGCTACAGTCCTTGGGGTTGCAAAGAGTCAGACACAACTGAGTGACTCAGCACACAAGCAGAAGGGACCTAGAGAGCTCTCTCTCTTTCTGCTACACGAGGACACGATGAGAAGTTGGCAGTCAGAGAGGGTCCCACTGGAACCATGCTGGCACCCTGACCTCAGTCTCCCAGCCTCCAGGACTGTGAGAAATGAATGTCTGTTGTTTAGCTACCCAGTCTACGGTCACTTATATAGAAGCCCAAGCTGACTAAGCCATTCAGTGACTGATAAAGGTCACAAAGTAAAGGACAGAAGCAGGTTTCAAACCTTTGACTGTCTTTTTAAAATCCTGCAATCTGTTTCCTTATCCATCTTGTAGGGACTCAGGGAAAATCACTCCCATCTGCTCACACCCTTCCTTTAAGTAGGTAGATACCCGTGGCTCCTTGGGAAAGGACAGAGGGTCACAGGAGAGCCACAGACCCTGAGAGAGACCATGATTTCCCATCCCAAAGCAGGCTCGAAGCTGCAGATCACAGTTGAGTTTCTTTGTAGGGAGGAGCTCAGGTTTGAGTGTGCCCATGCTTGTCCCCCAAAGTCCTGTCTAGGGGTGAGTGTCCGGCAGGATCTAAATGAGCTCTGGCCACAGAGGAGCCACTCAGCCAATTAGTGTATTTGGGCTAAATCTCCTTCCCCCTTCACACACACACATTTAAATCCTAATGATGACTCAATATTATGAATTCTCTGGCCCCTCATCTTTCTCTTTCTAACCACTGGTCTTTGCAAATGTCCCCTGCTTATTGGGATTTGCAGACAAGCTGCCCAGCGCTGAGGGCAGAAACACCCTCTTCACATTTTAACAGAGAGGAGCAAGTTCTTGCTCTGCACTTTCGACCCAGGGGCTGTGGACCAAAATAATTTCTCTAAGCATCAGTACAATGGTAACAGTGATATCCTTCACCAGACTGGTCAGAATCAAATCCAACAACAGCGAGCAAAGTGACTGCTACAGTATTGATGCTGAGTCCTCCTGATCTGGTGTGGATTCAGGTTTGCCAGAGGACAGATGTGCCCACCTTGACCGAATGGCAAGTGGGTCTCTGCCCCTCCTCCCTGCCCGGGGCTCTAAGGGCCTTCTGTGCCCCTGTGTAGTGAAGTTGCTCAGTCGTGTCCGACTCTTTGCGACCCCATGGACTGTAGCCTACCAGGCTCCTCTGTCCATGGAATTCTCCAGGCAAGAGTACTGGAGTGGGTTGCCATTTCCTTCTCCAGGGGATCTTCCCAACCCAGGGATCAAACCCGGGTCTCCTGCATTCCAGGCAGACGCTTTAACCTCTGAGCCACCAGGGAAGCCTGCCCCTGTGTAAGGCCCTGCTTTCTCCAAATTCCATGTGAAGTCTCCGACCTGGCAGGAGTCTTGTCCAGGCTTCTGGAGGTTTCCTGCACAAATCATGCTGTCATCAATCGAGTGGTCATAGAGTTGGCGGGAGTTGCACATCCTGTTGCTGATCAGCTTGACCTTAGCGTCCAGGAGCTGGCGGGACCCTTCTCCTGAGGGCCAGAGAAAAGACGTTGCCCCTGTAGAGACCAGGGTGGAACCTGCCCCACCAGAAGTCAGCCACCTGCCCCAAGTTCAGGCAGTAGGGGATTTTCTAGGAGACAGGGAGAGAAGCCTACTTGAGATGATCCTTGCTTTCCATCATTAAGAACAAGATTGGAAGGGAGAGAAATCTATTTTGAGTATTTGAGAGACACTTAAGATACTACTTCTGAATTTCCGTATTACAGAGTACATGCATTGGAAGGACTGATGCTGAAGCTGAAGTTCCAATACTTTGGCCACCTGATGGGAACAGCCAACTCATTGGAAAAGACTCTGATGCTGGGAAAGAAGGAAGGCAAAAGGAGAAGAGGGCAGCAGAGAATGAGATAGCTGGATGCATCACCGACTCAACCGACATGAATTTGAACAAACTCTGGGAGATAGTGAAGGACTGGGAAGCCTGGCATGCTGCAGTCCATGGGGTTGCAAAGAGCTGGACACGACTTAGGGACTAAGCAATAACAACATAATCTTGTCAGTACTATATCTACCTAGGAAAGGAGGAAATTCTCCATGGGTGCAAGATCAATGCTTGGTGAAAGTCAAGGAGCTAGGGGCTAGGGCCAAGGACAGATATGGAGATCAGAGGAGACTGCGAAGGTGATGAGATTTAACTAGAGCTAGAGAGATGGTCAGGAAGATACCCTGGAGTAGGAAATGGCAACTCACTACAGTGTTCTTGGCTGGAAAGTCCCACAGACAGAGAAGCCTGGCAGGCTACCGTCCATGGGGTTGCAAAGAGTTGGACATGACTGACCCCCACACACAGAAAGCTGGGGCAGTCTCTTTCTTTTGATAAGTCATTTTGAATATAACTCTGATTTCTAGTCCAGGAGGGCAGCCTTCTTGTCTGGTGGATGTAAGTAACCTGAATGTCAGGAGAATGCATGGCCAGACTCACCTGTTTCTGTGACACCCCAGCCGGAGATATGGCACTCAGTCCCAGAGGGAAAGGGACCATCGGGCAAACAGACAGTTTTCACGTATTTGGATTCCAGGGCACAATGACCATCCACTGGCTTTAGCTTGAGCAAGGCTAGGTAGAGAGAGGGGAAATGGGTGACAAAACCCTCTCTGTCAAAGAAGCATCAGCTTCAGCTTGATTGGAAGGTGGTTGTAGGAAAACCCCACTCCCAATACCCCAAATTCTTCTGTTATCATTTCATGCTTTTAACCTTCACCTGGGGGGGAGTCATAATACTTCAGGCTGAGAGTAATACTAAGAAATAATAACTGAGTTTGAAATCATTTCGAATACCATTTTGGGAAAACAGGCTTTAAGGGCGGGGGGGGGGAAGATGTTGAGGACAGAAGAGCCTAGTCGCCTGCCGTCCAAAGGATCGCAAAGAGCTGGACATGAATGAAGCATCTTAGCACGCGTGCACAGTGTTGAGGAGGGAGAGTGAGAAGTGTGTGAATGAAGAAATAAGATACAGAACCAAGGAGCAAGAAGCTTAAGTACATCCTTGCCTACCGGGTGCCAGATGTACATGGGACCCACGTACATCATGTCACTTGGCACACAGGCAGTGAACAGCTAGACGTCAGTGTCCCTGTTTCACAGAAGAGGGAATTGAGACTTAGAAGGGTGAAACTGGTTAGGGAGTCGGGGAGTAGGGATTCAAGACAGCTCTGCACAGCACACCGTTCTTCGTGTCGGATGTTCCTTCCCCTCAGTTGAAAAGTTTGTGCACATTTATCTGCAACATTAACACAGACTTTTCAGAACTAAAACGCCCTGGAAGAAATGCTCTACCTAACAGGGCCTATGAAAGACCTGCTTAGAGCACCTTCCAGAACCAAGCCTCAACTTTCTGTCAGTAGAGAAATCCACCCAGGACAAGAGAAATGGGAAAGCCACGATAGAAGAGAAGAGACTTGCCAATATCGTTGTAGGGAATGTCGTCTATTTCAACATAGTGGCTGTACTTGAAAATCTTCTGCACCCCAAAGCTCTGCTCATGGAATTCTGTCTTCGTCAGGTCCTGGTCTCCAAGTACCACTTTTAGATATTTGGTTTTTATCCTGTAAGGGGAAAGTGTGATGATCAGGAACTAGTCCTGGAATTTGAGAGGCTGGAGCCACACCCGTGAGTTGTGTGACCTTTGACAGATGACCTGACTTCTCACTTGGTGGCATCCTCAAGACCATGTAATCATGGTCTTGCTCACAGAGCTCTCCTGCTGGTCATTCAGCAGTTTTGAGGCTTGATTGTCATAACACATGTAATGCATGTGGTAAGCATTCTGCACACAGGAGCTTTCTTCTGTTGTCTGGTTTTAAGGAGACATGCTTTTGCCCTTGGAGCTAGATCAGACCCCCTAGTCCTGCCAGAGCTGTCAAGATGCTGATCAGATGGGAAGAGGCCAGCACCCCCTGGGGATTCTGGCCTCCCTGGCCTCTGCTCCCAGCAGGCACTTACTCAGTGCAGTGGGCAGCAGTCAGCACCCAGCACGGGTGGATCAGCGCCCCCCCACAGTAATGGCCCTGGGGCATGGAGACGGTCAGTTGTAGTGAGGTCTGCAGGGACGCCTGCCACGGGTGCTTGCCCGCCGTGCTCTTAAAGCCTCCAAAGATCCTCTTGACCTTCTTCTCTGCTATCTCAGTCTTCCCGCAGGACCCAGACTCAGGAAACTTGGTCAAGGGTTCCACGGGTCTTCCCTCTGGGTTGGCAACGTCTGTGAAACACAAGAGAAATAAATCACACTTCCACCCTCCCTCTAGGTTCTCAGAAGGACCTTATCAGAGGTATGACTCTGCCTTAGAAGCTGAGCTAGTGTCCAGGGCTAAGAGACTGTACTGGTGCATACAGGATGGGCACAGGTGCAATTAACATTTGTTGGCAGAATTCCCTGATGGTCCAGTGGTTAAGACTTCGTGCTCTCACTGCTAAAGGCCCAGATTCAATCCCTGGTCGAGGATGGAAGATCCCACAAGTTGACTCGGTATAGTGAAAAAAAAATAAAACAAAAAACCTACATGCTTATACAAACCCTTAAAAAATTGTTGAGCACATTGATTAATACAAAGCAAGCCTATAGAATTAATGATGAAGATATTGCTTTTTCCTTCTTATTTTGATGTGCATACAAACACATAACAGTGTGTATGATTTATATATGGAATCTAAAAAATACAACGAATTAGAGACTAAAACAAGAAGAAGCAGACTCGGATATAGAGTATGAACTAGTGCTTAGCAGTGGGGAGACAGAGGGAGGAGAGGCAAGACAGGGGTAAGGGATTAAAAGGTACAAACTATTAGGTACAAAATAAACTACAGGGGGTTTATTTTGTTGTACAACAGGGAGAATATAGTCCATATTTTATAATAACTATAAATATAGTTCAACATTTGAAAATTGTGAATCCTTCTAGTATATACCTGTAACTTACATTAACACTGTATAGCAAGAGTATTTCAATAAAACATGTGCAAATGAGTATCAATATAGAAATCCATCTCTGGTAGTTTAGTTGCTGTGTCCAACTCTATGGACTGTAGCCCACCAAGTTCCTCTGTCCATGGGATTTTCCAGGTAAGAATACTGGAGTGGGTTGCCAGTTCCTCCTCCAGGGGATCTTCTAGACCCAGGGATCAAACACAGGTCTCATGCATTGCAGGCGGATTCTTCACTGACCTCGAGGTATGTATTTAGCTATGTTAATGTACACATAGGTTTTTGAAGGCTTTTTTGGTGCCTAGGGGAAGATACCCAGATGACAGAGGTGGGTAGGTGAGACATTTGCACAGATAATTGTCAATCAAAGGAAAGAGCAACAAGAGATATATGGGTGGTGCCCGATCTATTTCATGAGGTTTGTAAGGAGTGAAAGGTAACGCTTCACTAGATCACTTGGTAGGACTTTCTGGAGGAGTGATTGAAAGTGACAGTTCCTCAGCCATGTCTGACTCTTTGTGACCCCGCAGACTATAGCCAACCAAGATCCTCGGTCCCTGGAATTCTCCAGGCAAGAATTCTAGAGTGGATACCCACTCCCTTCTCCAGGGGATCTTCCTGACCAAGGGACTGAACCCAGATCTCCTGCACTGCAGGTGGATTCTTTACCATTTGAGCCAGGAGGAGTGATTACTTGGGGTGATTCTCAAAGAATGGTTAGATATGGACAAGAGCA
Organism: Oryx dammah; assembly: GCF_014754425.2. NCBI lineage: Eukaryota > Metazoa > Chordata > Mammalia > Artiodactyla > Bovidae > Oryx > Oryx dammah. The sequence continues at coordinate 32,910,441 of NW_024070198.1, read as the reverse complement.
AACATGGGACAGAGCAAAGGCACAAAAATGTAACTGTTCAGGGAAGCAATCCCACTGATCAGGGCAGGAGGGTGCATAGCTTCAGATGTGGGCAGAGAAGTGGACTAAGGCAGACTTTTAGAAAAACCTTGAAGCTGGAACTCAGTCCGTGTTGCATCCTGAGAGGCTGTGGAGGCCCAGCCAATGTTTGATCCCCACTGTGCACTGAAGGCCTGGCACAGTGCCTGGCATATGGCACGCAAGCGACCAGTATTTGCTGAATGCACTGACTGGGAGCCAGGAGGCCTGAGTCTGCAAAGCTGCCCAGGTCTGCTCGGCCTGGGAGCAGAGGGTCAGGAGGTGGGTTGCCACTAGGATGGCAAATGGTGAAGCAGCTGTGGAGGGAGGGTAAGGGTGGGAGAGAGAGAGAGTTCCAGGAATATTTGTGGATCTACCACCTCCCCACTACCAGACCTCCAGATAGCCATGGTCTTACCTGGGGCAGAGCAGGCGGGGACATCACAGTACTCCCACTTCACCTTCTCATTGTTTACTTTAAAGAAACACCAGGGCTTTTTGTCTCCATCTGGGTTTCTGAAAAAAACAAACAACAAAGTAAGCTGGGGTTGAGGCTTAGTGAACCCACTGGACTTCATTAAAGGACCTTTGGGTAAAAGAATATCAAGTTCTTGCACCCTCTGCCTCCCCGTACCCAGAGCTAACTTCCATTCCATTCCTCCAACAGGTTAGCAAAGCTTGGCATATAAGCGTGGTTATAGCTCTGGGACCAAGTCTTAACTTCTGGAGGGGAATCTCAATAACCAGAAAGTAGTTCACAAACTTTATGCCAGATGCACAAGACACAAATTGTTTTGCAGGAAAATAAATGAGATCCCTATTGAAGATCCTTCTTTGTTAAGAACATGAAATAACTACAGAAACAGGGTGAGAGAAGGGCTCCTTTGCCCAAAGTTTCAAATATTGAGCTTGAGAATTCTCTGAGAGAGGCTACCCTGCAGACAATCCCATGGAAGGAACAGCTCAAGGTCAATGAAAGTGGAAGGGAACTTGTGTGTTGTGCAAGGGAAACCCTTCTGCTTAATGGAACCAGTTGAAAGCCATACACAAAATCCCTGTTTCTATATGGAGACCATATAGAATGTCCTTGGCCTTGGTCAGACAATGAGCAGAGGGAGGAAGGCAACAGAATGGTCTGGAGGCAGCAGATGGGGAAGAAGGTAACTAGTCATCACCAGGGATGGAAATAACATTATTCTTATCTGAGAAAGCCTGCACATCCTTGTGGCAGAGACTGTAAGGCTCACCAAATTTTCTCCTTTGATGTTCCATTTCTCCCTTGAAGTTTATGTGGGACCATGTGACTATTTCTGGCCAATGAAGTGTGTGTGGTGAAATGACATGTCACTTCTAGGCTGAGGTAGTAAGAATCTCATCCTCCATGTTCCAGGCTCTCCTTGCCCTCCCTGGATATTTGAGTAACTTTGTGGAGTTACCCAACCGACATGACACGTGCAGTGTGAGCGAGAAATAAATACTGATGTTTTCAAGCCACTGGGGTTTGGGGTCGTTTGTTAACAGAAGCATAACCTAACCTATACTGAGTTGGAAAATCTTCCTATTGATAGTAAGCTGATGAGTTTCAGTGTTCCATTTCAAAATCTCTAAGCTGACTCAGGAAAACTAGGAGCAAGGGGAGTGAGTGAGTGAAGTCGCTCAGTTGTATCTGACTCTTTGTGACCCCATGGACTGTAGCCTGCCAGGCTCTTCCATCCTTGGGGTTTTCCAGGCAAGAATACTGGAGTGGGTTGCCATTTCCTTCTGCAGGAGATCTTCCCAACCCAGGGATTGAACCTGGGTCTCCCACATTGTAGGCAGACGTTTTACTGTCTGAGCCACCAGGGAAGGAGCGAGGGGAAGGGACAAACAAATCCTCACCCTGACAAGTAGCCGAGGCTGAGCAGAGAGGAAGGTGAGCTTTACCTGCAGAAATTGTGCTCCCCAATCCCATAGGCCTCAGAGTCCTCCATAAACACGTTGTACTTCTCCTGCAAGAGGAGGTGGGAGTTCCAGTAAAGGCACGAGTGCTGGTTGACTGTCTTACTCACTTTCCCTCGGTAAGAGTAGCCGTCATCAATGTAGCAGTCATCAGGACCTCGGAGAGAGCAGGCAAGAATGAGAGCACTGAGACGAACTGGCGTGCCGCGCCCAGAGAGGACTTGTCAGGCATGAGAGGACTGGCCTAAATACTGATAACCCTGAGATTTCACCACAGGTCCCAGAAAGAAGGTGGCTTGAGAATGTTCCACCTTCAACCCAGCTTAAAAACACAAAATCTCATGGGGGTGGGTGTTGGCAACCGAATTCTTTAATTTTGGCTCAAACAAGAACTGGTACACTGAGGTGCATTGAGGACCAAGGATGCCCAGATGTATTTGACTTGCCTACATATATCCCCGTTTATTACATCCTTTACACGGAGCAAGACACATGCTATGCCCTTTGGTTGGAAAGCTGAGGCAATAGCAACACTTGGGAATCTTGACTTGAATCCTGTTCTGCCAAGTCCCCAACAGACAAAGGATTCCAGAGGCCTCCTGTGTGGCTCTGAGATTCTGGAGAGGTGGTGGTAGAGACCCGTACCTATTTCACAGAGCTTCCCCTTGAACTGGTCAGGACAGGCGCAGGTGAACTTGGACCTCCGCCTCTGCCGGGAGCAGGTGCCACCATTTTGGCAGGGATTTGGCCTGCACACAGGAACCACTGTAAACACAGGGAGTGGGTCCAGGAAGGCTCTTTAGGAGGACTTGCAGCTACATCTGAGCTGATGAGGAGATGTTGGAGGCACTTTTCTGGTGTCCAGCCTTTCACAGAAGATGGGTCACCAAAGGGGAAAGAGAGACCCACTGACTTGCTAGTAAACATACACACACACCTTAAGAATTTAAACAGACATGGGTGAAACAGTATGACGGAGGCCAGCAAAAATGAGTATATAAGTAGATGGGTTCAGTAAGGAACAGCAAGATGCATGGACTGAGCAGGAATTTGGGGCCAGTCTGAGCTAGATTGAAACTTAGCTCTGCCCCTTGATAGCTGTGTAACCATGAGCAAGTGAGCTAACCTCTCTGAACTTCAATTTCTTCATCTGTAAAACTTTCTTGTAGTGTTTTTGGGAGAATGTGAGAGAGAATGTAAATCTCCTGGGACAATGCCCGACTCACAGCAGTGAAAAGATATACATGATCCATTCTAGGAATAGACTGGGGCTTACTTCCTAGAAGTGAGTTTCGAGATGATTTTTTTTATGGGAAGGCACACAGACTGGTCAATTCCCACTGGACTCTCCAGGGATAATGAATATTAAAAAGTCTTAGTTAAAAGGGCCATCTTGAATGCCACCAAAACTTTGGGTTGGTATCTGGACTTCACACAGTAGGATACTGACATCCCAGGCATAAGTCAGGGGAGAGAGAGCTTAGCATAGAAGAAGCTTCCAGTACTTACCTCTGGAGCAGTCTGAACCCCTGTAAGGGTGTTTGCAGGCACAGCGGTGGTAAGGAGGACTCTGAGTAATGAGACAGTCTCCCCGGCCACATGGGTTGTTTTTGCACTTGTTTTGCACTGTGGGAGATCAATAGAGAAGTTTCGTCAAAGTACAGGATGTTATTTGGGGCACATTTTACATTGAGAGGTACCTGCACAGTACAATATTTAGGAGGTGGTCCTGGGGGTGGTAGTGATGGTGACTGGTAGAGCATGTGCCCTTGTCCATGGTTCTGAAACACTATGCTACCCCCGCCCCCCATCCCTCACACCCCCCCCACCCCCCCAGAAAATTTCCCTTATCCTTGGGTCATGGATGATTGTTTCCCAGTTCCTTTATGAGTTCCTAGTGCTCATAGCCTTTATTATACTATCTTTATAAGCACTTTGATCATTTTAAAACTTCAAAAATTCCAAATGGATCTGCAATTTGAGTTTCTCCACTTTAGAGCTGATTTTATGTTCCATGTACAATTTGGTCACTCTTCCAAGAAGTGGAGGGATAAACTCAGATGCTGTGCTTGTGCCTGATATCCCAAACCATCCTGAAGGATTTATTTAGACTTTGTAGGGTGGAAAATGATAGGACAGACTTCCCTGGTGGCCTAGAGGCTAAGATTCCATGCTTCCAGTACAGGGGGCCTGGGTTCGATTCCTGGGTGGGGAACTAGATCCCACGTGCTACAACTAAGAGTTCGAATGCCACGACTGAAGATCTCACATGCCCCAACTAAGACCCAGCACAGCCAAATAAATGAATGAATTTTTTTTTAATGGTAGGAATGATTGAAAAGGGCACAGAGAAAAGAAGTCAACCTCAAAACCCTCACTGTCTCCCCCCGCCCTCCTCAGTTATATGGTCACTAGATAGGACAGAATCCAGCTTCTCTCTAAGGGTATAATTGGCCCATAAGAATTCTATTCCCAATACTTTATCACCTCATGCTATGCCCACAAGAGGTCACTAAAGGCAGACACAGCTTTTATCAGAGTCTTCATGAGTGAGGATGGCAGGAAGAGAGAGCCTCCAGCTGGAATCAGGCCCTGGATCTCTAATTCCTGCTCTTCTCCCAGCTAGATGTGTGGCCACGTGCAAGTCCCCTGCGTACTCTGGCCCCACTTTCTCTAACAGGATTGGGCCTTGTGTGCCCTGAGCACCTTCCTGCTCCCCTATTTGAGAACACTTTTCTGTTGACATTGGTCTGAACACTCTAAACAACAGTACTAATAAGCCCTGGTCAGGATCCAGTTCTTATCTCCTCAGCGTTCTCATCTGTGGAATGGACGTGTTAGTCCAATCTAACACGTGGCGATGAGGACTCAGGGAGATGTCGCCTTGACCAGGCTGAGGAATCCTTTATGCATAATATAATATGTGTGGTTTTCAGCCATTCCATGGAATTTCTAAGAGCCTTCATTACCCCCTTAGAATTGCAGGGAAAAGTGCCTGTTATTCAACTTGGAGGAAAGAGTGGGTCTGGTGAAGGTACACTCACCATTCTGACATCTGTTTCCAGAGAAAGGGTCCCGACAGCGGCACGTGAAGGTGGCCCCACTGATGAGGCAGTCCCCACCATGTGTACAGGGGTTGGACAGGCATGGGTCTAAAGCACACGGGCAGAAGTCAAGGTTTGCAATGAAAGGCAGGCGAGACACCCCCCTTTGCTCATGGGATTTCTGCCTCCTGCCCCCAAATAAGAGAGGAACTACAGAGCCAGTGATCAGGGAAAGGGGGAAACACGCTTTGCCCTTAAAGAGCCAGGAACACAGCCATCACAAGGGCAGAGGGAGGGTTTCGGGTTAGTAAGAGAAGAGGCGAGAAGGAATCATGCCTGTCTCCCTCGGCCTGGCTTTGGATGGGGCCTTTCTCCTGGAGTAACTCCCCTTTCCCGTCATCACTGTCTCTCTCCTCCCAGTCTCGCTGGGAGTGCCACGGGGTCTGTCTCTGATGCTGAAGGCATTTCACAAGCCTGAAGACCTCCCCTACTCCCAGTGCCCAGGGGTGGAGGTCAGGAGTGGGGAACGAAAACCCACCCCTAATGAAACACCAGCCTTCTGAACATCAGGAAAGAAGACCAAAGGCAAGAGGGGGACAGAAGAATTGACGGCGAGGAGGAAATGACCCAGTGGCCTTCATCTTTCTTCAACTACTTGTTCAGTTAGATTTTGTCATATTTCATCTGTGCCTTTGGCTTTTCATGGTTGTCTGAATGGATCTTCCCTTGGGGAATTCTTTATCCTTCTGTTCACACACATTGTTCTTTGGTTCAGGAACTAGGATCCCTGGGCCTGGCTCTTGTTTTGATGGTCCCTTCTGATGTTCCCCTGATGCCCCGGATCTTGGCCCTGCCTTCCAGGCCACTTCGCAGTTACACAGCTTTTATTCCAGCTGCTAAGTGCTTTCCATTCCTTCTCCTGGTTTTAGTCACGTGCCTGTGCTCAGGCCCAGCTTCTCATTTTCCTTTCTGTCCCTTTGCGTGGGTTAAGAAGCCACAGAAACAAAAACAAAGGTGGCCAAAGCACATGTGTGAATACACACATGCACACACACACAACCTAACAACTGTGCAAGGCTTCCAAAGAGTGAAAAGAGAAAGGAAAACAGCGCAGCTGAAAGGGCAGTCCCAGAACCAGCTGCGCGTTAGCTACAGTCTGATGCCTGATGCTGAGTGAAATTCTGCATAATTAGGACCTGCGTGTCATGAAAGCTCTGGGATGACTTTGAACATGACTCTAACCCACAGGGTCGGGAGACCTGAATGACGATGCACTAACTTGCTGTGTAATCTTGGCCAAGTCAGCTCCTCTCTTGGCCTCACTTGCTTCCCCTGTCATTTGAGGGTGGAAGAGATGGTCTCTAACAACCTCCCCAGTTTCCACAGTATATGATTCTAACTGAAAAAAAAAAAAAAAGCCTCTCTAAATAACTTTATTCAAAACTTATTTTATGATGCCATTCAGAGAGGAGGGGGCGAGCCCTCGCATGTGGTCATATGTAAACTCCCCCCTAGGTGGGCTGCTCTCCTTTCGGGAGGGCCCCCAAACAGCTTTGGTACCCACCATCCTCTTCGTAGTACCAGTCAGGGTTGTCAGAATAGGCAGGGGTACTGCTGGCATTCTCTTCCTGGTTATAATACTCTTGGCTATACTCATACTGGTCAGGAGTCCAATCTACAGACGTGGGAACAAGACAGAAGAAACCCTAATTGTTAGACTTAAAGAAGCCACCATTTTATTTCACTGAAACCCCCATTTTTCCGAAGATTTCTAGATCCTGAAAGAGGCTTCCGGTGTCTTTGCAGCTCCTGACACTGATAGGGTGTATAGAAGGGGTCAAGCATTGTGAGTTTTCACTTGAGGGGGTTGTTATGACCCAGTGATCCGGTACTAGCATTTGGCAAGGTCAAGAGCACGTAACTGGAAATGGGCAGATGTCAGTCCCTGGCTCTTTGCTAACCATGACCTGGGACACAAGCCAACTGTGTTCTCGGGGCCTCAGTTTCCTCACCTGTAACAGGAAGATGACTGGGGTCCAGGAATCCTCCAAATTGCTATACAAGATCTGCCCAGGGTCAGATCCAGGGGCACTGGGGTGCCTTGTTGGGTGGTTCTATAAATGAAATTTCTCAGTGGGACTTCAGCAGTCACTTCAGCTCAATCAAGTAAAAGAAATTTGCCACCTCCCTTTCGGACACAGCATCAAACTTCTCCCAAGTTATTTCTATAGTCATCATAACTGTTAATATTTACTGAGTCTTTACTATGTGCAAGGCTCTGCGCTAAGCATTTTACATGAACCACCCCGTTTCATTTTCCTGAAAATCTAGGAAGTGTATTATTATCTCTACTTTAAACTCAGAAATCCGAGTCAAAAAGAGGTTCAGTAACTTGTCCCAAGGTCACACGCTAATAGATGGTAGCTTATGAACTAAGGCAGCTTATCTCTGCATAACCCCTAAAGTGCACACTCTCAACATCTTCAGCAGGCCTCTCACACTGCCTCAGAGAATTCACACTTGCCCTTGTCAAAGGGGTCCAGTCATTCCCACTGCACATCCAGCCTGTTAATTAGGAATCACGCAAGAACAACCTTGAGAAGGTTCACAGACCTTGCCCACTGAGAGAAAGGACAATGTATGGGCTTGGCCGTGGTGGTAAATCTCACACTAGACCAGTCCACTGGGGAAAGCAGGTGTGTGTAAGGCTGGACCCAAGCTCTTTGTTGTCTCGGGCTTGGAAGATGTTGGTAGCTCTGCGGCTGACAGAGAGAAGTTTGGGATTTAAGAGAAGTAGGGTTGACTTTGCTCTCGCCAGCTGGCAGGAGTGTGGCAAGTCGGCAAGCTGAAACTGCAAGAAAGCCCTCCAGAGATGCATATGATAATGACGTAGGGGCAAATGCAGATAGCCGACTTGAAAAGGCACTCCCACAGAGCCAGCTGATGGCTCGGAGGATGCCACTTTACCCAAGGCTGATTATCAATCACATTATCTTACTGGCCATTCCCTGATAGTCTTTATCTCTCTGGCCTTTGAAAAATCGACTTTTGCACAATGGCTGTTTTATATTTCCCATTAAAATAGAACTATCTTTTTATTTCCTTTTTGAATACGCCAACTCTGGTTCCTTGCCAAAGTTTCACCTCATTTATCACAGTGTCAAGTCAAGACTCCCTTTGCTTCCTCATTATTTCGCTCGAGCCGCTTTTCCCCACTATGAAAATGCTCCCAGAGGAGGCCACCTTCCCAGGCATGAGGATCTAGGTTGAAGATAAGGCCATTGTCTTCCTGGAGCAAATCAAGTTTCTTTCCAGCTAGCTTGATAAAGTAAAGAGAGGGAGAGAGTGAAGGGAAAAAAATGTTTTTCTGAATTTGACATGAAGGATTTCAAACTGACATTTTGCAGAGACAGTGGGTTTGGTAATGAGATGATGGCCCCATTTCTTTCTTTCTTTCTTCTTTGGAGAATTGATTTTTGTTTTTCCAACAGGTGTTTATAGATAAGCGCCTTCGAATTGCTCCTGTAATTTCTCCCATCACTCCCACAAGTTGAGGGGCAGACTGGCTGATCTTGGTTAGACCGTTGCAGATATTTGGAAATGAGGGGAGGTTTTTATAGATAGATGGAATGGTGTGATTTTTCCAGATGACGAGGGATGGATGAAATGTCTGTTGGAGGGTTTTGACTTGAATCCAGCTCTATTTACAAGGCCTGCTCACCCCTCAGTGAAGCTAAGGAGGGAATGAAACATGTAGATGTTGAATTATAGTTCTGCTAAGCAAGGCAGTGTGTGTGTGTGTGTGTGTGTGTGCTCACTCGTATCCGATTCTTTGCGACCCCAGGGACTGTAGCAGCCAGGCTCCTCTGTCCACGGGATTTCTCAAGCAAGAATACTGGAGTGGGTTGCCATTTCCTTCTCCAGGGGGTCTTTATGACCCAGGGATCAAGCCCACATCTCCAGTATTGCAGGCAGATTCTTTACTGCTGAGCCACCAGGGAAGTTAAGCTGGGGGCGGGGGGTGCACAAAGTAGATTTTTTACTACATTGGGGTCAGCATCCCTGACCCTCAAATTGTTCAAAGGCCGACTATATCATGTAGTAATAACAAACAGACCCACATAGCTTGATTAATATTCAATTGCTGGTGGGATACAACTTTTAGATACTAGAACTCCTCAATGGCTCAGCTGGTTGCAGAATTTTAGGTTGCATGGCTCAGTCTCAGAGGGCATAGCTCTTGTATTTCGTATTTAACATGGTCTATCTGATTTGTTTCCTCCAACTACATAGTTGTCTTCTTAAGAGTAAGAGCCATGTCCGTTCCTCTTTTTCACAACACAGTGCCCAACACAGAGCCCTATTAGCCCCTGACATGTGTACTTCATAGATCAAGCTTTCCCTTGGTGGCCAAGCCTCCCTTCCTTCTGATCAGCCAACACACAGTGGGCACACGGCTCTGCCAGCAAAGATGGTGTCTGTCTGGTTTAGAGTAAACAGAATTCAGGAGACAAACTGTAAGATTTGGGTCATAGATATTTGGTGAAGACAGTGCCTGATGAGCTTGACAGGAGTAGAGAAAATTGTCCAAGGGCTTACCTGGGGAGAGAGGGATTGCATGCAGCCCGACATGAAATTTGGTTCCATTGGTAGATTTTGAAAAATCACTCCAGGTTCAAATACAGATTATCAGAAACTTTCTCTAGTCTACAGAAAAGGAGAAAGCTTTGGAGGAAGAATGGGGCAGCTGTCAGAAGCATTTCACATCAGGTATAAAAAGAAACTCTTGTGGATTTGTCTAATTATCAGAGTCTGCTTTTAGAATTTATCAGGAAGAATGTTAAGAGTATCTTAACTCCAATAATCCAAATAAGAGGTTATTATACAGTCACTATTTTCTATGTATTGCTGACTATACTAAATAAATGTGATTTCACACAATCTGTTTAACCTTAACAAAACAAAACAAAACCCTATGCCATAGGTCTTCTTATTTCTATTTTACAGAAAAGGAAAAGTTAGGGAAGAAGGAGATGATATCAGAACCCCAGTCTACCTGACTGCAAGTCTAGTTTGCTTTTTTATGAGCCTGGGAGCCTCTTGTGGGTTTGTTTTTCCTGAAAGTCTATGGGTTTTAGCTTCTAGGAAGTAACATGCGTTGGGAATCTCCTTTGGCACAGGCTCCAGGTCCCTGGACTGGGATTATCGTGGTCCCCACAGAAAAACTCCAGAGTTCCTGGGATGGGGCTCTGCAGCTGTTTGGGTTAAAGAGCTCGCCAGATGTGTGGAACGGAGTAGAAATCCCTGGAATGCCGTCCCTGTTGGCACCATCCATCACTGTGGCACAAACCGTTCCTCCGAGAGCCGCCCCCAAACCCCAGCCCTGTCGGCCTGCATTTGACGCTTCCAATCCGGCTGACAGGGCAAGCCCAGCAGAGACCCGTGCTGGCAGGCGGCAGGACAGCTGATGGATGCGCTCAGCCTGTGTTGCTGGGCCCAGTCTAGCCGCCTTTGAAGAGGCATTTCCATAGGCTTGTGGGCTGTCGTGTCACCTGCTTTGGGGAGATGGGCAGAGTCGGTGTTGTTTGATGGCCACCTCCTCTGCCACCCGTTGAGGACTGTGTCCTGGCCCTGTCTGTGCCAGCCAGGCCCTCACCACGCACTGACTCCAGCAGGATCAACCACAGCAGCAGCTTGCCCGTGGACATGAGCACAGTGTATCTCTGGCCCCACCATTGTCTAAAGACAGCAGGGAATCTGACAAAATTCCATCAAAGTATAACCCTCAGATGAAATTAAATCAGACGCAAACAGAGGAGTCTTTAGAACCTAACCTGTTCTTTGCAGAAAGACCCAGTCACGACATCTCACCCCATTCCACAGCCACAGGCTGACCGAACACCTTGAGAGGGACTCGGGAACCTGTGGGTGGCCTGCTCCAAGGTCCCTTCTTCTACTCACTGAACTCTCAGAAGCCATCGGCAGAGTTCTTATAAAGCCCAGAAACTCAGCGTGTTAAATTCGACTCTTTCCACTTCCTATTGTTGTTGTTTAGTCACTAAGTCGTGGCCGACTCTTTGAGACCCCGTGGACTGCAGCACGCCAGGCTTCCCTGTCCGTCCCTGTGTCCTGGAGTTTGCTCAAATTCATGTCCATTAAGTGGTTTTTCAGCCTGTGCTTGAATACCATCAGGGATGGAGAACGCACTATTTTCCAAGAGCCCCAAAGCCCATTGAGATTTTTTTTTTGAGGACGCTGATGATCTACTATTCACAGATCAAATCTGACACTATAGTTTCCAATCTGTTTAATTAAAACTGAGAGCTTTGTGGACACGTAGAATGTATCCAGTCCCTTTTCTGTGACGTCTGTTCAGCAGAACCACTGCACACAGTCTGTGTTCTTTACGCTGTTCACTGCACGATCCAGGGCGTCATAAACTTGGTCATTGTAGATGTCTTTTGCAACTTTCTGGCAGGTGGCAGTAAAGTGTGTTGAGGTAAATACCCCTCTTAATTCCCACAAAGGCTACCTCATGGACTAAGAGTGGGGCTGCTTTTCAAATACATGGCGAGTGAGGTCCCTTGAGTCTTCAATGTCCCGTTTCTTCCTCTGTGTGACCACACAGTTCTGCAGCTCTGTCTCTTGGGCACCCAGACTACAGCGCCCCCCTTCAGTGGTGCCTGAGCAGTTTTGTGCAGAAGGCTGGGGTGAGGGCAGCTCGTCCCGTCTCTGGACTTTGGACCTTTCCTGGATTCCACATGTGGACGCTGCTGGTCTGGCCATCCGAGGGAGCCCTCCCTGAAATATGATCCTTCCAAGGAATTACATGTTGTTGAATTCAACTCTCTCTTGTACTTTGAGCAAAGACCCCGATCCTTTCAAACCCCCCGCATGCCACACTCATGTATATTTCTTACCAATTTCACAAACATTCCCTAAGCACATGGGGTGGGATAAGGTCGCTTGCCTTGAGCCGACACAAGTCTGTCCGCCCATGTGGGGATTTGCTGCCAGAGAATATTGACTGTCAAGCTGAATTTGACCCGGTGCCATCTTTGCTCTAAAGAGACCCTTGATCCAAAGCTGAGACGTGACTGTGGTCTCCTTGTGCCTGGCTCGTATCCTCTGTGGGTGACCAATATGGGCACTACACATATTGGGGGATGCGTTCTCCCCCCCAGTGAAGTAGTGAGTGGAGTTAACTCCCTTGGGTCTCAGAGCAGCAAAAAGAGACTCAGACCCGGAGACAGAGACCCAGAGAAGACCAGATGGCAGGAAGGAGCAGCTCTGCTCAGCCCAGGGTACCAGACAGAGGAGACAGGATGCGGAGAAGGTGAGAGGTGGCAGGTGCATCTGTGAGAGAAGAGCTTGTGTGAAAGAACACTGAGGAAACAAAGCTGGTGGAGGAGCATCCCAGGGGGGCTGCTGGTGGGAGGCCATCAGCAGGGATGGGCCAGCCTGGAGCCTGCCTACATGATACCACCGTCTCCACAGAGAGATGCCGGCCTCCCACTGATGGAGCGGAGAGAGTAAGGTAGCACAGGGCTGGCCTGCCTGGAGCCATTGCTCAAGACACCCTCCCTTTGCCAAGGCAAAGTGTCTCATCTCAGCCGTTAGTAGGCTGTGTGACCTGGGGCAGGTTGCTTCCCCTCTCTGAGCCTGTTTCCTTCTCTGTAAAATGAAGGGGTTTAACTACTTCTGCAGTTTTTCTCTTGGAGTCCTGGGACTGAACATCAGTCAACTCAAAACTGTGTGAAGCACTGTGTGGATATATACACCCAGGAGTATGTTTCTTTGGGGAAATCCTCAAAGGGGTCCAAGCCACTTCCGAAACATTGGAACCCTGGGGGCACACCCACACTCACACCCCTTTTCTTCATCCCAGAACCAGCCTGTGGGGTGGGCAGCCCCAGGGCAGTCTGCACACTCACCTGGGTCCGGGTCTGTGAGAAAAGACAGCAGGGAGAACTGAAAGAGAAAATGACACAGAGAGGAGCAAGGTTGAGTTCTCAGCTGGTTGGGCTCTTTCCTGAGCTCCTGTGAGCCGAAAGGGGCTGTTTTGGGGTCATAGCCAGGGCATAGCAGCACTAGTTACTTTCCGATGGCTGAGGGGTTGGGGGTGTGGATTGGAGAGAGTGGTAGGGCCTATTTGACCATGTTCCCCACCCTTCCTGTGCTGGTTGAGCATCCGAAACATCACTCTTCTCCCCAGGATGGATGCAGAGTGCTTGCACTTACCTGTTCCCATGGTGAAACCTGGCTGCCCAGGTACTGACCATCTTAGTTACACCGACCACCAGGTATTATGTGTCTCCTCTGCCTGACTACACATTGCTGCATTTTGCTCTTACAACAACCCCATGAAGAGGCTTTTATTAGCCTGTTCACAGATGAGGAAATTGAGTTTCAGAGCTCACACAGCTGTGAGAGGATCCACATTCATGCCCATGGCTAGGTGACTGCCTTAGACTTCCCTGGTGGCTCAGAGGCTAAAGAATCTGCCTGCAACGCAGCAGACCTAGGTTCAGTCCCTGGGTTGGGAAGATCCCCTGGAGAAGGGAATGGCAACCCATTCCAGTATTCCTGCCTGGGAAATCCCAAGGACAGAGGAGCCTGGTGGGCTACAGTCCACGGGGTTGTAAAGAGCTGGACACAGCTGAGCGACTCACACGCAACAGCTCTTTAATGTTGGAGATGGACAGACGCTTAAACTCTCCAGTTGTTCCTCATTGTTCTTGGAACAAAATAGAAACACCTGCCATGAGCTATGAACCTCATCCCAGACCCTTTTCTCCAAATGTTGTTTCTCTCCTGATGCTCCAACCAGACCTGGCTTCAAAATGGCACCAGCCGAGCTCTTCCCTCCTTGGGGCTTTTGCACTTGTTCCTTCCGCCTAGACAGCTTGCCCCACCATTCCTTCCTTGCCGCCATGTCAGCTTTAATGTCATTTCTCTGCGTCTTCCCTGCATCTTCCCCACCTCCCCTATCAGTATGGCACACCCCAATAGTTTTGTCTCTGCACCCATTCATTTCCTCCATGGTCCCCATTAAAGCTTATAATTTTATATGTGTTTATTTGCATGTTATCTGTTGCTCACACCAAACTCTGATTCTCTAGAAAATCAAGGCTCTTTCTGTTTCACCACTGATGTATTTAGCCATTACCCAGCAGTGTTTGGCATATGGCATGCCTCAACATAGTTTTGCTGAAAAAATAGATAATGGTAGGAATAGTGTTTGCTTTGTTTTTAAAATGCAGTCAGTCAGTTCAGTTGGTCAGTCGTGTCTCCTTGCGACCCCATGGACTGCAGTATGCTAGGCCTCCCTGTCCATCACCAGCTCCCAGAGCTTGCTCAGACTCATGTCCGTTGAGTCAGTGATGCCATCCAACCATCTCATCCTCTGCTGTCCCCATTGTTTTTAAAATGCAGTACACCAGAAAAAAAGAGAAAGTTTTATTTATTAATAGGTGGAAAATTTTCTTTCAGTTAAATCAGAGATCAGCAAAAAAAAAAAAAGCCCTGAGGCTGAAGCCAGATTGTGTTTTTGCCAATAAAGTTTTATTGGAACATGGCCCCTCCCACCTGCTTATATACTGACTTTAACTCTTTCCATGCTATAATGATAAGACAGTTGTGACAGAGACAGTATAGTCCCAAATATTTCCTGTCTGGAACTTTACAGGCAAGGTTTGCTGACCTCTGACTTAGAAAACAGGAGTTCCGTCTTCTGACAGGCTTCCCTTTGGTTCTCAGTGGCCAGGAAACTGCTGTCAGTATGAGGCATTTTCCTGGTACCCAGTCTAGGCAGTTTTGTATATTTGTTACCTCCACCTCCAGCAGAAGCTTTAGTTTTCTGTTTCACTGTAGCCCCTTTAGTCATTTTGGGGTAAAATGATAAGAAGAAAGAATGCATTCTGACATGGTGTATGAAGGGCACAATAGTCTAGACAAAGATGCTTATCCTGAATCCCATGAAGAACATGACAGACACAAACCATGGGCTTTCTGCAAAACAGCTAGCCTCAACTCTGCGAGCCTGTCGATGTCATAAAAGATGAAAAAGATGGGAAGATTGTTCCTTATTAAATGAGACTAGAGAGACCTGACAACTAAATGCAGTGAAGGATCCTTGATTAGATCCTAAATTTCTTTTTAAAAAAGCCCTGAAGGATATCATTGGAACTATCGGGAAATTTGAATATAGACCTAGGGTAGACAGTATTATTGTGTCAATGTTGAATTTCTTGAGTGTGATAATGGAAGTGTGGTTTTATAGGAAAATGTCTTTGTTCTAAGAAGGTCCTGAAGCAGGGAGTGGGATGGCTACAATTTAGTTGTGAAGGATTCAGCAAACCAACCAACTAGACAACCAACCAGCCAAAGCAAATGTATGTACATAAAATCAGGGCAGAAAGCAGCTATGACAAGTGCTCAGTGTTGCATCTGTCTGGGTGAACAATATTTACTGTATTATTCTTTCCATTTTTCTGGAGGTTTGACAAACGATAAAATAAAAAGTTGGGGAGGAGAAAGGATGCAGAGACAGAGGTCATTTGCTGCCTGGAGTGTGCCTGTTTTGGAGAGGGGAGGGCAGGTCGGCAGAGGAATGACAGGTTCAGGGCTCAGGGTGTTTCTGGCCCTGGGGAGTGCCTGACGTTGATACCTCCAGGCTTGGTGCCAGGTAGGTGCCAGAGAAGAGGAATGAGGGGACCCTGGAACAAATGTTACCCCCTCCTTCAATCTTATCCTCGTCACAGCCAGTCAGCTCAGCCTTGATCCAGTCCTTTGTCTGTCTCTTCATCCCTCCATGAAGCTGTCTGGAGGCCAAAGCCTGTCCCTCTCTACCTGCCTTCATCCAGACCTGCAGGACTTATGCCAGGCCAGAGTCCCACATTTTAACTGGAAACTGGAGCCCGAGGGACAGCTGGGTGCTGCACTGCTCATGGCCAGCAGGTGGCAGACTTGCCCTTCCCAGGAGTTGGAACCGGAACTGGAGCTCAAATGGAAACTAAACAAAAAGAAAGGAGGACCTTCCCAAGCTGGGGGCCCTTCAGATCCCACAGGCTCTAAGTCTGAAGCAGCTGCCTCCCAGCTGTGCACCCTGGACTGATGTCAAGGGGTCCCAGGGGTCCGAAGCAGGCCCACTTATTTCGTAAATCACTGGATCCACCCGCAGAAAAGAGGCTGTGGTGGAAATGTGGATACTGGCAGTCACAACACCAGGCTGGACCAAACCAGAAAGGCCACAAGAATCGCCAGTTGTTTGTGCCATACACCTGGATCCTGTAACTCACCTGGGTGATGGCAGGGCATGGGGATTGTGAATAGACAGCATCTACCTACTTTCATCCCAATAATCCATTCTGTTTCTACAGAGGGACAGGGAAAGGATAAGAATTCTTATTCCCGGGACTTGTAAATCCAAAGAGGAAGATCACTGGTGCAAAACAAGGAGAATGGGGAGAAGGAGGGGACAACTATGATCTCAGTTCACATTTATTAAGACCTGACAGTTGCCAAGGACTGTGCTAAATGTTTTATGTGCATTTTGTCTCTTTTATTGCACATACTCTTTGATAATTGGGGTACTATAATTATGTCCGTTGTAGACGTTAAGTTACCGATAGTAACTCAGCTAGTAAATGCTGGAGCCAGAGTAGAATGGAGCCAGTCTTATGCCAGAGCCATTGTGTGAGGGATGAGGGACCCACCGCATGCAAACATGATAATGAAGAAAGTAGAAGAGCCACCTAATCCTAAGAGAGGCAGGGCACTCAGTCTGGTGAAGAGATTGGGCCCGTCTTTGGAAAGTTTTTGCAGGTCCTACCCAGACTAGCTCAGGCCCAGCAGACACAGAAAGGGCCGCTAGGCTCCAGGGACATCCAGGACAAAAGTCAGCTGGAGCCTCAGCCAGTTCACTGTGACAAACACATCTCAGCAAACATCTCCACCCAGATCGAAAGGCACACAAGCTACTGCCTGCTTCTTCCATCATGTGTATTCCCAGTCTCACCATGGCTGAGTGGTCACAACTGCCCCAGCTTCTCTGGGAGGGCTAGGAATGGCTACTTCTGGCACATGGAAAGGTAGACGTTTTGCAGTAGATTCAGTGAGACCCCTTGAAATCCAACTACTGGTCCATCTCTAATCAGGCTTTCACAATGGATCCATCCCTCAGGACTTTGGCCTTCCCCAGTTGGAAGGACTGATCCTGAAGCTGAAACTCCAATATTTTGGCCACCTAATGTGAAGAACTGAGTCACTGGGAAAGACCCAGATGCTGGGAAAGATTGAAGGCAGGAGGAGAAGGGGATGACAGAGGATGAGATGTTTGAATGGCATCACTGACTCAATGGACATGAATTTGAGCAAGCTCCAGGAGTTGGTGATGGACAGGGAAACCTGGCGTGCTGCAGTCCACTGGGCCACAAAGAGACACGACTGAGCGACTGAACTGAACTGAACTAAACTGAGTTAGAAGCAAATTCCTAGCAATGTTAACATCTTACCCTCTAACCCAGTCACCAGTGAGCATAATATGGTGTCTTCTAGGTTAAGGATGGTTGTGGGCGGAAGGTGGCAGGGGGAAGGGGCCGCAGAGAGAGGGATCCTATGACTTACAGCATAATCTTCTTGAGGGTGGAGGGCATTGTGGTCTAATCTCTTCTGTGCTATCTTTAATCTAGTGATTATTTCAACACAGGCTCTTCCTCTACCTTTTACAATTCTAAACCTTCTAGAAAACAAAACAAAAAGCAGACACTAAAAGTCTGTGTTGATGGTCTCCAGGAATTAACTATTAGGACATTTTCTCAGAAGGCAGAATGCCAAAGAATTGATGTTTTTGAACTATGCTGCTGGAGAAGATTCCTGAGAGTTCCTTAGATAGCAAGAAGATCAAACCAGTCAGTCTTAAGGGAGATCAACCCTGAATATTCACTGGAAGGACTGATGCTGAAGCTGAAGCTCCAATATTTTGGTCATCTGATGCAAAGAGCCGACTCACTGAGAAGACCCTGATGCAGGGAAAGATCAAGGGCAGAAGGAGAAGAGGGGGTCAGAGGATGAGATGGCTGGACAGCATGCAGTGAACACGAACTTGGGCAAACTCTGGGAGATGGTGAGGGACAGGAAGCCTGGTGTGCTGCTCTGGGGTGTCACAAAGTCAGACTCAACTGGGCGACTGAGGAGCAAGAACAACAGCAATATGTTCTCAAAGGACTGGGAAGCAGTAGAGCAAAGAGCTGGGGCTAGACCTGACCTTTGGGGCTAGAACCTTGGCTTAGAATGAGCCAATAGCAGAACAACCTTTCACCTGGTAGGTAAGATGAGCCAGCCATCTCTTTCTCCTTGAATGTTCTTCCAAGCCCTGGTGGTAGACCAGATGTCACTACACACCAGGGAAGGATTTGCATTGCTCCTAAAGGCAGCTGGAGAGAACTGCATTGTGGCCATGTGAGGCTGTAGGGCTGGAAAGCGAGCCAGGGGCAGGAGTGCACAGCTCAGCAGGGCCTGTCCCCACTGCTGGAGCAAGGGCTCAGTGTTGGGGTACAAGGTGGAGGTGACAGAGGACAGGGGTTGCCAGTATTCCAGTCACCATTCCAACTGCTCTGGCCCCTGCCGCAAACATAAGCTATGTCCTGAGATGAACAATTATGCAAAGCCTCGGCCCTTTTTAAAAAATTGTAAAATATATACACCATGCTATTTTTTCATTTTAACCATTTTTAAGTATACCATTAAGTGGCATTAATTATATTCACAGTATTATGTAACCATCACCACTATCTATAGCCAAAACTTATTTCATCATTCCCAACATATAAACTCTGTATCCATTAAATAATAACTCTTGAGCTTCCCTGGTGGTCCAGTGGTGAAGAATCCACCTTGCAATACAGGGAACACCAGTTCCAGCCCTGGTCTGGAAAGATTCCACATGCTTTGGCGTAAATGAGCCCAGGAGCCACCACTGCTGAAGCCTTTGCAGCTATAGTCTCTGTTCTGCAACAGGAGAAGCTACCGCAATGAGAAACCCAAGCACTGCAGCCAGAGAAGACCCCAGTCCCCACAACTAGAGAAGCTCCGTGCACAGCCACGAAGACCCAGCACAGCCAAGAAGAAAGAAATTAATTAAAAATGAAAAAATAACTCTCTTCCTTCCTCCTCCAAGCTCTCAGTAACCTTTATTGTACTTCATCACTATGAATTTACCTGTTCTAGGTACCTCATGTAAGTAGAACCATACAATATGTGTCCTTCTATGACTGGCTTTATGTCACCACTATTCATGTTTTCAAGGTTCATCCATATTGTAGCATACATCAAAATTTTGTTCCTTTTTATAGCTAAATAGTATTCCACGGCATATCACAGTTTGTTTATCCACTCATCTGCTGATGGATGCTTGGGTTGTGATATCCTTTGCCTATATGAATAAGGCTGCTATGGACATTGGTGTACACATACCTTTTGAGTCCCTAATTTCCATTCTTTGGGGTTGATATTAGAAGTAGAATTGCTAGATCACGTTGTAATTCTATGTTTAACTTTTTAAGAAACCACCATGCTCTTCCACAGTGGCTGCACCATTTAACATTTCCACCAGCAATAAATGAGAGCTCTGATTTTTTCACATCCTCACCAATATTTGCTATTTTTCATTTTTAAAAATTGTAAAATATATACTCCATACTATTTTTTAAAGGGTCCCAGGCATCCTGATAGGTGTGAAGTGGTGCCACTCCGTCCTTTGTGGTCAAAGGAAATCTCATCCTTGCTTTAGCACATGAACTATCTATCCATTGCACATGCGCAACGCTGTCCTAGCAGTGGCTTCACTGTGGCTTTGCTCTCATCTGGAGCTGGAGGTAAGGAGGGGAGGTTCTAATGGGAAAATTTGGGGCCAAAGGAGAAGCAGCAGCCAGTGGTCCCTCTGGGTGGTCTCCTTCGTGGGAGACTGGGCAAAGCTGTTTATAGGACCGCAGTGATGAGCCAGGAGGTGAAGAGGAGCTGGCCCAGACCCTTTACATGCAAAGGAGGAAGCTCAGGCCCAGTGGGATGATGCACTCCTGAAAGGACACGAGTGGGTTGAGCCAGGGAGGAAGTCAAGGCTGGATCCCTTCACTGTGAGGCAGTCACCTGTGCCCGACCCAGAGCCACCTACAGCACCTCTGCTCAGTTAGCTGTGGACTGGACTGCACCGCATTTGCAGTCGGTTGCTCTTCACATGGGATTCCCTGGTGGCTCAGATGGTAAAGTGTCTGCCTGCAATGCGGGAGACCTGGGTTCAATTCCTGGGTCTGGAAGATCCCCTGGAGAAGGAAATGGCAACCCACTTCAGCACTCTTGCCTGGAAAATCCCATGGACGGAGCAACCTGATAGGCTACAGTCCATGGGGTCGCAAAGAGTCGGACACAACTGCTAAGCACTTGGTGAGAGATACTGGTGCAAATGGGTTATCGCAGGAGCTTGCAGGGAGGGGGCCGAAGGATTGGGCATGAGACCATCCAGTATAAGGAGGTTGGAGAAAAACACTCATTTCTGGATGCGATCGTGCTCTTGGGAGCCCATTGAAATGGCAAATGAATGAACAAAAGAGTGGGTTGGCCTTGTGTCTGAGGCACCACATGGGCACGAGCCCCGATATTCCCCTCCTCTGCCATTCAGTTCTCAGGAAAAGCCTAGGGCTTCCCAGGGAGGTGGACTTCCCTGGTGACTCAGATGGTAAAGAATCCACCTGCAATGCAGGAGAACTGGGTTTGATCCCTGGGTTGGGAAGATCCCCTGGAGAAGGGAATGGCCACCCTCTCCAGTAATCTTGCCTGGAGAATTCCAAGGACAGAGGAACCTGGCAGGCAGGCTATAGTCCACAGGGTCATAAAGAGTCAGCTGCAACTGGGCAACTATCTCTTTCACTTTTTTCACTTTCCCAGGAAACTAACTTCCCACAAATCGGAACCAATTCCATCCCCGAAGCTGTCTTTACGTCTGTGTTTTCTCTGGTGTGGCATGTGAACGGCTGCTAGTATCCAAGTTGATTCGGGTGGTGCCTGGCCAGGGAGAGACATCACGTCAAAACATAGCGTGAGAAAGCCATTTCCTTCTCAGTTTTACCGTAAACTCTCCCAATCCCATAACAAAGACAGACTGGGGTGGTGCTGTAAGTCCTTCTCCTCTGAAGTGAGTGTTAGTTGCTCAGTCATGTCTGCCTCTTTGTGAGATCATGGACTGTAGCCCACCAGGCTCCTCTGTCCATGGGATTCTCCAGGCAATAATACTGGAGTGGGTTGCCATTCCCTTCTCCAGGGGATCTTCCCAACCCAGGGATCGAACCCAGGTCTATCTCATTGTGAGCAGATTCTTTACCATCTGAGCCACTCTTCCTAATCTTCCCTCCTACCAAGAAGAAAGCAGAGTTCCGCCCGGAGTTTTAGAATGACAGCTGCAGGCAGTTGGAATTCAATATCATTGTTTCCTTTTCTTTGATTTTCCAATTTATAGTAGTGACAGTTTCCTTTCAAAATAAATCTATTCAGGTTGACAGAAAGTATTAAGAAACTAGTCTGGGCTTTGGCAAAATTTCTGAAGATGGATTCATTCATGACTAAAGTTTTGAAAGCCCTGAGCTAACGGGCTAACCATCTAGGAAGACTTGATCCCTCTCATGTTGGAAAGAAAGGCTTCAGAGATTATTGGAGAAGCTTCCAGATGGGAGTGACTTTTCCTCCTGCCTGAAGCTGCAATCTGAGGCCACTGTCCCTCTGGACACGTCTCATTCCACATTGAAAGTCTCAGCTGTTTCAGGGTAGTGCCTGTCGCAGCAACCTCTAACACAGAGGTTATGAATTTGGGACCAGCATCAAGCCGTCCTGGGTTTGAATCCCAGCTCTGTAACCTCTCAGGGCAGCCATCTGTGCAGACTATTTAATTTCTTTAAAGCTTAGTTTGTTATCTGTAAAATGAGGATGACAGCAGTGCTTACCCCATGGGGCTGTGGGGAAGCTATACATAAGGTAATAAATATAAATCACACAATGTCTGACATAGAGCAAAGACTTAAGAAGCTTAATAAATACTTGCTACAGTGATTATTAGCCATTGTTATCAATATGTTAAAGTTTTTTTTTTTTTCAAATTATGAAGTGATTGAGGAGAGCTTGCTCAGCACAAACTCTTCCTGGAATTTGTTCGTTGGGTCACAAGCACGTCACACCAGCCCCCTCCCCCCATTTTTCCTGGGATCTTTGCCAAGTCCTAAGCCAGGAAACCTTGTTATATTAATTATGAAGAAAAAGCATGTTTTATTTAAAATCCCGGCTGCCAAATACTCTGCCATGCTGTTTCTCTGTGACAGCAGAATTGCTTTTGCATTTAGGAAACTCTAATGAATTGAAAATATAAATATATCTGTGTCTACACACACATACAATTTCCTGCGACCTGATTTCCCTAAATAACAGCATACACTACCAAAGCTAATGAGTTGGACTTGTGCTTAAGATCAGGTTTTTTTTTAAAATATATATCTATAAGTACATGCAGGGCAAAACAGTACTTATCTTTTCCATAAGACTTTGAATGGGTTACAGCATGAAGGAGGGATGTCTCCTATGCCTGAAAGAGACTGACATTCTGGAGCATTGAGGCTTTGAAAAGGGCGGTTTGTGTCTTCTTGTCAAAGCCTTTGCTTGGTCCTGGGGGCCATGCGGTTATGGATTCTTGAATTAATCAGACAAGGAGCCTTGTTACTTGACCACCCCAAACTGACTCTAATATTTCAGCATCCACAGTGTTTCTGAACAATAATCAGACAAGCCTGTTCTCTGTGTTTCTTTCCTTGTTTGTCTCTCTCTTTCCAAGGTAGAATTGGACAGGAAATGTACAACCATCGAACAGAGACAGTGTCAAAAGTAGAGCATGCTGGAACCTGGGGGACCTGGGGTCTTCAGTTTCTAATACCAAAAGCAGTATTTCCTTGTCCCCTTGGTATCATATAAGAATGGAAGCCTGTGTTACTAGAATGTCTGATTTTCAGGAAGAGCTGGGGTCTGTATTATTATATGAAGTGTCCTGATTCTCAAATGTCACCAGCAATCGAAAGGAAATGAAAACACTCTTCAGGTTGAACTTTTACCTGCCAAATAAAACATGGGCTGTGAGCAACATGTATCCCAAGCCACAAATTTGCAACCTCTTGTCTGTGCAGATATTTTTGTGACTCTCCACCTAAGAGGATTCTGGAGCCCTAGAGTTCTTGAGCTTAAATTCTGGGGTTTAAAAAGCTAATAAATGGGAGCAAACATGCATTTTAATTGCAAAGCCCCCTGTTGAGGATGAGCTGAGATAAACAGGGCAAGCCTGATAAGCCTTATCCTCTAGCTTCTGACCCTGGAAGAAGTCAAACTGCATTACAGCTGAGCCCAGGAGCACCCCAAGTCACCCTGAAAACCGCAGCAGGAAAAGAAGTCAAAGCCTAGGGACAATGCACATAGTCGAGCAAACCTCCTGTGATGGGCGAGGAGTCGGAGAGAGCTGCGTTTCAGTTCTGGCTGGGAAGTTAGGTCACCTTCTCTGGGCTTGTTTCTCCTTCAGAAAATGGGAATAACAATGCGAGATGTCCTGGGGATTTTGTTGTTGTCGTTTAGTCGCTAAGTTGTGTCCAATTCTTTTGCACCCCCATGGACTATAGCCCAACAGGCTTCTCTGTCTGTGGAATTTCCCAGGCAAGAATACTGGAGTGGGTTGCCATTTCCTACTCCAGGGAATCTTCCCAACCCAGGGATTGAACCTGATTCTCTTGCATTGGCAGGCATTCTGTACCACAGAGCCACCAGCGCAGCCCCTTTGCTGGGACAGGTGTTCAACACTGACAGGCAAGGGAAAACAAATCTAGACCAGACCAGGAAGGCACTATGAAGGATTCCCTGGAATCTATGGCAATATTTGACCACACTTTTTCTGGATCATGATACCTGAATATAAACCTACGTTACAGATGAGCCCACAGAGAAGTCATCATAATATTTGTGGTATGATCTGAATGCATAGGCGGGTTTCGGGGCATCTCTCCAGTGGGCAGCGATGAGAGACCTGTAACTGCTTTTGTTTAAACTTTCAGAGGCACATAGAATCTGTGCCTGAAGCTTTACCCAGCAACGGGCCCCTGGTCTAAAAGCCCCCCATCCCTATAGGAAGGATCATATCCCTAAGGCTATATGTGGTTGTTTAGTCACCAAGTCGTGTCTGACTCTTTTACGACCTCACGGACTGTAGCCTCATCGTGTTCCTCTGTCTTTGGGATTTCCCATGCAAGAATTCCGGAGTGGATTGCTATTCCTTTCTCCAGGGGATCTTCCTGACCCAGGGAACAAACTCGGGTCTCCTGCATTGCAGGCAGATTCTTTACCATCTGAATCACCACGGAAACCCCCCTAAAATTAGTTACTCAGTTGTGTCTGACTCTTTGTGACCTCATGGACTATAGCCCACCAGTCTCCTCTGTCCAAGGAATTCTCCAGGCAAGAATACTGGAGGCTGTATGGACCAAAGAAATCTCATCCTTAGCCAGGGCCCCAGGCAAGAGACCTTATCCAGACAGATGGAAACGAGCCATAGTCTAAGACTCAGCTCTGCCACCTCCTAGTTTGAGAACACGTTCCTCAGTTTCCTGATCTGCAAAGTGGGAGCAATAACAGTACTTCTTTCTTTTCTTTTTAAACTTTTTATTTTGTGTTGGAGTATAGCTGATTAACAATGCTGTGATAGTTCCAGGTGGGCAGCCAAGAGACTCAGCCAAACATGTACACTCACCCATTCCCCCCCAAATTCCCTTGCCATCCAGTCTGCCACATACCACTGAGCAGAGTTCCCGGTGCTATACAGTAGGGACTTGGTTATCCATTTAAAATATAGCAGTGTGTACATGTCCATCCCAAACTCCCTAACTATCCCTTCTCCCCATTCTTCCCCCTGGCAACCATAAGTTCATCCTCTAAGTCTGTGAGCCTATTGCTATTTTGTAAAAAATTTATTTGTATCATTTCTTTTTAGATTCCATGTATAAAAGATGCAATATGCTATTTATCCTTCTCTGTTTGACTTATTTCATGCAGTATAACAATCTCTAGGTCTATCCATGTTGCTGCAAATGGCATTATTTCGTTCTTTCTTCTGGAGAACTCAAGGACCAATCCCTCAAAAGTACAGTGCTCGGCACACAGGATTTCTCATTAAATGGCAGTTTATTATTACTTTACCTACACTGGGGCAGGAGAAGCCACCCCGTCCATCTGGCTATGTGGTTCCTTTCTTCCTGGTGATGTCTCAGACTCTCTCAACATCTGAGTGAGTTGGCCACTTTCCCCAGTATCTCTGTATTGGCCTATGGAATGCAAGCCACTCTCCCAGTCACCTGTCTGGCAGGCATCTGGAGTAAGAAAACATTCCAAAGCTCTGAATCCTCTCTTTGGAATTGACTAAGCTCGTTGCCTAAAGGGCTAGTTCTCATATTTTCTCTTTTATCCATTATTGACTTACAATTTCATTGCTAAATCTAAAAATTTACTAGGGCTTGCAAAATAAGAATTTGGGGAAACTGTTATCTTTTGCTGAACTTCAAACAGACTACATCCACTCTCTTCCTTGCGTGCAAATTTTTGGATTTAATTTCTTCTGAGTAGTACTTTCCCTGGACCCTTTGTGAGTCTCTGATAATTTCCATCGCTTTTCTCTAGACCTGTGCTATTTCTATAGGGTCTGAGCCTCAGACATTCAATAACAATCAGTGATGTAGAGGGTTTGATAACGACTGATCACTCCAGCCACACCACACACACACACACACACACACATACACAAGTTATCAGTGGAAAAGAAAATTCTTTCCGAGATGAGTCATTGGCAGCTTATATGGTACCAAGGTAGGTGTCCGTGTACAATTTATGAAAAGGGGAGGGGAAGCTGCTGTTTTTAAGGCATGCTAATCAGAAAGCCTAGAATCTAATCTGCTTCCTGCAGGAAAAGCTCTATGGAGTGAAACTGGAAATAAAATGCAAAGGTATTTAATATGATGACTGTTATTTCAGTTCTCATCCCTTTCTTATACGTTACTCACCACCCCCCTCCACCCTAACAAAGGTGAGCCTTCTTTGATTTTTATAAAGAACTCGTGTTCACTTTGGAAATTTCAAGGGAAAAGAGCTCACATTTATTGAAAGCCACATGCATTGCCCAGCTTAATCAGTCACGACCCTCCCCAAATCTGGGGGAGATTATCAGTTGGTTTGCAGTAGAGAAAACTGAGGTTCACAGAGATGATGTTATTTGCACAAGGTTCCACACCCAGAATGTGGCAAAGCTGAGATTCAAACCCTGGCTTCCAAGCCCACACTCCCACCTCAGACCGCCTCCAGCATGGAACTTGAGAGGTGTGAGGTCTGGTGAGGACCCCTCTCATATGCCCACAGAGACCCAGCTGACACTCTTGCACTACAAGGGCACGAAACAGGAGCAGACACCACCACACCTCACATGCTCCCCAACGTCTTAAGTCCCCCATGTGAGACCCCCTGATGTCACTTTCCTTCTCCACTCATCACGACCTCCTGGGCCCCTGCTCACCTCTATGCCCTGTTAACTACAGACACGGTCACAGGTTGATGCGAGAAAAAGTCCTGTTTGCAAAGCTTCTCTCCAAATTCGATCCATCTAAGTAAAGCTGTTGCCAGCAGGATTCTCCTCTAGGGTCAAAGTAGAGGGATTCTTACCCTAATGTCCCCCAAAGAAGCTGGAGAACTGCGTATGCGTGTCAGCATGTACAGAGAGTTGGTAGCTTTCAGTGGCTTCCCAAAGGGATCTCTGGGTTCATATCAGACAAAACATGCTACCTTAGTGGGTTTTTTGGCTCCGATTCCCTTAGTCGGAAGGTGTTCATGGAGACTGCTCCAAGATGGCTCAAGTCAATTGCATGGCTTCATGGAACTGGCCACTTAATAGCAACCAACACAGAAGACCTGCATTAGCGCTTGAAATCAGGACATATTCGACCTGGGAACAGCAGTCTTTCACAGCTGAAGTTTCTCATTGCTCCTGGCCCAGCTGGTTTGGTCTTCCTAATAACCTCAGAGCCTCTCAACACCAGATATTTGAAAAGAACACTTACCCCGAAGGCTGTCTTTCCCGCCAGAACCATTAACAGCAGAACACGGAGATCAGACATTCTGGCAAACATCTTTGTAGTTTAAGGACTCTTGTTTTGCTCTAAATACAATTTCTTTTGTTGTCTCTGCCTTTGGGGGGGAGGGGGGAATGTCAGTCTCCCAGGATTCAGGAACAAATGAAGAGGATGCAAATTATTAACTAGGCATCAAATACTGTTTAATGTTTAATGTTTTGCAAACCAACTATCTTGATTAAACAAATGGTAACTTTGGGGCTGGGCTGAGTCATGGGGTTGGTTTCTTTTCTGGAGAGAAAGTCTCCAAAGAAAGCAGCAGAGATAAAGTGCCCCTGGCTCCTGGGGGTGGGGGCGGGATTGCCAAGGGTTCAGAAGGCCCCACAGTTCACTAGCATCTCGGGTGCAGGATAAAAGCCTGGCCAGAATGAGGCTCCTGCCACAGGCCTCTGACACTGCTGACTCGAGCAGAATGTTAATAGAGATCTGATTCATCAAATCGCAAACAGAATTAAGGCATGGATAGGCTCTTAATAACATCACGCTTTATATTCATGAAAGATAAATTAAAGGATGCAAAACTGCTATTGACAAACATTGATTCTAGGCCCTTTGAAGCATTGCCCACGATTGCTTGTTGGCTTCAAAGTTTTCTTTTAAATTTCATTACATAAGGCTTTAACTTTTTAATTATTTTTTTTTCCATTTCATTAGAGTCTTTTCTTTGATCAAGAGAGGGGAAAAAGTACCCATGGTGCTCATATCTGGGGCCAATTGTTTCTTACACTCCTTTTTCACCTACACTGATTGCAGGTAGCACCATAAAGCAACAGTTGCCTATGAAGCATGGGTGCTCTTGGATACAATTGATCTCTTTAATAGGCATCATTGTGAGCTTCTGTAAACACCTAGCTGCCCACAATAATCTATGCAAGGGCTCCAGGAATCCTCTCATCTGAGTCCTAAATCCAGGGTCTAAAATCCTGCTGATGACCAAGGCAGGTGCTCATCTGGCTCACCTGGCTCACCTGTTCACCCATCTGCCATCCCTACTTGGGCATGCACTTAGACTCCTGTGTGGCTGCTTCTACCTTCAGAAGCCAGGTTGCTGGTCATACAGGGCCCCACAGGTAGTATCCCAGAAGAAGACCAAAGTCAGTGCCCCAATCATGAGAAAGATGGTCCTTGAAGAACAAACCATCGAAAAAGAGCAAACCATCAAAAACGAGCAAATTACAAAAAAAAAGACAAACCATAATTTGTCTTCTGCTCACTTATTATTTCTCCACTCTGTTTTAGGCAGACAGCAATTCATTCCTGGTCAACATTCATCGAATCCCTATAAGACAAGCACAGTTTCCTGGGAAAGATCTCTAATCTTCCCCTATTCATCCCCAATCTTTCTTGCTTGCTCACTCACTTGTGTCCGACCCTGATCCTATTGGGCCAAAGTCCACTAGGCTCCTTTGCCCATGAGATTTCCAGGCAAGAAAACTGGAGTGGGCTGCCATTTCCTACTCCAGGTGATCTTCCTGACCCACGGATTGAACCATGTCTCCTGAATCTGCTGCATTGCAGGCAGATTCTTTACTGCTGAGCCACTGGGAAAGCACCAGCCTTATTCCACTCCTAACGCTCATCCTAACTCTAATGTTGATCACTCTTTAGCAAATTCATTTAGGTACCCATCTAGTTAATCCAACTTTCCAATTTCAGCTCAAACATTACTTCTTTAAAAAATTTTTTTAATTATTTTTTTTCTACCTGATTTTATTTACTTATTTATATTAGGCTGTCCTGGGTCTTCGCTGGTTTATGCGAGTTTTCTCTAGTTGCAGTGAGCAGGGGCTACTCTTTGTGGTGGTGTGCCGGCCTCTCATTGTGGGGGCTTCTTTTGTTGTGGAGCACAGATTCTAGACACTTGGGCTTCAGTAGTTGCAGAATGGGGGCTCAGAATTGTGGCACACGGGCTTTGTTGCTCTGCAGTGGAATCCTCCTGAATCAGGGATCTACTGTGCCACCAGGGCTGTCCCAAACATTATTTCCTCAAAAGCCTTATGTGAGTTTTTCTTTCACAACACTTATCAAGGTTGCAATTGCATACCTATATTACTCTTCCATTAATATTTCTTTCCCTACCTCCCCCACTGGACTGAAAACTCGTGTGGTAGGCACTCTGTTTTATTCATCATTGGATTCTTGGTAGGGATGCCTGGCACTTGCCTGGCTCGTGATAGGCATTCAATAGATACACCATGAATGAATGAGGAAAGGAATAGCCACTTTCTTACAGTGACAGCTGGACACTTTTTAATCCAGGCACCATAGATGGCATAGCCAACTCAACATGAAAAGGAAAACTGGGTATGAAATAAAAAGGCAAAGCATTGGTACACGTGTAAACATCCTTAAATTTATTCATGGACACTACATGAATATTCATCGGTTACCCACTGATGATCTGCTGTGAGCAAGCGTTGGCCATACCGGGACAGAACAGGCGGACGTGAACTTTGCTCTTAGGAGCTTTCTTGCTGGAAGAGTCGGACACGACTGAGCGACTGAACTGACTGAACTGGAGGGAGACTTAGGCAGACCATGAAAGGGTAAGCAAGTTAATTTTAATAAGTGGAAGAAAAGAATAAGTCTGGAAAAGAATGAAACAAGGTGATCGGACAGAAATCTTTGTGAGTGGGAGTCTTCCATAGACTGTGAGGTGGCGATGGTAGTGACAGTGGCTAAGTGGGTCATTGTAGGGTGTAGACAGCATTAGGGTTATTTGGTCATGGAGCAAGGGTCAAAGAGGCAGTGAGCACAAAGAGGTTGCTGCTCTCCAGACTCAGAGCTGGAACCTTCATAGTATCAGCTCAGACTGTAAAAGGCAGAAATGGAAATTTCAGACAAGTCGAATCACTGAATCACCCACGTGACATACGCTTTTCTTTTAACCTCCAAGGCCTCATGTGAACTAGCGACCTTCTGACTTTGTGGAGAGATTCCCAGAAAACAAATCAGAAGCTTTTCTTCCTGTGTCAACAGGAAGTGACCTGGTGAGTCTGTTGTTCACCTTTATTAATAGAATCTGGATTCATTTCCCTGACATGTACTCTTCCTTTTATCTCAAGCAAAAAGTGAACAATTGTGCTCTTTGTATAATAACTGCAGGCCTCCCACATATTGTCTCAGTTCCCTAAAGTTTTGTTATCACAACAGTGTGAAACCAAATAAACTTCTGCTTGTAGCCCTGAAAGACAGAATTCTCTAGAAGATGCTTAATCCTTTTAATTTGGTGGGACAAAAGGACTAGTTTATCATGTGATATGGCTTTATCGGGGAAGTTGAATCAAACCTATCTGGGATCTCTGTTTTTTAAGTCCAAACACATGAGACTTCACCTCTCATCCTGGCGGAGGTTTCAGATGTGATCAAGTCAATCTATTCTCTAGTGCTCTGGGGGCTGTTTTCTCACGTGTAGGGTTACATGTTGCTGGTGAGAACGTCTGTCCTGCCCCGGGAGGCCTTGGGACTCTGGTTCTCTAGCAGGCTGACTCTTCCACCCTAAGGGAAGTAGCCCTCATAAAATGCCCTTGCTGGAGACCCAGCCTTTGATGGACTGGGTTACATGACATGTTGGGCCTGAACTGACCTGCTTCATGTTTACTATTTACAAGTAACAGCTCTTCCTGCTAGGCCTTCAGTATTGGGAGGTAGCGGGCATGGGGGTAAGAACAGCAGCCCAGACTTGAAATTGACCTGAGCTCTGGCTCAGCCACATCTCTGCTTTGGACAGTGGGCCAATCATTTACTCTCTCCGAGTCTCAGTTTCCTCATCTGTGAAATAGGGATGCCGTGGCTCCTCCCTCATGGCATCACCGTAAAATATACATGAGAGAATAAAGGTAAGGCATTAAATTCAGTGTCTGGCATAGAGCAGACTTTTCAAAACACACTGGCTTTAGTATCAGAAAAGTCTTTTCATAGGATGCTACTTGCTGAGCCCCCAGATCCTCAGAGATGAAAGGACCTGTGTTCAGAGAATCTAATCCCCAACCCAGGGACAGAATGACTGTATCCTCAGGGGGACTCTTGTCTTACTGTTCTCTCTAGCACAGGGGTCAAAAAACTTCTGAAAGTGCTAGATAGTAAAAATCTTAGTTTTTTTCTAGACTTCCAGTTTATGTTGTGAATCTTCAGTTCTGCCATTTTTACACAGAAGCAGCTGCAGCTAACTCATCTAGCACTCTATATCCACGGTTCCGTTTCCGCAGATTCGACCAACCACAGATCAAAAATATTTTAAAAAAAAATTCTAGACAATTCCAAAAAGCAAAAATTGAATTTGCTGCTTGCTAGCAATGATCAATATTTACATAGCATCTACAATTATTTAGTTTGTGCAAGTTCTGAGAGTTGGTGATGGACAGGTAAGCCTGGCATGCTACAGTCCATGGGGTTGCAAATAGCTGGACACGACTGAGCTACTGAACTGACTGACTGACAGCTATTTATATAGCATGCTCTTTGTATTAACCACTGAAACTGTTGGATGGCATCACCGATTCAATGAATATGAATTTGGGAAAACTCCAGGAGATGGTGAGGGACAGGGAAGCCTGGTGTACTGCAGTCCACAGGTCACGAAAAGTCAGAAATGACTTGGTGACTGAACAACAACATTTATATTAGATATTATAAACAATCTAAAGATGATTTAGAGTATACAGGAGGATACGTGTAGGTTTTATGTAACTACTACACCATTTTTTATAGGATACTTGAGCATCTATGGATTTTGTTATCCACAGAGGATCCTAGAACCAATCCTCCCCAGACACTGAGGGATGACAGTACTAATGCCAACAGCAAGACTATGTTTCAATAAAACCGTATTTACAAAAAAGAGCACCATAGTTGTGGACTACAACCCTAGGAGAGAGCCCTGAAGATGTAGCCAGAGCACTGCACAACTGGAGGGGCCCTGGAAACAATGGAGACACTTTGGTAAACGTGGGAGGGGGCCCCGGGCTGATGACATCGCTGTCCTCAGAGTGTTTGGTGGCGGTTTAGTTGCTAAGTCGTGTCTGACTCTTGCAACTCCACTGACTGTAGCCTGCCAGGCTCCTCTGTCCACGGGATTCTCCAGGCAAGAATACTGGAGTGGGTTGCCATTTCCTTCTCCAGGGAATCTTCCCAATCCAGGAATCGAACCCGGGTCTCCTTCATTGCAGGCAGATTCTTTACCAACTGGGCTACAAGGGAAGTCAGAGTGTTTACTCAGAAATTTTTCCTCCCAAATCCCGGAATCATCAGAACTTCTTTGTGGGGTGGGAGGACTAAAGATCATTTGTCATTCCTTCTACAAGAAGTTATTGAGCAGCTACTCTGTGCCAGATGACAGACCAGGTGCCAGCTTCATGGAGTTACATTCCCAGGACCATCCCCACTCAGAGTCACGTGGCTGATCTTTGGCTAAATTCTTCAGGTCATCCCTAATCAGAGACGACATCCTGCAGGGACATGTCCCTGCTCCTTCCTGTTGTTCCTGAAGACATCTGCCTGATCCATTCACTATCAGGGGCACTCTCTTTTGGGGGGATGGGGGATGGCTTGTTAACTTGTCATGGGGCAGTACCTTCCCCCAGTCTGCCTCACACCCCCTAGCATGGTCTAGCATGTTCAGATCATTGTAAACTTGTTGATGCCACATACCCCATTCTCTGACCTGAAAGATACTAGGGTGCCACCCACCTTGTCTGTGAAAAGAAACCAGCATTTATGGAGCAGTTTCTGTGTTACAGGTGCTTTTACAATCTTGAGCTCATACAGTCTGTGTAACTACCCTGCAAGGTGACTTAGTCCATTTTGCAAATAAAGAAACTCGAGAGACTCAGAGAGGTTGAGCGCATTGCCCAAGGTCACAGAGCTTGAAGCAAAGCCAGGTTTGAAGCTCTTCCTACCCTACTGCATGGACTGGAGACTCTTGGGGTGGTGGTTTTGCTCTTAACTCCGAGCCACATTGGAACTTATTGACAAAAACAACATGTCTAAAAGCAGAGGTTGCCCATTGCCTTACCAATTTCCATGTTCATGTCTTCCTTACAATTACTTATTCTTAGGGGTGGCACTGTTGCCACCAGCAATAGCAGCCATTTGTTTTAGGTTGGGTTTCCTGGGAAACAGAGATGCTGAGATTTGTGGGCAGAGAGTTTGTTGGGAAGTACTCTTAGGACAAACACCCATGAGGAGGGAGGAAAGCAGAGGGAAAGGTTGGGCTGTAAGGCAGCCACAACAGAGACCCATTTCATGAACTGCTCTGGAGCTGGAATGGCCTTCAGCTTTGTCCTGCCATGAGCCAAGGGGACTGGGACTTTGTACTGGGACCATTTTGTCATGGGATGGGGGCGAACCCTGGGAAAGAGGGCTGAGCTTGGGCAAGGCAACCCTGGTTAAGAGTAACTCTCAGAGAGGAACTCAGCTGAGAGCCCCCAGCAGCCAATATCTGCCCTCTGAGAGAAAGGGGACTTCATTTGGGAACTGGGGATCTGGTGGTACCCTCTAGAACACCCACTTCAACCATCGTTAACTGGGAATTTACCCCATATCCCTCAGTTCAAATATCCAATTCAGGAAACCTGAATGGCCCAGTCAAGTTCTGAATGAACATCTCTAGTCAATTCTTGGTCTAGTCAGAGATGGCTGGACCCACAAACATGGGCAGACTGATCCGGATCCATGGGATAGATAATGACAGATGTTTAGCTGAGCTAATCAATATCAAGGAGAAAACCAGAATGCTATTATAGGAACCATAAATTCTACATAGTTATTAAGCAAGCCAAGTTACAAATTTATAGCTAAGTTCCCTGTTGGCCAAAGGAAATTGAAAGCCCTGATCATTTGGCATGATTTTCATGATACTTAAATCAATTTTATAAAAAAAATTAAAAAGAATTCCCAAGACCAATTCCAGGTCAATTTTTTTTTTTTAAACCTTATGATCTGATGAACACAAGTGGGAGTTAAAATGGGATGGTGAAACTCATGGTCTCTCTGATGATCGAATTTCACGTGGTCCGTGAGCATCACCCTTGAAGGGTCTCTGTCTATCAGGCCAAACCAAGAGTCTGGATGAACCCATGACATAGATTTGCTTCTTTTTCTCAGAAGCAGGTGTTGAGTCTCTAGCAGATAGTAGGTGCTCAAGAAATGCCAGTTGGAGGATAAGAAGAATCAACAGCTTTTCCCAATCCTCTCCATTTTAGAAAATGGCATCAGTGTACATATGACTTTTCAAGTTGGAAATTTGGAAATCAGCATTTGTCTCTTCCTCTTCTTCCTCAATCCCAAAACATCAGTATGTTTCTACCTCCAGAATGCATCTCAAATCCTTCTAGTACTGCCCACCCTAGTCTAAGCACGCCTGATCTCCTGCCTAATCTCTTGCAAAAGCCCCTTTACTGCTTTTCCTGTTTTCACTCCTGCTGCTGCTACTGCTGCTGCTAAGTCGCTTCAGTCGTGTCCGACTCTGTGCGACCCCAGAGACAGCAGCCCACCAGGCTCCCCCGTCCCTGGGATTCTCCAGGCAAGAACATTGGAGTGGGTTGCCATTTCCTTCTCCAATGCATGAAAGGGAAAAGTGAAAGTGAAGCTGCTCAGTCATATCCGACTCTTCACGACCCCATGGACTGCAGCCCACTCCTCTTAAATTCATTCTCTACCATATTAGTATGTCTTGTAGAAAACGGGTTTCCAGGTGGCACAGTGGTAAAGAATCCACCACTGCAGGAGATGCTAGACTAGGGTTTGATTCCTGGGTTGGGAAGATCCCCTGGAGTAGGAAATGGCAACCCACTCAAGCATTCTTGCGTGGAAAATTCTGTGGACAGAAGAGCCTGGTAGGATACAGTCCATGGGGTCACAAATGTTGGACACGACTGAGCATATACGCACCACCGTTGTAGAAAAGCCTAATCCAGATTACATCATGCCCCTGCTTAAAACTCTTGGGTATTTTCTTTTTGCACTTAGAATGAAAGCCAAAATTCTTACTGAGATACTGTTTGATCTGGCCTCTTTGTGGGTTCTTCTCAGACACACAGTATTCTCCATTCATCTCAGACACACATTATTCTCCAGAAGACCACGTCTGTCTGTGTTTATTGCCCGAACTTATCCTCTGCCCCAGAGTCTGGTATGGTGTGTCAATATTTATTCATTGGCTGAATGGGTGAATGGATTGATGAAGAGACAGTGGGCAAGCCTCTCTTTTGGCAAGGGGTCACCATGGACTCCAAATCCAGAGCTCCTTCCCTCTTGCCAGAGGGACCCCTGGTCTTTGGTTATTGGTAGTTCTGGCTCCTGTGATCTATAAGGTTTGGAAACATGTAAAACCACTGAGATGCAGTACAACTGTATAACCTCCAAATACAATGCAACCCATTATGTATTAAACACCTCAAGGTCTTCACATAACAACTGATCTATTTGTGCTTCTTTCCTTTTTTTAGTCTTTTAGTGAGGCTTCGATCTTTCCTCTTTCATTTTAAATCTCCTCTGCTCGGTGGTTGTCTATGGCAGAGAGTGTATTTTGCCCCCAATCTCTCCCATTCCATCAATCAGTTCTACAGAAGCACAGTATGCCCCTTGACTCTCCAGCCTCACAAAGAGCTGTCACCTGGGCTGTGTAATGCTTCTTATTCTAAGTGCGTCTTTGATTTATTAGACATTTTTGAATAAAATTCTGCATACATTTTACATGTTGGAAGGTTTCTCCACCCTTCAACATAACAGAAAACTTGAAAGAGAAGTGGGAGCTTGATATTTGGGTGTTCTTTTCTGTATAGACTTGCCAGTATTCTGAATAGAGGGTGCAGTTATATTTTCAAAATCCTTTTTAGGGGAAGGCAGACCTCTGAACACTTCTCCAAAATGTATATCTTCTAGACCCTGCCTGACATTGACATCTTTCCAAAGCACATTTTCTTTCTTTTTTAATTTAGTGTGAAAGTGAAAGTCACTCAGTTGTGTCCGACTCTTGTGACCCCATGCACTATACAATCCATGGAATTCTCCAGGCCAGGATGCTGGAGTGGGTAGCCTTTCCCTTCTCCAGGAGATCTTCCCAACCCGGGGATTTGAACTCAGGTCTCCTGCATTGCGGGCGGATCCTCTACCAGCTGATCCACCAGGTTTCTCAGCCCAGCCCTCAAATCCACACTTCATGGAACCAGAGAGCCACCTTCTAAAATGCCAGTCTGGTTGTGTCACTAACCAGCTTAGAATCCATCAGTGGTGCCCAATTGGCTGCAGGACAAAGGCAGGACGAGTCACGTGACACAGGACGCCCTGCTAAACTGGCCTCTGGCAACTCGCTTTCTCCTTACCTCCCCACTGTGTTCCCAACTACCATGCCACTTCCCTCATATCCATCCTAAACACGCACCCTAAGCTCCAGCCACAGAAGTGCCCATGCCTTCATTTATTTACAATTGTGATTCCCTGGCCAGAAGAGTCTCCACACCTCTGGTGCCTGGAATACTGTACCCTTTTCTCTTTTAAATCTCGGCTTGACAGACCTCCCAGGGGAAGCTTTCTTTCCCTATAAATGGGAATCCGCTGCTACCCTGGGGATTCCTGTGGCATCTTGAAGTTTATGACCTTAAGACCCTGGTGTGTTACTCTAAGGGCTTCCCAGGTGGGTCAGTGTTAAAGAATCCCAATGCAGGAGACTCAGTACGACTCCTGAGTCAGGAAGATCCCCCCGGAGGAGGAAATGGCAACCCACTCCGGCATCCTTGCCTGGAGGAGTCCATGGACAGAGTCTGGAGGATGGCAGTCCATGGTGTCGCAGAGTCAGATGCAACGGAGCATGAGCACATGTTACTCTTGGGCACACTGGAGCTGAGCCTGTGAGTCTCTCACTTCTGCATTTCCAGTGTACGGCACACAGCAGGTGCTCAATAATTGTTTTCCGAATGAAGTTAATCTGTTTTTGTCACTTTAAGGGCATGGGATCTCACAAGGATTTAGGAACAAGGACAAGAAAGGGAAAAGAGAGATGAAGGCAGGCTTAGAAAGAAGCAGTGATGCCCTTGGAGATGCTAGGGCCCCAGATCCAGTCTGAGTCTATTACATCCCTGAGTAATCGGAAGCAACAGCAAATGAATACAAGGAGCATGTGTCAGTGGGCCCATGGAAACTGGCTCTTTCAGAAGCAGGCTGGTCTCCGCTGTCAGGATGCGTGCTCCTGCTGGTTTTGGCTCCAGCCTGAACCCTCCCGCTGGCTCCCATGGAGATCTCTGCTGAGTCCCTCTAGAGGGCTGACGTTCATGTGCTTGAACAGTGGAGCTAGGGGGTGGGTTTTGGATCCCGATAACTTATTTTTTCTCACCCAGTGATCTGAGATTGTTTGGTTATTCAACCGGTTGGGACCAATAAGGGCTTAGATAATATATGGAAGCTCTTTGTACAGTAAGTGCTCAATAAATGCAGCTATTATTTCTCAGGCTACCTTAAATCAAAAAGTTTAACAATCATAAATGAATGCACATATTACAAGAGAAAATTATTAAGGTTCTTTGTATAATATCCTAATGGTTCTTTTCTGAGGCTGGTCATCTAAATCCTTCACTTGGCAATATGTGCTCACAGAAATCACAAAACAATAATAATAAATATGAATTTGTTTATAGAAAAAAATCATACATTTTCTAAAAACAAACTCATTTTGTGGTTGGATTTGGGATTTTGTGATCACATTGAGGCCAACAGATACCAGAGGTCTCTGGGTCTCTTTCTAGGTGGTTTTTCCCCAGCCCTTTCTAATAAAATCAGTTCTCTGATATGTTTTTCTATCTTTAAAACATTTACACTGGAGATGGCACCGGCCCCACAGAGGGAAACACTTGCAGAGAGATATCAAAAGTTTTCCCTATTCGAAGAAATTATTGACTCATCAATGACATTTTGATCAACTAGTCAATTCTTCATTTTACACTCAAGCAGTGGAGTCCTGGAAGCTGACTCACACTGGCTTGCAAGAGTCGGCTGTCCACATCTCTTTCCAATTCTGCATTCAGTAACATCACATTGGTAGCTTAAAATCAACCATGCAGAAATAGATCACAGAAGTTGGCAAATGCCATAAATCAGGCCTTCTCCCCCACACTCAAGAATCATCTAGTAAAAATTTACCAGCATATCATGGATCCAATGGAAATGAGAAACAGAAAGATAAAGTGACTCTCTCAAAGTCACACAGCACAGTAGTTTAGAAGAGAAATTGTTAAGAAGGACTTTTTAGAACATGTAAGACAAATTTGGCTTCTAAGATGAATAGAATGGAAAGATAGAAAAAATAATGGCCCCCCCAAAGATGTCCATGCCCTAATCCCACAGAATTTATGAATATGTTACCTTGTACGGCAAAAGGGTCTTTGCAGATATGTGTAAGGGTTTGGACCTTGAGGTGCTGAGATTATTTTGGATTATCTGGGTTTACCCAATTTCTTAAAGACATGAGTCTTAAAAAGCAGAGAACATTTCTTTGCTGGGTCAGAGGGATGAAACAGAAGAAAAAGGAGAGATTCAAAGTGTGAAAAGAGCCCCGTGGTTGCCTAGTGGTTGGGAGTCGGGCTTTAACTGCCATGAACCAGGTTCGATCCTTGGATGGGAAACTAAGTTCCTGCATACTGCAGGGATGGGGAAAAAAAAAAAAAAGCCCAAAGTTGTGAGAGAGGTCAGATGTCTAAGATGGAGAAAGAGGGGACTACCTTGGTGGTCCGGTGGTTAAGACTTTGCCTTCCAATGCAGGGGGTACAGGTTCGATCCCTGGTCAGGGAGCTAAGATCTCATATGCCTTGTGGCCAGAAAACCAAAACATGAGACAGAAGCAATACTGTAGCAAAATCAAAAAGTTTTAAAATGCTCCACATCAAAAAAATATTTTTAGAAAAGGGGAGGGGGGAGAGAAAGGCCATGTGTCAAGAATATGAGTGGCCTCTAGAAGCTGAGAAATGACCCTTAGCTGACAGCTAGCAAAAAAAGGAGGGATCAGCAAGGAACATAGCCCTGCTGATAGCTTAAACGTAGCCCTTGGCAACCCATGTTGGGTGCCTACAGAAGCACCAAGGAATAAATTTGTGTTGTTTAAGCCACAAATTGTTATGGCAGCAATAGAAAACTGATAGTGAGGCTAACATTTAGTGGCTAAAGGAAAAGTAGGGAAAGTATGGATACCCAAGCAAAGGAGGCAGGAGGGGCAATGCGTTTTCAAGGAACAAGAGTAGATGACTTGTCTGCATGGAGGCTTCCAGTGGAATCAGAGTGGGAAGAGACTTTGGCAGGTCCAGGGCTCTGTGTGGCCCTTCAGGAACTGCTGGCAAGTGGCGAGGACAGAAGCAAGGAATCACAATAACAGGATGAGTCTGGGGCTACTAATGTAGATGCCTGCAGAGGCCAGGCAGGAAATCTGAAATGAATGGAATGAGGGATGTGTAAGGAAAACAGCCTGAGGATGGCGATGGATATTAGCTAACACTTAGCTTCAGGGTGGGAAGCAAAATGGTTGGTGGAGACTGGGGGAACAGGGGGAACCCCACCCAGAGCAGCAGGACTGTGGGCCTGGTGGGGCCAGAGAGTTAGCTTTTTCAAGAGAAGCCAGAAATCCTGAGTTCTTCTGATTTCTAAATGTTGACAACTATTTCAATGATTTTTTAAAATTAATTTATTTATTTTAATTGGAGGCTAATTACAATGTTGTAGTGGTTTTAGCCGTACATTGACATTTCAATGAT
Organism: Oryx dammah; assembly: GCF_014754425.2. Taxonomy (NCBI): domain Eukaryota; kingdom Metazoa; phylum Chordata; class Mammalia; order Artiodactyla; family Bovidae; genus Oryx; species Oryx dammah. Next base: position 32,870,427 of record NW_024070198.1, on the reverse strand, counting down.
TTTTTTAAACCTGTGTTGGTCATCGTTGTCTGTGTCCCATTAAAGCACAGGCCAGCTCTTGACCTCTGTCTCCCGCTCCCAGCTTTTTCTCCTCCTGGTTTTTGGATCCTGTGCTAGTTCCCAATTTGGATTGAGTAAGCTTCCGGGAAGATTACACAATTCCATAGTGGGAGGACTCAAAGTGGGCAGAGTCTGGACTTCCTGCTAGTACTGGCCCAACTGCTTCATTTTAAAAATGACAAGAGCTCATCCTTCCCCTCCCATCCCCTTTCTCTCTGCAAAAAAGGAAAACAAAAGTGAGCATATTTTGCTGCCTCGATGGCTGGCTTGCTAAAGGCTTGCTGACTCCATCTCAGACCCTGGTCTTTGATGCTGAGGAAGAACAGGCCCAGCTGGGAGGTCTTCTCTTCGGGTTGATGGAATGGCTGTGGTCCTTCCCACTCCCTCACTGTTTTGCCCAGGACCTGCTCAGACTTGCCTGGAGCTTTGGGGAGGGGCAGGGGAGAAGGAAGGCAATTATTTGGATTTGTTGTCAGAAACCAATTTATGCTGCATTTATCTGAACAGGATTCAATATTTTGTCTTCCCTAGAGCCACCATTTATTTATTTATTTGGGGGGGTAATTGATTCTTCATACTTTTCCTGTGCTACCTGATGGAGTGATGCTGAGGAAGCAGTTGCAAGTGGTAAAGTACACAGAGACGAAATAATGAAAGCAGGGATGGGGGAGACGCTGCCCTGGGGCATTTCCTGAAGGAACAGACCTTTGTTCCTGACATGGGCCCCTTCAACCACTTCTCAATGCAACCCTGGTCTTGATGGAAGGAGGAGCTCAAGCTGACTTTTGCAGGGCTGGGTGGTGCGGTGGTTGGGAGCTCTGGCTCTGGGTGGGACTGACCCGCCTGCCGTTCTGAATTCACTTGTTAGGACTTGAATGATGTTAAATTCATCAAGCACTAGGAGCCTCAGCTTCCAAAGATGAACTAGGGTAGGTTATGTAAAGGGTCTTGCTGTGACTTCTTGAGGTGTTATATTTACGAGCTTGCAGCCCAGACTGCACGCACCCCAAGTGTGGAGACACGCGCTCATATGCACATCGCCTACGGATGCGCCTGTTCTCATGCCTGTTCCTTGGGCCTCCCCTGCTGCAGTTTCCAGGAAGGGAACTACATTGATCAGCTCTCTTGCCCTCTGGCTTCTGGGCAGGTTTGGCCACAGGGTGGTGGTTGGAGGCAGGGAGGTAAAGGTGGGTTGTTGTTACTGTTTAGCTTCCAAGTTGTGTCTGACTCTTTGTGACCCTGTGGACTGCAGCACATCAGGCTTCCCTGTCCTTCACTCTCTCCTGGAGTTTGCTCAAATTCATGTCCATTGAGTCAGTGATGCCATCCAACCATCTCATCCTCTGTCGCCCGCTTCTCCTTCTGCCTTCAATCTTTCCCAGCATCGGGATCTTTTCCAATGAGTCAGCTCTTCACATCAGGTGGCCAAGGTATTGGAGTTTCAGCTTCAGCATTAGTCCTTCCAATGAATATTCAGGACTGATTTCGTATAGAATTCTCCGGTTTGATCTCCTTGCAGTCCAAGGGACTCTCAAGAGTTTTCTCTAACACCACAGTTCAAAAGCATCAATTCTTCGGAGCTCAGCCTTCTTTATGGTCCAACTCTCACATCCGTACTTGACTACTGGAAAAACCATAGCTTTGACTTTGCAAACCTTTGTCAGCAAAGTCATGTCTCTGCTTTTAATATGCTAATACATCTAGGTTTGTCATAGCTTTTCTTCCAGGGAGCATTTCATGGCTGCAGTCACCATCCACACTGATGTTGGAGCCCAAGAAAATAAAATCTGCCACTGTTTCCATTTTTCTCCCATCTATTTCCCATGCTAAGTGCTTTATTTTAATCTTATTTCATCCTCTCAGGGCCCCTGTGAAGAGGAGGCTACCATCATCAGTCCCATTTTACAGATTAGAATACTGAGTCTCAGGTTAAACTGCCTGCCATCCATCTCACCACTAGTCACCAGTGTCACCAGGATGTAAACTAACATAGTTTGACTCTAAAGCCTTTGCTCACCAAGGAATGAGCCTTATAGAACTGAGGGCTGGCTCAAGTCTTACTTCATTAGCAAACCATGACCCTAACTGCTAGGCCAGCAGGCTGACACCAGCCCACACTGGGCCTTGACAAGAAACACTTCCTGCACTACAGCTCCAAGAAGGGGAGAGCTGCCTCAAAAAGCTGCAGCTGTTAAAGTTGTGACAGACACCACTAGCTGGGCCCGAGAAAGCCTCTGCAGCTTTGATGGGTGACAAGATCCCATCCAGGCAGCTCCCGGAGATGGCTTTGCTCTGAACAGATAATTCAATATAAAGGAGAGGAAAAAGTGGAGGGGTGGAGGGAGGGAGAGAGGCAGGGAGAGGGGGCGGGGGAGAAAGTCCCCGATTTCACAGAGCCCAGCCCCGACCAGACACTCTCTGATGACCAGGGGAAAGGCTTTGAAAAGTGGAGGGGCAGCGCCTCAAACCCCTTTCCCTGAAAGTGGGGGTGGATCCTGGCAGAAATCACATGGGGACCCCTGCTGTGGAGCCAGGGAGCCCAGGAAAGTTCAGGTGATAAAAAAAAAATGTTAATAGAGGACTGAAATGCATTTGGCTGCAATTCAAGTCTTCCGATTCCCAGCTTGAAATCCTGGGGAAAGAAGGCAGTCAGGCTGCTGCCTCTCCCACCCAGAGGACTCCACTTCCCCTAGGGCAATGCCACTTAGACTGGCACACCTTTCGTTGATCTATGATGTGGGTGCCGCCATATTAAATGTGGCCAAGCAGACACCTTGGTTGGAATGGCTCTTCCGTCAAGCATCTTCCTTCCTCCTAGATCCTTGAACCACTTGCTGGCCACAGATGAAAACATCTGAAGGCCATATGGACTCCTTGCCCCAAGAAAGACAGGATGTCCATGCCAATGGTTGATGAAGAGGAACCGTTCCACTGATACCTCCAGTCAATTCTCCAGAAAGGATATTGTAAGGTACAAAAATGGGATCACATTTCTCCTCTGCTGAAATAGTCACGCCTTCCTCATGCACTTAGACTACAATCCAGTCCTCACTTGTCTAACCAGGTCCTATATGGCCAGCCTAAGCCTTCTCTAAACCCCATCTCAGACCATTCTCCCCTTTGCTCACAAAGCCCCAGTGGAAGGGCCTCCTCTGAGTTCCTTGAACACACTCTGCTCATCACTGCCACAGGGCCTTTGCACGTTCACTTTCCTCTTCTTGGCATCCCCCTACAGGCTGCTCTTTATGAACCTGGCTCCCTTGTAAGCTCTGGCTCAGCTTAGATGCCTGGCGGCATTTCTCTTTAGAGAAGAGAAGGTCCATGATTTTCAATCTCACCATCCTTTAAGGCAGCAGTCCCCAGCATTTTTGGCATCAGGGACTGGTTTTGTGGAAGATAATTTTCCCACAGACTGGGAGGGGTGGTGGTGAGGGGAATGATTTCAGGATGATTCAAACCCATTACATTTATTTTGCACTTTATTTCTATTATTACTGCATCAGCTTCACCTCAGATCATCAGGCATTTTATCCTGGAGGGTGGGGATGCCTGCTTTATGGCACTTTCACAGTATGCAGTTTGTTTATTTATTGGCCTCTTAAGCCCCTGTCCCAAAGTTCAGGGGCATTGTGTGTCTTTTACACATCTTTGTCCTCAGTGTCTAAGCAGAGGTGGTTGCTCAGTGAATATTGGTTGAACCCATGACTGAAGAGGGCAGGAAGCAGAGAGCTGCTTCCTGAAGCGAAGGGGGACTTCCCGACTAGCCTGTAGGTGACTATTCCTGGAGGGAATGGGGACGAAAGGCCAACTATTAGGAGCTGGCTGTTGAAGAGAGAAAATCCTGAAAGAGGGTCCACGTGGGCAAGAAGAGGTCTGCACTACTGTGCCTCCCTGGCTTCCTCTGGCAGATGCGTGTGTCAGCAAAAGCACGGGGAGACCGCGATCCTTTCGTTTTATCTGGGCCAGTTTCTAGACCTGGGTCCACCAGCTCCCCACACACGTCACTCTCTCTTTTTTACTTCCCTGTGGGACAGTAGCAAAACTGTGACAATTCCACCCAGCCAACCAACTATTTTGAGATCATGTAGATGAAGACACGGTAAAAGAACCAATGAAACAAACACAAAAAGACACTGAAGCAAATACAGACATAGGCGTGAGTGTGTAAATATTAATAGTTGCTGTTATTTAGTCCCTACTGCTGCTGCTGCTAAGTCGCTTCAGTCGTGTCTGACTCTGTACGACCCCACAGACGGCAGCCCACCAGGCTCCCCCGTCCCTGGGATTCTCCAGGCAAGAACACTGGAGTGGGTTGCCATTTCCTTCTCCAATGCATGAAAGTGAAAAGTGAAAGTGAAGTCTCTCAGCCGTGTCTGACTCTCAGCGACCCCATGGACTGCAGCCCACCAGGCTCCTCCGTCCATGGGATTTTCCAGGCAAGAGTGCTGGAGTGGGGTGCCATCGCCTTCTCCATTTGGTCCCTAAGTCGTGTCCAAAACTTTTGTGACCCCATGGATTGTAGCCCACCAGATTCCTCTGTCCATGGGACTTTCCAGGCAAAACACTAAGAGTGGGTTGCCATTTCCTTCTCCTGGGGATCTTCCTGACTCCGAGACTGAACCCAGGTCTCCTGCTTGGAAGGCAGTTTCTTTACCACTGATCCACCAGGGAAGCTCCATGTAAATAGTACGTATTTTTAAACAATATACATTTAGACAGTTTAAACCAATGTATTACTTAGATAAATGTGACAAATAGAGGAAACAAGAATTTTCATTTAGTTTGACTGGAGAAAAGGAAGAGGGAGGGATGAGTGTGTCCTGAGAGAAAAAACCCAACCCTCATCTATCTGAGTAGGAGATCAACAGATTCATAATCCATAAAACAAGAAGTGGTTGTGGAAGCAGAATATCTGGAGAAGGTCATCAGAAGAACTAAAAGCAGAAGAAAATTTTTAAAATTAAAAAAGAAGTTGCCTCTGAGCTTGAAAGAGGACGGTTGTATTTCATAAGCCATTGAGTGCTATTTTTTTTTTAGTTGTATCCAAGTCACTCTGATACATGACATGATACACTTTTTAAAATTAAAAAGTTTGTGTGTGTTTCAGTGGCTTTGATAAACATTTAAAAATATTTTATACTTTCTAAAATATTCATATATTTAGTTTTTCAAAAGATAAACAGGGGAAAAAAATTGCGGAGGGGAAGGGGAACTAGGTCAGATGGAATATGCTGGAAACCGAGTTAAGCCTGTATAACTCCCCATCAGCGTACTTCTGCCGGTTCCCAGGCTAGCTGCATAGATCATTGCCTCTTCTGCGTGTTCCACACCGCCTCCCATCCCACTCTTACCTAGTACTTCTGGGAAAATCTCAGACTGGGGACAGGGGTGCAAGCCCTTCCTCACCATAAGATTCTGGGAAGGGAATTAATTACAGAGAAGCCCAGGACCCTGAACTGGGTCAGAATGAACCTGCCCTGAGACTCCCCAACCCCCGTCAGCAGCTGTCCTTCCTTGTGCGCCCGGTTCCTGGAGGAGAAAGGACATGGGAGCATCTCAGGTTACCTTCCCCAAATGGTCCTTGAGGTGACACTCTGGTTCTCTCCTTCCTACAGCCCTGCCCAGAACTGCAGACCAGGTTCTCATCTCCCAGCGTCTGTGTGGGGCTCCTGGGTGGGTCTAAATCCCACCTGGCAGTCCTCAAAGCCTCACGCAGAAGAGGGAAGGGAAAAACTGCTGTTTTTCTTGTAGCCAAGAGCCATCTCCCTCCCCTCTGACCATGACTCTTCTCCTATTCTTTCTTGATTTGGGGCCAGGTCACCTGTGCCATGGAGAAGGCGATGGCACCCCACTCCAGTACTCTTGCCTGGAGAATCCCACAGAGGGAGGAGCCTGGTGGGCTGCTGTCTCTGGGGTCACACATAGTCGGACACGACTGAAGCGACTTAGCAGCAGCAGCAGCAGCAGCACCTGCACCATCCTTGGAACCCTTCTCCCCCTCAGCCTCGCTCTGCAGGGCCCTCTGTGAGCTGGGTCATGTCCCGTTCATGCCCCTGAGACCTGGGGTTGGCAGGCTCCTACCTGCAGACGTGACAGTCCAGCCTATATGGGAATGACTGTGAACTCTTGTGACTGTTATTTTAAGTCAACCATGTCTCCAAATGTGCGCTGTTCCCTTGGAAGCACTCAGCTTTCTCTTGCAAGTCCCAGGGAACCACTCCTTCCTTTTGGGTCAGATGCCATCCACCCTGTTGGGACTCCCCTTCAGATGCTTCATCCTGTTGGCGCCCCTGATGGCCACCTTCAGCCTTCAAGCAGGGCTTGGATTTCTTTGGAATTGAAATGGCCAGGGTTTTGGGATCAGGCACACTGCAAGAAGTGGCTTGCTTGTGCCCATGTTAAGATCCTCTGTGAGTGTCCTCTTGCTCAAAGCCAGCCTGCCCTGCCCCTGAGTCTTGGCAGAACCCAGTGCCTGTGCTTTGAATGGTGTGCAATCAGGCAGGTCTGTGGCCTCCAGGCTGGGAAGAAAAGACACCTTGTTGGTACAACAGAACATTCGAGCATCTCACTTGGGGAGGCTGCTCCTTTTCCTCTTCCTCCTGTGCTGCCCCAACTGTCCAAAGGAAGTACCATCCTCTATTTGTCTCCTGTGGGCGCATCTCACCGTCCTCCAGCTGCAGGGAAAGGACGGTCTTGTTTCCACAAACGGCTCAATGCGGGGCTTTGCCAGGGGGGCTCTCTCTTATCTCCTCTCTCCTTTCTCACAAAGAATTGCAGGGCAGGTTTCAATTTGGGGATTAATCTCACCCAAGTTCGGAATCTCCTCTGTCTGCATGGAGAATGCTCTCTGTGCTGTTGTTTATCTGGCCCCCTCCCACCCCCCTCCCCGTTTCATCCTAATCTTTGGAGCTTAAAAAGGCTTAAAGTGCTTCTCAGGCTTGGAATCATTCCTAGGAAGCAACTATTGATGAGCTAAACAGAACTGACTTCGAAACTTACTGTGTGAACTTTCCTCCTTGACTACATGGCCGGATGTGGAGTGTAAAGGGAAGGCCTGGGTTCTCCCTCCTATTGTCTTATGTTGTGGGATATCTTCTTTCTGGGGAAAGACTGGCCATTGGAATGTTCAAACACGGAAGCTTGAACCTGCTATGGAGGCAGCGATGCAGAGAGCGATGCAGAGAGCCCCCCTCCATGCGCCCTTCACGTGGGAGGAAGAGTTAGTTCCTTTCACATCATCCTACTGCTTCTTGTTTTAACAGTTCACAGCAAAATGGCATATCAGAGTAGAATCCTAACATCCAAGTGGCCCCTTGCTGTGTGAAAACTGCTTTCACATATATCGTTTTGTCACTCACCACAATGCAATGGCATAAGTACAATGATTCCCATTTGACAGATGAGAAGACTGAGGCTTGGAGAAGGGAAATGACTTACCCAGAGTATCTCAGTTACTAAGCTGTAGTGTTAGGATCAAACCCACAGTTCTGAAACCACAGTCCTTTTGCTGTGCGTTCCTGGTCCAGCTGCTTCCCATAGCCATGAGTGAAGCTGCAAAATGGATGATGACTGGTGATTTGAGCAAGGTGTGAGTCCTTCATGGTATTATTAATAGAAGAAGAAATGTTTGTGCTGCTGCTGCTGCTGCTGCTGCTAAGTCGCGTCAGTCGTGTCCGACTCTGCGACCCCATAGACGGCAGCCTACCAGGCTCCCCTGTCCCTGGGATTCTCCAGGCGAGAACACTGAAGTGGGTTGCCATTTCCTTCTCCAATGCATGAAAGTGAAAAGTGAAAGTGAAGTTCCTCAGTTGTGTCCGACTCTTCATGACCCCATGGACTGCAGCCTACCAGGCTTCTCTGTCCATGGGAATTTCCAGGTAAGAGTACTGGAGTGGGTTGCCATTGCCTTCTCCGAAAGGTCCATGGGTCATTCCCAAATCAAATCAGTTGGAGACTTCATGCAATATGATGGGAAAGAAACGTCCCAGAAGAAGGTATCTCTGAGCTGAAATGAACACTTGAAATGAACACAGAATTTACCTTATCAAGTTGGGGAATTAGAATCCAGTAATCTTGAAATGACCCTACAACCTGGGCTTCCCAGGTAGTGCAGTGGTAAGAATCTACCTGTCAATGCAGGAAACACAAAAGACGCAGTTTCGATCCCTGGGTCAGGAAGATCCCCCTTGAGAACGAAATGGCAACCTGCTCCAGTATTCTTGCTTGGAGATTTCCATGGGCAGTGTAGCCTGGCGAGTTATAGTCCGTGAAGTTGCAAAGAGTCAGAAATGACTGAGTGACTGAGTACACACATCACACGACCTTACAAGGTACCATCTAGAGCCTGTTAGAGCTGACCCACCCATTTGGAAGGGGGAGCAGAAAATTAAGGGCGTGCTGACTGCTCCTGGGGGGAGCAGAGGCTGAAGTGTCTTGCTAATTCCATGCCTTTCTCCTCACCCTAAGTGAGTAGACCGGCTGAGCTGAAGGAGCAAAGAGAATGTCTGCCTTAGCTGCTCCATCAATGCTGATTTTAGAGGCAAACCACAATCACCAGTTTTGAGGTAGAAACCTTTGCTGTTGACACTAGTGTTTGAATCTACTACTCACATTGTTGAGAGAAGAGTACATGTTTGATGCTTCCTTTAAAATCTTTTTCTATTCCCTCGCTGTGGAAGGACAAAATTGGCAAGAGGTGGAAAGGAGGAATTTAGTCATAAGAAGAGATGCTTGCATGGAAATCTGTGGTTATTGTTCTGAGTTCTCAGGGTCCCCGGCTGTCTTGTCTAATTCACCCGAGAAGCATGATATTTACTTGGGGACTCCTGGAAGACCCAGTGGTGTCCTAATGAAATAATAATGGGGCATATCCTTCTCCCCAGCATTTTCTACCAGGAAGATATACTGTCATCCCAGAAGGGGATTCAGTTCAGTTCAGTTCAGTTCAGTCGCTCAGTTGTGTCCGACTCTTTGCAACCCCATGAATCGCAGCACACCAGGCCTCCTTGTCCATCGCCAACTCCCGGAGTTCACCCAGAGACAGGGATTAGGTCTAATAAATTGCACTTCAGAATGCAGGATGCAGGGCTGCGTCCTCGGGCGGATGGCCCTGAGCACAGAAAATTCATCATCCTGGGGGCAGACACACAGCAGGCACCAAGCAACATGAAGTAGCCTGGAGTGTGTCCCCACCCAGAAGTGGTTCTTGGAGCCGAGAAGGAAACACCAGCAGCGATGCAGGAGAGAGTGACTGTGTGTGGGGGCTGTGCAGGAGGGGGTACTCAGATGCTGCATTTGTGGGTCCCTGTCCTCCCAGAGAATGTTGCCCATTACTGGGTCTACCTGGCTTTCTCAGCCTCAGCACTGTTGATGTCCTAGGTCAGATCACCCTAGGCTGGGGCGGAGGGGGCTGTCTCGTGTAGTTTAGGACGTTTGGCATTCTCCCTGCCCTCTGCCCACTAGATTCCATTAGCACAAAAAAGTCTCTAGACAAAGCATCCCAGGATGGGGGACACATTGCTCCCAGTTGAGAACCACTGGTCTATACTAGGAGAGATGGAGTGGCTGCCAAGTCACCAGCACAGAGAATGGCTTCCAGTCTCACAGAGTCCACTGGGACCCCAGCTCCTTCCTCACCCACCTATCCCGCCTCACCCAACATTTCTTCCCCTGCTCACCCCACACTTGCTGGTCCTAGGGTGCCCCAGCTCTTCCCTGGTTAGGGACTGTGTGTTTTCCCTTTCTCCTGCCTGAAATGCTCTTTGCACCTCCCCCTCCCCGGTATCCACGTGGCTCATTTCCTCCCCCATTTGGGTCTCTGCTCAAATGTCACTCACTTGGAGACATCTTCTCCCTGACCTTTCACCTTGAAGAGCATCCCACTCCCATCACACTCTGAGCTCTTGTTCCTTATTCTGACTTACTCTCCCCATGGTACCCCTCCCCATTCTGTACCTGCTGCCCATCTTCCCCATCAGAGCTCATATTCCTTGAGATCAACTGCTGAAGTCCTGGCTTATCCAATAGGGCCTGGCCACCTCAGATGCTCAGAAACCTGCTGACTGAAAGAGGACAGAGTCTGTGCCCATAGTGGTCACCAACGTGAACTCAGAGCCCACATGATGTTAAAGAAGGCTGTTGAGGTGTGGTTAATGACTTCTTGGATGGTGTCCTCTCTTGTAGGTGTGAGATGGGGATAAATGGAAATCAGAAATAATCAAGCAAGATGCACATACTAGGTGTTTGCCTGGGCTCTACTCTGCATGGGGCTAAGAGCTTGGCTTGGGGTCAGATTGACCTGGATTCAAATATCTGCTGTGGGATTTCATGAAAAAGCCACACACTGGCTTTGGGACCTTTGGTAACTGTTCACTCCTCCAGGCATCAGTTGGACAGTGGGGATATGGGTATCCCCTCCTGGCCAGGTTGTTCAGAGGAGAACATGAGCTGATGCTGACAAATGATTGGTCCACCCTCCTGAGACGGATCTGCCTCCAATCTGGGCCTCCGTGAGATGCTGCCTGCCCCCTCAAAGCAGATGCAGGCAGGGCCTAGTGTCTCCCTGTTTCCATGACCCAGTGTGGTTTGAGTAGGTTGGGTGATGGTGGGAATGAGGGTGCTAAGGAGGAGTGGAGCTGCACTTTCAGCCTAGGCAAGTCCCACCCGGCACACCAGTCCAGAACTTCCCAGGGATGAGCAAAGAAGTGGGGCTGGTTGAACTCGGGGTTCAGAGTCATCAGGCAGTTCACTTGGTGGGGGCATCTGAGTGATGCCTGCTGCCACTTTCCTCCTCCTAAACCCTCAGGGGGGTCACCTGGCCAATGTCATTCCAGTGTGGGCAGCAGGAAAAGGCCCCATGGTTCTGTGAGCTTCCAAACAGCAGTCCGGAGCTGTATGGGCCTCCAGCCCGGGACCTGACCTCTGCTGTCTTCCAGAGGTTCCCTGGGAACTGTGTCCATCTGGGCTTTGTATGCAGAGTTCACAACAGGATGTGACCTGAGACACCTTTCCATATTTCTGTGTCCAGCATTTCTCCGCATTTCTCCCTACAGTTTGCCCCAAGACTCTGAATCACCATCACACCTTTATACCAGTGGCTGCAAGAGAATATTGTTAGAAATACTATTCTTAGGGTGTCCTCAAGCCAGGAAGGAACCCTTTTGTTCCTACTCCTGCAGTTGAGAGTCTGAGAGCATCATTCCCTTCCCCTCACTCCAACCTTGCCTCCCCTCCTCCAGGCTTCCTGAGAGCAGATGCAAAGATGGGAACACAGGTCAAGCCCCTGGGTGACGTTTTCAACAAGGAGTCATTTACCACACCCCTTGGCTACCACGCTCCCTGCTGCCTTCCTAGAGTTGGGAGGAGGTGATGTAACAGGGAACTTTAACCTTTCCTATTAAAAATTGTTGGGCTTCCCAGGTGGCTCAGTGGGTAAAGAAACTGCCTGCAATGCAGGAGATACAGGAGAGTCAGAAGTTTCCCTGGAGGAGGGCATGGCAACCCACTCCAGCGTTCTTGCCTGGAGAATCCCATGGACGGAGGAGCCTGGCAGCTACAGTCCAGGGAGTTGTGAGGAGTCAGACACGACTGAAGGGACTGAGCATGCACACACACTTTAAAAATTGTTGGGGGATGAGACGATCATACGAGTAAATATTGGAGAAAATGTGTCCTATTTAGGCCCGGGAAAGGAACAAAGAAACAAAGGGAAAGGAGCCTGAGGGGAGTCCAGCAGCTTCCTGAGGGTGACTCACTATCGGGAACATCTGATGGAAAGACTCCTTGTCCTGCAGACTGGCACTGGGCAGAACATTCCGCCGAGGTGCGCTCAGGCCTGGGCAAGCCACACTTCTGGGCAATTTCTTTGCCGGCAGAGTCTTTCCTCAGAAGATTGGGCCCTTCCCCTCCATCCAGTGTGGAGCCCTGCCTGGGACACAGCTATTGATATAACACAGTGGTTAACAGTACAGGCTCCGAAGTCGGGATTCCTGGATTCAAATCATTCTTCTGCCACTTAGTAACTGCAAGCCCTCAGAGGAGTTTGTTAATGTGTCTGGGCCTCAGTGATCCATCTATACAATGGAGATACCATAATGAGCATGGAGCAAGTTATTACTAGTACGTGGTTCAAATGGTTTCCAGCAACATTAGTTGCTCAGTAAATGTCAGGTAGCATTATTTCACTGTGAATTTAACCCTCCAACAACAAATTGCCTTTCTACCTTACACTCCCACCTGTGGACTAGGACTTCTCAGAACCTCACAGTTTTAGTCTGCTACTGGCCACCAGTGGTAGGAATTCTCCAGAGTCTCCTCAGGGACAGGCCCAGGGTCAAGTAAGGAATCTGTCTTTGCTTACTGGCCTTGGGTCAAGGACATTCCTTTGGGGTTGGTAGGGCATCCCCACCCATGGGTCAAGGGGCCGTAGCACAAGTCCAGGTGACCCCTCAGGAACACCTGTGCTATGCAGACATGGGTGGAAATGAGAGCAGACAGAAGAGCCCTCAGGACCCCCACTGGGGCACAAGCCCAGGGAACATGACTTGTGAGCTATGAAACTCCTACAGATTTCCCGAAGCCTCTCCCACTGTGTCACTTCCTGGACAATGCAATGGATGAAGAAATATACTCTCCTGATTCCTATTAGTGTGGGGTGTCTTTTTCCCCTTGGAGGACTTCCCAGGAATCATATCAGAAGCAAAAACAATAGCTGCTTGTTTAAAATCTGTTCCTAAAAAAAGTTAGGTGATAGGCTAAAAAGATAATTCTCATACATTCCATGCTTATTACATGTCAAGCACTGGGCCAAATCTTCATATACATCATTTCATTTGATTACTACAACAGCACTATGAACTAGGTCCTCTATTATCATCTCCATCTTACAGAGGAGGGAACCAAGGTTCAGAGAGGTTAAGTATCTTGTCCAAGGTCACACAGCTAGGAAGTGGTGAGGCTGAGGTTCAATTCCAGGTCTGTTTGACCTTTGAGCCCAAGTGACTTTATTTCACATTAGGAAATGGAGTCTCCTAATAAAGGAATTGTCCCTCTGACCTTTCTTCTGATTACTGGAGTATTTCAGTTAAATATATACTTTCTTTCTTAGCAACGGGGACATTTAGGGTCCTGTGTATGAGACTTACTGTATTACCCAAGAACACTTTTTTTCCTCCTCATTTTAGGTGAAATTGTGAAAAGGACACTTGACCCAGATACGCAGTATCTTTTGGAATAAACCGGATTGCCGCAAATGCCTCTTAATTAAGCCATGACCTTTACCCAGTTTATCTTCTTTCTGAATGAAAGCTTTCATTTTCTGCCCAAACTGCTTTGAGTAAAAACGAGGCCAGACCTGTAAAGCATTAACCTTTTTCTCTCTTCCTTTCTAATATCTGCCGCTCTGTTTCCCATCTCTCTTTTCCAGCTGGCCACAGGAAATTGCCACTGACAGTCCTGAAGGCCCCTCCGACTCCACCCCTCACCCCAAATAAAGCACATCCTCTCCTCTGTGCCCACCCCTACTCCTGCTGGAGGTGCCATTGCTCTCCCAGCCTGCAGAGTTTAAGGTCAGTGAAGCAGCTTTGCTGGCATCACTTCTTCATTCCTGATGTAGCAGAAGTCGCCAAGCCCACAAAAGCTGCCTTCCCAGCATCCCGGGCCTTTGTCTGCATCAGCACCTTGTCCTGAGTTCCAGACTTCCTCACCTCCTCTCAGGACTCAGGCCCATTCACAACCTGCCTGGCATGAGCTGCCAGAGAGGCCTTGCCTTCAAGGGACGTGATCACATACACTTGCCCAGCAACCTTCTGAGAGTCCCTTTGCCAACTGCGGCAGTCTTCTCAGGGTCCCAGAGAGCAGACCCTCTGTGCCCCCTCTTTCCTATCAGATCTATCTTCTCACTCATAATTTAGCTCACTTCACGCTCACTGGCAAAGATGCCCTTCCCCTCCCTGGTGGTCTCCAACCACCCCTGTGTTAAGTCTTGGAAAAGTAAGTTAAACTCCATTTCCCACTCAGCTTAATTGTTGTAACTGCCTGGAGCTCTGTAACAAGAACTCTGAGGTCATATAGATGGTCTGTGTGTGTGTGTGTGTGTGTGTGTGTGTAAGAGAGAGAGAGAGAGTGTGTGTGTGTGTGTGTAAGAGAGAGAGAGAGTGTGTGTGTGTGTAAGAGAGAGAGAGAGAGTGTGTGTGTGTGAGAGAGAGAGAGTGTGTGTGTGTGCGTGTGTGTACCCGTGCGTGTGTGCCTGCATGCACTGTGATTGATTAGCAATGTCTGCCATGAGTGTGAAAGCCCAAACGATCAATTAGTGATGTCTGCCACAGGAAAGAAGGGAGAGATTGAAACCAGTGGACTCTGGCTAGGCTTTCATGGTGGTCCAGCAGTAAAGAATCTACCTACAACGCAGGAGACACAGGAGATGCAGGTTTGATCCCTGGGTTGGGAAGATCCCCTGGAGGAGGGCATGGCAAACCATTACTCCAGTATTCTTGCCTGGAGAATCCTGGGCAGAGGAGCCTGGTAGGCTGTAGTCCATGGGGTCCCAAAGAGTCGACATGACTGAAGCAACTTGGCACACACAGACTCTGGCTAGAGCCAGAGATGATAGCCTGCCTATTCCATGCAGCCTTGTGTCAAGGCAACCCTATTCGTCATCTTGCAATCAATGCACTATCATATTAATAAACACCTTATTACAAAGGGCTCTGGGAATTAAAAACACTAAGGAGATCTGCCCTTGAGAAGGCTATGATTAGGAGTGTATTTATCCTACTCTTTATTACATTCCACCCTGTTCTCTATCTGCATGAGACAGTTAAAAATTTTATCTATAACAATAATGGCTAACACTTACAGGGATTGCTCTGTACCAGGCCCCATGCTGAGGTCTTGCCACACATCGTCTCAATTAATCATCTTGACTCTGTGAAGGAGGAACTCTTACTAGGACCATTTTGTAGACAAGGAAATGTCTAAAGTGGTAAAGTAACTTGTTCAAGGCCACCTAGGCAGTAAGTGGTGGGACCCAGGGCTATAAGGATATACACCCAGGGCTGTCTGATCTCTAAGCTTGACTGGCAGGTTGACAGGCATTTTTATGATTTTATTAGTGTGCGGTGAACTACTCGCTTTTGGTGAAGGTATTACGAATAGACTGTTGGGTCTTTGAGGGCAGAAATCTGCCACATACACTGTGTCATTTCCTTTCCTTCAACAGCCAGTTACTCCAACCAGAGCTGGTGGACACTTGGAGTCTCTGATACTCACTTTAAGGCCAATCAAGCCCACTGGAAGTGCTCCCCTGATAAAGAATCCTCCTGCAATGCAGGAGATCCTGGTTCAATTCCTAGGTCAGGAAAATCCGCTGGAGAAGGTATTATAGGCTACCCACTCAAGTATTCTTGGGCTTCCCTTGTGGCTCAGCTGGTAAAAAATCCACCTGCAATGCAGGAGACCTTGGTTCAATCCCTGGGTTGGGAAGATCCCCTGGAGAAGGGAAAGGCTACCTATTCCAGTATTCTGGCCTGGAGAATGCCATGGACTGTATACCCCATGGGGTCCCAAAGAGTTGGACATAACTGAGAGACTTTCACTTTTCACTTTCACAAGCCCTACTAGTTATTTATCTAGCATTATCTTAACATATTTTCAAGCCATTGGAAGGAGGATCACAGATACATACAGGGTATGTGGGACTGGATCAAAAAGGCTCAGGGATCCAAAAAACACAGTGTTCCAGGAAACAAAAATATCTCCCTCTCTGTGGCTGCAGTGCAATCTTTTTCAGATGTGACAGCAACATTTTGGCCACAAGAGGGCAGTAAAGACAAGGCTACCAGAACCAAATCGTACCAGATTCCATCCAGGCCTCAGAAGCAAGTGGAGACCTTGGTCGCAATCGTTTCCTCTACTGATATTACGGCCACTGTCATAAATCTTCAGCTGAGACGTACTGCACGGCTGATACGAAGAGCTAACTTATGGGTTCTCTGTAATTTCCAACAGAAACTAAGCTAAATGGGTTTGTATTCATAAATGTATTCATGCCACCTGCATTTATTGAGCACTTACTGTAGTCCAAGTACTGTGGTGCTGCTGAGGATGACAGAGAAGTAAAGTGAGAATTCTCCTGCAGGCTCCTAAAAGGCACCTGCAACGTCAGAGGAGGCACTCGCGTCTCCCTGGAAGGGCCGGGGATGAATGGCATCGCAGGAGGTGACATGGGAGTTGGGCCTTAAAGGAAGTCTAGGATTCCCCCATATAGAGAAGGCTGGGAGAGGGCATCTCAGGCAAAGGGAACAGGAGAATGGGAAATGCACAAGTCCCTGGTCTGGAAGTGAATCTTTTTTACTACTTTCCAGGGGTTGGGATTTGATGGTTATCCTTATATGAAGATTTCTGAGATTCTCCCGCATCTTTTGCTCAGGTTTGTAAACACAGACAGGAGTGGAGCTACAAGCTCCAGCTAAAGGGTAGCAGTGGCAACCATCTTTTCTAGAAAGTTCCTATGGTTATATTCTTCCTGAGCACGTTTGTGGGAGCTCCCATCAAAAGCTTCACGAATCTTCCTCTGGAAGAAACCCAAAGGGACAAGGTGGGGACCCTTGGTGCACTTCCCACCCACACTCAGAGACGGCTGAGGGCCTGGCTCTCAGCATGGAAAAGCAGCCACCGTCCAGTCCCTGAGCAGCTGGATTTCCCAATCTGTTCTTCCTCCATGAGCTCTTTTTCCAAAGTGGTCTTTCAACCCCTCCCCCCTTTTCTCCTGATTTAGGCAGATTCTGTGTCAAAGAACAGCTGCCCGAGCAGTTGATCTGAGCCTCTGGGTATAAGGTCATGAGGTCTCTGAGGTTAGCCCTGAGCTCAAATCTAGGTCATGTCCACACCATGGCTATGTGAGCTTGGAGTTGAGGCTCACTCTTTCTGGGCCTCCATTTCTTTATCTGAGAAATGAGAATCAGAGTCCTTTCCTCACAGGCTTATGCTGAGCAGCTGCAGTGGTTAAGTGTGAGCTGCAGTCCCAAGTGAGGGCCTGGGCTCTGGACCCCAGGATGCCTGAGCATCGTGAAGGCAGTGACAGGGCATGTCAGGGTATCAGGAACTCTTGGGCAAGGGCCATAGCTTAATCTGCCCAGGGATCCTCCTGGGGAAGGTGGGTGCCTTCCGTCCCCAGCATGGGGGCCTCAGTGAGGAAAGCACGCCCAGAGACTGTCGGGGGAGGCTGAACGGTTCTCTCCGCCAATGCTGACCCTTAGTCCAGGGAAGCTGGGAGCAGAGGGGCTAAAACGGATGCTGGAGGGAGGGTGATGGTGGAGCCGATGCCAGGGGGCGGTCATGGCCCCCACAACGCAGAGTTGTTCCTTCTCAAGGGGATCCCAAGAGAGGGCAGAGCTGGGTGAGAGCAGGGATTGTGTCAATCACAGCTTCAGGGCTGTACCCATGACAAGAAAAGGGGACCTCAACCCAGAAACTAGAAAGCCAAGAGCACAGGGGGTGTCAGGGCCTGGGGAGAATGTAAAAGTTGTGAGGCAATGGAGAGAAAGGTCCTGTGTGTCTTTCATCCTCACCATCATCACCATAGCAATATTACTACTACTGCTAATAAAGGAGTAACTTGAATTTACTGAGCTCCTACCACACTTCAGGTACTTTCCATACATGAAATCCTCACAACAGTATTTCCACGTATTTGTCATTACTCACATTTGCAGATGAAGACTCTGAGGCTCAGAGAGTCTAAGGAACTTTCCAACTTGCTAAAAAAAAAAAAGCAGCAAAAGGCAGGATTCCAATCCCGGGGCACCTGACTTCAAAGTTCAGCCTCTTTCCACTTCCCCAGTGCTTCTCTGAAAGAATGAGTCACTCTTGATTCAAAGGACAAAGACCCCATGCAAATATCCTTCAACAATTTGGTTACTCTGAGTTAAAATGCATGGAACTCAAAGGCAGATTGGGAAAATCAGCTGATGTTTAAGGGATGAGCAGGGGAAATAAAAGAATCCTGGGTGCCAAAAAAAAAAGAAAAAATGAGCTGTGGGAGATGCCCCACAGACCTGAGACCAGCCAGTCCTGTGCCCTTCTGTTCTCTCACCCGCTCCCATCCTAGCACCCAACTGACTGGGCCAGATTTTGCAATGACCCTTCTCCATCTTCAGACTTGTCTGGGGAGGGGACATTCTGCTCTCTGCAGGGCTGGGACTTCCAGCTCCTGCCCCACTGGAAGTCAGCAACTGAAAGCCAGGCAGAGCCTGTTTCAAGTCCAAAGAGTGGCTGTGTGGCCTCCTCCGGCGTGTCTCCTAATCTCTCCGGGCCTCAGTTGTCTTGTCTGTGAGATGGGCTAATACCTGACTTGTGCACATGTAAGATGGCCTCAGTTATAAGATGCTCCATGATCTTATGTACCACTGCAGAAAGATTTCCAACAGTGCTGCCAATTAAACTCTGAGTCAATACCGAGATGGCATGGACACTCAGACACATCCAAATTGCGGTGATACAAAAATATGCAATGGACGTTTGTTTTAGAATTGATGACAGAGGGCGGTGGTCCCCGCATCCAGCTCTCAGCACAGTGCCTGGCGTGGAGCCATCATCCTGTGAATGGAAGCCAGATGGGGCTGCATTTGCTGTATTGCCTCTTGTTTATAGAGTCCCGCAGAACTCCCTCCACCCTCAGGGGCGTCTTCCCAGTGCCCCACCCCGGTG
The DNA here is from genome assembly GCF_014754425.2 of Oryx dammah. Taxonomy (NCBI): domain Eukaryota; kingdom Metazoa; phylum Chordata; class Mammalia; order Artiodactyla; family Bovidae; genus Oryx; species Oryx dammah. The sequence continues at coordinate 32,851,662 of NW_024070198.1, read as the reverse complement.
AGCGCCCCAACACCCCCCCCTTTCTCCCTCCCCGCTTCCTCCCCTCTCAGGAGCAGCTTCTCCCCAGGCAAGAACCTGGGCTCACATCCCTTCAGAAATGGAGAGGGAGAAAAATAGGATTTTAAAAGTTCTCGGGGAAGCTTTCTTTTTCTCTATTTTCAGTGAGCCTGTCAGACTCCTACCTGCTCTTTGAAAGTTAGAACATTAGCTGGGTCAGCAGGGGAGCCCAGTGCACTGCAGAGCTTCTGCACTTGGGCAAAACTTTTCTTCCTGCTGCGGCAAGACCCCATCCTTGGTTCCTTCCCCTGCTCTCCTCCGCTGGCTCTCTGGATAGTGGGGCTGATTCCTGTCTTGAAAGGCATTCTTAGTCCTCCTGAAGGGGCAGAAGTCGAGTCTGGCAATCCTCCAGCTCCTTGCAGCACATAGAGCTGCAACTGAGGACCCACCAAGCCTATACTCTGTCCTCGGGGCTTACACAGGAGCTGGTGGTCCGTCCATTGGCCCATCACGCACCCAACTCCTCCTAGCTTTCGTGTGTCGGCTCTGGACCCCTTGCTTCCCCTTGACCAGAAATCAGGCGTGAGGGAGGGGCAGCGATCCGAAGGGACGCTCCTGCAAAGGAGGGACACCCACACCCCTCACACAGGTGGGTGGACTCCGCTCAGTCTTGTCACCTGAGCTTTGCCAATAGCGTTCATCTGGGCCTTGCCCACAGGTGTATCTCCCCTGTGGGTACCACACACACCTCAGAGTTGGGAGATGCCCAGCTGCCTCTCTGAGAGCCTTTGGTTTCTTTCTCCCGAGACCACCGTGGGCAAGGGGTTACCACATGTTGAGCTATGCTCCCCATGTGTAGATGGACACAGACCCTTCTCTACTGCCCTGGAAACACTGTTCAAGAGACATGGAATATTCTAGAGCCACATTAACAGCTCCCAAGCCATGAGGATCCCGGAGAGGGGAGTCCTAGGTGTCTCATTAAAAAAAATAAATAAATAAAAGAGCCATATTTTTGCTTTTTGTTTGCCCACTGATGTTCCTTCTTTAGGAGACAAGGAGGAAGAAGTGGGTTTATATAAAAGAAGGCTGATGCCAAGTCCCCGAGCAGTTGAGGAACCCAGGGGAGCGCTCAACACTCAGCTAGAGCAGCCAGCCTATGGTCCTGGAAGCAGGCCTCGCTGTGAAAGTGAAAGTTGCTCAGTTCTGTCCGACTGTTTGCAACCCCATGGACTATATACAGTTCATGGAATTCTCCAGGTCAGAACACAGGAGTGGGCAACCTTTCCCTTCTCCAGGGGATCCTCCCAACCCAGGGATTGAACCCAGGTCTCCCACATTGCAGGCAGATTCCTTACCAGCTGAGCCACAAGGGAAGTCCTGCCAAAGGGGCTAGAAAGGCAAGAACTGGCTGACCTCAAATTCTGAAGGCTGAGAAGGAATAAATGGAGAAATGGTAGCTTAAAATTAGAAGTGACTGAGATACAGAGAGTGAACTTTTCCTTATCTGTCACACGGGTCTTAGGGTACAGGTCAAATTGCCTTCTTGTCATTCTGAAATCCCCAAACCTCTGAAAACAGAAAGCCTCACCTTTTTTCCCTAAATTTTTGGCACAAAAACTCAGTGAGTGGTGAAGTCTGACCTGCATTAATAAGAAGTAATGTATAACTTACTTGTCCCACCAAAGGTGCTGATCCTATGGGGGCATCATGGACTGTATACCCTATTATTCTTTTTCTAAAATCTGAGAGGAAAAGGCTTAATTTTGAAACACAACAGACCCCGAGAACTTTTGGCTAAGGGCCTGAGGACCTGCAATATCTTCCGCAAAAGATCATTCTAGAAATCAAATAAGATAACACAGGTAAAGGACTTACCATAGACTGTGGCATCTAGTAGGAAACTCACTGGCCCCTGTCCCCAGATGGTATCCCTAGGATGTTTGGACCTTGGACAGAAAGAGAGCTGGATATCCTTTTGAAAAGGGACCTTTTCCCTGAGGGAGCAATAGGGACTTCTCTTAACACCAAGATCCCCCTTGATCCCCCAAATCATATTTCTCCCAGTGAATCAAGGTAACCACTCCCCCAAGTCAGTTTCCAGAAAGAACATTGTATTATACATGGCTTTCTCCCCCAGCTGCTTTAAGTTGCAATACTCCCTGTCGGTTATGAAGTTGAAAAATACATTCACATCTGTCCTTGATCTGGTAAGTCAAGAACGTGAAAACTCAGAAACACAAAGACATTCTTCCACGCTCCTTCTAAAGGGGCAGTTTCCATCAACTGTGCAGGCGAGTAAGAACTGCTTTACATATGTTTTTGATGCTGAAACTATAACATTTGACTTTCTTCTCCTGCCCTAAAGTGTTAACCAAATAAATAAGAATTAGATGATGTTTGCATAAACTCCGATACATGACCTAAGATTCTTGTTTCTCTTCTGACTTCGGCATAAGGCTTAGCTACTTAATCCTTACACTTTAAAGCACATGTCCTACTTATTTATTTATTTTATCAAATCCAGTTATGTGGCGAATAACCTCTTCAAATATACAAGCAAGGAGGTTGTTTTGTAGTCTTACCAGAGTGGAATGAACACTGGAGCTTTGTGGCTGTTTAGGGGTGGGGCCACTGCACTTATTATCTGGATCAATATAGGTTCTTTTCTGTCTTCATCGCCTTGGTCCCCTGACTTCTAGCCACTGGCCACCAGGGGGAATGGGCATAGGGTGACCAATGGACTTCACTTGTCTGAGACTGAAAGGTTTTCTAGGCATGGAACTTTCAGCTGTAAAACTGAACAAATTCTGGATAAACAGACCAAGTGGTTTCCTGGGCATGAGCAAGAGGATGGGTGTATCAAAGTAAGCTATCTCTTCCACTGGGTTGGAATGCCTGTGCTGTCTTTATTTCTGAATAGGTGCATGAACAGCTGGTCACACAAGCAGGGGATGGAAGGCAATGGAAGCTTCAGGGTAAAAGGACGTTGGCAGGAAGCCACTGTGAGTTGTGCAGGAGCAGGGGCCCAGCCCAGTCTTATCCAAACAGGTACCAGCCACGAGGGGCCATGGGATGGGACACATCTCTGGAGAGTTTGGTGAAGACCTGGGGTGTCACAGGGAGGAGAAGCCCATAGGACTCACCTCTCCCACAATGCCAGGAGGGAACAGAAGTTCTCCCACCACAAACAAACAAACAACAACAAATGGCAACAATGAATGATGACGCTGCCTCCTGGAGGAGGGCTGAGGAATGGGTAAGGAAAGTCCAGAACAAAATTGAGATTACATTCTGAAAAGGCAAAAATTCATCCCAAAGAGTTCGTCTCAGACTGTCTTAAATGACAGACATTAAGAATGTCCAGTATGAGTCTTTTATTTCTTGGTGGTGAGAAAGATCTCTGTGCTAGATCAAGTTGACATTATTTAGAGGGGAAAGGTTACATTCCTGAGTCTTAGAGAATAAGTGTGGAAGCCCCTTCCCCACTGGCTTGATCATTGTGACGGCTTCTGTTGCTTTCAAGATAAGGTCCAGATCTCTATCACAGATGCTGGATGACATCGTCCCTGCTTTGTCCCTTTCCAATCACATCTGGTACTATCGCCTCCCCTCCCTCTGCATGCCCAGTGCACTAGCCTGCTTCCCATCCCCCACTCCCAGATTTCGTCCTGTTTCAGGGCCTTTGCACCCCTCCTGATCCTTCTTCCTGAATACCTCCCTTACTTCTTTTCCTAGATCACTCTAATTTTCCTTCTTCATCCCACATTAAATGTCTTTTCCTTGGGGATGCAATTCATGACCTCTGAAATTAAGCATTTCTGCATCCCTAGTACCTGGCACAATGTGGAGCACAAAGTTGGTACTTAAGAAATATTTATCAGATTGACATAAGTTAAGAACTCCAATAGTTCATCCCTCCTTAGAACGGATGAATACACTGGCCAAAACTTCCTCAGAATCAACTTTTTTTTTAAATTCTGGAAATTAATCAAAAGCATGAAACAGTAAATAGAATTGCAGTTGGTTGGTTTGATCTGTCAGGTCGCTTCCCGGAGGAGTAGTTTAAAGGGCCTGCCATTATCTTGCCTAACTTAGGACTCTCCCAGTACTGAGATGGCTATCCAAAGGGCATTTGTCAAAGATATTTAAGGACGTGTATTAGTTCCTACTGGCTGGACAGTGTATAACAGCTCGGGCAAACAATAAACTAACCAAAAATTTGGGAGAAAAAGCTGGAGGATAAGCTACTTTGAGAAATAAGGGCTTTGAAAAACTCTGGCGTTTTCTTGAGAGTATTGCAGGCCGCGGGCTTACCAAGTGGTGGATCCATGCTCAGGAAAGAACTGAGAAGTCACTAAGGTCTTATAGTTGGCTGACCTTAAATTGTTGCACAAATAGGAAGAAAAGGTTAAGGCAGAGTTGTCAGCTCTTACCTGAGTGTTGAAGGCATGCCTCAATGGATATCAGAACTCATCTACAGAGACTGAGAGTTTTTTGTTGTTCTAGACATCTAAAGACATCTCTTTCTACCCTCTGGCTGATTACTAAGCCAATGAAATAGAGACTTCAGGGATCACAGTTGACAAAGAATACAGACTTCACAAAATTAGTTCAGAAAAGTCATTAAACACCTACAACAAGTAGAAATCTATAAACTGTGGGAAGAAGATAATTTAATTTCCAGAATTGCCATGTTAAAATGTTCAGTGTCCAGTTTTCAACAAAAAAAATTATGAGGCATGCAAAGAAACAAAATGTATGGTTCATGCACAGAAAGAAAAACAATCAATAGAAACTCCCTGGGAAAACCTAGATGTTTGGTTTACTAGACCAAGACTCCATATCAAATATTTTAAATATGTTAAGAAAGCTAGAGAAAAATCATGAGAATGATGCATTACCAAATAGAGAATATCAATTAAGAGACAGAAATTATAAAAGGGAATCAAATGGAAAGTCTCAAGTTGTAAATTACAATATTAGAAATTAATAATTCACTTGTTTTAGTCGCTAGGACATGTCTAACTCTTTGGGACCTCTTGGACTGTAGCCAGGCAGGCTCTCTCTCCATGGGATCTCCAAGGCAAGTATACTGGAGTAGGTTACCATTTCCTTCTCCAGGGGATCTTCCTGACCCAGGGATCAAACCCACACTTCCTGCATTGGCAGGCAGACTCTTTACTGTTGAGCCACCAGGGAAGTGAGCCATGTATTATCACTGTGTTATATTTATATCAGAAGGATTCTGGAAGATGTGTGTGTGTGTGTGTGTCTTTATCTGATGGGCTGAAAAAAAAAATTCACTAAGTGGGCTCATTAGCACAGTTAAGCAGACAGAAGAAAGAATCAGCAAATTTGAAAATGGATTAGCTATCCAATATGAGGTGCAGAAAGAAAAAATAAGGAAGGAAAATTAACAGCCTAAGAGACCTATAGGACACCATCAAGAATATCGACATATGTATAATGGGAGTTTCAGGAATAAAGAGAAAGAAAGGGAGGTATGTGGAATATTTGAAGAAATAATGACTCAAATTTTAAAATTTTGATGAAAACTTTAATCTACTCACCCAAGAAGCTCAACAAACTCCAAGAAGGATAAATACAAAAAAGATTCACACAGAGATCAAGTGAAATCAAACTCTGTATAATTTAAGACAAAAAAAAAGCTTTCTTGAAAGTGGTAAGAGATGTGACTTGCCCTGTATAGTTCAGTTCAGTCGCTCAGTCGTGTCCAACTCTTTGTGATCCCATGAACCACAGCACGCCAGGCCTCCCTGTCCATCACCAGCTCCCGGAGTCCACCCAAACCCATGTCCATCGAGTTGGTGATGCCATCCAACCATTTCATCCTCTGTCGTCCCCTTCTCCTCCTGCCCTCAATCTTTCCCAGCATCAGGGTCTTTTCAAATGAGTCAGTTTTTTGCATCAGGTGGCCACAGTATTGGAGTTTCAGCTTCAGCATCAGTCCTTCCAATGAACACCCAGGACTGATCTCCTTTAGGATGGACTAGTTGGATCTCCTTGCAGTCCAGGGGACTCTCAAGAGTCTTCTCCAACACCACAGTTCAAAATCATCAATTCTTCAGCTCTCAGCTTTCTTTATAGTCCAACCCTCACATCCATACATGACTACTGGAAAAACCATAGCCTTGACTAGATGGACCTTTGTTTACAAAGTAATGTCTCGCTTTTTAATATGCTGTCAGTGATCCTCAATTAGATTAATAGCTAATTTCTCTTCAGAAACCATGGAGGCCAGAAAGCAGTGGGATGACATATTCAAAATGTTGAAATGATAAAAACGCCAACCAAGACTTCTATATCTTACAAAACTATTCATCAAATATAAAGGAGAAATTAAGACATTCCCAGATGAACAAAAATGGAGAGAATTAGCAGCTGGTTGATCTTCCTTACAAGAAATGCTGAAGGGAGTCTTTCAGGCTTAAATGTCTTTCAGAAATAACTCAAATTCACCTAAAGAAATAAAGGACATTGTTAAAGGTAACTACATAGATAAATATAAAACACAGCATTGGTCTCTTTTTGGTTTGTTTCCTTTTTCCTATATGCTTTAAAAGACATCTTCCTAAAACAGTAATTACAAATCTATACTGATGAGCACACAAAGCATAAAGATGTAATTTGTGACAATAACCACATGAAGAGGGAACAGTCTTACAGGAGCAGTTTTTGAATGCTATTGAAACTAAATTGGTATTAATCTGGACTAGATTGTTATAAATTAAGATGTTAATTGTAATATCAGAGCAATCACTTAAAAATAAAAATATATGGCAAGAGCAATAAGGGAATTAAAGTAGTACCCTATAAAATATCTATTTAGCACAAAAGAAAGTAGTAATGGTGAAATTGAAGCCAAAAAAAGGAAAAAAGATATGATGTGTAGAATAGCAAAATGAAATGAGTAAGCCCTTCCTTATAAGTAATTACATTAAAAGAAAATGAATTAAACTCTATTCAGATGGCAGGAATAGGTGGAATGGATTTAAAAAACATAGTCCAACTATATACTATCTATAAGAGACTCACTTTAGGTGCTGCCGTGGTTTAAATGTCAAGGGGAAGACAGTGACTGAGGCTGCCTATTCAAGTCTATTTCTGTCAAACAATATCCCTTCTTCTTTGACAACTTGGGAGAGTGGAATCCAGGGAAATTATTGATATTCTGCCAAAAACCTAGAAACCACTTTCTGCTAAGCTAGATCAAAAATGAAAATAACACATAAATGGAAACTTTGAAGGTTATTCTCAGCCAATTGATAGTGGGCAATGACTATATCACCTGCCTCTTCTACTTTTGATACTTGATCATGTCCTTCAGTAATATCCATGGGCCGTATGTGTGGCCTTTTAGTAGCAAAGAAGGGGCTGGTACTCTTCTACATCTCCCAAGGGCATCTACCTTACAGTGTGGCTTGAGAGGAGATTTGGGCCACCTGGTCTATATGAGGGTTTGAACTGAAATTTGATTCAACATTTTTTTTTAGCACCAATCATGCTAAGTTTTGAGGCTGCAGTGTGAATGAATCCAAGTCTCCTGTCTCATGGAGCGTCTTTGTTAAGTTGGGGTGAAGGGATAGACAGATAGTAAACAAGGAAACAAGAATATTTGGGTCACGTGGCAGTGTATGCTTCATAGACAAATCTCTTAAGGGAAGGGAGTGAGGCTGGGGCAGGGGAACTTGTCGATACTTTAAACAGGGTATTCAGGGACCCAGTAGGTACCTCTGAGTAGAGACCTGACACAAATGGGCAGGAGCCACGGAGATATCTGGGGGGAGATTGTTTCAGGCAGAGGGAAGAATGAGTGGGAAGGTCTTGGGGTAGGAGCCAGTCCTGTTTGAGAAATGGCAGGAAAGCCATGTGTATGCATCAGAGTGAGCAAGAGGTAGAGTGTTAGAAGATGAGATCAATGAAGACCAGACCACAAAGAGTCTTGTGGACAAGTCTAAGATCATTGAACTTGAACTTGTGTAGGTGGGGGCTCTTTCTTGAGGGCTAGAAGATATTTGGGGTCTAGAAAGAGGACCAGACTCAATGAACCTGACTGCCACAAAATCATTTGCCACCTGGACATGAAACTCCTTGGGTGGATGAAGGGTCTATCCTAGACTAAGGCCAGGCAGGTCCTGGTCTATGTGACAGATGCTCCAAAGAGAAAGAGCAGGGCAGCAGCTGGGCTGCCCCAGCTTCACCTGATTCCCTGCTGCTGCTAAGTCGCTTCAGTTGTGTCCGACTCTGTGAGACCCCATAGATGGCAGCCCACCAGGCTTCACCATCCCTGGGATGCTCCAGGCAAGAACACTGGAGTGAGCTGCTATTTCCTTCTCCAATGCATGAAAGTAAAAAGTGAAAGCGAAGTCACTCAATCGTATCCGACTCCCAGCGACTCCATGGACTGCAGCCTACCAGGCTCCTCCGTCCATGGGATTTTCCAGGCAAGAGTACTGGAGTGGGGTGCCATTGCCTGATTTCCTGGTCATTCTGAAATCATGAGGAAGCAAGCCAATCTTGAGAGCGGGTGCTAGAGCGAGCTGTCCACCGAAAACAAGCAACTCTCCTTCCCTGGTGTGTCTTCCTCCTGCTCCCATCTCCCTCTTTCCAGAAGGTTCCTTCTGGGCTTATGTTGTCTCTGTGTGCCCATGTGTGGCATATCATTATACAGCCTTCCTGACTCTGTTGAATGTTCCTGGCACAGCAGTATGAGAGAGAAGAGCCACAGGCTGAAGACATATTCTAAGTCTTGGGGCACAGCTGCTGAGTCACTTAAAAATGAAACAGGCTTTTAAAAAGCCTTTGTATCAGGGCGTAGGTGGGGGCTCTTTCTTGAGGGCTAGAAGATATTTGGGGTCTAGAAAGAGGACCTCATTCAACTTCCACACTTGAAAATTCCCTTCATTTTGAATCAATCACCCTGAAATCCTCGTGCTCCCAGCATCCATCCAGGATGAGTTAGTGACTGCCCTCTACTGATTCCACCATGGTCCACACAGGGTTAATTCAAATTGGCCTGTGCTCCCCTAACCGGTGAAAAGTTGGAAGCATTTCTGTTTTATTTCTGTTCCTCGATTTAATGGTTTTTCTAAGCCACTCATTTTTCAAGAAGTAATTCCTTTGTCCTTTAGGAAGGATAAAGTCGTTTTTTATCTCATTGTGTTTATCCCAAACCCTTATCACCAAGGGCTTTGTAACTTATGCCTGCTATTCCTTAGCTTCCGGGTATAATTAGTGCCCATTGTAAACATACAACTGACCAATCATGGGCGCCCTCAAGGGGTCCAAGGCTGGAAGGGAGACTATTCATAAAATCATACTTAATATAGTCTTATCTTGCCAGGGAAAAAAAGCCATCTGTGTGGCATCCCACAACTCAGCGCCATGCAGGCTCTCCAGCTCTCCTTGCAGTGACAACTCTCACCAAAGTGTGCAGCCAAGGGGCTTCAAAAGAGTCACACACAGGAAGTGACCAGAAGGCTTATGGACTTTGTCAAAGGACAGTTGCCAGGGTGCTGTTAGTGGACAAATGCACCTCACAACTCAGAAACAGGAAAGAATGAAAATAGAAAAGAAGAGGCAGGCTCCTCTGCATCACTCACCCATGCCAGCCTTGCAGAAAGCTGGTTTCTCCCCCTCCTAAAGACTTTCCTTGAAACTGCTGCAAAAAAAGCATTGCCAGGAAAGTTAATGAGTCCCACCCCATCCTCCTCTCCTACTCCCTCCCAAAGAAGCGAAACAGCCTTATTTACATAGGTCAGCATCTGAAGGTAATTAAAAATGTAATCTTATATTTGCAGCAAGCTCTCTCATCTCTAGTAAATTCCCATTACCAAATCATACTAGGTGGCGTGGTGGTAAAGAATTTGCCTCCCCATTCAGGAGACACAAGAGATGTGGGTTTGATCCCCGGGTCGGGAAGACCCCTTGGAGTAGGAAATGGCAACCCACTCCAGTATTCTTGCCTGGAAAATCCATGGAGAGGAGCCTGACAGCCTACAGTCCATGGGATCTCAAAGACTTGGACATCACTGAGCGAATGAGCATGCGTGCAAATTATACTACTGCCCAACATCTGGAGTCACACAGAGTCAGACACAACTGAAGCGACTTAGCAGCAGCAGCAGTCAACATCTGGGGTGCACTTTAAGCTTCTTTTTCCCATCCTTTCACTCAGGTGATGGATTTAGATCCTCATTGCAATCTGCCCCCACTGGGTGGGTAGAAGAAGAGCCAATATCCCCCTTTTACAGATAGGAAAACTGAAGTAGAGAGGGATCCCATGACTCATCTAAGTTCAGTGAAGCCAGGTGTTCCTGTTTCAAGTGAAGACTTACTTGGCCCATATCAGGAAGATGATAAGGAATGGTCTGTTCTGGTGTGGTGATGGCTTTGCTCAACTCAGTTTCCACATGAGCTAACTTAGGCTCCAAAATGTTCAAAAAAAGAAAGGAAAATGCTACCACAGAGGATTTTATATAGAATTTTATGCTGAATTTTGGAGCTAGAAGTTGACTTAAAGCACGTGGAGACCACTTCTCACATCATGGACAGAAATCTGTGCCCCAGAGGGGGCCGTGTCAGCCAAGTGACACAAGGAAGGGGCAGGTCCAACCTGGGAGAGGGGGCCCCAACTCGTAGAAGACTGATCCAGCGTCTTCTGATGGATTCAGAAGTTACTTCCAAATCTTTCCCCTATACAACCTTTCTACTCATTGTCAGGGGTTAGCATTGTGAAAACAGGTGGTTCAGTGAGTTTTCAAGCTATTTGGGTTCTAAATGGAGTTCAGTATCGTAAAACCAAACGAACACTAGAAAGTGGCATAATGTAGTGGGCTGAGCACTTTACTGAGAAGAGATACATCTTTTCTGACTTAAGTTCTGTCAATAATTCACTTAGGGAAGGGGTTGGAGGCCTGGGGTCTTGTTCCCCATCTGCCACTAACTGGCTGTCTGATTCCCATTTCTCTCCGTTTTCTCATCTGTATAAGAGGGAAAGGAGGCATTGGATGAGGTGGTCGGGAAGGGCACTTCTGCCTTGAGGAAATTGTTGGTTTTAGGGCACATATGTAGTACTGTCTCTCCCCATCCTGCCAGGGGAAGATCATTTTGGAATTAGTGAATAAATTAGAAGGACATGTCTGATCTCAGTTGGACCTCCACAGGAACTTGCATTTCACTTACACTGTACTTGTGTTCCAGAGGGTATCAGACCAAGGTGGGTGTGTATGAGAAGGCTTCAGTTCCACAGCTGTTTTTGTTCAAATGTAATGGTACTTGTTCTAATAGGATTTGATCTATACACATGAACACTGAGCTTTCCTTAATAAACATCTTCCGTTCCCACAGTCCAGGGACTCCTTCTTCCAGCAAATCCAGGACCGACTTATTGTGGAGATGACTGCCAGGTGACAATGCTGGGACACCTTCAGAGGAGGGGGTCGGTGGTGACTCCAAACCTCATCAGGGACCCCGGCCTGCTGCGTCCTGCGCATCCAGTGACAACAGAAAAGAAGGACGTGCACAGAAAGGAGTGGCCAGCGTTTTGCTGACTGCCCTTCCTTCTTCAAGCCCATTAGAGAAGTCCGATCGCAGGTCCATAGAGAGGGCACCTCCACCGCTAATGCCCCGCCACTCAGGGAGGAGGACAGGGAGGCAGTGGGGCGGCCGTCCCCTCTTCTTGCGCCATCGGAGCCCAAAGCCAACCTCCATCATGCCTTCTTTTCCAGTCTGCATCTGCACAACCACCCCCATCCCTGGTCCCCGACACACAATACTGAATAAATATGCCTGGCCCGGGTCCATGTGGGAATTCTGGAGAGTTACGATTGTTATTTCCAGGAATGCACAGACACCAGCAAAAATTCATTTCCCAGATGCATGGCTATTTTGAGAACCAAATCTCCTGCTCTGTAGCAATCAAATTGGGGGCTTTTCAAGTCTTGCTTTACAATAGAAACCTGTTCTGCCTTCAGCTGCCTTTTACCTACAAGAATTCAATAAGAGAGAGAGAAGCCATTAGAGTTTCCTTTCCCCATCTCCGCTTTGGCGCGACATATATTCCTGGCCAAGTTTCTCGACTCTACATCTTAGTAAATTCTTCCTCACAATAGTTAGTGACAAGCATGTCAGAAGCAACAAACTCCGTCATCTATACGGCTTATCAATAATTTAGTCTCTTCCCCCTCGTGAGAGCCTGTGTGTTTTGCAATAATGAAATATATGATTTTAAAAATAAATAATAGGCTGTTGTCAGCCCGATTGTAGCTGCAAGTTATGAATGTGATTGATTGATTGAACATTTGACTTCATCCGCTCGAGCAGGATCAAAGAGAGACTCTTCCACCCGCCTAAGGCCACTAGCAATTTATTTAGAGACTGTGTTCGTATCCCAGCAGGTAGCAATATTGGACTGAGGTACACAGAAAATCAGCTCTTTGAAATTTTTTCCAAGTCCGAGGGAAGCAACAAATGAGATTTTTTTTCCTTAGTTCATTAAATCATTAACCACTTAATCACTAAAACAAGACATGATAAGCATTCCCCTTAGCTGGGTTACCCAGGACAAAAAGAAATGAGGCTTCGCCGAGATCTAGTGTTGGGAGATGGACCCTTTTTACACAACATGACAGTCTCTAATTTTTTATTTATATGGCGCTGTATTTTTTTTTTCTTCATCTTAACTAATCAGCATGGCAACAGCCACAATGACATCCAAAAGTGACAGGTGTCTGAATTGCAATGAAGTGTCTACACAACTGCCAGCACGGGGACGGAAAAGACAAAGGTATGGAGGAGATGTTTGTAAAACAAATACTGCAACTGCTAGCAGTTGGATGGAAAAGGAGGGAAAAAAGAAAAGAAAATGGGGCATAGGAAATGGCTGGAGGTGTGGAATATAGCCCCCCACTTCAGCCAGGGAAGAGATCCTCCTGAGTTTGGGTACCCAGCTGGCAGGGAAAGGCTGTCCCTTCTTTCTAAAGGGGTCAGGTGGGACCCTTGGTCCCTCACAACAACTTCCCTGACCTTTTAAAACCCTGCACCTCAGAGCTCTCCCCACAAGCTGGGGAGCTGTACAGCATTCCGATGAGCGGGGCTGGTAAGGAGCCTGCGTCTGGTCCTAACCAGGGTGCTGGGAAGAAAGGAGACAGGGTGTGAAGGCCCGAGGACATCCACCCACAGAGGGACAGGCCCATCTTAACAAGAATGGGTTGCGGTCTTCGTTGTTCTAGCAGGGGAATGGAAGAAAGGGAACAGGCTTTCCTTCCCGGCTCCCCTAGTCCTCTGCTGTCTGACCTCAGGCAAGGCAATTTAATAATCATCCAAGTGCTTTTGACTTCATAGAGCCTTTCATCCACGGATCTCAAAGCACTTCACAAATACCAATTCATTAACCTTCACAACCCGCCCTGGGGGACAGAAGGTGGGCACATTTCCCTTGTGGTGGGAACACTCAGCTGGAGGCAGGGAGAAAAGCAGTTTTTCCTTCAAGGTCACTTGAAAGTTGACCAGGAAACTCTGGAGTGAGATCCAGAGCAGCTGGCATCAGCACCCAGTACTACTGATGCTGGACCCTCAGTTTACCCTCCTTTGGGCTGGACCCACACCTCTGAGGCTCCTCACAGAGCATAGAGGAGCAGCAGCTTCAGGGAGGACAGGACAAACCACACGGCTTGCTGCCAGCTATGCACTAGCCACTTTCACACGCCACGTCGCATTCATTCCCTAGAGGATCCTCTGAAGCTCTACAGGCCCTGTTTCACAGGTGAGAAAATTGTGGCTCAGAGACGCAAAGAATTCACTCAAGGTCACCTAACTCATAAGTAGTAGAGTGACCATCTGTTTGTAGTAGTAATAGTAATACATAGATATTCACTTGAGAGGGATCTTGAGAGTCCCTTGAACTGAGATCAAACCAGTCATTCCTAAAGGAAATCAACACTGAATATTCACTGGAAGGACTGATGCTGAAGTTGAAGCTCTGATACTTTGGCCACCTGATGTGAAGAGCCGACTCACTGAAAAGACCCTGAAGCTGGGAAAGATTGAGGGCAGGAGGAGAAGGGGATGACAGGATGAAATGGTTGGATGGTGTCACTGACTCAGTGGACATGAGTTTGAGCAAACTCCAGGAGATGATGAAGGACAGGGAAGCCATGGGGTTGCAAAGAGTCAGACACAACTTAGCGACTGAACAACAACATAGATATTCACAGTCACTTTCCCGAGGCCACCTCTAAGAATTTTGTTTTTGTTTATGAGCCTTCCTGGGTCTATGATCCGCTCACCAATTGAGCCTCTGAGCTGTAACAGGAAATGTTCAGGCCAGTGATGGCAAAAGCCTGGCTCAGTTTAGAGAGCTAGAGAGTGGGGAGACAAAGAGTAGTTCTGAAGAGGGAGAGGGAGATGGGGAAGGTGAGAGGGACAGCTTGGTATGGGTTTAGAGAGACATTTTAGGGGAATGAGCTTGGCGTATAGGATGCTTGGCATCGAGGATGGGAAGCAGCTGCTGTACATGTGTGAACTAATGATGGAGAGATGCATAAAAAGAATTCTAAGAAGTTTTGCTTTGCCAATGTGATGTTGTTTATTAAGGAACTATAATGTAGATTTGAACTACTTCTGAGTTGCTTTTGGGTCCCAGACGAATGCCCCCTAAGTGCAATGCTAGGCAGAAGCCAGCTGACGCTCAGTTTGCTGCTGTGAGTTACACTTTTGTCAGTTGCACATCTCTGCTCTTTTCACGCCTCATCGCCTGGCATCCCTCCCACCTCCGCTGAGCTTTTGTGCTCCCATGGTATTCAAAATGGGTGTTGACCACATGCTATTCACCCCTTCTTGTAACCGTTTTGTGATAAACACTGCTTCCTGTGATGAGCCAGGGTGAGGCTTGGCAGAACAAGAGGCATAATTGATTCTACCATCTAAGTAAATCTTACACACATGCCAAGAGGCAGTCAATATGTGCAAGGTGTATTAGTCAGGGTGGGTTAACTGTCATAACAAACAACTCCGTTCAGTTCAGTTCAGTTCAGTCACTCAGTCGTGTCCAACTCTTTGCGACCCCATGAATCACAGCACGCCAGGCCTCCCTGTCAATCACCAACTCCCGGAGTTCACTCAAACTCGTGTCCGTCGAGTCGGTCATCAGGCTGACATAATGAAAGATGATTTCCCACTCACGTGATGTCCCCTGTTGTCCCTGATCAGCTGTTCTCCTGGGCAGGTCACCTCCAAGCAAGACTCTGGGGCTAAGCTTCTACAGTTCTGATATTCCCCCATCCTCTGGGGGACTGTGGAGCCCTGCACATCCAGTTGCAAGAATGGCAGAAAGATGGAGGGTGAAGAAGGGTACAAGGGCCCGAGTCAGACCTGAAAGTGTCCTATCTGTCACTTGGCTAATCATATGGTCCTGCCTAAATGTCAGGGAGGTTGAAACATGTTGTCTAGCTGTGTGTCCAGAAGGAAAAGGAAATCTGGTTTAATAAGCATAGGAGTGTCTCCAGGCTTCCCAGGTGGCACTAGTGGTAAAGAACCCATTTGCCAATGTAAGAGACATAAGACACGTGGGTTCGATCCCTGGGTCAGGAAGATTCCCTGGAGGAGAGCATGGCAACCCACTCCAGTATTCACGCCTGAAGAATCCCATGGACAGAAGAGCCTGGCAGATTGTAGTCCACAGGGTTGAAAGAGACATAACTGAAGCAAGTTAGCATGCATGCATGCACGCATACACGCAGGAAAGTCTCTGCCACTCAGGGTCCACCACCTCAACACCAGGCCCTCATCAGTCAGACTTGGAGCTCTGCTAGAGATGCTCTTGCAGGCAATCGGGCATCAAGTTTGCAGGTACCACGTGATTCTCTTTTCCCCCACATGGATTTATGAGTAAGCTAGAATTCTCCAGAGGGCAGCAAAGCTTGTTTGGGGAATTTTGAAAATGGACGAGGACAATCAGAAGGCATCTGATATTTTCTGGTTGAAGGGAAGACATGTCCAATTTAATAAATGCCTTTAAACTGACATTGACCAAGACATCCTTCTCTTTATTCTGTGAAAAACAAAAAACTCCACTGCACATCATGTGCAAAAACCTGGCAGAAAGGAGTCGATCACCTGGATACCAACGGTGAGTGCCAGCAAGTGCTAACACTCCTCAGTTTTCTATCTCCAGTGTCCATCCAGCTAAGGCTGACTGTGCTTTCTTGGAATAGCAGTCAATCTTAGGCAAAAGAGAATGATTTGTCCTTCATTTTCAGAGAACAGCCTCTGTTCTCCTTCCATGTACAGTCATGGCCTCAGCAGTAAAGCTGGTAGGAAGTTTCATTCCTCTGATTCCCTGGAGAAGCTATGCTTTTTGGGTCACTATGACAATCCTTAAACATGCAGTTTTATTTAGGAACACAACTGTGCATACTTCTCATACATTGCAGGAGTTTAAAAACAGCAAAAACCTCTTAGCGCACAGTCTCTTTTCATTTCCCCTGAAAATACCAAACTCTGGTTGTCCCAGAAAACCAAGGTGAAAATATTCCAAAGAAATATCTCACTCATCCTTTCTCCTGAGATCTTTTCTCTGCTGCCTTCAATTCCCTTTCCCTTTCTATCTGTAGAGACAAAAGAGAAAATTCTGTAACCACTGGCCTCGGTCCAGGAATACAGAAGAAAATGAAGCAAGGCAAGCAACAGAGAAAAGTGAACAACAGAAGAACAAGCTCAAATGAAGCTGCTTGATGATCATATAGTGCCAGCCTGGCAGGATTGTGCTTTAACTTCTTTTCCTCTTTTTCTTTAACATCCAGTTTGGGGTCAAAATTCTTAAAATAAAATTGAGGATGGTTAAAAGTGCTTGAAAATCCCTACATGGAAATGACTTGCCCATCAATATGTATCCTGGATCTTTAAAGAAGTTATCTGGTTTGACTCAGTAATTCTGCTGCCGAGATTCCATCCAAAGCTATGACTTAGCTTGGTGTCTCCTAGCAGCAGGGCCTGAGACAAGGATTTGGTGCAAGTGAGTGGTTTCCTTGGGAGGTGACCCCAGGAAGCATGGGAAAGGAGTGAGGATTGTGGGAAACAGGTATGAAAATGTTGACCTTAAAATGTTATTTTACCAGTAAAAGAGGGTTTGTTCAGGAATAGCAGAGGAATTGCAGTATGAGACAAGAAAAGCTATCCCATGGACAGAGGAGCCTGGCGGACATGACTGAGCGACTAAGCACACACCCACACAAGCTAACCCAAAAGCCATAGGCAAGTCCAACAAACAAAGGAGAAGAATGCTGTTTTATAGAGAAAAAATAGGAAGTTGGGAGGGGTTGTTTTGAGAGAAACTCTGTTGGAGAAAAGCAGGAGTTCAAGGTAATGATGGTTTCTCGTTGACTGAGTTGTTGAGTTAGCCAATGTCTTGGAAGAGATGCAACGCATGTCTTTTCCTGTTGGGATCTGTAATTGACAATTCCTGTAATTGACATTGAGTGGTACCACATGAGAGCTCTGCCTTCTGGCTTCCTGACTCCATTTTCACAGGAGGAAAGATAATATGATCGATATGTTAATAAGCTGGCCACTCTGGGTAGCTGGGGCTCAACCCTATAGGAATTATCTGACAGACTGTGTAGAACACACCCTTCTTTGGTCACCCGGATGAGCAAGGAAGCTGGAATGCCCAACCCCACTGGTTGAGGGTCACTTAGGGACATCAAGGCTAGGATAAGCATATTCCCATGGTCAGAGAATAAGGTCAGGTAAGTGATATAGGCAGCCAGCAGATGGACCTGGGAGAGTCTTCAGGTACCTCTGGGAAAGCCTTAGGGGTGGAGTGCTGACAGTATCTGTTATGGATAATAATCTTCATATAGGAAAAAATAAGCATACCAGAATTGCAGCATTATCTATAATGGTGAAAAAGTAAAGACGACTTTAATGTCTACGTTAGAGCATTAGAGGGAGGGTTCAATGAGTTCTGGTATACCCACTCCATGAAATACTCCTCATTGTTGTTTTGTTCAGTAATATAACTGTCTGCCAGGCTCTGCACTAAGTCCTAGGGTCACTATGATGAGAAAGACAGACTCTGGCCTTACTCTTCAGAAGGGTATGGTCTCATATGTTTAAAAATAGGATTTAGAAAAAACATGAGTGCATGTCTTTGCTTCTTGCATTTCTCTTTTCGCCAAATTTTCTATAATAAGAATGTCTTCTTCTCATAAGGGAGAAAATAATAAACTTTATTTGAAAATAAGAGGGAAAGAAGTCACCTGCCAAGCAGAAGAGAACTCAAAGCTGGCCCTTCTCACCTTCTCCCTATGCCCAACTTTTGTGTGTGTCTAACATTTCTGGTTTCCTGCTGCAGCTGGAACCAGCATCTAATGCGAAGTAATTTGTAATTTGGGGTGCCTTCTCAGGCATGACCGGGGCTTGATGGTAGCAAGCATTTCCCGATAAAATGTGAAGTTCAAGGGCATCGCAAAGAGAACAGGATATCTACTCCTTTTACTTTTCTTCAATTAACTCATGGAAATGTGAAGTCTACAGTCACATTGTCCACACTGGCTCCTCTGATTAGCTTTGATGCCGTCTTCAGCAGTTTGCTGGGGACTTCAGCATTGCCAAATTTCCTGCTGCTGTTAGAACCTCACCATCTTGCTAGAGGGAGGGGACCTCCATGGTGGGGAATTTTCTTGTCAATCATCTCTCTGATAGATTCATGAGACTTGGAGCTGAAAGATATGACCTAAATACAAAGTGTTCTCATCAAATGCTTTGAAAATGTACAATAAGCTAGGCTTAAAGGAGCAGAAATATGAGTATATGAGATGTAATTTCATGTATTGGAATAGTTGCAATTGGCAAAGTTCATCTTGAAATATTTTCCATGCAGTTTAAAAGAGTTAAATATCTTGGAAATCCCCTCCCTAGACTCCCCCAAACCCTTTAACTCTAAGTTATTTCTGGGAGATGGAAATATTTTAGTTCTTAAGCTTCTCATTAATTCTGGATTTGGCTTCAAATCCAGGCTGCAGTGATGCGCAAATCCAGAGAACTCTATCCCAACAGGACTGTCCCTTGGGGCTGTGTTTACCCAAATTAAAAGATATTTCTTTTAAAAATAAAAAAAGTAAAAATTTTAAAAAATTTTGGTATTTATTTATTTATTTTTGCCCTGAAAGATGATTTTTTTGTTTGTTTACAATGTTATAGTGGTTTTGCCATACATTGCCATGGATCCGCCACGGGTATACATGTGTTCCCCATCCTGAACCCCCCTCCCACCTCCCTCCCCACCCCATCCCTCTGGGTCATCCCAGTGCACTAGCCCTGAGCATTCTGTATCATGCATTGAACCTGGACTGGCGATTTGTTTCACATATGATATTATACATGTTTCAATGCCATTCTCCCAAATCATCCCACCCTCGCCCTCTCCCACAGAGTCCAAAAGACTGTTCTATACATCTGGGTCTCTTTTGCTGTCTCGCATACAGGGTTATCGTTACCATCTTTAAAATAAGTTTAGGAAAGGCCAGTTCAGTGGTGTTCAACAGGATTTTTTACTCCAGGCCTTTTTACTTCCTGGTCTTGAAGGTGCATCACGTATCTTTATGAATCTCCAAGAGGCTCAACTACTGAGCCCGTGTGCCTCAACTACTGAGCCCGTGTGCCTCAACTACTGAAGGCCCTGTGCTCTGCAATAAGAGAAACCACCACAATGTGAAGCCCTCGCAGTGCAACTAGAGAATAGCCCTTGCTCACTGCAACTAGAGAAAGCCTGTGTGCAGCAATGAAGACCCAGCACAGCCAAAGTTAAATAAATAAGATTATATATATATATATATATATATATGTATGTATGTATGTATGTATGTATATAAGAGATCTGCTCACTGGGAATAAGGCAAGAATTGGGTACAGGAAGTAAAGCATCAAGACCAGATAACAAACCTGATTTACTGAATACTTAGTCCAAGTTCCCTGAAAATACTTTTTTCTGGGACTGGTTTCTTAGTATAGCACTGAGATTAGGACTGAAAGGCCCCTCAGAGGAGGACTATGGACCCTAGGAGCAAGACGGTCAGCCTGCCAGGTCTCGTGTTTCTCTCAAAGCCCTCCAGTGCCCACCCACTCACACAGTAGGTGCTCATTTATATCTGTTGTATAATCACTGTATTTGCTAGAGGGATGTGATCAACTTGATTCCAGGAGCAACCGAACAATAACACACCAAGACTTTGCTTTAGTCAGTTTAGTTTGTTCTCCTCAGAGCAAAGGAACAAAAACCAAACCAAAACAAAAAAGAAAATCAGACAAGTTTGTGTTCTGAAAGACACTGAACAAATACACTTGAGTTCTTATCACAAGAAAAATCAATAACTTTCCCAGTGTCTGAGCCTTCGGCGTTGACTTGGAAACCCTGAAATCCTGCCGGCTGGAGGGTCTCTGGAGTCCAGGGGCTGAGCACGCAGTCTCCAGCATCCCAAGCGGCCAAGCCAGTGTGAAATCATTTCCTTCTTGGAGCGCAGGGCCATCGCTGCAGGTATTAACGCGCCTTCTGAGCCCTCTGCTTCCTGGCTAGTGTAGAGAGTGGGTAAAGGAAAGAGGAGGCAAGTCAGGCAGCTGTGGGGCTTGGGGTTTTGGAGAGCAGGTTTGGGAAAATCTCAGGGGAGTTCAGCAAGCCGGGAGGCTGGCCAAGAGCTAAGCAGATGCTTGGCTGAGCAGCAGCATCACCTGGAGACCTTTTATTAAAATGATTAGTAGTATTTAAATTATTATTTAATGACAGGTTCCTAGGTCCCACCCTAGAGTAGATTCACAGTCTTCATCTTAACATCCTTTTCTGGAGATTCCATGACGAAAAAACCTGCAGCAGTCAATTTACATTTCATCTCAGAGACTTCATTGTTTTGAGCAATCTCCAACCTTTTGAGTGATCTCCAACCTTCTGCAGCTCACCCAGGGGTCTCAGGCTCCAGAGAATTCTCCCCAAGCACTCTTCTTGGAGGAGCAAGCTCATAGCTTTGGGGAGGACACATGGTGTTTTTAGAACATAGAGTGTGAAAAAGAAGAGCTGGAGAATTCTCAAAGACTCTTCTCGTGGTTGCAGCCACGTGTCTGTCAGTTCATCTTGGAAAGCGTTCCCTTTCAAAAATCATCACAAAGAGTGGAGAGAGGTGTGCCCTTCTGTCTGTTTAAAAGCATGTCAAGATTCCTCCTTTCAGCACTTCGGCTCCTGTGAAGAAAAAGTGGACCCTCTGGGTATCTCGTTAACAAATGAAGGGCCAGTTGGTCCTTGTAGCTGGAGGGACAGTGCATGGCTGTCCAGCCCTCTCCTCTCTGGCTGTGCCTGCTCTGAGTGAGAGAAACTCTCAATATGGGGGCTCCTGTAGTAAGCATTTTATACAAAATGTCTCATTACTTCTCCTGACAACCTTACAAAATGGGTCAAGGGTTGGCAAACAATGGTTGGTCACCTATTTTTTTTTCCTTTATGTTTACAATTATTTATTTATTTGGCTGCACCAGGTCTTAGTTGTGGCATGTGGGATCCAGTTCCCCTACCAGGGATCGAACCCGGGCCCCCTGCATTGGGAGTTCAAGTCCCAGTCACGGGACCACCAGGGAAGTCCCTCGGTCACCTGTTTTTGTAAATACAAGCATATTGTACTAAGGGTCATGTGCTCAGTCGTGTCTGACTCTTTGTGACCCCATGGAATGTAGCCTGCCAGGCTCCTCTGTCCATGGGATTTCCCAGGCAAGAATACTGGGAGATTTTCCTTCTCCAGGAGATCTTCCTGACCCAGGGATTGAACCGAGGTCTCCTGCATTGCAGGCAGATTCTTTACCAGCTGAGCCACCAGGGAAGCCCATATTGGACTATAGCCAGCGCCTTTCATTAATGTATCGCCTGTGGCCACTTTTGCTCCACAAGGACAGAGGAGAGCAGGTGTGACAAAATCCCCATGCCTTACAAAGTCTAAAATATTTGCTGTGTTGCCCTCTACAGAAAATGTGGGTTGACCTCTAAAATGGGCCATTGGCACCACTTTCCAGATGGGGAAACAGAGGCACAAAAGGCTCAATGCGTCACCTAAAATCATTTAGGTTATAAATGAGTGTCAGAGATGTCTCTGGCCCCAGAGAAACTATTCCTGGGCTTCTGCCCACTCTACACCATAGAACTCTTACTCTGTCACGTTGATGGATTCCTGCTAAATGTGTCAGGCAAGAGGGACATGCTGACGATCACACAGAGAGGCCTGCAGGAGATGCTGGGGTCCCATGAGGTGGTCATCCAGCCCACCCACTCCTCTCCCAGCCCCTAACATCAGGGTCCAACCTGCCCAGGGTTTATAAGAGGGATCATCATCCAATATAGAGACAGCTCTTTCAAGTTCAGGATTGGCCCAAGGATTTGCTGATTAAAGAACTAGAGAAAAGAGGACTTTACTGGTGGTCCAGTGCTTAAGACTCTGAATTGACTGCAAGGGGTACGAATTCTATCCTGGGTCTGGAGCTAAGATGCTGCCTGTTGCATGTGCAGCCAAAAAAAAAAAAGAGAGAGAACTAGGAAGGAACCAGGTATGTGTGTTAGCTGCTCAGGAATGTCCAGCTGTTTGCAATCCCATGGACTGTGTAGCCCACCAGGCTCCTCTGTCCATGGGACTCTCCAGGCAAGAACACTGGAGTAGGTTGTCATTTCCTTCTCCAGCAGATCTTCCCAACCCAGGGATTGAACCCAAGTCTCCCACATTGCAGGCAGATTCTTTATCATCTGAGCCACCACGGAAGGCCCCAGAACCAGGTAACCTCAAGCCAAGAACAACAGCTGCCCTTGCCTGAGTGACACCACCAGGGGAGCTGAACCCTAGTCCTATCCCTGGAGACAGCCATGTGTTCGTCTTGTGTGCCATTCTGCCCCTGCGGATGTCTTTCCGCTCAGCCTTGGCTTGACTTGCCTGCTGGTGTTGCTCATAGTCACACTGCCCCCCTGTCCAGAGTTCCCATCCGGTCCTGGTTTCTGCCTGTCTGACCCTGGCTCACACTTGACCCTGTAGGTAAACAGGCCATGCCTCAATAGTGGTCTACAGCTCCTAAGGGATGTCAAAGCTGAAGCTCTGTATTTGGGGGAGAAAACTCAATGTTTCCATATGTAGTTTGGAACCAAACCAATTCCAAGAATAGAATGAAAAGTGAAACCAGTGGAAAAGATTGCTCAGTCAAAAGCCACCAGAATTTCCAAACATGTAGAAAGAGTTATATCAATTAATGGCAAATCTATACAATGGAATATTATGCAGCCATTTAAAATGATATCAACAAAGATTTTAAAATAACATTATGCAGCAGAGACAGAACCAGCTTCACTGATGTGGCACATATGCAGTTAAACAGGGACCTATGTTTACAAGGGCCCCACACTTGGTTTAATTCTCCATGGCCACCGTCTTGAAATTCTTAATAAATTTTGGACAAAGAGGGCCCACATTTTCATTTCGCCCTGAGCCTAGAAGTTATGCAGTGATCCTAAGTAGACATATCTCCCAGAATTTATTCTCGCCTGTCTCTTAGCAATAGAACTTCCCCAATCCAAACCACATCACCCTGACTAATGTTTCATGTGAGAATGACTTTCCAGTATTTCTTGGGAATTTTTTATGTTTTTCAAAATTCTGGAAAAAAAATTAGAAAAGAAATTGGGATAATGTGAAAAAAATACAGTAATCCTCCTGCAAGAACTGAAGCTTAATAATCAACGTAGAGACATTTGTCTGAATCCTCCTGTGTTATGGCAAAAGCAAGAGCAGAAACTCGGACAAGTTAAGACTGACATTTCTGGGAACCAGAACAGGAGCACATAGGAGAGAACTGGCTATGATGCAATCAGTCAGTCACACTGGCAGTTCTTGCTCTGTTTCAAATGTATACATGGAGCTTCCCCGGTGGCTCAGCGGTAAAGAATTCGCCTGCCGATACAGGGGACTTGGGTTCAATCCCTGATTGGGGAAGGTCCAACATGTCATGGAGCAACCAAACCTGTGCACCACAATTTTTGAGCCTGTGCCCTAGAGCCTGGGAGTCACAACTGCTGAGCCCACGCGTCACAACTGCTGAAGCGTGAGTGCCGTAAAGCCCGTGCTTGCAACAAGAGAAGCCGCCACAGTGAGAAGCCCGAGCATCGCAACTAGTGAGGAGCCCTCGTTCACTGCAGCTAGAGAAGATCCTGCACAGCACCAAAGACTCAGCACAGCCAAAAATAAACAAATTAAAAAAATAATAAAACACCTTAGAAAACTTTAAATGTAAACATGGTCATGACTGCTACTAATGGCAAGTCATTCTTGCAAATTATAATATATATTAAAATGCATTATATAATACATATTATTTTACATGCATATGCACTTTATATACATATCTTGTTAGTGATAATTTCAGAAATAACAAGTTTGGGGGGGCAAAATAAGCCCCTAAAGGGGCAGTATTGACATATGATTCTATATAGGGCTTTAACTGCTGGAAATTTAATTGCTCCATTATTTAAATATTACCCAATAGAGTTCACTGGTATTTTCCAATGTTTAATTTTTTATGACAAACTATAATTGCTTGTAGGGCTTCCCGTGTGGTGCTAATGGTAAAGAACATGCCTGCCAGTGCAGAAGATGTAAAGATGCGGGTTCAGTTCCTGGATTGGAAAGATCCTCTGGAGGAGGGCATGCAACCCCCAAGTATTCTTGCCTGGAGAATCCCCATGGACAGAGGAGCCTGGCAGGCTACAGTCCATAGGGTCACAAAGAGTTGGACACGACTGAAGGAACCGAGCAGGCATGCAGGCACAGTTGTTTGTAAATTCACTAAATTAGTATTTCTTATTTATCAAGCTACTATTGTTAGATATCCACAGTAAGGAGTAAAGACTATGAAGAAAGTTGGAAGACCTTTAAGAATAATATAATTCCAGGAGTTTCCAGGCATTCCAGCTTCTCATTTGTAAACCCTGAAGATTCATGTCCATTGGGTAGTGGAAAACATTGCTTCTATATATAACTGTTCAGCTAGAGACTACAATTTCCAGCTTCCTTTGCAGCTAGTTATAGTTATGTTCTAAGTTGTGGCCAATGAAATGAAAGCCCATGTGAAGGGTGTACCTACTGGATCACGTTTTTGTGAGGAAGTTGCTTGCCCTCCATTCTCTCTTTCCTCTTCTCCCTGGCCTGGAAATGAGGAAAACTGGAGAAGCCACCTGGGGCTGGGATATGGAGACTGTGTGTTCAAGAAGAAAGAGTTGTCCATCCAGTTTGTTCCATGGATGACCTTGTAGAACAGAACTATCTACCCACGATAGCCTATCTTTAGACTGTTAAATGGGAGATGAATAAATCTTGTTTTAAAGTGTAAATATATATATAAATATATTAATATATATATATTAAAGTCTGTATATGAAGTCTCATATATAAAGTCTTATATAAAATGTATATATTTATATATAAAAATAAATATATAATAAATAATAAATATAATAAATATATAGTATATAATAATATATAAATAATTAATATAATAAATAATTTATATATAATATATAAATATATTAATATATATATTAAAGTCTGTATATGAAGTCTCTTATATATAAAGTCTGTATATTAAAGTCTGTATATGTAGTCTCTTTTTTTATAGCAGTTCAGTTTATACAAACACATGTGTGTGCACTACATTGCTTTAGTTGTTTCGGACTCTTTGCGACCCCATGGACCATAGCCCACCAGGTTCCTTTTGTCCATGGAATTTCCCAGGCAAGAATACTGGAGTGGGTTGCCATTTATTCCTCCAAGAGATCCTCCAGATCCAGAGATCGAACCTGGGTCTCCTGCATTGCAGCTGGATTCTTTACCGTCTGAGCCCTATAAGCTTGTGCTGCAATGCTACTTGCCAAAGCATCACACACAATTGTATATTATATTATATCACACTGGAGCTGTGAAGAGTTGGACACAACTTAGCAACTGAACAACAATAACACTATTCTGTGTATTATATTATACATAATTGTGTATGTAGTTCCAGAATGCCCCGTAGATACAAAAATCTGCAGATGCTCAAGTCCCTTTTATAAAATGCCCTAGCATTTGCATGCAATATACACACATCTTCCTGTATACTTTAAATCATCCCCAGATTACTTATAACACCCAATATAAATACTATATAAGTGGTCATAAACCACAATATAAACGCTATGTAAATGTTGCCAGCATGCAGCAAATTCAAGTTTTGCTTTTTGGAACTTTCTGAATTAAAAATATATATATTTTTAGATCTGCAGTTGCTTGAATCATGCATAGATGCATAACCAGTAGATGCAGAGGGCTGACTGTATATATAACATAATCTCAACCACTAAAAAACACACAAATAAAATGCCTGGGAGAAAATATGTCAAAAAGCCTGGCCAAAAAAAAAAAGAGAGAGAGAGAGAGAGATGAAAGAAGACAAATCAGACATTATTTCAGAAATAATTAGGTAATATTATCTCTGTAATTGGACTTCCCTGTGGCACAGGTTGTAAAGAATGCACCTGCAATGTGGGAGACCTGGGTTCGATCCTTGGGTTGGGAAGATCCCCTGGAGAAGAGAAAGGCTACTCACTCCTGTATTCTGGCCTGGAGAATTCCATGGACTATCCATAGGGTCACAAAGAGTCAGACACAACTAAGCCACTTTCATTTCACTTTCATCTCTGTAACTGGGGCTTCCCCAGTGACTCACTTGTTAAGAATCTCCCTCAGTGCAGTAGTCACAGGAGATGTAGTTGGGAGTATCCCCTGGAGGAGGGCATGGCAACCCACTCCAGCATTCCTGCCTGGAGAATCCCATGGACAGTGGAGCCTGGCAGACTAAGGCCAGAGACTCACAAAGAGTTGAACACGACTGGAACGACAGCACACATCTCTACAGTCATTAGACTAATACTCACTGAGCGTTACTTACGTTTCAGGCAGGGAACTAGAACAGAAAGCAAGAAAGATACATTCTCTGTATAAAACTTAAGGTAAAACTAGAAAGGAAGGTATATAATTAGTACATAATTACCAGCTTGAATGATATGAAGAATTTATTCCTCCCTTTCTATGAGTCTTTCTTCATGGGAATGGGAATATTGGTGAGATGTGGGGTTTTGGATAACCTCAGCCTCTCCTTCAAGGACTAATCCCTGCCTAATGCCTATAGAAGTTGAGCTTTCTCAGGAAGGAGGCCCACCCCTCCAGGAATCCTTCAAGGCTAATGATGGGCAGGAGAATTCAAGGGTTTCCATTCACATTCCTGTCGCTTCTCTTGAGAAAGCTCTGTCCAGCTTCTCCAGCCCTGGGCTAAAGAAAACTGGAATGTATCCCAGCCTCATTACACTCTCTGTGTCAAGGGAGCCCTCCTTACCTGAGAACACAGGGCTGGCTATTGGGTTGCCATCTTGGGAAAACCAAGAACATCTCTTTGGTTTGAGTTCGGGGGATAGGCAAAGAAAGCTGAACAAACACATAAGTGGAAATTTGGCGCTTGTCTTATACAGTAGCTATCATTTTCATAGCCTTAAAAAAGTGAGAAACTCAAGTGTTCTGTCATTAAACATGCTGTAAGAGGCTGTTTTAAGTCAGTGAGAGGCGGTCAGTTTGCTGTTGGGTAATACTCAGTGTTTACTGAAGACTTTACCTGCCTATCTGTCCATCTACCTGCCTGGTGAACACGTCTGGCTCTGCCAGCCACTGCAGGGCATTTCTGTCCACATTCCTGTCAGATTCCATTTTTCACCAGAAGCTTCATTAAGAAATAGAAGCTGAGCATTCTTAGAGGCGCTTTAAACCACTGAAAATAATGAAGGAGAAGTCAATGCAATTAGCCAAGCCCTTGGCAGTGGGATTTGAATAGCAAAGGAACTAATTATGTGCCCCAGGCACCCACACGTTGTACTGGCCACATCATCAGGCCACAACAAAGAATGTCTCAAAGCTGTGCATCTTACAGCGCCCGAGTGAGACAAAAGTTACCTTGGTGAATTCCTTTCCTTCCCCATAAAGAAGGCTGAATCTTGCAAGACAGAGTCTGCTCTTGTTTACCCACTATCATTCAGCCCTTCTTCCTTTCTATCAGAAGCAAGATTTTTCCCAGATTGGCAATGTGCCCAGATAAAAGAACACGCTTCCTCATCTCCTTTGCAATTATAAATGGCCAATGAAATGTTAGTGGAAGTCAAATGAGTCTTCTGAGAAGGCTGTCCTTTTCCCTTTTCTCTTTCTACCTGGAATATGGATGTAAAAAGTGGAGTTTCAGCCGTCATCTTGCTACCATGAGGCAATCTTGGGAATGGAATTCATCATCTGAAGATGGAAGAGCAGAAAGATTAAAGGAGATTGGCTGCCCGATGACCATGAAGCTGCCATGGGATTCGCAGGCTCTAGACTTCATGTTGCATGACAGAAAAATAAAAGTAATTATTTACTGAGTGTGTTAATCACTCAGTCATGTCTGACTCTTTGCAACTCTGTAGACTGTGGCCTGTCAGGCTCCTCTGTGCATGGGATTCTCCAGGCAAAAATACTGGAGTGGGATGCCATTCCCTTCTCCAGGGGATCTTCCCAACCCAGGGATCAAACCCAGTTCTCCCGCTTTGCAGGCAGATTCTTTACCACCTGAGCTGCCAGGGAAGCCATAGTTATGTATTACAACTATTAATTCAGTTATCTGTTTCTAGCAAGAAGTCTAATTTTAACACATACAACATACATGCAATTTGTACCTTTTCCACAAGTTTTTTCAAGAGCCTCTAGAAAAATTCAATCATTGACCGAGGCATTAACTTAATGTCCACTATCAGCCCAACTCCGTGGTCCACATGGGGGAACAGAAAGGTAAGCACGCGTGGTCCCTGATGCTAGGAGCACAGCTCCCCACTTCCCCATTAGAATTAGCTGTTCTCTCCCACTGAACTTTGAGTTATTGTTAGAGTTGTCTTGCAGGAAAGGAATTGTGTAAGCTGCTGGAAGGCAGAGAACCTGCTTGTTCATTTTAATATCTTCCTCCCACAGTCCCTGGCCCAACTCCTTCCCCTTAGGAACCCAACATCCAGGGCAGGGCTATATAAAGGTTGAGCCTTCAGCCCAGCCCAGTTTGTTTCAGCAACTCCTCGCGTCTGACCGTCACTGTATAAAGAGGGGCCCCGTTCTGACTCAGGGTTCACTAACGATGCTCATCTCTCTCTAACCATGTGCCCTGAGGCTCAGATCTCCATTTTATGCTCACCATTCTCCATGGTGCAGATACGGTGCAGAGGAAGATGGGACTTCCTCTCAATTCCAACTCTGCCTCTCTAGCCTGACTTTGCTTCAGATATGGCCTTGTCAGTTCAGCTGGGCCCCAGCCCCACCAGGCAAGGAATATCCTTTGCGTCCTCCACCCAGTCACGTGTATTCAGGGTGAAGAAACCATCAAATCTGCCAGGCAGTAGCCCCATTCTATCAACTGGTTTAGAGTAGGATCATCTCTGAAGATCAAGGGTTTCATTGGAGGGGAGCCAGTGAGCGCTCCCACCATGATATATCCCTGGGGGTCATTTTTAGCAATGGAATTTGGGGGCAAATACAGCATTTGTTTCTGTCCAGCCTTCTCAGGCTCTCCAGTGTGCCAGTTCCCAAGCCCATCATGACTGAGGCAGGCCCTCTTTCAGATCCTTACTCTGGTCTTCTGATGAGGGTAGTGGGGCTGGGTGAGGGGCATCAGTTCTCGCTGTCCAGGCCCAGATTATGCTGGAGGGCAGCGTGGTCTGCATACCAACTCCATTCCTTCCCACCTCTGGGACTGTGGACAAATTCCTTAATCACACAGTGTCAGTTTTCCCACCTGTCAAATGGGAACAACACACTGACCTTACAGACTTGTTATACAGATTAAAGAAGTCAACCAACGTACAAAAGCCCTGTTCCTAGGACAGAGTGAACTTTCAATCAACAATAACTGTCATCATCAGTGTAAGTAAAACCTGGCATCACCTGTTGTTAGAAATGTCTCATAACTTCATAAACATTAAACACTGTTGCCGTTCAGTCACTTGGTTGTGTCTGACTCTTTGCGATCCCCATGAACTGCAGCAGAGCAGGCTTCCCTCCCCTTCAAATTTCCCAGAGTTTTCTCAGACTCATGTCCATTGAGTCAGTGATGCCATCCAACCATCTCACCCTCTGTTGACCCCTCCTTCTCATGCCCTCAATCTTTGCCAGCATCTGGGTCTTTTCCAATGAGTTGGCTCTTCACATCAGGTGGCCAAAGTATTGGAGTTTCAGCTTCAGCATCAGACCTTTCAGTGAATATTCAGGGTTGATTTCCTTTAGGATTGACTGGCTTGATCTCCTTGCTGTCCAAGGGACTCTCAAGAATCTTTTCCAGTACCACAATCTGAAACCTTCAATTCTTCGGCACTCAGCCTTCTTTATAGTCCAACTCTCATATGTGTACATGACTACTAGAAAAACCATAGTCTGACTAGATGGACCTTTATCAGCAAAGTGATGTCTCTGCTTTTTAATACACTGTCTAGGTTGGTCACAACTTTTCTTCCAAGGAGCAAGGGTCTTTTAATTTCATGGCTGCAATCACCGTCCGCAGTGATTTTGGACCCCAAGAAAATAAAGTCTGTCACTGTTTCCACCTATCCCCCATCTGTTTGCCATGAAGTGATGGGATCACTTCATGCCATGATCTTCGTTTTTTGAATACCGAAAGCATTAAATGTAATTAAGGTTATAATATTGGTGAAGAATCTCAACTAGATTTTTGGGGGGGATTAGCTAATTTTTTAAAGTTTCCCTTATTTATTTTTTAAAGTTTCCCTTAAGTTTCCCTTAAGACCGCCTCCCTTATTTTTCTCAACTCTCTTCTTTATTTCCCATTCGTCTCTCTAGGGATATTTTTTGTCCCTGAGGTCATAAGGAAACAACCCCACTGCAGTCTAAGCTCTCATTCTAATATCCTTGCTCTGAAGCATCTTTCTTTCTCCCTCTCCATTGCATTTTTTTTTTTTTCCTTTTGTGAAGTTTACAGTAAAGTGTCAAATTACCTGCCCATTTTCTTCCCAGGATGCTCCCATCCATGGCCGTGTCTGAGGTGTGGTGAGACAGGCAGAAACATAAAGACACATGTGGGAATAAGTGTGTAAATGTATTTAGACTTTATTTGGGGAAACTGGGCTTTTGCCGTCATCCAAGTTCAACAGAGATGGCCGTGCAGACCAAACAGTGGTTAGTCGTTGACACCAAAAACCATTTGCAGCCCAAATTAGACACAACAAATCAGAGAAGGAATTTTTAAAAATCCTAACCTTGCAACCCACCCCTCACCCCGGACTACTTCAGGCATCAGAAACGAAGGAAAATATGCATGCCAAGAGGAGGCTCGGGAGGCCAGAGCGGATTCCTGGGACTGTGCAGGTGAAAAGCACATTTATGAAAGGAGAGCACATTTGGGGGGCTGGGAATGGAAAAGCTGGGAGAGTTTGTGAGATGAGGCCCTTGGTCCCGTCTCCCCTTTATTCCCAGTGTGAGAAACTGTCCGAGCTGAGGGCTGGGTCATCCCTATGCCAGTGCTATTGGTAATAAAGCAGGAAAACCTCAAGGATTCTGCCTGGGACCTAGCAGGCAAGAGCCGGCAAAATTCAGATAGGAACATATGTCAGTGGAGTGGGTTGCTTAAGACCAAAGGGCTGGAGGGCCCCGTGGTGAACCAGACCACAGGCCCTGCAGGAGAAGATAGTGTCCCCCAGGGGGCGCTGTCTAAGCAGCCCTGCCTGGTGGTTGCTCTGAAGAAATGTAGGCCGAGAGCGGCCAGATCTTCAGATGTTTTAAGAGATGCTATAAAAGATCCTGATTTTCAAATGCTTGGCAACTGATTCAACGCACTTTACAACACTGTGTACAGACTGAAGAAAACAAATCTGTCGGCTGGATCTGGCTTGCAGGGCAGCCAGCTTCTGAATTCTGGGTGGGGGCTGACTTTTATCTCATCTCTGAAGCGTGGGGGTTTCGGGGGCTGGGTTGAGAGCCCACATGTATCCACGTTGGCTCTTCTGCCCAGATCGTCCCACTGCTAAATTAATCTAGCCTAAGAACTCCTTTGCAGCACTGAGAAAAGCAAAGCTCCAAAATCAAAGTACAAACCCAGACAAAAACCTTCCAGGTAGAAGCCTCAAAGATTGAGCTTTACTTTTATTTTTTTATGTATTTTGTCATGTCTCGGAATGCTTGGCCATTTTAAAATCACAAGTGGAATGAGAGTCACGATCCTCTGTAGCTCCTGGGGACCGGACAGCTTGGAGAAGGGAGTAATGGAAGATGCTAAGTGATGGCACCCAAGACCACCCAGGAGGCTGGGGGTGGGGGTGGGGGTGCTAGTCAGGGGCCAAACTTATTTCCTCCTCGTCCAGCTTTTAGTTTGAAGCCTGTGTTCCCAAGCCACCCCCTGGAACTTGGAATATCCAGACAATGGCTCTGGTAGATTGCTTGGGGAGCAAAGTCTGAAGGGAAGAGCACCGGGTGTAGGTGGAAAGAGTGAGGTCAGAGGATCCCCCGCTGGCAGGGCAGAAGGGAAACCCCTGCCTGCCCCCGCCGCAGGTCATGGGGGCCCCACTGTCTTTTGCATCGACCAAGCAAGGACTGTCCACAGGAACCCGAATGTAAAAAAAAAAAAAAAAAACCAACAACAACAGCCAATGCATCTTAGGGCGAGGACTCGAGTCAGAAAACAGACTCTGCACAAAAATCTCCAATTCCAGTCAAGTGCTGTAACAACCCAGCCAGCCAGGACTTCTAAAGGTTGACGTCCTCCTCTTCCTGCCCTGTACGCCTTCACCACTGCCGCACATCTGGGGAAAAGGAAGAAGAAAAAGGCAAAAAGCAAAAATACAAGAAACAACAGAAACAAAACCCAAAACCACAGAAAGGCAAGGTACGGGGTCTCTAGCCTATGATTACGCCCTAAAGGGCTGGCAGCTCACTGCCACAGCCCTGCACCCGCCTGGCGTTTCCCCCGCAGACACCAAAGTGCCTCCCTCACCTACCAGCTCACACGAACCTTTCACTTTGTTCCCTAGAGCTCAGACACTGGGGCTGCTCAGAAAGATCTGGGAGCTTGCAGAGCATTGTGGGTACTGACATGCAAATGAGGAGCGCAACCAAGCGTGTCCCACATTGCTTCAGAGGACCTGAATTTTTTATGGCTTGTATGTGCTTTTTGATGTTTTCATTGTCTCCCAGCATAACTGATATGCATTCCGATTCTGACAACTAGAAGTTGTCTTTTTTTTTTTTTTTTCTTTTCTTTTCCTGGAGCTGGTCTTCTCCACCTTAAAACAAAACAAAACAAAGCAAAAAAAAAAAAAAAAGCAAGTGTGGTTGGGGAGGGAATTAAAAAAAACAAATCCACCACTGTAACAAACCGAGGTTACTTTAAGGAGTGAAATATTTTAAGCAATTGAACCACAGATGTAACCGGGAAAGGAAAACATGTTGATTTTCTTAAATTCCTTGGAGGAAAACAACTCCAGCTTGTCTACCTCATTTAAAGGGACAACTTCCAAAGAGAGCAGAGTAGGGAGAGAGTCACTTTTTTTTTTTTTTTTTTGCTGGCGGTCAGTCATGAAGAGCCTGCCCATTTCTGTTATGAAATTCACCCTTCCCATCTGTTTGCACTTGCTCTTAATTAGGTTGGGGAAGTTCATTTGGAAAAAGTGAGAGCCTTGTTGGACACACTTCCCTATACACACACACACACACACACACACACACTCCAAGTACTA
The DNA here is from genome assembly GCF_014754425.2 of Oryx dammah. Classification (NCBI taxonomy): domain Eukaryota; kingdom Metazoa; phylum Chordata; class Mammalia; order Artiodactyla; family Bovidae; genus Oryx; species Oryx dammah. The sequence goes on along the minus strand of NW_024070198.1, from coordinate 32,817,800 downwards.
AGTGAACTTTTAAGGGAACCATTTTCATTTTATAGTCATTTGCCCTTAGAGGATCCAGAACACCATAACCCACGCCAAATATCTCAGGCTCAGTGGTTTTTCTGGTTTGGCTGAGGCAACAAATAGCTGAACAAATCACAAGAAAGTCATTTCTGAGAGGGTTCTGTCAATGGCCGCCCCCACCTCCCATCTCAGGGGACTAAGATCACAGGGGTGATGGGCTGGACGGCAGAAGGCCTCTCTGAACCTAGACATGGGACCTTCGAAGCACTCTATCCTTAGCCGCGCAACAAGCAGACAGAGCACGTCTTGTAAATGTGAGCACAAGGGCAACGTCTGTAAAAATAAAACACACCTTGTGTTTTACTCGCCGTCCAAGGTCTTGAAACTTGTTGTTCCAGCCTCCATATCCCTCCTTTATCCAGACTCAGCATCATTTTTTCCTTTTGGTCCCATTCTCTTGTGTCCATTGGCTTTGGATGACTCAGCCAATAAAAGCTAACCACCCACTCACCAGAGCCCCCAGTCCTCACCCTCCTTCAGTTTAGTTGCTCAGTTGTGTCAGACTCTTTGCGACCCCATGAACCACAGCATGCCAGGCCTCCCTGTCCATCCCCATCTCCTGGAGTTTACCCAAACTCATGTCCATTGAGTTGGTGATGCCATCCAACCATCTCATCCTCTGTCGTCCCCTTCTCCTCCTGCCCTCAATCTTTCCCAGCATCAGGGTCTTTTCCAATGAGTCAGCTCTTTGCATGAGGTGGCCAAAGTATTGGAGTTTCAGCTTCAACATCCTTCCAATGAACACCCAGGACTGATCTCCTTTAGGATGGACTGGTTGGATCTCCTTGCTGTCCAAGGGACTCTCAAGAGTCTTCTCCAACACCACAGTTCAAAAGCATCAATTCTTTGGCACTCAGCTTTCTTTATAGTCCAACTCTCACATCCATACATGACTACTGGAAAAACCATAGCCTTGACCAGACAGACTTTTGCTGACAAAATAATGTCTCTGCTTTTTAATATGCTGTCTAGGTTGGTCATAACTTTCCTTCCAAGGAGTAAGCGTCTTTTAATTTCATGGCTGCAATCACCATCTGCAGTGATTTTGGAGCCCCCAAAAATAAAGTCAGCCACTGTTTCCACTGTTTCCCCATCTATTTGCCATGAAGTGATGGGACCAGATGCCATGCATGTTAGTTTTCTGCATGTTGAGCTTTAAGCCAACTTTTTCACTCTCCTCTTTCACTTTCATCAAGAGGCTTTTTAGTTCTTCTTCACTTTCTGCCATAAGGGTGGTGTCATCTGCATATATGAGGTTATTAATATTTCTCCTGGCAATCTTGATTTCAGCTTGTGCTTCTTCCAGCCCAACATTTGTCATGATGTACTCTGCATATAAGTTAAATAAGCAGGGTGACAATATACAGCCTTGATGTACTCCTTTTCCTATTTGGAACCAGTCTGTTGTTCCATGTCCAGTTCTAACTGTTGCTTCCTGACCTGCATACAGGTTTCTCAAAAGGCAGGTGAGGTGGTCTGGTATTCCCATCTCTTCCAGAATTTTCCACAGTTTATTGTGATCCACACAGTTAAAGGCTTTGGCATGGTCAATCAAGCAGAAATAGATGTTTTTCTGGAAACTCTCTTGCTTTTTTGATGATCCAGCAAATGTTGGCAATTTGATCTCTGGTTCCTCTGCCTTTTCTAAAACAAACTTGAACATCTGGAAGTTCACGGTTCATGTATTGCTGAAGCCTGGCTTGGAGAATTTTGAGCATTTCTTTACTAGCGTGTAAGATGAATAAAATTGTGCAGTAGTTTGAGCATTCTTTGGCATTGCCTTTCTTTGGGATTGGAATGAAAACTGACCTTTTACAGTCCTGTGGCCACTGCTGAGTTTTCTAAATTTGCTGGCATATTGAGTGCAGCCCTCCCTCCTTAGCTTGGACAATTTAGACCCAGGTGCTCTTTCCTATCTTTCCTTGATACTTCCTCCCACAGCTGGGGTGAGTGGGGGCGGGGGGAGGGGCGGTGGAGGAGGGTGGTACAGGTTCCAAAGCCAGAGCTGCTGAGACCAAAGGTCAGCAGCTCTTTGACCTCAAGGTCAAAATTGCTCCTCAGACAACTTCTATTAATATCTCCATCCTCAGCTCCGAGCAGCCCATTTTAGGCACCATCACTTTTGCAAAATAATTATGAACGAAAGTGCTTCATTATTTACTCAGCAGTTTCACACATATTGTGTCTAATTTTCACTAAAGGCCTAAGAGGTAGGTATTAGCATATCCATTTCACAGGTGATAAAACTGAGGCTGTGAGAGGGCACATGACTTCCCCAACTATTCAGTGTCCAAAATCTGCTGCTGCTGCTGCTGCTAAGTCGCTTTAGTTGTGTCCGACTCTGTGCGACCCCATAGACGGCAGCCCAGCAGGCTCTGCCATCCCTGGGATTCTCCAGGCAAGAACACTGGAGTGGGTTGCCATTTCCTTCTCCAATGCAAGAAAGTGAAAAGTGAAAGTGAAGTCACTCAGTCGTGTCCGACTCTTAGCGACCCCATGGTCTGCAGCCTACCAAAGTCTAGTGATCTCCAAAAGAGATCGGTCTCATCCCTTTATCTTTTCAGATCACTTCCACAAACAGGCTGACCCTGTCAGATGGAGGTGAATAATAACCCTGTTTTACAAATGTGGGATTAGTAGCATAAACCCTTGCAGTCCCATGGCAGTTCTGTTCTCTTCTTCCAGAACCTTCTTTGGAAGACCACGACAACTGTGGTGATTAAAAGGGAGTCTGATTCTCCCGCAGCATAAGCTCCCAGAGGCGCGAGGGAGGTCAGATAGGAATCTGAAGGAGCCGTGTTAATCTTTTCAATTACAAAACCCTACAGGGACTTAATTCACCTAACCACCCTCAAGACCACAAGAATTTATGATCTTTCTAAATATACCCAAATGAGTCTCCGGAAGTATCTCAGGTAGCCAGAATCTCAGCTAGCCAGAATCCAGCTCCATAAAGCATATAAATACATTTAAAATAGCAGTAAATGTTTCCACCCTTCTGTTTTTCTCATGACTGAATGCACCCCAAATAGAAATGTTGGCAGTCAACCCTTTAATAACGCTATTTACATTTAACTTATCAGGGTATAAATAGAAGCACAGTAGGCATACATACCAGAACTTGGTTTATGTGTTTTCAACCTCAGAGCCAGCCAGTCCTTATTTTGTACTGACAATAAAAATGCAGAGAGACCCAAGTGTTCTCACTTCATCCTCAGCTTCCAGCTCTGGTGCCCTTCAGTATATTTAGTTTTCTCTGGAGCATCTCAGAGGAGAGAGTCTTCAAATGGACTTAGCTTTCCAAATCATGAATGAGAGGGGGATTTCTTGTGAAACGTTTTGGAGTGGTGGCTGCAGTGGAACTCTAGAAAAAAATCAACTGGCACGAATTAGGGTGGACATAAAAAGAAACGGTATTTCCTAACTGCACATAAGCGTGGCCCAGACACCCCCACCCAACCCTTCCTTGCACCCTCACGTTGGTTAGATTTCAGGTTCTTGAAGGAAATGTATTTCTTTTGACATTTAATAATGTCTGTTGACATGCAGCATCCCTGCTAGGGCTTCTCATTTTTTTATTGAATGATGTAAGTTCTGTAACTGATACCAGTTGTCATCAAACATCTTAAAGCCAATCAGGCCTCGAGTCATCAATATTTATTGTCCCTGGTGGGGGAGAGGCTGTTTTCAGTTTGGGGCAGATGGGTTTAATTTTTAAGTGGAATAGTTAAAGCAGACGCACCTAGTATAAAATATCAGACCGGCAAGGATCTGCCGACATGGTACAATTGAGATGTTCACACAGCTGAAAGGAAGAGGATGGGGGAAGAGAAGGAGAGAAAGGGAGGAGAGAGGAAGAAAGAGGAGGGTGCAGGCACAGATGAGAGACCAGGAAAGAGTGGATGTGGGGAAAGGAATAAAGAAAGGAGAGAGAAAAAAGAAAAAAAAGGTGTGGATTCTCATCATATGTATGGTGTGTACACGAACAAAAATTTCTGTTCTAGTGAAGGCTATCAAAAAAGGGAGACTTTCCTGCTGGTCTAGTGACCGTGACTCCACATTCTCAATGCAGGGGGCCCAGGATGGATACCTAGTCAAAGAACTAGATCTCACAGGCCACAACTGAAGATCCCTCACCCTGCAACGAAGATAGAAGCTCCCATGTGCCACAACCAGGACTCGGCACAGCCAAATCAATCAATCAATCAATATGTAACATGACTTAGGAAAAAAAAAAAAAAGACTCAGGGCCATGAAAGGAGATACCACACTCTGCAAGGGCAGGCTGAGTACTACAGTGCAAAAGGAATTAGGGAAAGTGAAAGGGAACTATAAGAGAATGCAAGTAAAAGAAAGAAGGTGAAAAGCAAGGCAAAAAGGAAAATAAATAAGATATAATGTGAGAGAAAGTGAAAGACACAAAACAAGGTGAAAAAAAATCAATGAGGGATGGAGAGATCTGCAGAGAGAGAAGGTGAAAGAAGAGTGAGCCAGAGGCAGGGTCAGGAGATGCTAGTGGGTCTGACAGCTGGTACCAGTCTGGGAAGAGAGGGGACCAGGACACGGGCCAGCATCCTAGGGGCAGGGTGGAATGAGGTAGGAGCTCGGGTAGGCTTTGGCAAGCTAGTCACAACCAGAGCTGGGGGAGTGCATCAGTTTATCTGTGGCAACTTCATCTGTCCTGCCTGTGTCCTCTTCCCCACTGGAGGTCTCCGTCTTATGTGTCTGGCTTCTGGAATCTTCTCACACTCTACCTCGGGAAAGGCTCTGAGTATATCATTCACACTGAGGCATAAATGACCAATAAAGCTTAATAGGATACTCCTGGCTGGTTCAAGTTTTACTTACTTGATTTTAGTGCTAATGGCAAATACACAGACCAGCGTCACCCCGTGTGTGTTAGTCGCTCAGTCGTCTCCGACTCTTTTTGACCCCTTGGAGTGTAGCCTGCTAGGCTCCTCTGTCCATGGAATTCTCCAGGCAAGAATGCTGGAGTGGGTTGCCATTCCCTTCTCCAGGGGATCTTCCTCATCCAGGGATCAAACCCAGGTTTTCCGCATTGCAGGCAGATTCTTTACCATCTGAGCCACCAGGGAAGCTCTCAAAGTTCGCCAGGTAAGGGAAATTTCAGATGTGAAGCTGGCAGCCAAGCCACATCCCATAGATAAGTCTTTCCTGCTCCTGAATGTTCTGTTGGGAGCACACTTTTTAGACCCAAATTTCTTTTTTTGGTGGGTTAGGGTTTGCTCCAATACTTTGGCCACCTGATGCGAAGAGCTGACTCATTGGAAAAGACCCTGATGCTAGGAAAGATTGAAGGCAGGAGGAGAAGGGGGCGAGAGAGGATGAGACGGTTGGATGGCATCACCAACTCAGTGGACATGAGATAGAGCAAACTCCAGGAGATGGCGAAGGACAGGGAGGCTTGACGCGCTGCAGTCCATGGGGTTGCAGAGTCAGACACGACTTAGTGACTGAACAACAGCGGATGGGAGTGATAGAAGTATAATTAAGCCTTGAGCCTAGATGGTGCTAGACAAACCTTGGGAATGCAGTCCTGAGCTGCTGAACAGAGGGACCAGATAGTGGGATCTCCAGGGAACAGAGGATGAAGAACGTTGTCCCTCATCCTGGGACTTCAGGGGACTCTTGCAGAGACCAGGGCCTGGGGGGAGGAGGGGTCAGGAATGGACTCCTTGCCCTCAGTGTCCTTGAACGCCCAATTTCTGCCCACGCTCGCTTCTGTGCTGACGTCAAAGTCAGAGGGAAGAAAGGAAGAAGGAAGGAAAAACCTTAACAAAGACAGCTTCCAAAAAAGCTCCTGGTGAAAAAGAAATAGGTCAAACCTCAAAGCAGCTCAGCACACTCTTCCTAGTGGTTCAGCCCACCACTTGCGTTTTGAAATTACAGGCCTTCGTATTTATGTAACCTGGCCTGTGATGTAGGCGGGGGCAGGGTGCCCTCCCACGGTGTGGATAAGGATTCTGAGGCAGGGAGAGTCCCCACACAGGGTCCCAGAGAATGTTCAAAGCACCAGAGGAGTCAGACCCAAAGACCTCACTCGTATCTGCTCTCTTCCTTCCCTCCTCGGAAGAATGAGAGGCTGGGGCAGGTATTAATGTTGCAATATCCCGTAACTGACCTCTATTTCTCCCAGCCTATCTTGTACATTTCTGAGTAGAAAGATGCTGTATTTTGTAGCTCTCTTCTGAATTTTCCCACCTGATCTGGACAAGTGTCAGAGCCTGAACGCCACCCTAGTTTCTTCTGTTGATCTGCATCCAGGCCACCCTTGGAGGTTGCCTGGTAGCTCACTGACTGCTCACCTTGCATCACTTGAAATGGCTGCATGCCATTCCTTGCCTAAGCACCTCGCTAGCAACCCAGAACTCACTGCGAGATATTGTTGTTACTTAGGCGCTCAGTCGTGTCCGACTCTTTGCAACCCCATGGACGGCAGCACACCAAGCACCTCTGTCCGTGGGATTTCCAATGCAAGAATACTGGAGTGGGTTGCCATTTTCTTCTATCCAGGGAATCTTCCCAACCCAGGGATTAAAGCTGTGTCTCCTGCATTGTCAGGCAGATTCTTTACCACTGAGCCACCAGGGAAGCCCCATTGCAGATATTACGGTCCTTGTATTTCTAGAGAATTGAGCTGATTGGAAGGTTCCTGTTTCCCCTTATCCTCACTAACGTTTTGTCTTTTGTTCTGACTTTTCGAATTGTTGCCAGCTGGCATCTCACTGCTTTTTGATTTGCATCTGTCTTATTACTGATGAGGTTGAAGAGTTCTCCATAAATTTATTGGCCACTTCACTTTACCTTCTAAGAGCTGCCCATATCACCCCATTATATTTTCTGTCTTTCTCTTGTTAGTTTCCAGTATCATATTCTAGAGTCTATTCCTTTGTTAGTTTTAGACAATGTTCATTATTTCTTCCCAGTCTGTCACCCATCAGTTAATTATGGCTCTAGTGGCCGTGTTTGAACAGATATTTTAAATTTTGATGTAGTCAAGTTCACCAGTTTTTGCCATGTGGTTTATGCTTTTGCTGTCTTATTGAAGAAACCTTTACCACCCTAAGGTCAAAAAGATATTCTTTTACATATTCTTCTATTGAATACACAGCATTTTCCTTTCACATGTAGGTCTTTTTTGAGTTTATTTTTGAATGTGGTTTGAATTAGAGTCCAACTTTATTTATGTTCACCCAGTGAGCCAGTTACCCCAACAGAATCTATTAAATAATTCACTTTTTTCTCTCTACTGAATCCTTGTGCCTGTTTATCATATATCATCAATCTCTTTCTGAGTTTTCTTCTTTATTCTAGTCATCTGTTTGTCTGTTCTTACACGAATACCCCATAATCTATAGTACCATGTCTTCATGGAATATCTTGATATCTAAAGGAGCAAATTTTCTTTCTTTCCTTTTATTTTTCAAAATTATCTTAGCTGTTTGTATAGCTTTATTTGTCTTAATTTCATAAGATTTATAAAGGTCAAAAAAAGGTAAAATTTTATGGAATAGAATTTTAGGAATTGATGTGGAGAGGACTGACATTTAAGTTGCTCTATGTATTAATATGTTCTTTGTCTCTATTCAGTATTATTTTATTTAAATTGTTTTCTCTGTAAAGATCTTGAATATTTTTAGGTGGATCTCTAGAGACTCCTGGTAATAGAGGGTGATAGTAGACTATTATGAATCGTGACATGGGTTCTACTATATTTTTCTAGTAGATTATGTCTGATATAATGGAACTCCAATGATTTTTTTTTTAACTTTTTAAATCCTCAACTTTACTGGCACAAAAATTTACAGACAATAGATATACCCTCCTTGACTATAGGCTTTAATGAGTTTTAACAAGTGTGTACACTGATGTAATCCCCACCACAATCCAAATGTAGAACATTTCTGTCATCTGACAAAGTCCCCTCTTGCTGCTTTGTAATCAGTCCTTATACTCTCTAGTCACCCAAGGTAACCACTGATTCTCTTTCTATCTCTATAGGTTAGAATTGCCTTTTTAAGAATTTTTTTTTAAGAATTCCTTTTAAGAATTTTATTTCCTAATTTTTCTTTAGTTGTATATGGAAATAAATTAATTTTGTATATTGACCTTGTATCATGAAGTACTGTTAAATTAGTATATTAGGTCCAGTTTCATGTTTGTAGACGCTTGGAATTTTCTACATAGACAATCAGATAAATTCTCTAAATAAAGATAATTTCACTTCTTCTTTTCCAATCTTCATGCCTTCGATTTAAAAGCTTCTTCCCTATATTATTGCACTGTCTGGGACCACCAATACAATACTGAACAGTCATGGTGAGAACAGACATCTTTGCTTGTTTCCAGCCTTAAGAAAGAAGTTTTGCTTTTCACCCTAAAGTATGATGTTAGCTGTAGGTATTTCTTACAGATAATTTTTTCAGTTTGAGGAAGTTCTTTCTTATCCCTAACTAGTTGAGACTTATTATCATAGATGGATACTGAATTTTATCAAATGTCTTTTCTGTATCTACTAAGATGATCATATAAGGTTTCTCCTCTATTCTATCAATGAGGTGAATTGTGTTTGTTGGTTTTTTCTTTTTTCTTTTTTTGCATCTCTGAGATAAACCCTGCTTGGACACAATGTATTCTCCATTGTATACATTATTGGTTTAGATGTACTAAACCTTGTTAATGATTTTTGCAGGTATTTTATGAAAACTATTACTCTATAACTTTTTCCTTTTAATTTCTTTTACTTTTTTGTCTTGTTTTGATATTCAGGTAATACCAACTTTATGAGTTAGGAAGTGTTCCCTCTTGGTCTATTTTCTGAAATAAAAAAATTTAAGATTGATGTTGTTTCTTCCTTAAATGTTTGATAGACTTTACCAGTAAAGACATCTGAGTCAGGATTTTTCTTGTGGGAAAGTTTTTAATTACTAATTTATTTTTAAAACTGATTTAAGAGCTTCCCTGGTGGCTCAAACGGTAAAGAATCTGCCTGCAATGCAGGAGATCCAGGTTTGATCTCTGGGTTGGGATGATGCCCTCGAGAAGGGAACAGCAACCCATTCCAGTATTCTTGCCTGGAGAATCCCATGGATAGAGGAGCCTGGTGGGTAAGAGTTGGACCTGACCGAGCCACTTAGCACACACATAGAGTAGGTTCTCGTTAGTTATCTATTTTAATAGGGATACATGTCAATCTCAATCTCCCAATTCATTCCACCCCCTTCCCCCCTTAACCATGTTTGTTTTCTATATTTGTGACTCTTGTTTCTCTTTGCAAATAAATTCATCTGTACCATTACTTTTAGATTCCACATAGAAGTGATGATATATGATTATCTATCTTGCGCTTTCTGACTTACTTCATTCTGTATGACAATTTCTAGGCCCATCCATGTCACTGTGAATCATGGCATTATTTCATTCCTTTTTATGGCATGGAGTTCTTTCTCTCTCTGACCTCCTTCCTCTCTGGTTCTCTGCCCACAAGTTCCAGTCTCCTCAGCAACATCAAACTCTGACCTCTTTCTTCCCAGCTCAGTGAAGCAGCCATGAGCTGCTTGAGGAGGTGCCCTCAAGTTAATGGTACTCCAAGTGCCAGCTGTCACTCAGGTTAACTTGAGAAGTGCCCTCTTTGGCCTGTATTCCAGAATATTCTTCCAGGCAGGTCAGGGATTGAAAGATTTCCCTCATTTGTTTGCCTTTTTTGAAAGATCACAGTCTTGCATTGCCTGTTGTTCAATACCTGAAAACAGCTGTTTCATATGTTTTAAACTATTTTCTAGTTATTTTTGGAAGGATGGTAAGTCCTGTCCCAGGCCTTCAACATAAGTGGACCATAAGCAGAAGTCAAGGCTATGGTTTTTCCAGTGGTCATGTATGGATGTGAGAGTTGGACTGTGAAGAAGGCTGAGCGCCAAAGAATTGATGCTTTTGAACTGTGGTGTTGGAGAAGACTCTTGAGGGTCCCTTGGACTGCAAGGAGATCCAACCAGGCCATTCTAAAGGAGATCAGCCCTGGGATTTCTTTGGAAGGAATGATGCTAAAGCTGAAACTCCAGTACTTTGGCTACCTCATGTGAAGAGTTGCCTCATTGGAAAAGACTCTGATGCTGGGAGGGATTGGGGGCAGGAGGAGAAGGGGATGACCGAGGATGAGATGGCTGGATGGCATCACTGACTCGATGGACGCGAGTCTGAGTGAACTCCAGGAGTTGGTGATGGATAGGGAGGCCTGGCGTGCTGCGATTCATGGGGTCGCAAAGAGTCGGACACGACTGAGCGACTGAACTGAACTGAACTGAAGCAGAAGTCAGGGGCTTCCCTGACCTGCAATGCAGGAGACCCATTTTGATTCCTGGGTTGGGAAGATCTGCTAGAGAAGGGATAGACTACCCACTCAGTATTCTTGGACTTCCCTTGTGGCTCTGCTGGTAAAGAATCTGCCTGCAATGCGGAAGAGCTGGGTTCGATCCCTGGGTTGGGAAGATCCCCTTGGAGAAAGGAAAGGCTACCCAGGGTTGCAAGGAGTCAGACACAACTGAGCGACTTTCACTTTCAAGCAGAAGTCAGAGATAAATTTTTTTCATTGAGGTATATAAATACTCTTGTATCTAGCAGTCTTGCCAGGTGCTTATGAGTCTTAAGAGTTTTGGTTTCTTTTTTCTATTGATTCTGTTGGATTCACTGTGAAAATGATCATTTATAAATAAGTATAATTTTTTAAAAAATTTCAATTTCCACGCTCTGTCTCATTTTCTTATTGTTGTATTAGATAGAACATCCTATAGTATATTGTTTAAAAGCATAGAGCATATATTTATCTCATTAACAATCTTAATGAAATTTACCTGAATTTTTTTCATTGAGTTTAGATTTTGCTCATGTGTATGTATTGAGCATTTATCAACTTAAGGAAAGCTTTTTCAAAGTACCCTTTCTCTGAGTTAAAAAAATCATAGTTAGATGCTGAACCTTATGAAAATTATATTCTGAATATACTGAGATAACCATGTAATTTTTCTTTAGTACATGAAATATGGTGAATTTCATTACTCTATTGTCTGAAGTTAAGCTATACTTTGTCATTATTTATTTTAACTAAATTGTTGAATTTGGCTGTAATCATAATATTTTTCTAGCATACTGCTCTCATAAAATATGTTAGATAGCTGTCCCTGCTGATTTCTGAAACAACTTGTGTGAGGTGGATTATCCCTTACTTTGACAATTTAATAGAACTTTCTTCTAAAATTGATATTGGCGTTTACGGTGGAAACATAGTTGATCACCATGTCTCTGGTTGATACTTGAGCAACATAAGGTTTAGGGGTGCCAACCCTTTGTGGAGTCAAAAATCCACAAATAACTTTACAGTTGGTCGTCCATATTGTGGTTCCATCCAGGTACATAACCGTGGATCAATGATGTAATACTATAGTACACATTTAGTGAAAACAATCCACCAGTTAGTGGACTTGCACTGCTTGAACCCATGTTGTTCAAGAATCAACTGTATTACTCTATGAGCTATTTTTCCTCAATATTTCTATTTGTCTTATCCTAGTTTTTTTTTTCTGACAATTTATCCATTTTGCCTCAGTTTTCCAGTCTTTTGGCATATAGCTGTTCTAATATAATATTTTATTGTTACCCTCTGATTTTCACTGCATCTATAGGTATCCATCTGCTTTAATTATGTATCTATTTATTTGTATCTCCTCTCCTTTTATTTAAAAATCAATTTCTCATGATAAATCCTTATGAAAAAGAAACTGGTATCTTGGCTGAGGTACCAGCTGTACAAAACTAAGCATGTGACAAAGTCACTTGGGACTTATATGTGTGTGTGTGTACAACTGAATCACTTTGCTGAACGCTTGAAACATTGTAAATTAATGGTACAGCCATAAAAAAATAATAAATTGAGTGCAATAAGTTGAAAAAAATTGCATAGAACTAAGTACACACACACACACATACATACAAATATGAGTAAGTAAAACTGTAAAATTCTAAATAAAATCAGTATACTGTATTATTGTCAATAACCTGGTTGTGCCTTGCACTGTGGTTTTGTAAGACGTTACCTTTGGGGGGAAAAGTACATGAAATTTCTCTATATTATTTCTTATGATTGTATGTAAATTTACAATTCTTTCAACCAAAATTTCAGGTAAAAAATCGGTTTTACCAGATGTTTGTCTCATCTCATTAATCTTTTCAAAATGCTAACTTCTGGTCTTGTTAGTCTTGTCAATGTTTTTCTGTTCTCTGTTTTATTCATTTCTAGCCTATTTTTATTTTTTCTTTCCATCATGCCTTTTTGAAGTTTCTGTTTTGCTGCTGAAAACATATGAAGGTTTAGATCTCAAAGCTTAGATGATTTGTTTTCAGGGTTGCATTTTTTTTCCCCTGGACAAATGTACTTAAAGCCATATGTTCCTTCTTTCATCTGTTGCACAAATTATGGTATACAGTGTTTGCATTTGCATTTGGCTTTAAGTATTTTAGAACTTCCCTCACGATTTTCTCAACTCAACAGTAATTAAATAGTACACTTTTTAGTCACACAGTGGATGTAATTTTTAAAGCTAATGGTTTGATATTGGTTTCTTCTCTTCCTGACATAAGAAAACATTGTCTGATACTAATTCTTTAGAATTTATTGAGGTTTCTTTAATGGCTAAGTCAATAACTAAGTTTTTGTGCATGTTCTATGCGCACTCAAAAAATGATGTATATTCTGTATTAATTATATTATTCTATAAACATCTATTAATGTGAGTCTGGTAACTGTGTGTATTTCTGGACCTTGTTTCTTATTTATTTATGTTTTTGGTTTTCACTTTTGATCCAATCTGGAATCTTTTTTTTTTTTTTAAACCAGTGAATTTAACCTATTTACAGTTACTATTGGGTTTCCCAGGTGGCGCTAGCGGTAAAGAACCTACCAGCCTGTGCAGGAGACATAAGAGACTCAGGTTCGATCCTTGCGTTAGGAAGATCCCCTGGAGGCGGGCATGGCAACCCACTCCAATATTCTTGCCTGGAGAATCCCATGGACAGAGGAGCCTGGTGGGCTACAGTCCACATAGTCACAAAGAGTCAGACAGGACTGAAGTAACTTGGCATGCAAGCATGCACAGTTATTATTATACTAAGACAAATTTTTGCCACTTTATTTATCCATTTCCATTTACCATACTGTCTTAGGTCAAGTTTCCTAGAAGCAGAGCCTGAAACAGGGATTTTTGCTCAAGAGATGTCTTAGCCGAGAGCTCTTAGGAGAAGGAAGAACATAGAACAGGGCAGGGGAAGTGGACTAAGAGAGTATTTTCAGCTGGAGCTGAGCCTCCACTGAGTAGGATGGCAGACCACCCTGGCTAGTCTGGAGTCCACCTTGACGCTGACATGCTTCCTCCAGCAGCTGCTGGTGGACACTGCTGTACCTCCCAGAGGAGATAAAGACCTGTGGCCTGCCTGGGACAATGTGAAAAAGAGAAAAGGGCAAACCTTAAAGGCTCTCCCACATCCAGGGACCTGACCCTGTGTTATTTTGGAGGTTCCTGCTCTTCAGCCTGGAGACCCATCATCTTCTTTCTGCTTAGAGGTTGCTTCCACATGTCTGCCCTCTCATTTTGCAGTTTCATCCACCTTCCTCTGGTCTCCACGGCACCTGCAGGGCTGGGATCAGGCAAGGGCACAGCAGCCTCTGTCCATTTTCCATCGTGTACTGCTGAGCTTCCACTCACTTCCTTCTGTCACAGGCTTCTCTGAGGACCCAGGTCCACTTTGATGAGTGAGTTGGAGGTTAACCTGAGTTACAACCTGCACTTGGAGTACCAATCCCCATCTTTTCCAGTACTGTCGGTTCTCCCATCCTCTAGGATGAGTCCTTTCCCAGGAGGCGCCCCCATCTTTCAGGGAGATGGATTCCTGCTAGGGAGTCCTCAGATCCCTGACCTGGTTCCCATATGCTTACATCTTTGGAGGAAAGCAGTTCAAACTCCAGCTAAGACTCCCCTTTCGTTGTATATTATACACGACTTGAACTGGACCAAACTGTCAAGTGGCTGCTAGTGAAAGAAGAACATATAAAGGCAGAAACAAAACACTTACAAATAAAATTAGGAAGATTACAAGTCATACACAAGGAGAGGCAAAAGAATTCTTTCAGGAAAGATATTTGTATTTGAGCTTTAACTTTACCTGGCAACTAAGGTAAACCAGATAGGCACTGGGCCACATTCAATTGGGGATTAACCTTGAATGGATCATTTGGAAAATCAAGAGCAAACATTTCTAATTTAAAAATTCCTCTTTTTCAAAGCCAACATATATTTAAACAGGTTGGTCAGCTTCTTCCTCACTTCTTTGTTCTGGCTGATTTTTTTCTTCAAACTCACTTGACAAGTGAAAAAATAATCACATTCCAGACCAAGTGCATAGATTTCTTTGCTTTGCCTTTTGCTTCCATCTTATTATTGGATTTAGAAAAATATTTTAAAGATGTGTCTTCGTTGTCCCCTCACCAAGCTTTCATGGGTTCTGGGAGAGAGGTGCAGGATTAGGTTCAAATGGTGTGTCTGTGTGTGTGTGTGTGTGTGTTTTCTGTCCCCTCCCCAAACAGTTCATGTCATACCTCGAAGCCTTGTGCTGGGGTTTTTTGTTATAAACTATCCCCACTTCACAAGTAGCCTCAAGCAACAATTAGTCCTGCATGTAATTTCTGAATCAAATGGTGGGTTTGGGTGAGAACTGTGCAAGCAGTTTGGAAGCAGATGTAGCCCGAGGTGAAGTCACTCTCCGTGTTTAATGGGAGGCAGGAAGCGGGTGGAGGGAAAGAGGGGATGCACAGCCTGGTGTCTGACCCAGCTCTCTGAATGAGGCACCAGAGAATGAGATCACCATGCGGTGGGCAGAATAATGGCCCCTAAGGATATCCACACCCTCATTCCCCAAGCCTGTGAACACCTTACCTGACAGGGCAAAGGGATTGAGGTGGAGGACCTTGAGATGGGGAGGTTAGCCTAGATTATCTGGACGGGTGCCACTAGTCCTTAAAAGTGAAGACCCTTTCCTGGCAGTGGACAGAGAGATGTGTGCCCTACAGAAGGGTCAGCAAGATTTAATGCTGCTGCCTTTGAAGATGGAGGAGGGGACCGTAAGCCAAGGCAGGCAGTGGCCTCTGGAAGCTGGAACGGGCAAAGAAGTGGATTTTACCCTAGACCAACCAGGAGGAAGGAAGTCCTGCTGACACCTCGATTTGAGCCCAGTAAGACCCATGTCTGACCCTTGTAAAATACTAAATTTGTGTTGCTTTCAGTCACCGAGTTAGTGGTACTTTTATAGCATCACAGAAGATGAATACAGCCTGCCTCCAAAGCTGCCTCTTACTGCCCTAACGTTTGGCCACACCACTGAACTTTCCATGAGCCTCGATGCTTTCATCAGTAAAATGGGGACAGAGTCACTTTTTACCATCCAAAACAGTCCAGGCCTGACCAGCACATCGGGAAAGGGAAGTCAGCTAAACTATAACATACAAATATGTGCCTCTTTCTGCCCCGTTTCTGAGCAGCCAGCAAGCACCAACAAGCTCCCTTCCAAGTTTCTGAAAGACAAATTCTACATCCCCTTGCACTCAGGAAGTGGCCTGTAGCTTTTTAGCCAGGCCCTATATGCCAGTTTAAGGCTTACCAGGTGGCACTAGTGGAAAAGAACCCACCTGCAATGCAGGAGATATAAGGGACATGGGTTCAGGCCCTGGGTCGGGAAGATCCCCTGGAGGAGGAAATGGCTACTTACTCCAGTATTCTGGCCTGGGGAATCCCACAGACAGAGAAGCCTGGTGGGCTACGGCCCATAACGTCAGAAAGAGTCGGACACTATTGAAGCGATTTAGTATGCACTTGCCTGTTTCAACTTAGCCCCACAGAAAGGACTCTGCTGTCAATTTCACAGCCCCTTACTGCTCTTTGATACTAACCCCTCAACTCAGCGCTAAGCAGCCTCTATTACCACTCCCCACTCATCTTGGGGAGCATCCTTGACCTTGTACCCAGAACTCCTTTCCATCAAAATTTATCTGTCCTGTGTCCCACCCCCTTCCCTCAGGAGCTTGCCCTCGACAGATCTGAAAACTTCCAGGAGAGTGGGGAGGTGGCAAAAATCATTATTTTCCCCTTGACAGCTTTGCCCAAGGCTGGCCCTGAAGCGGATGATCCACCCAGAGCAAGCTGGGAGCACAAGCTGCTTCATGCTTTTTGTGATGCAAACGTGCACAGTCTATGTGACCCTTGTTTGGAGTAACAGCTTCTAGGAATCAGCCTCAAAGCACCCAGGCAAGGCTGTGCTTCTCCCTTTCAGGAGGCCAGAATGTTTGGGGAGGGATCTGCTGTCTCAACAGCATCCTCTTGGAATCAGCAAGAACCTTTTCCACCTGGAGTCCTCGGGGGCTCTTGCCAAGGTTGCTGATCAACAAGACCTTTTAGATTCAGGCTGAATCTTTCTGTGGAAGCTCCATCCAGCTTTCAGAAGCTGAGCCTAAGTACCCATGCCCACCATGGACGAGGATCCTGGACAGTCATAAAGTGGCACGGCCACCCTCCATGACTTAAACTCTGAGCCGAGCCCAGGGGAATGAGGGACACACCAGGGTCTCTCTTTGCCAACTCTAGGGGTAGTGTCCGCTCCTAAGAAAAGAATTTGAAAAAGCTCCTAGGAGTTCTAAAGTGCATTCTGGTTGTGCTCATTTCCGAAGGCAAAACTCCAAATCCCCAAATGATAGGCGAACACGACTTGGTTGCCACCCTGGAGCAGGGGGAGGGAGGTCAAGATGGAAACATGAGGCGCCTTCCAGGAGCTGGTTGTTGAAGCTGGCTGGAGAGCATCTTGCTCTGGCCTGAAGGTGCCACAAGATGGCAGCATTTCTGAATGTTTCAGACCCACCCAGGGGCCGCCTCTCAGGGCGCTGGGGTGCCTTGGCGCCTGGTCAGGAGCACAACCTCCCTCGTGTTCAGGAGGATTAAGAGTCCCTGCCTGGGCTGCTCAGTCCTCAGCCAGAGACGGGAGAGAAGAGGGCCAGGGCAGAAGGGCTGGAGCTGCGTGGTGAGCATTCAGCTGTTTCAACAAAATCAGCGCTGAACCCAAGTGTCTGTTGGCCAGTGGCCACTTCGGATGTTGGCTGGCTTGTCTTAGTTTGTCTGAAAAACTAAAGGCTTATTTGGCCAGATGTTGTGCGGGGGTCAAGGAACTTTGCAGCACTTGAGAAAATACATCCCCCCAACCCCCCTTCTAAGCCTCAATTTATGTGCTCTGGGGGAGTTTTTTCAGCACGGCCTGGCATCCTTGCCAGCTTTTGGATTCCCACCCTGCCCCCACCAGACTGGATGCTGGCAGCAATCAATTGGGGTGAAAGAGTGGACAGTTTTTTGCTATTAAGATCCTTCCTGGTATTTGTCTAATTCTTTATTCATTTGTTCATTCAATAAAGGCACTTTTCAATAAATATATATTCGGCACCTACTATGAGCCAAGTGTTCTATTGTGTCCTGGGGATACAAGAATGACCGTTCTACTATCAGAGAATTTGCATCTAGTTGCAGGGCGAGGATAGTATGTGTGTGTGCGTGTGTGTTAGTCATTCAGTCATGTCCAGCTCTTTATGACCCCACGGACTCCTCTGTCCATGGGATTCTCCAGGCAAGAACACTGGAGTGGGTTGCCATGCCCTCCTCCAGGGGATCTTCCCAACCCAGGGACTGAACCCAGGTCTCCTGCACGGCAGGCGGATTCTTTACTGTCTGGGGGGAGTTAATTAATCACAATTATAAAAACTGCTCTGCAGGCAAAGTGCAGCGTATTCTGGCAGGGACTCTGGAAGGCTCTGCTCTTTATTAGCAGTCGACCTTGGGTGAATTAGAGAGGACCTCTGTATAGTCTCTGAGATTTTGCATGAGATGGTGGTGAGGATTAAAGAATTAACACATGTGACTCTGTCTGGCATACGGTAAATGCCAAATGCCACGCAGCCCTCACCAGCAGGGTGTGCTATCACACGTACTCTTCACACATGCAGCAGGTGGCGGCATCTTTGACTTAACCTCTCCAAGTTTCAGTTTCCTCATCTGTAAAAAGAAGTAATAATGCTGACATCATCATACCACTGTTGTGAGGATTAAATGAGGTGTGGAAAGAGGGTAAGTATTTAGTTTGGTACCTGGTGTCAGTTATTATTATTAGATGTAGAAGGCATGATATCAAAGCTACATGTAAAGATTTAAATCTGCATTTTGGAGTCACACGTATAGCCCCAGGGTGCCCATTAAGGCGTGTGTTTGGCTAATTAATGGCCCCCTTTCATCTGGTAACTGCCTGCTCTTTACACCACCTGAAGGGGCTGTTGAGAAAGCTGATGCTGATGGCCTGGCAGTGTGCCCATGCCCAGCTTTTCAGGATCAGGTTGGTGCCTGTCTCTATGCAGCAGAGAAAGATCTGTCCAAGCTGCTGGCCAGTCAGATCGGCAAAACTGGCTGAGGTGGGAGGAGAGAAGACCAGGCCCTTTGTGGGGTGAACCAGAGTGACAGCTACTGGCCTGATATGTCACCTCCTGTCCTCCTCAGGCAGCCCTAGAATAGATAACCCTATTTCAGCATCCCTATTTTATGGAGGCCAAAGTCACATGTCAAGCATGTGCTGGAGCCGGGCTCACACAGGGTCAGCCTGACTGCAGATCCTGAAGGCTGTCTGAGAGGTTTAATGGAATCTCTAGAAAGTCACCACTTAGCTTGTTGACAAGAGGCACTTAAATGCTAGTTGAACTGGGCCAAGGGGTCTATTCGGTCCAAACGGGCCATCCGTCGGCTCCCATGTGGACAAACACGGCTTGCTAGGAAATGATTAAATGGTGACTCCACCAGCTTGCGTTATGCTATTAGCTTCCTTCCACCCCACCCGCAGCTGCCCCTGGGTAAGCAGCCTGAGGTGGGCAGATTACTATCTGTAGATGGGTCGTTCCTGAGAACAGGGCTGTTCTGACAGTATGCTGTCTCATCTGACGTCCAGGAAGAAGGTCTCATGGTCTCAAGACAACCCCGGGTGAAGTCAACCCTGTTCAGACCCCCGAGGGAAAGGCTACTTTTTAGGGTCCCATGGGAGAAGGGAAAGAGCAATGTCTCTAAATCCTGCCCTCCACCTAACTGGGATGGCAGTGACATTGAGCTGGCAGGGCCAGGGACAGTGACCGCAGGCCAGAGGACGGAGGGCGGCTCAGCCCACACACGGGTGCTACTGCTGACTCTTCTTGCCACCTTGGTTTTCGGGACATCCATGCAGAATACTGATGAAAGTGCATCTCAGATACAGGAAATTTCAAGTGTTGTCACCAGAATGTTTGGTGATCAAGGGTCTGGATCCGATGAGGCGTCACAATGGACACACTGTCACACAACAGCTTTTTCATTTCTCAACACTGTTTTGTCAAGCTGTAGGGGATTCCCTGGAAGCTCAGCAGTAGAGAATCCGCCTGCCAGTACAGGATACGGCTTCGATCCCTGGGTCAGGAAGTTCTCCTGGAGAAGAAAATGGCAACCCACTCCAGTATAGTTGCCTGGAAAATCCCATGGACAGAGGAGCCTGGCAGGCTACCAGTCCCTGGGGTCATGAAACAGTCAGACATGGCTTAGCAGCTAAACAACAAAAACAACAGTGAAGAGCAGGTATTTATCCCGGCCCAGCATCCATTCCCCTTCTTCTCAGAATAACATCCTGGGTTTTCCCGTGGGGGCCACCACTTCCCTCTGCCCAGTCTTCTGGTTTGAATGGGACTAACTCCTTTCACCAATCTGGGGGTGTGCACGTGACCACAGCTGACCAGTCCCCATGCTTTATGCCCTGGAGGAGTGATTGTTCCCGAGATGGGTGTGTGTCTTCAGCCAGACCAAAAGAGAGTCAGTCTTCCAGTTTCGCTGGAATCTGGGGACAGCACACACTCTTTCTCAGGAGTTGTTAGGCTGGTTGCCCATCAGCCTGGTTCTGCTGGTGGCTATGTTACTGCCACCTGAGATGAAGCCAGCCTTCAGGAAAGCAGAGGGAAGAGATGAGAATGAGATTCCTGTGACATCTTCTGAGTGGCTGGATTTAGTGGTGGTCTTTTCCAGTTAGCGAGTTAACAATACATTTCTTTTGGAGCTTTTGCAAGTTCGAGTTGAGTTATAGTCTCTTAGACCCGAAACATCCTGTCTGATGGAACATTTCCAAAATATACCAGTGAGTTGGGTGCTGAGAACACAATGAAAATTTCATTTGAGATGTGTTTGACACTTAGTAGCAATCATGATTGTTTTGTGAGATTAAAGATGTAAAAGATGTGATATGCCTACATTATGTCACAAAGAAAACAAACCAAAGTAAACAAACACACGCTACATTATCTAGTAAATCCCTGCTTCTCTGGAGGCAGTGAGGTCTGAGTTTGAATTCTAGCCCTGCCAATTATCTTGGGTGACTGTCTTAACTGTCATGAGCCTTACTCCCCTCACCTGCAATGTGGTGTTAATGAGAGTAGCTACATCACTGGATCACCATGGAGGACTATCTGAAACAGTAAGAATATCCATCCTTACAGCAGTTCTGTGAGATAGGAACTCAGGGGCAGAACTTGTTCAAGGTCAATAACTAGCTCAAGATCAGCCAACTAGTAAGTGGCAGAGCTGGGGTTTGGACCTGGGCAGCGTGGCTCAGGGCTTCCACCGTTGACCACCGTGTTTACGAACTCTTGAGCGAAGAGAGGTTGAGTCACTTGCCCAAGGTCACACTTCCTAACGTGGAACACAAAGTGCTTTTCAAGTGAGCGGATCCGTAGTAAATCTCAACAGACGTTAAGGAGAACAGAGAGAGAGGAGAGTGTTAAGCAGCTGGTTACACTTTAGGGCAGGGTCCTGTCTGCAGTAATGAAGAGAAAAGGCAGAGTAGGATTTAGGATACCCAGTTTTAGACTCTACTCTGTTGCAAACCATAACACATGACCTTAGCAAGTCACTTGCTCCTCTGGTCTTTGGCTTCTTATCTGTAGATGGGAGGATCAGAATTATCGCCCTCCAAAAGCTTGTCCACTGTAACCATCTGCTGGTCCAGGGTTTGGAGCCATTTGTCACAATCAAGGTGAGTGAGGCTATAAGAACTAGACATGGAGAGATGGCTAGATTAGAAGTGCCCATCTCCTGTGGGTCAGTCTGAAGGCTGGGCTTCAGGACTTCGTCTCCATGCTCTACACTGCTTCCAGCTCGGGTCTTCTCTCCCAAATTTTCCACCTTTTTCTAATCTACTGTATTTCCAAGATCAAGGAAAAAAAAAAAATGTGACCAACATAGTCCTTCTCTGCACTAGAGTGAAGAAAGCCCAAACTAGCCCTCAGCCTCCTCACATATCAGACTCATGATCAGCTCCTAGCCTTTTCACTGGAATTGTTTTAAAGGCTTTTTATCACATCTGAAAATGCTTCCCAAATGGCAACAAACTCTTTAAAGGGAGGAAAAAAGTGTTCTGATGAGTTAAGTGTAAATGAATCAAAACCATATGGATTAAATTTCCCCTGAAATACACTCAGGATTGATCATTAAGGACAAATGCTTTGGGACAACACAGGCTTTTGGGAGGGAGGGGTGGAGAGCATAGGGTCCAACTTGGAACTTCTACTCTGCTCCTAACAACACCTCCCCAAAATCCCAGACCCCCTAATTCACTCTCAGTGTTGAACAAATGAACTGATCATCTGAGGCTGGGACCTAATGGAACTTTTGTTACCTGAATAACCAAGGGCATCTTATTTTAGCTGCTCTTGTTGTGAGAGTCTCTATGAAAATGTGGTAAACTGTTGATGGCGGTAAACAACCTTGAACAAACAAGTCAACTTGTTTACTCAGTCAAAGAACATTTACTGAGCCCCCAGTTTGTGTCAGAAACTGCAGAGTAGGAACTTACTTGGCAGTCCAGTGGTTAAGACTCAGTGCTTCCATTGCAGGGGATATGTGTTCAATCCCTGGTTGGGGAACTAAGACCCCACAAACCGTGTGGAACGGCCAAAAGGAGGGGGAAAAAAGAGGAAAAGAAACCGCAAAGTAGTAAGAAGCAAAGAGAAATGAGACCACCCCAGCTGCTCTGTCTCATTCACCTGCTTCATGACACCGTTTGCCCTGCTGCTGCTTCGCAGTGGGTCTCTCTTGCTCTTGATGCCACCAAGCTCTCTGCTGAGAAGGTTTTCAGACCAATTTGGTAGTATTTTATCAAGGCTTTGGTTGTAGCCTGGGATGTACTGGATGGCAGTTTATCTACTCTGATGCACACTTGTTCATCAGACACTGTTCATAAGACATCTCTCTTACGGAAACACCAAGGCAGACTCCTGATGGTTCATCTTGTTTGTCCCCTTCCAACCCTGCCACCAGCACAATCTGCCTAGACCTCAAATCTGACCACATCATCCTACTGTTCCGAGAGTCAGAGCTCCTGTGCATCCACTCAGTTAAATGCAAGCTCCCCAGCCTGGCAGACAAGGCCCTATAGGATTGGTCCTTCCTTGCACTGATGCTTCTTCAGTCCTTTCTCTCCATTTTGTACTTCACACTCTGGCAACACCGAAGTGCCTGTAGCCCTTGCTACCATGTACCCCATGATTTCCCATCTCCGTCTCCTTGTTCATCCAGAATTTTCTACCATTCTTTGCTGCACTAATTCAAGCTCTTGGCCAAATTCCTGAACCCTCCTCTGAGGAACACTGGCTCAGTGAGATGTTGACTATTTTGCTCCATGAAATAAAAGGTCTCATGGTGAAAAATGTATGGAAAGTACTGAGTTAGCAAAAGTGAAGTGGGATTTTTTTCTTTTGCAGACCTTCTCAGAGCTTTGACTCTGCTTTGCTCAGAGTGCTAACATGCACTGAGGATCTTCAGGATCAAACCTCATTTGATCACAGGATCCTGTTTGTCTCAAATACTTATTGCCATCTGTCGTTTCTGGAAACATAGTTGAGGAAAACTATCCTGGAAGTAACTGATTCTACAACTTTGAACTGACAAGTTAATTTGAACATTCAAAGAACATTTATTATTGTGTCAATCTGAAAAAATTGAGGCTATGAGCAAGCTTAAAGCCTCAAAACTTTTTTTAAGAAAAATATTTGCAAAGCACTTATCTGACAAAAGACTATTTTCTAGAATATATTTTAAAAAAATCTCAAATCACAACAGCAAAAACCTACATAATCCAATTATAAAATGGGCATAAAACATGAACAGACATTTCAGCAAAGAGGTTATCCAGATGGCAAATAAAAACACATGAAGAAAATATTTAATATTTTCCATTAGGGAAATGCAAATTAAAACTATAGTGAGATATCACTATAGACCTACCAGAATGGCTAAAATTTTAAAAATGACAACATCAAAAGCTGGAGAGGATGTAGAGAAACTGGATAATTTATCCATTGCTGGATATATAATAAATATATTATATATATGGATATATAAAATATGTATCCATTGCTGGAATATAAAAGGGTACCTCCACTTTGGGAAATAGTTGAAAGTTTCTTATACAACTATTCATGCAATCACCACATGACCCAGCAGTTGTACTCTTGGGCATTTGTCCCAGAAAAAATGAAAACTTATGTTCACACAAAAACCTCTATCTGAATGTTTATAGCAGCTTTATTTATTAAACCCCAAACCTGGAAACAGCCCAGATGCCTTTGAATGAGCGGACAGTTTGTTTAAACTGTGATACAGTCATACCATGGAGTACTACTAAGCAAGAAAAATGGACTATTAATACACACAACAGCTTGGACTGAATCTCCAGAGAATTATGTGGAGTTAAGAGTCAATCCCCAAAGGTCATATACTATATGGTTCCATTTATATAACATTTTTGAAATGACAAAATTATAGAAATAGAGAATACATTAGTGGTTGCTAGGGATTTGCATGAGGGGCAGAGGGCAAGAGGGAGGTGAATGGATGTGGTTATAAAAGGGCAAAAGAGAGATCCTTGGGACAGTAGAAATGTTCTGTATCTTGACTGGTTGTGGTTATGGGAAAACACATGTGATGAAATTGAATAGAACCTTGTGCAGAGTTTCCATTTTGCAGGATGAAGAGTTCTGGAGATGGATTGCACGACAACATCAACACGTTTTATACTGAGATGTGCACTTAAAACGGAGACGGCACCCCACTCCAGTAGGAGTGGAAAATCCCTAGAAAATCCCATGGATGGAGGAGACTGGTGGGCTGCAGTCCATGGGGTCACTAAGAGTCGGACACGACTGAGTGACTTCACTTTCGCTTTTCACTTTCATGCATTGGAGAAGAAAATGGCAACCCACTCCAGTAGGAGTGGAAAATCCCATGGACAGAGGAGCCTGGTAGGCTGCAGTCCATGGGGTCGCTAAGAGGTGGACATGACTGAGTGACTTCACTTTCACTTTTCACTTTCATGCATTGGAGAAGGAAATTGCAGCCCACTCCAGTGTTCTTACCTGGAGAATCCCAGGGACGGTGGAGCCTGGTGGGCTGCCGTCTATGGGGTCGCACAGAGTCGGACACAACTGAAGCGACTTAGCAGCTGCAGCTGCAGTGCACTTAAAAATTGTTAAGTTGGTAAATTTTATATGATGTGTATTTTACTAAATGAAAAAAAATTTTTTAATGCGTGGAACTAAATATGCACACATACTAGAGCATAAGTGAAACTGGAGAAATTTGAATAAGATCTGTACATACATCCATCTCAATATCTTAGATGTGACTTTGTGCTATAATTTTGCGAGATATTACCATGGGAGGAAACCAGGTAAAGAATACATGAAATTTATCTGTATTAATATTTTTTTTACAACTGCATGTAGGTCTACAGTTACAGTAAAATAAAAAGTTTATTTTAAAACTCTTCTGTCTCAAACTAAACAACCTCTACCAATTTTTATATCATCTTCTAAGGACATTGCTATTTTTGTTCTTGTATAAGTGTCTGGTGCACTTTTTAAAATAAATTAATTTTTTATTGAAGGCTAGTTGATTTACAATGTTGTGTTAGTTTTTGGTGTGCACCAAAGTGATTCAGTTATGTGTGTGTATATATATATATATATATATATATATTATTTTTCAGATTCTTTTGCATTATAGGTTATTACAAGATATTGAATATAGTTCCCAGTAGGACCTTGTTATTTATCTATTTTATATATAACAGTGTGTGTTAATCCTAAACTCCTAATTTATCCCTCCCCTCCCACCTTTCCCCTTTGGTAACCATAAATTTGTTTTTAAAGTCTGTGAATCTGTTTTGTAAATAAGTTCATTTGTATCATTTTTTTAAATTCCACATAGAAGTGAGACCATATTTGTCTTTCCCTATCTGACTTCACTTAGTATGATAACCCCTAGATCCATCCATGTTGCTGCAAATGGGATTATTCACTCTTTTTTATGGCTCGTTAATACTCCACTGTGTGTGTGTATAAATATATTTATGTATACCACGTCTTCTTTGTCCAGTCACCTGTTGATGGCCATCATTTCGGTTGCTTCCATGCCTTGGCTATTGCAAATAGTGCTGCCATAAATATTGGGGTACATGTATCTTTCTGAATTAGAGTTTTCTCCAGATACGTTTCCAGGAGTGGGTTTTCTGGATCACATGGTAAGTCTATTTCGAATTTTTAAAGGAACCTCCATACTGTTCTCCACAGTGGCTGTACCACTTTACATTCTCATCAACAATGTAGGAGGGTTTCCTTTGCTCCACACCCTTCTCTGGTGCCCTTTTTTAAATTGCATATTGTTTGTTCTTACTCTTAGAGTCCACAGGGTACATTTCATACAAGTTAATATATGTTACATGAATTCACAATGATTTTTTAAAACTACACACATATACATGCATTACCACGTAGTGGGCACTATTAGCACATAGCATTAGATCCAAGAGCGTAAGAAGGGAGCACAAAGTGAAAAAAAAAAAAGAGCATATTCCTTGAACTTGACTGTGATTCTGCTTGATGGGGTGGGAAGCAGGGGGGTGGGGGGTGGGGAGAAGGAGGCAATGGGAGACTCCCAGAGTTATCTTGTCATGTAAGATGGCTGAGGAGTCAACTTGGCATTCCTTACAGGAAGCAGCCAGTTCCAACTTGAAATTTCAGAGGCACTCAAACTGAAATCCATGAGGAGTGTCTTGCAGTTAGAAAGAAGGCACACCAAAGTGAATTGGTAGTGACTTTTATTTTCCCAAGGAAAAGAAAAGTTAGGGAGAGAGGATTGAGTCAAGCCAGAGGCAACCTGAGAGTTTAGGAAGTCTGTCCCTAAGTTAGGGCGTTATACTTCTGGGAGACTGAACATACAGACAGACAATAGCCGGACCAGACATGAAAATGGAGCTTTGACCCGCAATCCGCAGCACCCGTTCATCTAGGATAAACAGCCCAGGAAGCCAGCCTGCAATGAATCAGACTTGCGGGATTGCTGGAGATTGCTATCTCCAGTGATAATCCTGGAAGCTAAACAATAACTTCTGTGACAGTCAGCCTTAGATAATCAGGATTTCATTAGTAACTGATGGCTTCCCTCATTTTTGACTCTGCTTCCAACTCAGGACAACCAGAGAAAGCCAAATATGCATGCTTCACTCATCACATAAGATAGGATGCCCCGCCTTCTATTTATCTGCCTTCAGCACCCCCAGGCTAACAGCCTCCAACCAGGGCACACATGAAGCTTCCTTATTTTTCCATTTTAAAGCTCATCCAACCCTCTGCCACCTTTGGAGCCTCTGTCAAAACACAAGTGATGGTGGCTGACACCCTCACTATAGCAAGCCCTGAATAATCTTTGCTCTTCTCATTTGGTTAGTCTTTGCTTATTTTCACATATCTTTCCAAATATTTGTGGAATAAACAATTCCAAGCAACCAGTGGTATCGCCTGCTCTCCCCACGTCTGTTTCCAGTGGCACCAGCTGGTAAACGGGTAACTGACAGGTGCTCCCACTTCTCTGCTTTACAGCCAGAGGTCCCTTCGCAGGCTCCATCCTGGGTGTGCCATGACGGGTTCCCGAGGTCTTGAGCAGGCCTGATGGGCGATTCTAAGATGCACTGGTTGGGCCTGAGTGTTTTTTGATGGCTGGCCTCCATTCTGATTGCTTGAGGCCCCTGACTCAATACAGCACTGTGTTTCTTACTCATAAACCTGCAGTGTGCTGGTTTCTAATCCCAGCACTGGCCAGCAGGGCAAGCCACACCCCTCCGTGGTCCTGCCTCTGCTGCTGTAATATGAGGATGGGGCTCATTAATGCCTTCGATCCCTGCTGAATCTAATCCAGCTGAACCTCTTCTCCATTGCCACCCAGCCCTCACGGGTTGGACATTATAGAAATTTCAAAAGGACCACCAGTGGGCTTACCCCTGCAGAAGGAGGGTGAACCAAGCTAGTGGCATTTCTACTGCTTGGCCAGTGAGAGGCAAATCCAGGATGGAATCAAGCCCCTGTTTTCCTACACTCGACCTGCTGTTCCATTTAAGCCCCACCAACTTTTGAGCTCCTGCACCCTTGGTTTTAATTCACGCCCACAGACTTGATTCCCCGGGGAACAGGTTTTTAAATGTTGAATGAATCCAGAGTTCACATCTGTTGCCTGAATGCGACATGGTGTAAGACTTTTTTTTTTTTTTCCTATTGGTAGCATCGCCCCTCCTTTAGAAACTCACTCTCATTGAGTGGCTTAAAAACAAAACAAAACAAAATCCTCACTCCCACTCAGAGGCCTCAGTCCTGGGGAGCCAGAGCAGAGGAGAGATTGTCACCTCCCAAGTTCAGCAATAAAAATGACTTTCTCCTTTCAGCTGCTGTTCCCTGATGTGACTGTGATCAGTATCAAATGCTCGGTAGCAAGGATTTCTGTGTAGCCTCCTCAGCTAAAATAGATTGAACCTGCCCGCTGCTCTTTGTGTGGGAACAATGGACGTGACAATGAGGAGCTGCTATATTGTTCATGCCTGAATAGTCCCGATTCTAGATATGTGTTGTTGGGCCCTGTAGATTACCCGCAAAGAATGTCCAGCTCGCCCGGCTGAGAAAGGTTATGCTACCGTTGAGCAGTCCAGGCTGCTCCATGGTAATGAATCAAATAGGGGCCTGCAATTAACGAAGTCTCATTGCAAAATGGTAGGGAGTCACCTTGTGAAACAGGGTCTGTTTTTACCTCCAGCTTAATTGCACAGCCTAGGATATCTCCAGTTTGAATGCGTCAACTTTGTGTGTGAGCCAGGGTTAGGGGGGCTGGCAGGAAAGGGCAGAGGGTGAAAAGCAAGGTGGCTTTGGGGGCTTGCTTGGGCAAGCTCTGGGAGAAATGAAACCCATATGTGTGGTTATTAGCACGTGACTTGGAACCAGGCAAACAACAGAGGCAGCCTGGAAGGGCAAGAACATATTCTGAGTTTCCCAGCCCCAGTTTTTCAGTTGGGCAAAATCCTAATCACTAGGGATTCCTGCTGTGCGGCTGCAGGCTGAGTCTTTGGCTCATGGCTACTGCATGGTGGTGCTGGTGGGAAAAAAACCCTCACGGGCTTTGCATCTAGCACATCTGAATCTCAGTCATTACACTGTTGCTTACCAGCTGTGTGACCTTAGGCAAACTGCTCAACCTCTCTGAGCATCCTCTGTCTCCTCTGTCAAACAGGGGTATATCATCACCTTCCTGCAGGGCTCCCATTAAAAAAAAAAAAAAAAACATTCCCCTAGTGGGTGTTTGGGCTTGCCTGGTGGCTCAGATAGTAGAGAATCTGCCAGCATTGCAGGAGACCTAGGTTCAATGCCTGGATTGGGAAGATCCCCTAGGGAAGTAAAAGGCTACACACTCCAGTATTCTTGATTGGAGAATTCCATGGACAGAGGAGCCTGGTGGGCTACAGTCCATGGGGTCAAAGAGTTGGACGTGACTGAGCGACTTTCACTTCACTTCCGTGGGCGTTCAATAAATGGGTGAGACAAATATTGCTAGTTTCTCTATATCTATCCTCCCTTTCTTCCTTACGAACAGAATCTCAATTTTCTTTGGGGCAGCAGTATTCAACTAAGAAAATCTCAATTTCTCAGCATTCCTTGAGCTTGCAGTGGCCACTGGACATTGTTCTGGTCAATCAAAAGTGGACGTCTGTTGGATAGGGCTTCCTGGAAAGCTAATTTTTTTTCTTGATTAAAAAACAGACAGACTTCACAAAGTTTTTCCCTTTTTCCCTATCCTTTCCTTCCTTTCTGGAAAGCAGTCACAATGCCTGGAAGTGTGGGAACCATCTTGTAAACATGAGGACAAGTTGGGAAGGACACGGAAGAATAGAGGTGAGGGGAAGGATTGAGAAGGTACTGAAGCAGCTGTATTGTGTCTCACTCAGGACTTCTGGTCCAGTGAGAACAATAAATCCTTGTACATTTAAGTCCCATTTCTTGAAATTTCTCTTGCATGCAGCCAAGAACAATCGCTAACTAATACCTGGTGACTGTTATTTCTTCAGACAGGCAAAACAAGCCCTTGGAAACTTCCTAGGAGGCTGACTAAAGGAAGGAGAATAAATACACTGGCAGACAAACCATCCAGTCTCTGTTATATCATGACCTCACGACCTTTTCTTGTATCTGCCATCCATGTACTCGAGCTTTGTATTTATGTAAGTTTCCTTGCGTGCTGAGGGCTAAGTTGCTTCAGTCGTGTCTGACTCTTTGCGGCAATGTGGACTGTAGCCCACTAGGCTCCTCCGTCCGTGGAATTCTCCAGGCAAGAATACCAGAGTGGGTTGCCGTGCCCGGCTCCAGGGGATCTTCCCTACCCAGGGATCGAACCCACATCTCTTGTGGCTCCTGCATTGCAAGCAGATTCTTTATCACTGAACCACCAGGGAAGCCCGTAAGCTTCCTTGCTTACTATTAAATCAAGGCTTCTGGGAAAATGGAGCTAAATTAAGGGAGATCAGAAGCAAACATAGTCATGGTACTGTATAAAAATACCTGTTCGCATCACATAAGATAGTGGAGTTAATCAACTCCAAGAAAAAAGGCAGTTTCTAAATGAAAACACTGCCATGGCCACCCTGCTGAGCACAGGAAGTAAACATGGGAACCAGTAGGTCCCCAATAATAATGGCAATAAGATTTTAAAAGCGTCATCCCTAATAAAGAAGCCTTTGCTGAATTCTCACCCCCTGAACAAAGAGCCAAGAATACTGGGCTCATCCAAAGAGACTTAACAAAAAGTTGAGGGCAGTGTAGAAATGTCTTAGTCAGATTGGGTTGGGGGTCCCTTGACTCAGAGGGAGAGCTAAAAGGGAGCCTTCTAGTGACCTTTGAAGGTCAAGCCACTGGCCTACTGCTCTGGGCAGTGTAGTTTAGAGGCTACTTCTCTAGGAAAAGAGTGGAGTAAAATGAGTCGCAAATGAGCTAATCACCATTAATGTTCCAGCTGAAACTGCCAGTCTGACATCCCTCTTAATGGCTGACAAATGTCAGGGTGACTTGTGTGCTTTTTTTGTTAATTGAATTGGTTAATTAGGTCCCAGAGGCCTAGCTGCTAATTATGAGCTACAGCCGAATATGAACTTAAGAAAAAAAGATGCAAGGAAGTTAAAACAAAAGAGAAAACACACACACACACACACACACACACACACACACGATTCCTTTGTATTCTTTACAATCTGTACTATTACCTTCCCTTAATTTTTGACCTGCCACATGTTACTACTTTCTTGATGTGCTCAAAAAAATTTTAAAAGAGAGGAAGGAAAACTCCAATTCTGCCTCTTTCCATGAGGAGCATCTGCTCAATCAGTATTTCGTTCATTAATTTTCTGCCAATTAGCAAGGAAAAAAAAAAAAAAAAAGACAGGCAAAGGGGAGAAAGAGTCCAGATTTCCAGCCTAATGCATTACCTTGTGAAGATGGTGTCTGCAGAAGGGACATGCTGCCTCCTATTTGGGGAAAGAAACTGCAAGGGTCTACCAGACCCAGCAGACTTGTCGATGTTTAAGAAAACTTTCCCAGAACTTTCCAGAACAGGCTCCAGATGCAGAGCAATCTATACTGTCCCGTTGAGGAATATCTTTAAAGGTAAATAAAGTGCCTTGTAACTCATGGAGGACTTGAGAAATTTAGCGCTGAAGGCGAGAGAAGTAGCTCTCTACTCTCGCCCACAAATTCCTGGCATTGTCTTTGTTTTTTGCGTCCAATTAGCGGAGAACATTAAAGGAAGTTGAAAGTTCCGGCTTCCTGACTCCAGTTCACACTACTCCTGGGAGCTGGCAGACCCCAAATATCTGATAAGCTAGTCCAGCATCCTTTGGCTGGTGAGGGGAGGAGGAGAAACAAGGCCAGAGGCACACTGAGCTGGGGAGGGCTGGGGAGGGAAAGGGGAGGAACTCAAAGAAACTTTGTGGCAGAATCAGATTCTTCCAGCCCCTGAGATTCTGGCAAAGATATTTGGATGGGGAGAAGCTGCCCAGGAGTGCACTCTCAGCCTCAATCTTGGATTGGCAGAGCCTGGGAAAGTATGTGGCCAGGAGCTTGAGGCCTTGAAGAATGTGTTTGACCCAGACACTGCTTGGAGCGTCTTCCCCTGGCAGATTCAGGTGCATTTGACTCACCTTCCCCATCCTACAATCTGCCCTCCAATTTCAGCTGCCAAGTCCAGAATACTCCTCCCAGTTTCTTCCAGTTCCCAGCCTTCGCCCTGTTACATCCTGTACCTCTGCTCCTGGGGGTGATCCCTCAGGATGGCACCAAGCCAGTTCCCAGGCTCCTCTGTCCATGGAATTCTCGAGGCAGGAATACTGGAGTGGGTAGTCATTCCCTTCCCTAGGGGATCTTCCTGACCCAGGGATTGAACCTGGGTCTCCTATGTTGCAACAGATTCTTCACTGTCTGAGCCACCAGGGAGGCACCTTAACACTTGCCCCATTCCACAGTCTGCCCTCCAGGCTCAGCCGCAAGTCCAGAGTGTGTATGTGTGTTCAGTAGTCTAGTCATGTCTGACTCTAAGTTCAGAGCACTCCTCCCAGTTTCTTCTAGTTCCCAGCCTTCACCCTGTGCATCTGTGCCCAGGGGGTGACGCCTCGGGATGGCTCCAAGCCAGTTTTTGGCCCCTTGATGTTCCCAAGTCCTCCAATCAGAAAGGCTCTAGTTTTCCTGAAGACTTGAGAGGGAGGAGCCACACCCAACACAGAGCCTCTGCCTTCTGCAACGCTCTCCCTCCAAAGCCCCAGCACCTTTGGCACCCCACTCCAGTACCCTTGCCTGGAAAATCCCATGAGCAGAGGAGCCTGGTAGGCTGCAGTCCATGGGGTTCACTAAGAGTCGGACACGACTGAGCGACTTCACTTTCATTTTTCACTTTCATGCATTGGAGAAGGAAATGGCAACCTACTCCACTGTTCTTGCCTGGAGAATCCCAGGGATGGGGGAGCCTGGTGGGCTGCCATCTATGGGGTCGCACAGAGTCGAACACGACTGAAGTGACTTAGCAGCAGCAGCGGCTGACCCCTTTCTAAGGTCATTGGATTGTAGACTGCCTCACCCACTTCAGGTAGACAGTCACTGAGACATGTGCAAGAAAAGTTCAACATTTGAGAAAAAAGCTGCACGTTTTACACATGAGTTTCTGCATTTTTACTAGCAAGTGCATTTGTGTGCGTGCGTGCGTGAGTGCGTGCGTGCGTGTGTGTGTGCCAGCATTACAACAGCATTGACTCTCTGGGTTCATCCTGAGCAAAGCATCCCTGAAGGGTTTTCAGAAAATCGTGGTAAAATCTATGGGGACCTTTGGTGAGCTTGATTTTGCTGGGAGGACAGGAGATCAGTTGTCCATGGAGCACCCTGGTCAGGGCCGCGCAGGCCGTTCATCAGCTGAAAGGGAGGATCAAATTCCACATCCTAACCTTGATACTCGCTACTTGGGCGACCTTAGCCTCGCTGCTTCATCTTTGAGATACATGTTTTCAATTCTGAAATGCAAATAATAAGAGTGCCTGTCTCCTAGCGTTGATGCGGGGGAGTAAAGGAGAGAAGGGGTGAGAGCTGTGAGCACCACACACCCAGGAAACACCAGCAACCACACTTGGTTTCCTCTCTCACTCTATCCTTTCAAAGCCTAACATCCACATAAACACTGGCAACACCAGGAACTTACCATCAGTATCTTTCACTTCATTTGCTTTGCTTACCATGAGCTTCTCACGTGGCTTAGATGGTAAAAAATAAGCCTGCAATGCAGGAAGTCCAGGTTCTATCCCTGGGTTGGGAAGATCCTCCGAAGAAGGGCATGGCTACCCATTCCAGAATTCTTGCCTGGAGAATTCCATGGACAGAGGAGCCTGGTGGGCTACAGTCCAGAGGATTGCAAAGAATCAGACATAACTGAGCATCTAACACTTCCACTTCACTTTCTTCTTCTGTCTTCTCATTAGATGAAAGGGAAGATCATTTGACTACCCTAGAACATAGGGTGATTAAATGTGGCTGAGGAGTGCCCAGGACAGAGGAGGTTCTGGGACATGGGTCTTTCAGGACTCAGAGGAGAAACAGCCCAGGCAAACCAGGATGAGTCAGTCACCCCCTAGAAGGGAGAATTTTAATTGTTTGTTTAGGAGAATCACTGTGGTTGGGGGAGGTCATGATGCCAAACCAGCCAGCAAGTTAACAAACTCAGTAAAAAACCTGGGGCTGCTCAAGGCATCAACAGATGTTAAGTGTATACATGTGGCTTGGCCAGGTGCTGATGGCAGAGGCCACAGAAACACAGCATTGCTCACCGCACAGGACCAAGGCTATAGTACTCGTGCCCTTGGAAGTTGAAATCCCATGAAAGGGACTTCATGAAAGGAAGTCATGAGTTAACCAAGCTGCTCCCCACATGTTACATTATGGAACATACATACAAATTTATATATGCATATATATATATGCTCTATAGTGTATATATTAATAATATGTTCCATAATATATTGGCTTCCCTGATAGCTCAGTTGGTAAAGAATCTGCCTACAATGCAGGAGATCCTGGTTTGATTCCTGGGTTGGGAAGATCTGCTGGAAAAGGGGTAGGCTACCCACTCCATTATTCTTGAGCTTCCCTCCTAACTCAGCTGGTAAAGAATCTGCCTGCAATTTGGGAGACCTGGATTCGATCCCTGGGTTAGGAAGATCCCCTGGAGAAGGGAAGGCTACCCACTCTAGTATTCTGGCCTGGAGAATTCCATAGACTGTATAGTCCATGGGATCCCAAAGAGTCAGACACGTAACATATATATATATATATAATATAAGGGGGTGTGTGCATGTAGTGACAGAGAGAGGAGATTTTTTTCCCTTTATTTTGATACTTGAAGTTTCGAAAAATATTTTATTTATTTTAAATAAATTAAAAGACGCTTGCTCCTTGGAAGAAAAGTTATGACAAACCTAGACACCATATTAAAAAGCAGAGACATTACTCTGCTAACAAAGGTGTATAGTCAAAGCTATGGATTTTCCAATAGTCATGTATGGATATGAGATTTGGGCCAGAAAGAAGGCTGAGTGCCAAAGAATGGATGCTTTCAAATTGTGGTGCTGGGGAAGACTCTTGAGAGTCCCTTGTTCTCCAAGGAGATCAAACCAGTCAATCCTAAAGGAAATCAACCCTGACTATTCATTGGAAGGACTGATGCTGAAGCTGAAACTCAATACTTTGGCCACATGATGTGAAGGGCTGACTCATTAGAAAAGACCCTGATGCTGGGAAAGATAGAAGGCAGGAGGAAAAGGGGATGACAGAGGACAAGATGATTCAATGGCATCACCAACTCAGTGGACAGGAGTCTGAGCAAGCTCCGGGAGATGGTGAAGGACAGGAAAGCCTGATGTGCTGCAGTCCATGGGGTCACAAAGAGTCAGACATGACTGAACAACAATGTTTTTAATTAATTTTTAAGATTGAAGTATAGTTGACTTATAATGTTTCAGGTATATAGCAAAGTGATTCAGTAACACATATATAAGTATATACATTCTTTTTCAGTTTATTTTCCATTGTACGTTATTACAAGATATTGAATCTAGTTCCTTATGCTATACAGTAAGTCCGTATTGTTTATCAAGGAGATGTTTAGGTGCCGATAAAACAAAAAACCCGCAGAGGCTCGAGGACACTGCTCACCAGAGGCATGACCTAAGAGATGTCAACCACGTTCTCACATCCTGATGCCAGCTCCTGGAAAGTTGCCTTTCTCAACTGGGGTGATTGCTTTGAAATTAAACAGCCAAGGATGCCTCTTCCAGATTTGCAAAGGATGATGCAAAAAGAAATGAGGAAGGAAAAGGGGAAATAAACATCAGGGAGGAGAACTAATCTGCATTGAGCACCTAAAGTATGCTGGTCTAAGAGTCACAGAATATTTTCAGAGAATCTTAAATATTAAAAGAGAATAGTTTTGTGACTCAGATTTAATAACTGAGAAAACCGGGGCTCAAGAAGGAATGTAAGTGTTATAAGCTCACTCAGCTAAGAGGTGGCAGACCTGGAAATCGTAATAATGATAATTATTATTAATTAAATTGATAATTATTATTTAGTAAAAATAACCAACATAATGGAGCAACAGTTTATATGTATTATGTGTTTCTTAGGTCTAGGTACCAGACTATACACACTCTTTAATGTTTAATCCCATTTAGTCCTGAAACAGCCTTCCAGGTCAGTACCACTATTAAGCCCATTTATCACGAGTACATTGAGGATCAGCAAGTTTCTATAAACTGCTGGGGGACATCCAGCCAGTAAGTGGCAGCACTGGAGTTTGAACCCACGTTTGTCTGGCTCTGTAAACCAGGGTATAAGACATTTGACCCATCTCAGCTTACAAAAACACTTCTGTGCAGGTTATCACATTTGACTATTGAGACTAATATTTTCTAGATTTAAAAAGAGAGGCCAAGAGAGCTTCTGATTTGTCCCAACTCATATAGCTTTTAACTGTGGGAGAGTCTGCCAGAAAACTGACCCCTGGTCCCAGTACCCCAAGAGAATAGTGGGCCAATGTGTCCACTGGGAAAAGAATATTCTTCCAAAATGCTAGCTTTCTTCTCTTTGCTGCAACAGGAAACTTCTTAGGTAAACAGATCTGCCCCATAGGAGATCACCGGGTGACTCAGAAAGAGAAAGGAGACGGTCATGCTAAGAAAGCACAGCCGGAAGAGCCTCTGCCATCCCAAGCGTCCTCCCCTAGACAGTGCTGCAAGGCCTGGGTCTCGCCTGCACGTGCAATATTGATCTGGTGATATTGACACACCCCCCGCAGGGGTGCCTTTCCTTATTGATAACCAATGGCAGTGCCTAAAGTTCAAACACTGCTGGGCGGCTTTCATGTTTGTAAATAGTATTGATGCGCATAAATAAAGGCCCATCAGACTGCAGGATTAGACAGGATGGAGGCAGAACATTTGGGACACTAAATCCGGAAGCAGCTAATTAAAACCAGAGCTGGGAAGGAAGCCGGAAAGGGTGCCAGGTAATGTCAATGCCTCCGATCCTGGACACTCCAGTACCCCAACTCAGCCTCTCCCAACTTGGTGGCCAGCGATGCTGCCTCCTTCTTCTCAGGATGAAACTGGTCCAAGGCTGGCTGCCCTTGGTTTACCCCCCGCAGAGCCTGGTGAGCCAGTGATCCTGAGGGAATAGTCACACTGTCTGAGAAAACTAGGTGGTCTGCGGGAGAACATAGACATCTGACGTCACTATTTTGACCCAGGATATTCTGATGAAGCCTAGAAAACAAATGCTTAAACTTTCAATTTATATTTAAAAAATAATAATAAATAAAAAAAATAAAATAAAAATAAATAAATAAAAGACGTAGTTAAGAAATGTGTACACAGCAACACTTCCTCTTTGACTCCAAGAGGTCAGTTTTGAGAACAAGATTGAGTTCAGGGAGAGAGGAAGGCTCAAGGTCAGTTGTCCTCATTACTTTTAATTTTTTTTAAAATCCATTTTCTCTCAAAACAGTTAAGAAAATGGTAATAGGATCATCAGTTCAGTTCAGTTCAGTTGCTCAGTTGTGTCCGACTCTTTGTGACCCCATGAATCACAGCACACCAGGCCTCCCTGTCCATCACCATCTCCCAGAGTTCACTCAAACTCATGTCCATCGAGTTGGTGATGCCATCCAGCCATCTCATCCTCTGTGGTCCCCTTTGCCTCCTGCCCCCAATCCCTCCCAGCGTCAGAGTCTTTTCCAATGAGTCACCTCTTCACACATATCAATAATTACCTTAAATGTAAATGGATTAAAGGCACCAACCAGAAGACAGAGGGTGGGCGGATGAAAACATGCGTGCACTTCCACTTACCACATCACTCTGCTTAATCCCTCAGACTGCACATAATTATTTTATATAGTTAGGTAATCATGTTTCCATTTTGGCTTGCAGTTGTAAGCATCTTTTATATTTTGTCTGGCTATTGATTGTGAAAACTGATAAACATCTCTCACTACTGTGATTATGTAACTATTACTTAATACCGTTGTATCATGATTGGTCAACAGAAAATAATTGAATTCTATATCATCAATACTACCCTTTAATAGAAAAACATGTACTCACTTTTTAAAATCCAGATATATATCAGAATTATCTTGGAATTTTTTAAAAAAATACAGATGACCAGGTATTGCTTTTTTTTTCTCCAAAGCTCCAGGTATGTTTCTAGTGAGCAGCCATGCTTAGAAACAATTGGACTATATGATGATCTTTTACTTTTATCTAGTTTGTTTCACTTTTTCTATTTCATATTCGGTGCTCCCATTTCACTTAGCTTATGTTCTCCAGTTTTTCCCTCTCTTTTTTTTTCCTTTGATGTTCTTTCTTAAGCCTGATTTTATCAAGCATAGTGGAAAGCCTTTGTATACACATATATACATAAATGGTATGTATAATATATATATTTTAGAAAACTTGTGAATTTTTGTTTAGCTAAAAAAATTATGAAATGTGATTTCATTTGTTTGACTTGTATAAATAGAATGCTAAATTTCTAATTTTTAACAAATAGATACACAATAAGCAATGAAGATTTAGTGTATAGCACAGGGAAATCTAGTCAATATCTTATAATAACCTATAATGAAAATAATATGAAAGGTAATATATGTGTGTATGTATAACTGAATCACCTTGCTGTGTACCTGAAACATTGTAAAGTCAATTATACTTCAATAAAATATATATACTAAGGAAAAAAGGATGTTTTCTGCATTATGGATCAATAGCAAAAAGGTCACATTGAAATGTCCCATCTCAAAACAGCTCTGTCCAAAGTGCCACCTCACTCTTGGGCAACCTAAGTGTGTGAGGGCAGGTGCTGGTTGTCTTGGGATAAAGAATCTCTTGCCAATTGCTTGGGAGAAACACCTTAAGAGCTGTTAACAGCAGGGAGGTAATTCATGTTTTTTTGGTGCCACATTTTCTCCTTTTCACCATCCTTAGCGAGGCTTCATTCAAAGCCAATAAAAATAACAGCTAATATTTATTCAGCACTTACCGTGTGCCAGGCATTATCTCGAGCACTTTACCTACATAAGCTTGTTTAATTTTCATGACAACCCTAAGAGAAGAAGCTGAAGTACAAAGAGATGATGTTATTGCCACAATGACTTAATTTCCCCAAGTGATCTTGGAAGGGAAATAATGTGAGTCCCACTTTTGAGATGAAGAACAGAAGCCTAAGGGGTAAAAATGACTTTCCAGAGTGAGAGGAAGACGCCTAGCAGAGCATCGTTTTTGAGTGCACCTAGATGCCTTGCTTTTGTAGAGCAGCATGTGGGAGCCATCTTTTGCCCCCAGACACCATTCACCATTATCATGGGCCAGTCACAGCCCAACATGCTTCCAGAAGCATTGTATTCGATTTAAGAAAAGATAAGGTAAGATAGCCCCAACATTGAGCTATCATGAAGAACAATGCCATCAAATGCTGTAAAGATGTCCTAGGCTATTGTTCCGAGGAGAGGAGTTTCCCCTAAAACAGATCCCAAGGCTGCCTTTTTCTTGGCTGGTCCCAGCAAAGGTACCCTCTGCTGGCTCAAATGGCAGGGTGTCTGCATTGTGCAAAAGCATCTAAGATTTCTGGGAGCTACACAGGGAAAGGGGAGGGAGGGTGAGCGCATGTGAGTAAGAAGGATCATGTTCCTGGTTTTAGGTTAGCTCCAGGACTGGAATGCTTAACTCATGTGGTTTTTCAAGATTAATCATAAGTTACAACAAGCTACTTCCCCTTGGGGTATTTCATTTGCATCATTTTCTCTCTTAGAGGGTTGAAGGAAGAAAAAATATCCGCTGCACAGCTTTGGAAATTAGTTGCTTGTCACTCACTCGCTTGGAATGGGATTTGGATCTCATGGCCTTCGCTCCAGAGCTCTGGACCAGCTCCCCATTAAGCAAGAGGCGTACAGCTGGAAAAGACACTGTTGCCAAGATGCTCAGAGCGAAGAAAGCCAGTTGTGGGCAGCTCAGCAGTAACATGAGCCCCAGCTTCCGAGTGCCATCATTTATCTGCAGTTCCCCAGGCCCTTCAAAACTAGGCACTCAGCCCGCCATATGCATTTGAGCTTCAGGAAGGAGTCTGCATGCCCCATTCTCCAAGGAGATGAGAGATCGTGGTTGAATCTCGGGGGAGAGAGTTTTAGGTGAGGTATTCGGGGTCCTCAGCTGTCCAGGTAGGGCAGCTGCCTGGAAACTGACCTGGCTGGGAGATTGCTGACTGCCTTTTGGAAGGGCAACCCAGGGTCCCTTTCTGTATTATACAAACTGGCCAAGTGAACCCAGATTCGAAGGAGTCAGTGTCACGGTGGAGCATGTGGGGCGTGGAACATATTCCCAAGGCACAAAGTCCATACTATATGAAAGGGGACCTCAGCCAGAATCTGGGAGTGGAGGGTCGTCGGAGCCCAAGATACAAGGCTGATAATCAGAGCAGCAAATTCAGAGTGGTGGGAAAACTGGAACAGAAAACCAGGAAGGCAGACAGAAGTGTGTCCCACGGGCACGGCCAGCACCAGGAATGGCCAGGGCCAGACACGGCAAGATCAGTTTAAGGCTGGGCTCCCCGACGGCAGGTCTAGGGTAGCATAGTTCCACAGAAGACCACACCTCCTGGCTAGTTAAGACTGAATGTGCTGCCTGACTTCAGTGGACTGATTCACGAACAGGACTGGTGTTGGTATCCGGAGAGATAAACCCAAGCAGGTGCCTCCAGGCCTGCCAAGATCCCAAGTGCCACCTCCTGGGGTGCTCACTGGGTGCCACCACCAAGTGATGAGTCGGATCAGAAGTTTAACCAACAAAGTGGCATCCCCAGGAAGCAATATGCTCAACTGTGTAGCCAGAAGGAACTCTATTTACTTCAGCAAAGCCAGTCACTCTAGAAAATCATTCATTACTTTATTACTAAATGTCTTGACTTCTGATTTCCTTTGCTTACCTAGGACTTAATCCTGATTACATTTTGACCACTGGCAAACCCAAAATCCTCCAGAAAATTCTTCCTTGGAAAACTATAACAGTTTTTTTTTTAATTGGTGGAAAAAAGTATACTGCTTTAGTGCATGATCAGAATTATTTGATTTTGAACTCAGAGAGGGCTAATCAGGGCTAATATGAAAAAGAGCTGTGTGCTAAAATAGGAAGCAGAGACCACCGATAGCAGGCCACTTCAACTGTCTTCTAAGAGAGCAAATGTTTCGTGGAGAGCAGGAAGTACAGGTCTTGTGCACAGAGGGTACATGAATGCAACTGAAGTCACATTACTCAGCCATGAAAAGAACAAAATGTTGCCACTTGTGGCAACTGGATGGACCTAGAGATTGCCGAACTGAATGAAATGTCAGGCAGAGAAAGTCAAATATCAAATGACATTGCTTATACGTAGAATCTAAAAAGAATGATAAAAAATGAGCTTATTTACAAAACAAATAGAGTCACAGATGAAGAAAACAGCCTTACAGTCATGGGGGGAAGGGAGAAGGAATAAACTGGGAGATTGGGACTGACATATATGCAGTACATATAAAATAGATACTAAGGAGCTACTGTATAGCATGGGGGACTCTACTCAATACTCTGCAATGACCTATATGGGAAAAGAACCTAAGAAAGCAGGGATGCATGTATGTGCATAACTGATTCACTTCGCTGTACAGCAGAAACTAGTACGTTTTTAAATCAACTACACTCCAATTATAAAATTACTTTCTTTAAAAAGTAAAGAAACTAACACAATATTATAAATCAACTACACTCCAATAAAACATTTCGAAAAATAGAAAATACACTTCATCAGTTAAAAGAGGCTAGGTTTGGGGAAACATACAACCGCATGACGTCTATGGCTTGCAGCCACGAAGGTTTGCTTCTTGTTCAGGCTATGTGTCCACTCTGAGCTCACTGTCTCTCTGCTCCATGCTGAATGCTCCAGGGGATCCAGGCAGGTGATGAAGCAGCCTCTAGCTGGAACTTGGACAACTTTATGGCAGAAGGAAGAGACATATGGCAGGTCACTCAGAGCTCTTAGAGCTTCTTCTTGGAGAGAGCTCACATTTCACTGGCCCAGGGAAGTCACCTGGCCCAGTGTGAAGTTGAGGCAGGAACATGTAATCCTCCTGCAGAGAGGGGCCACTGCACGAAGAGACGCTGAATATGAGTTCAACCCACCATGGGAGCATAAGCTTCCTAACATATTTCTGAGAGAACCAGCTTTATGTGACGTTGGGTGGTCATTTTATTTCTCTAGCCCTCAGGCTTTTCATTGAGTAAATGGGAATCATAACACTTACCCTCTCTTCCTTACAGGGCTATGGAGAAAATTAACCACGTGATTAAATATGAAATTGCTTGATGAATGATTCTTAAAGCACCCCAGGGACAAAGGGCATACATTGACCATATCTGGGATATAAATTGCAGTTTATGTCAAAAGCAAAGACTGGTGGCCAGTGACAAACCATGTCTTTCCCCTGAGCCGTTGGAAAGGAAGGCAGCCTGGTGGGTGAGTGGGTTCCGTAAGGCAGTGCCCAGAAGTGTAGCCTAGATAGTTGGGAGGACTGGGGAGGGAGAGGCCATCTTGCTGGCACATTAGTCTACTCATCGTAATGGACTTTTTCCTTTAAACAACTCTTTTATCCACCTGCCTTCCTGGTTCCCTGCTTAGTGCAGGTCTAAACACTGATCCACATTCAGTTAAGTTCAGTTGCTCAGTCGTGTCCGACTCTTTGCAACTCCATGAATCACAGCACGCCAGGCCTCTCTGTCTATCACCAACTCCTGGAGTTCACTCAAACTCATGTCCATTGAGTCGGTGATGCCATCCAGCCATCTCATCCTATGTCGTCCCCTTCTCCTCCTGCCCCCATTCCCTCCCAGCATCAGAGTCTTTTCCAATGAGTCAACTCTTCACATCAGGTGGCCAAAGTATTGGAGTTTCAGCTTCAGCATCAGTCCTTCCAATGAACACCCAGGACTGATCTCCTTTAGGATGGACTGGTTGGATCTCCTTGCTGTCCAAGGGACTCTCAAGAGTCTTCTCCAACACCACAGCTCAAAAGCATCAATTCTTCAGCAGTCAGCTTTCTTCACAGTCCAACTCTCACATCCATACATGACCACAGGAAAAACCATAGCCTTGACTAGACAGACCTTTGTTGGCAAAGTAATGTTTCTGCTTTTCAATATGCTATCTAGGTGGGTCATAACTTTTCTTCCAAGGAGTAAGCGTCTTTTAATTTCATGGCTGCAGTCACCATCTGCAGTGATTTTGGAGCCCCAAAAAACAAAGTCTGACACTGTTTCCCCATCTATTTGCCATGAAGTGATGGGACCAGATGCCATGATCTTCGTTTTCTGAATGTTGAGCTTTAGGCCAACTTTTT
Organism: Oryx dammah; assembly: GCF_014754425.2. Classification (NCBI taxonomy): domain Eukaryota; kingdom Metazoa; phylum Chordata; class Mammalia; order Artiodactyla; family Bovidae; genus Oryx; species Oryx dammah. The sequence goes on along the minus strand of NW_024070198.1, from coordinate 32,774,715 downwards.
CACTCTCCTCTTTCACTTTCATCATTAAAGGGATGTAAATGCAATAGGATGTGTGCATGCTAAGTTGCCTCAGTCGTGTCCACCTCTTTGCAACGCTATGGACTGTAGTCTGCTAGGCTTCTCTGTCTATGGGATTCTCCAGGCAAGAATACTGGAGTGGGTTGCCATGCGCTGTTCCAGGGGATCTTTGTGATCAAATCCAGATCTCCTGCATTGCAGGCAGATTACGGCTGTGCCACCAGAGAAGCAAAATGTCATTGGATTGCTACCTGCATTTTGTAGCTAAGGAAACAAGCAAGACGTTCAAGGTCACACAATAAGTAAACACACAGCGTCTCCTTTAAGCACTTACATACAGTAATATTTAATCCTTGCAACAACTGCACGAGGCAGGAGCTATAACTATGCCCATATCACAGATGAGGAAATTGAGGTACAGCGAGGCTAAATAATTTGCCCACTGTCCCACAGCTCACTAGTGGCCAGTATTGGGGGACCCGTGGGGTTGAGCATTCACAGTTGCACATTTTTCTTCCCACAATTTAACATCTCTGAAATTTGGATGTGTCTTTAATTGATTGTGTATCATAGCTGAGGAATCAGTATTTTTCTTAGTGGTATATAAAATAACAGGGCTTCTTAAAATTGATGACATCTTAGTTAAAATCAATGTAATAAGAGACTTGATTTCTTCTTGATCCACCCCTCCCCACTTCCCTTCATCAGTTTTGAGATTTAAAAGTGATCCTTCCCCCTGGATGGAGGGGAAATTAGACATAGATCCTATCATCATTCTTTCTTCTCTCCTCCAGCCCTCTAGGTGAAAACACAGGAGATGTTGTTGACAAAAGGTGGCCAGTTCGGGAGCAAGGCAGCACACACGGCGTGGACTGCTCCTGGGCAAGATGGGGTATTTGGGAGACAGGGGTGCTATCCAACCAGCATTTCCAGGAGGTCAGAGCCCCAGCCAGATTCCCACACACAGCACCCGTTTGTGAGCCCCGGTGCTGAGAGCAAGCCCATTCCCTGATGTGCAGAGATGAAGCTAGGAAACCCGAGTAGGAACTCAGGGGCAACTGCAGACGGCACGTCTAAGGCACTGCAGTTACTGAACAAGACACGAATCTGTGTCCATTTCTTGGGGGGTAAATACAACCACATGTGGCTGAAACCCTCACATCATTTAGTCTGCGCTGACATGAATTCCCTTGGAAGAGTTAGCATTTGGTTAGGTAAACGTTTCCCCTCTCCCTCCCCTCCTCACCTCCCTTGTTCTCCATCAATATCTTGCAGATGTTGGAACAAGCCGCTGACGGACTTCTTTCCCACATTGGAATGCTGGCCTGGGGAACGATGCCGCAGCGCTTTCTGGCCGCCTGCTACCCTCGGCTACAATGGGCCTCCTACACTCTCTTACTTGCGCATCAAGCCTCTGGCTGCTTGCTGCCAAGTATTAAGTGCTTGTTCCACAAACCTGGTGTAGATTATCGCTTCGCCGTATAGATGTATCTAATAGAATTAAATAGTTGGCTCCTGACCAGTAACAGATGTGCTACATATAATGCCATAATAATGAGATTGAAACCACCATGTAATATCGAGGGAAGAGTGGAGGGCGACTTGCATTTCTCTAGTTTGAGAGAAAAGGAAAGCAGAGAGGATGGCCATTTATTTGCACCAAATGAGCTGTATCTCTGTGTTACAAATTTCGCAAGGAGTGCCTCTTGCAACCCTGTGGACACCCGTGAAATGAGAGGCAAATAGGGTAGGAATGGGGGTGGTTTGTGCTAGAGGAGGACTGGTCCAGCTCAGTGACCCCTGCCTCTCCTCCCAACCTGGTGCTGCTGGCTTTGGAGGGCTGAATTGGGATCATACTGAGACACACTTTTGCAGGGTGCTTCAGGTGAGAGATGACCAGTGGAGCCTAAGCTTGGGAGGTCAGCCATGTGGGCAGGAGGAAGACAGAAGTGTAGACGACGGAAAAAGGAAGCCAGGCTGCTTGTTGGGCAGGCCCCCAGTGTGCCCAAGTGGGGACTGCAGGACTCCTAGTGTTTGTGCAGTTCCAGAACCTTCCTCAGAATTAGCACAAGCTGGTCTCTGGAGACACCTGCTTCCCAAGAGTTCTCAACTCTGGTTCCTAGGACTGCTAAACAGGAGACCCCGGAGGGAGTATGCATACAGTGAAGGGGTAGCCAAGCTCAACACTGGAGGTCAAAGGGCAACCACAGGGTGGAATTCCTGCTGTACAGCAGTGCTTACTATGAATTCAGAGCTGCAGTTTTTCTGAGTGTTTTGATCTCTTACTGTACCTTCTTCCTGTCTTCTTCAACTCCATTGCCCTCCTTTTCTCTACTCTTCAATATTAATGTCTTTGTCCGTCAGTTATTGCTGAGTAACAAACAACCCCCCAAAACTTAATATATGCTTTATTTGTTTGTTTTTCTCACAATTCTGTCAATTTGGTTGATCTGAGGCGACTCGGGCCTCAATCAGTTATCTTGGCTGGACTTGCTCATGTGCCTGTGATCAGTGGATAGACTGGCAGAGGACTGGCTGGTCTTGGATCGCCTTAGGTCCTCATAGTTCTTACAGTCCTCCAACAGCCTTGCCTGGCTATATTCCTCTGCCAGTGTTGGAGCTGTGACAAGAGAGTTGGTGGAAATAAGCCTGCACTTTCAAACTTCCACTTGCATCCCATTGGTTTCCCACTGGCCAAACCAGTGTCACAGCTAAGCTAGAATCTGAGCAGGAAGGGACTGCAAAGTTACAAGTCAAACGGAGGTCATGCAGTCATTCTACTACAGTATCTGTGACATTTATCAGAGGTTTTCAAGCACACAGATTAGGAAGAGTCAGTGAAACAGGTTAATGACATACCCTGGAAACTCAAGTCCCATTTCAGTCCATCCGAAGACGTGGTCAGAAGGCAGTCAGGCCAGTTTCGGCTCTCTCTACCTGGACTTCCATCTTCTATCTTCCTACAGTAGCACTTTGAGACTGCCTGCTGTCTCCCACCCCCGATTCACATACACACGCAAGGACAGACCCTGGTCCAGTTTCTGGGGCCACTTCCTGCCACAGTCCCCAGTCACATCAGGATAGGCAAGACACATAAAGGTAAGGTATGAGAGCACAGCACATAGTCCCAGAAAGTTTGGGTCTCAGGAGAGGAAAAATCAAGGGGAAAAACAGACTTGATACTGAGAGGAGACCAAATAGTAACTAATACAGGGACTCCCTCATGCCCTGGACCCAGAGGTACAACTGAGATCAACACAAGATGGTGATAAATAGGCCCACCTTGTCAGGTGAACAAAATAAAGGGTAGCATAGTCAAGTACTCCTAACAGCACCCAAAGGATCAAGCTAGGAAAGCAAGAGGAAATCTACTTGGCACATAATAATCACTCCATGAAATTTGTAGACTGACTGGCTAGGAAACTATTCTAAGAAACCCACAGACTCTTAAAGATTTAAGAACAAGGAGAGTCATTGAAACCTATTTGTAAGAGTGGAAACAAACCAAATGTTCAACAATAGGGAATGATTAAATGATTTATGGCACATCTATATAAATGGCATATGATGCAGTTATTTAAAATGATGTTTTAAATTAAATTTTTACAACTGGAGGAGAAATTCAACATGTAATTTGAAGTGAAAAGGCGGGTTCTAAAACGATATGCAATCTGATCCCAAGGAGGCATAAAATAAGTGTGGTTTTAACAGTGGTTTATGGGAGATTTTTGTATCTTTACGCTTTTTACATTTTCCAGGTTTTTTGTAATTCCTCTCTGATTGTAAAAATAACTGAAGTTCTGAAAAGGACATGGATCTTAATTTTGAAACAAGGACCGAAATGTTAACATCCTCTTGTTGTTACATCAGGCACTCTCAGACCCTCTCACCTATGCTCTTATATTTTCACTGGTACCACTTACCACACATTATATGTAGTTGGTGGTCCCTCCTCTCTCTTCTTCAACAGAATGTAGACTCTAGGAGGAAAGGTTTTGCTTGTCTTATTCATGGATGTGTCCCCTGCATTCACCACAGCCTTATGGACTGCAGACCCTCAGGAAAAATTTGCTGAATGAATGAGTGAGCGAAGGAATGAAAGCACTCAGAGGGAATCCCCTTCCCCTTCTTTGTCTCCTCTAGGATGTCCTGAAGCATCTGTATTAGGTGCACCTTGATTTGTTCACAGAGAGAGGTGTTAGGAACAACTTTGATTTGCAAATACCCATTGCCTCTGATGTCCATAGATTTCCTACTGGGCTCAGCATAGTACCAAGCACTATGGTGGACAAGAAAGCAGCAGAGTAGATTATAGGACAGGGCGTCCATCGGACCAAAGAAGGGAACTCTAGCACACAGCACAGAGACTCAGTTACACATGGCCACTGCGTCCCATTGATATCTTTAAGAGCCAGTGAAACTGCCCTTCTTCTCACATCGTTTGGGAGTCAGCACCAGAAACCCCACATGTGTCCTTCCACGCATCTTCTTGAAGCAAATGATGCCCCTGCTCTGCTGTTTTCCACTGCATGGAACTCTCTTGACCGCATCTCAGCCAGTTCCTTGTCTACTGGACCAAGAAGCAACTGTTCTATTAGTTACTACTAGGTAACCATCCTACTAGTCATTCCATTCTCTTTTTAAGAAATATTGATTGATTGATTGATTTGGCTGCCCCAGGTCTTATGTGCAGCACACAGGATCTTTGTTCTTCCTGGCAGCATGTAGGATTTTTCACTGTGGCATGTGGGATCTTGTTCCCTGACCAGGGATTTGAACCCAGGCCCCTGCACCGGGAGCTCAGAGTCTTAGCCTCTGGACCTCCAGGGAAGTCCCTAATTATTCTATTCTATTCTTCATCTCTGTCTTGTGTCACTCTTTCTCAGGCACATAAAGATAACTTTTATTTCTATTTCTCTCTCCTTGTCCCTTCTCTCTCAGTCCCAAGTTTGAGCCCTCTCTTTCCCTGTAAAGCTATCAAACACCACTAAAAAGCAAATGAGTCTTACCAGTGACAGAAAAGGAAAAAGAAAGTGACCAGCAGAATCAGCCAAGAGAGCACATTCACGGTGTGAGGTCCTTGCAAGTGTCCAATACTCATTTCAGACACTGCTCACCATTCTTTAATTAAACCTGCCTTTCCGCACCCACCAGTGCTTGAGACAGAGGAAGCAACTATTTTCATCTGGAGTGTTGTTTGTCCCTTTTGTTAGAAGTGAGGTTCTCCACTATTTTTTTTTTTTTTGAACACATGCATGTAGGAATTTCCCTGGATGTCCAATGGTTAAGACGCTGCACTCCCACTGCAGTGGGGTACAGGTTCAATCCCTGGCTGGGGAACTAAAATCCCACATCCCACATGGAACAGCCAAAAAAAAAAAAAACCCCAAAACAAATGAATAAATAAACAGGTTATTTTTCTTTTACAAGTCATTGTTTTAAAAAAACAAGTATGTAGTATTTCACTTTATAATAGCAATGGTTGCTGCTCACTGAACCCTTACTGATGCCCAGTCAGTGTCCTAAGCACTGAGTCTGCCTGAATTATTCAGTTACTTCAACAACCCATGAGCTCAGTTCAGTTCAGCTCAGTCGTGTTCACCTCTTTGCAACCCTATGGACTACAGCATGCTAGGCCTCCCTGTCCATCACCAACTCCTGGAGCTAGTACTATTCCCCATTTTTCCAGATGAGGAAACTCGAGGGAGTAAGCAACTTGCCCAGTCATCCAGTTAACCTCTTAGACTGATATGGGAGAACAATTGCCGTTCACAACATTGTATGAAGAAATATACAGTTGACCCTTAAATGACACAAGAGTTATGGACCCTGATCTTTCCCCACTCCCCATGCTATTGAAAATCCATGCATAACTTTGACTGTCCCCAAACTTAATTACTAATAGCCTATTGTTGACCTGAAGCCTTCCAACAATATAAACAGCCAATTCACACATATTTTGTATATCTACATAAATTTTATGTATTCATGAAATATCTAGCGTTCTCTTAATTTTTTTTTTCAGTATTCTTAGGCTACATGGTTTATCTGTGAATTTTTTCAAATTGTCACAAGTCTCCAAAATTTTTTCCAATACTTCAATTGGAAAAAACTCACATACAAGTGAGCCCACACAGTTCAAACCTGTGTTGTTCAAGCGTCAGCTGTATTCCCACTCCAAAGGACCAACACATACACACACACACACACACACACACACACACACACACACACTCCTCAGGAACACAATCTGCTTCTTCTTAGTGAAGAGAAGAGTCAACATGTGTGACACTTTTGTCCCTGTGAAAGATTCAAATAGGAGCGGCTTCTGGTAATAGATCAATACTCTGCCTCTGGACTAAGGGGAGGGCTTGTCTTTTCCCAGCCACAGTGATTGGTCCACAGGGTGAATTTGTAACTTAAGCTGGACCAATCAGATCCTTCCCTAGGGTTGAAAAAAAAAACGGAAATTGGAAACAGCCTCCTCTACCTCCTATCTCTTAACGGACAGGCTGTGAATCCAGGGTTGCTGAAAGCTGAAGAAAGAGGTAACAGCCTATTGAATGAGAAAAGGCGGCCAAGCAGAGGGTAGCAGAAACTAGCAGCGATGGAGGGGAGTGTGATGGTGAGACTGAACTCACTTGTCCCCAAGCTTCTCTTTCCATTTTTTGAGCTGTTGCCTTCTTTTTACAATTCAGGGAACTGAGCTAGGGAGACCGAAGATACGTGTTCAAGGTTAAGATTAAGCTCATGGAAGAGCCCAAAGCACAAGTCCCTGACCCCCAGAAGAGCCCTCCTAAAGACACTCAAATGGTCTGACGGAGGGAGAGTAGGAACCAACTGAGAAGGGAGAAGCGGAGACGCTTCATGCTTCTGTGAACACCCACGGCTCAGTCAGCTATGCTAAGCCCACGCCCCAGCTCCACACCTGCTGCCTGGATGGCTCCTCCGCAACCCAGTGGATGCCTCATTAACGGGATCCACCTGTGGGCACTTTATTTAATTATCGCAATTGGAACAGAGTCAAGTTACTGGAGTTAATGTCCTTCCGCTTTCTGAGAGCTAATTATCACCTGTAGCTTGGCCCCAGGCAGGTACAGAAGGGGTCACCCACGGCACTGAAATTGTGTTGCATGAGTTGAGAGCGTTCCGTCTCATTTTGGTAGGAAAGTTGAGTTAAACATGACAGGGGGTCAGAAGCATCTGGTCCAGTGCCTGCCTCCAGACATTAGAGCCTTGTGCCCTGGGTCGTCCATTTCCATCACCAGCCTGGGCATAAAGAAGGGCCCAGAATCCTGGCGCCTGAAAACAACTAAAACTGTCTCTTCTGGAGCACTTACTGTGTACCAAACCCTCCTCAGCTACAATCACAAGTTCTCACAACAGCTGTGAGGGTATATTTACCTGCCCTTCTGCCTGGAAGGTTCCTGTTGGCTCAGAGAGATTAAGTGACTTACCTGGAGTTTCACAGGTAGGCGAATGAGCTAAGATGCAAACTTCAGTCTGGTTAACACTGGAATCAAACCTTCCCCTTGCCGCCTCTGTCTCAGGGAGTGTAATTGATTGCCTACTGCGTGCCAAACACTGAGATCAGTTTGGGAAATAGATATATTTACTTTTTGTATATCCCTTGACTTATTTTGTATTAAAATAATTATACTTTCTGAGACCATACTAGCAAGGTGCCTCAGTTTCTTCTGTCTTTAAGTGTAGGATCTTCCGTATACCACCTGCCCCCTATCTTGAACCATGGAGCATGGAATTCATCCTATCTCCCTTGTTTCACGGGGTTGCTAGGACCTCAAGTCAAGTAACACATGGTGAAAACTGTTTACTAACGCACAGCTTTGTTTGTTGTAGGCAGTATTATTATTGGACGGAATCCTAGATTGACTTTACTCCTCCAGGAGTCAGAAAATTGAATGTAGCATTATTCACAAGCAAGAGGTCTCCGCTTATAAAATAGGTCCCAGAAATGGGAATGATGCCCCTGCTTCATTCTTTTTCCTGCTTCACACAGATCCAATGGTAAGCAGAAGGATTTCCTCTGGGCCTTGAAAGTGACCTAATGGCTAATAAATAATCAACAAAAATCATAATTTACTTACAGACTTTCTGGAACTGGAATTTAAGATGATTTCCTCCCATCTTTGCCTAGATCGTTCCAGGGGACTATTGCTGTCTTGTTAACCAACAGTAGCATGTGTCATCATTACTCTTTCCTTCTTCATTGTCATGTATCAGGATACTATTTTGAGGAGGGGCAGGCAAGAAATGGGATTGCCTTCACTAGACCAACTTGCTGGCTCACCTTACAGAGACAGAGCTACGGACACCAGTGTCTGCTTTTCTGAAAAACAAAACAAAACAAACAAAAATCCCTGGCCATAACACCCAAGGAGGTTACTCAGAGTTGGAATCTAACTCCCATACCCAGGGTGAACAACTCATCCCAGTTTGAGACTTTCCTGGTTTTAGCAACGTAACTCCTGCAATCCTGGGCACCCTGGGATAGTCAGTTAGTCTATCCACACTTTTTCCCTCTGGAGCAGACAGCACAGTGGAGCTGAGTCAGCTCTGGTACTCAGTGAATGGCTCATCTCTTCTCTCTCCAGCGGGCAACATGTTTACTTCTCTGATGCCTTAGTTTCTCCATCTGTAAATGGGGAGAACAGCAAACTTGCCTCACAGATCATTGTAAGGAGAAAACAAGTCTGGAAGGTTCTCCATACAGAACAGGCCTGTGTGCATGCTCAGTCATTCAGTCAAGTCTGATTGTTTGCGACTCTATGGACTGTAACCCTCTAGGCTCCTCTGTCCATGGAGATTCTCCAGGCAAGAGTACTGGAGTGGGTTGCCGTGCCCTCCTCCAGGGGATCTTCCCAACCCAGGGATTGAACTCATGTCTGCCTGCATCTCCTGCATTGCAGGCAGATTTTTTTACCCACTGAGCCACCTGGGAAGCTCACAGAACAGGCACAAAGAGCCAAATAATCTTCCATTAATGTCATTGCCTGGCGCTGGCCATAGGAGCTTACACTCAAGTCGAGGAGATGACAAAGATCTTCTAAGACAGTTTTGTTTCTTCTTCCGCTTCCCTTTGCATCTCTCTTCCTGGTTTTACCGCCTTCATGACTCCTGGCTCTGCAGCCCTGCCCCACTGTTTCTTGTTCCCTCATCCAAGGATGTACAATGCCGTCGCTTTTCACAGAGCATTATTCATTTCTTGGCAGGGAATGCTGTGCTCATAAGAATTAACATTTGGGTTTTATTTACTAGTTTACAGAGTGCCAGAATTGCATGGGGGATTTGGTTGCACAAACTCTCTTGATGGGAAATCAATGACAAATTGAGAAGAAGGGGGCTTGAGGATCAAAGCAAACCGTTCACAATCCTTGTTTGAAAACTCAGTCCTGGCTGCTTTATTGCCACCGATCCCAAAGTGGTAGGGGGGAGGGACCAGGTCTCTCTCCAGAGTCCCCTCGTTGACCACTAAATTGAACAATTAGACTCGTTCCCAGTCTTACATGAGATTAGTCACAGGATATTTCATTTTAAATCCGATGGAATGTTTTCCCAAATCAAACAAGACTCTTTCAATGTTTATGGCTGTTTTGTTGGAATTCTCTTCGGCTCCAGGAGGGATTTGAAAATTAAATACATTTCCTTTTGGTGACCTGGGGCCAAGCTGGAGGGAGATGAGGCCCCATGCTTGGGCCAGCAGTAACTTGTCAGGCTGGTTCCAAGAAGTCACTCCCATTGGCCAGTCTTGTTGAGCACCTGCAGCCCAGCACAGGGCCCCACCAGTCACCTCATCCCTGCAGCCCTCCTCTCATCACCCGGCCCGCTGGTGCACCATGGGAAACTGGAAACACAACACAAATGTTTTGCAAAATTAAAAAGGTGGGGTGAGCTCAAGCCATTTGGCAGAGAACATGGAAGGCTCACATGGGGCTTCTTTTCACATTCAGAACTTTCTTTTTGCCTGTGTGGTAGGTCAAAATAAAGACTTCTTATCAAAGTTACTGGGCTTAGAGGTTGCAGAATTCATCCAATATGGTAGGTGGCTGTTCCACTGGTTTTTAACACAGATGAAGAGATGAAAAGAGAGACAGTCCTAGAGAAATGATGGTGAGATGAGATGAGGAAAAGAGAGCATGAGAATCGTGGGCGTTTACTTAAAACTAATATTCTTTTCTCCAAAGCTTACAATGGCTTCCCCGGACACTGATGGAATCCTAAAGGTGTGTTTTTCCCATTTTATAATTTCAAGTGAACTCGATTTTAATTGATTATTTCTGCCTCTTCTATTATATGATTTTTATCTATGGATAGTAGGACCACCTCAAAGGAGAAACAATTCAGTCAGAGACACAGACTCTGAAGCCAAGCAACTCCTTGAATTTGAGTCTAAGTTCAGCCACTTATTAGTTGTGCATCTCTGGACAAGTGCCCTAATGTCTCTATACCTCAGTTTCCTCAACCACCAAAGGTATGTCATGGTAGAACGAATTCAAAGGGTTTTTTGAGAAGCACAAATAAAGTCTGTAAACTGTTCAGAAGTGACCCTGGTCTACAGTAAGCTCTTGCTATTATCAAATCTGACTTAATTCAGAAGGCTGACATTACCAAAATATGTGTTTCCAGCAGGTCTCCAATTGTACAGGCTGTCAGATGAGCAGAGATTGGACTGAGTATGTTTCCCCTGAGAAAGACCAAAGCCATGATGAAGCCAAGTGGAGGTACAATCATTTAAATAAATTCCTGGTTCTGTTTTAGCAAGAGTCTCCATTAGGACTCATTAGGCCACAAATGATAGAAAACTCCATTCAAACAAGCCTAGTAGCTCAGATGGTAAAGCATCTGCCTACAATGCAGGAGACCTGGGTTCGATCCCTGAGTCAGGAAGATCACCTGGAGAAGGAAATGGCAACCCCCTGCAGTATTCTTGCCTGGAGAATCCCATGGACAGAGGAGCCTGGCAGGCTACAGTCCATGGGGTCACAAAGAGTCAGACACGACTGAGCAACTAACACACAATCACTAGGAAATGTATTACACTTCAAATGCAGGAAGTTGAGAGGTAGCTGGGCTTCCATGTTGGTTCTGGCCCATCAACTGGATCATCAAGGACCTATGTTCTTTCTGTCTTTCCATCTGGCAACCATGAGGTTGTTGTATCCTAAGTCAGGCTTCCCTCATGATAATAATATGTCTGGCAATGGACATCAGGTGAAATGTTTCTCTGTCATATTCATCAGGATATAACAATAGAGAGACACTGTGCAAGCCTTCCCATCCACTTCTTCTCATATCATATTGTCTTCAATTGTTGCCTTCTCAAAGTCACTGTCTAGAAGGATAGGATTAGCTCCAGTTCAGTTCAGTTCAATCACTCAGTCATGTCTGACTCTTTGTGACCCTGTGAACCACAGCATGCCAGGCCTCCCAACTTGTCTATCACCAACTCCTGGAATTTACCCAAACTCATGTCCATTGAATCGGTGATGCCATCCAACCATCTCATCCTCTGTCATCCCCTTCTCCTCCTGTCTTCAATCTTTCCCAGCATCTGGGTCTTTTCAAATGAGTCAGTTCTTCGCATCAGGTGGCCAAAGTATTGGAGTTTCAGCTTCAACATCAGTCCTTCCAGTGAACACCCAGGACTGATCTCCTTTAGGATGAACTAGTTGGATCTCCTTGCTGTCCAAGGGATTCTCAAGAGTCTTCTCCAACACCACAGTTCAAAAGCATCGATTCTTTGGCGCTCAGCTTTCTTTATACTCCAACTTTCACATCCATACATGATTACTGGAAAAACCATTAGCCCCAGAGCTATGGTCAAATCACAAACAGCTCTACCATTACTCTATTAGGACAGGAGCAGACAGACATTGGGGAGTCAGTCTCATTGGTCACCATTCTGCAATTTAAGTGCTCCCACATTAGATGGTAATTCATGTTCAAGGTTGCATGAGTTTCCAGGAGTTCCAGAAAATTCTATGATGTCATTTAATTTCATAGAATTCTGCATGATGGGATTGGTAGGAATAGAGTTCTGAAGATGAGATTTTTAAAGATATGTCCTGGTGAGCACGAGGTCTGCTGTGTGTCCTCTTTACACATAAGCTCTTGGCTTTGACCTAAGTATTGTCTGTGATTAGACAAAATATTTCAGCACCCTCCCACGGGGCTTCCTCTGCAATGACCAGTGGGAACAGGGATTACTTCTGCCTTATTCATCATTGTATCCATACTGCCTGGGTAATAGTAAAAATCAATCTTTATTGAATGCATGAATCTTCCCCTCTCCAAGTCCTTTTCATTAACTTGTGCTCAGGCTCTGTTCCTCTTGCTCTAAATGTTCTCTCTCCTTCTCTCAACTCCTTTAAAGCCTCAGTGGCCTGGAAATGACCTCTTCCTCTAGGAATAATAATAGCTTTCATTTGTTTATTGAGCACTGACTATATGTCCTGCCCAGTGCTAAGCACTTCACAGATATTACCTCATTGAATGTTTACAAAATTTTATAAGGTGGGTTTATAGGTGAATAAAATGTCTTACCAATGGCGACATAATCTGTAAACAGAAACAGAAGAGAGATTCAAGCCCCCAGGGGCACCAACGTCTGACATCCTAACCACTCTCTGGATGTCCTTCCAGGCTTCTGAAGTCCACAGGCCTCTCCCCCTAGGGATGCTCTCTTGGCCTGTGCTCCCCTGTCATCTACGAATGCCTGTGTATCCATCTCACCTCTGAGGGCTGGAAGAGTTGTGTTTTTATACTGCAGGGCCCCCTGCACTCAGCAGAGATCCCTGTCTTGAGTAGATGTCATTTGACTTGAACTGTATCCAGGGCCTCTGGATGGCCCCACTGCAGCCCACGTGCGGAGGTCGCTGGGGCTCCCCTGGCCCAACCTGTGTGTATTCTATATCTTGGCCAAGCCAGCTTTAAGCAGGCCTTCAGACAATCACTCGAGCATGGAGCTCGGTGTCCATCCGACTAGAGATGAGGTCAGCCACGGGGCCCCAGGCTGACTGGCTTGGCTCAGTTCTCTTCAACACAAGCAAGCTTGAGGACCCTGACTCCCCGGCTCTGCTGTTTCTCTGCCTCATGCTGTCCATTAAAGTATTTGTCTTTGTAAACATAGCTCTTCCAGGCCAGGGAGGAGCCCCCAGGCTTTCAGAGAGCGCCAGGGCACTGGACTCTTCCTCCCCCATGAAAAGAACCGTGAAAACTTTTGACCTCCAGCTGGAGGCACCAGAATGGAACAATTTATAACTCCTTATTATAGGTTGTGTCTCATATGGCACGCTTTAAGAGCTTTCGGCTGGGCCACACATATACACACAATCTGCTTCACGCAGCCCTGACCAATTGGCCCCAGAACCCAGCCAAATTTGGGGTAAGTGTGTGGCCACTGGTTTACTGGGCCAGCCATTGGACAAGCTAGCAATGGACTGGCTGAGTCTTCTGGAAACCATAACCAATTGCTGACATCTGGATGCCATGGGATTGGGTTCCAAAATGCTGGGTCATTCCACAGTCATGGGAGAGAAAAGCTGATAGTGAGAGTCAGGGCAGACAGAAAGTCTGCTCCCTTCTTGCTGGTCCCAAGGATTCAGAAGGCTGAATGGAATCCCTCTGCCACCAAAGCAGAGTTCCCAACAAATGGATCAGGTTCTGCCACTGAGGTTGTGAAGTTTCATCTGGCTCTACCTAGTAGATCTCTAAGCTACTTATCCAACCAGTCCATTCTGAAGGAGATCAGCCCTGGGATTTCTTTGGAAGGAATGATGCTAAAGCTGAAACTCCAGTACTTTGGCCACCTCATGTGAAGAGTTGACTCATTGGAAAAGACTGTGATGCTGGGAGGGATTGGGGGCAGGAGGAGAAGGGGACAACAGAGGATGAGATGGCTGGATGGCATCACTGACTCGATGGACGTGAGTCTGAGTGAGCTCCGGGAGTTGGTGATGGACAGGGAGGCCTGGTGTGCTGCAATTCATGGGGTTGCAAAGAGTCGGACACGACTGAGCGACTGAACTGAACTGAACTGAACTGAAGCTACTTATTGCCATCTTCTTTGCTTATTGCTCTCTCTGATATCACCTTCTCTCCCTTTCCTCTATTATTATGAGAGGAGTAAGACAAGGGAGCAACACTGCCCTCTCTTCTTGGCTCAGCAGCCAGTTCTTCCCTTCCTATGCTAAGTCTCCAGGCTTCAGGGAAACCAACGGGCTTCTCAGGTGGCGCTGGTGGTAAAGACTCCGCCTGCCAAAGCAAGAGATACAAGAGATTCAGGTTCCATCCCTGGGTTGGGAAGATCCCCTGGAATGGAAAATGGCACTCCACTCCAGTAAATTCCCGTGGGCAGAAGAGCTTGGCAGGCTACAGTCCACGGGGCTGCAAAGAGTCAGACATGACCGAGCACAGCACAGGAAAACAAATAGATTGGGAGACTCTGGTCACAAATTTCCTACAGAGGTCAGGGATGCACCCATGTGTAACCTTTATCTGAGCTAAAAAGGCAGCAGAACATTTTATCTCACCCCTTATGCTCAATACAAACCAAGTTGGGAAGATACAAAGATTTAGTTGATGAAAAAACGCAAAAGAAAATGGTTTGAATAAATCCAAGCTGCTGAGCCATCATCATAAATGTGAGTGGATCAAAGCTATCATATTAAAGGATAAAGACTTTCAGACTGGATTTTTAAAAATACCCCAAAATGGCTTTTTGCTACTTAAGAACAATATTTAAAATAAAATGACACAAGAAGTTTAAAAATTAAGGGATGATAAAACAAGCTCCCAAAACAGTGGGGAAGTGCTCGTGGGAAATGGAGAGAGAGTGGCTACCAGACCTGTCCCCACTCTCCAAGAAACAATATATTTCTAAAAAAAAGAAAAATGTTGTTTGGCTCTATTCTCAGAATAACCTTGAAGGAAAGCATTTAGGGAAAACATGTCGCACTGGGATCTGCAGGGCAGGCTCCACGTTAAAGCTTCTCCATTCATGCCCCAATTCTTCCCATTTTAGAAGCTGAGAGAAGCACACAAGTCTCTTGGATGGACTATTCCATCAGTCTCTTTTCTGTTTCCAAACAAAGGTGTTGACGTTAAGTTAAAAACAAGTTCAGAAATGTCCTCATGCTTCTTCTCAGTACCACCCTGGGAAAATGGCTTCCAGCTGGCCAGCTGGATAATTTTCCAGGCAAAGAGGTCACATGCAGGCCACAGAGCCTAATTTGTGAGTGGGCCAACTGGGCTGTCCATTTAAGCAACCAAGTGAAATCAGCACAAAGGAAAATGGTGATGATCAGACAAAGGAGCCAATGTGTATATAAGTGAATATTCCATAGATGGATCTCAAGAGTTTGGAAAATCCTTCATATTGTAAGAGGACTTTGAATCTGTGAGCTCCCCCATACCAACCCACCCACTGAGGAACAGATTTCTTAGCTTCCAGCACATTTCCAAATGGATTGCTGGCCTCAAAATGTTTTCGAACCATTGAATGGTATAGTAATTTCAAAGCTGCAATGACAGTCAGTGGCCTCCAAGGACCCCCATGTCAAGGCTTGGGGTCCTACTGCCGTTCACAGAGCAGAGAACTAAGCTCAGAACTCAGCCCTCGATCAGCAGAGGTAAAGAACAGCTATGCTAATTGAGTTTGAGGAGGGAAGGTGCTTATGTGGGTCTCACAGTGAACCAAGAGTGGAATTGTTTTTCAGTGGTTCCCTGCCCCATCACCCCATAGCCCATTCATATGGGAAAGCACTTTCTAGAGTGCTCACAAACTCCACCTTGAAAAATTGGGCTCATTGGCAGAATAAATTTGGGAAATGCTAGATAGAAGATAGACAAATCTTCTCCAATGAAGATTCACAGTGCATATTTTTATGATAAAGGCTCTGACAAATCCTGCAATAATTTAAGCTAACCTAGCATTTAAGTTAAGTTAACCTAGTGTTTCCAAAAGTTATTTGAGCAGACTTCTCTCTTCCCCAGAATGTCTCTTACATGCAAGTTAACTACAGTTCCACCACACGTGTTTGGGGAAAGCAAAGAAAGTCCAAGTCTAAAGTACTTCTTGGTGCTCAAGGCCTACCTTCTGGCTCTCCTTCCCATTTTCAGTCAAACAGGGTTCCCAGGCTAACCCCTTCACATCTTGTCCTTCCCTGCTTCTTGCTTCCATGCACATGATGCTACTCTGTCTCTTTAGACTCTTCCCTGTCCTCCTGGTGATCTAAGTCATATCCATGGTTAGCACTAGCCACCATTCCTCCTTTCTTCCACAAAGACTTTCCAACAAAGAGCAGATGCAAAATAAAATTGTCCTGGGGTAGGAGGGATACAGAGGGAGGTAATCCTCTGTGGCCACCTCCTACCATCTCCCAGGCCCTCTTGGACAGACTGTGTTCTCAGATATGGACATTGAACTTTCACCTTCTTTCAACACGGCTCCTGCTGCCTGGTCATCTCCATGCATTTCCAGGCTGAAGGTAACAGAATGATAAGAAAGAGAAAAAGCAAGGGATGAGTACCAAGCAAAGGAACATAGTTGACACAGACATAAGTTCTCTAGATAGGGATTTGTTTTTACCTCTGCCCCTGCCATTCATACGAGCTCCTATGATGAATCCACAGTCTGAAGTATGTGCCTTATGAAGCCTGGGCCAAAGGGCAGGTAGGCTTTTGTGGCAGGCTCAACTCCAATGAACATCAAAGAGTCAATAAAAGGGACACTGGGCATTAAGTAAGTTACCAGCTCCCCTAAAAATTTCCTAGACTCCCAGCCAAACTTGAAATGAGTCCTGAGTACAGCAGAGAGATCTGTGGTTGGTCAGGCCTCCAAGTTCAGAGGGCTTCCCTTGTGGCTCAGCTGGTAAAGAATCCAGCTGCAATGTGAGTCTTTTCTGGCAGACATCATAGCCCCCACTTCTTCCATGATTCCTTCTCCCAAGGAACAAGATCGTGTTCCTTAGTCTTAGGATTAAGATGTGGGCACTAGCCACCCTTGGGTCTGTAGGCGCTCCTCGTTTTGAGAGGACCCAGAGCAGCAGAAACTGGTCCTCAAGGCAAGCACAGCACCAGGAGACAAGAAGAGTGATAACATCCTGCCTCCACCACTTGTGGGCTGTGCAGCCTCAGGCAGGTTACTTAGTCTCTCTGTGCCTTAGCTGTTTCATTTGTGAGATGAGGAGAATACTCACATCATAGGCCTATTATAAGGGCTGGATGAATGTAAAACCCCTTAAAAAGTACCTGGCTCATACAGCTGCTTATGAGTAACAATTGTCATTATCGTTATCATCATTATTACTCTAGAATGCGCTGGACTGGGAGTCGGTAAGCCTGAGTTTTAGGCCCAGGACTGCACTTAATGTTCATTCTGGTCTTGGAACACCGTGGACCTCAGTTTTGCCATTTGTAAAGTGGGAGTTCTGTACTTCCTCAGGAAAGTGTTGTAAGGCTTAAATGAGATAAGTGTTAAAGTACTTTGGACAGTGAACACCTCTGAGTTGTAAGGCAACATCAGGAAGAAGCAGGCAACCACCACATACATTTTGGGTCTCCGGCTTGTCTGTACTCATCTAGAGCACTACAGGGGACTTTCCTCTCTCTCAGCTCTTCGTTCTTGCTGAGATTCTGGACTCAGATTGCTCACACAGAAGTGTCTGATGTGATGGCCAGGATTTCCTCTGCTGTGGCCCCAGCCTTTTAGGATTCTCAGGAGACTTAAGAGATGATGAAGAACATTCTATCTTCCAGAATCTCAGAAGACTTCCTTAACTTCATTTATTTTATGTTGTCTGGCTGGAAACCAAGCTGTTTAAAATAATTCCAAAACTGGACCTTCTGAGCAAGAGTGGCACAAGAAGGCAAAAAATGCTCCCTATGACATGAATACTCACTGGAAGGACTGGTGCTGAAGCTGAAGCTCCAGTACTTTGGCCATTTGATGTGAAGAGCTGACTCACTGGAAAAGACCCTGATGTCAGGAAAGACTGAGGACAGGAGAAGGGGGTGACAGAGGATGAGATGGCTGGATGGCATCACCGACTCAGTGGATATGAGTTTGAGCAAAGTGAAGAGATAGTGAAGGACAGGGAAGCCTGGCATGCTGCAGTCCAGGGGATCAAAAGAGTCAGACAAGACTTAACAACCGAATAAAAACAAATGACATGATTCATTACTTTTATCCCTATTACCTGTTATGGCTATTATTATGCTTATGACTATGATTCAGATCACAACAGCAACTCTATGAACCCAGCACTGTGCTGGGAGCAGAGCAGACACACACCCATTCCTCACAACAGCCTGATGAGAGAGGTACTGGCATTACCCGACTTACAGACAATAAATCTGAAGCTCAGCCTGCTCCTGGTCCCATAACAACACACATCTCCAGGTAGGGGAGAAGGGATTGTGGTCAGGAAAGGAGAAGGCCACCTCCTCTGACGCTGTCATCCTCCTCTGGAAGGCACCTTTGCTGGGAGAGTGTCTTCTGTCTTCTCTTGGTAGGTCCTTAGCATCTGGATCTGAAGCCCATGAGCCTGGCAGGATTCAGGCTGAGCCGGACATCTTGGTGTCATCGCGTCTGTTGGGTTCTTAGCTTCAGATCTAGCATTAGGAGATCACCCAAATTACATTGCTTTTCGTGATTTTAAGGACAGGGTGTTGAGTTAATCATACTCTCCAGCTCATGGTCTAGTATCATCATTGATAGGTTGACTCATTCCTTCATTTATTTTATTTCTTTCTTTTGATCCTTATTTTCCATTTCTATTCCTCTCCTCCCATAGGCACTTCTAATGTGCTTAATGTGAGCTTTTTATTTTACCTGTATTGCTGCTTTATGAGCATCTACTTTTGATTTGGGTAAATCATAGTGTTTCAAGTATCTCATTCTATTTCTCTTCTTTTAAAACTCAGGATCAGGTTTTTAAGATCCAACCATGTTGGTGAATATGCACCTATGCTAAGGCCACTTATTTGAACAGTCTGGTAGTTTTCCAAGGGAAGGGCTAAGGCAAATAAGACAAAGGGCACGCGGGCTGCTTCATCAATGAGTCCATGTAGCAGTCTGAGAGGATATAGGGGAAAGTTCCACCAAGTGAAACAGTTCTGGGCTATCTTCCTGACTAGAAGTCAGAATGGACACCCACAGACAGCACATTCAGTGAGGCCAACCAAGAATGGAGAAAGTAAAGAATCAAGGAGTAGGGATCAAGCGCATTGGACCCTGATCTAGTCACACTGTCTTCGACAAGCCCGCATCTTCTAGGATGTCTGTGGTGCCCAGCCTCAAGCGAGCCTCCCCAGCTGGCAATGCTGGCCTTGTTAGGAGTGTATGTGTGGCTCTATGGCTGAGACCTTCCTCTCTATCAGCCACAGAGGGGTCTGCCATGTGTCCTGGGCAGAGAAAGTTAGCCTGAGGGGTTGCCAAGGTCCTCAGATGCAACCCGCCTTGTGGTGGCTCTTCCTTCCCTCTCTGCCTCTACACAGAACCAAAGGAGTGGGCTGACTTTTGAATAAATCAAAACCAGTTCCATTCTCTAAAACTGAAATTTCATGTGATCAGCCTACCCCATGGCCCCACTGGCCTTGGAGAGGATGGAGAAATAATTGGAATCATATGAGTCAGTTTGATTAGAAAAGTGAATATGGTTTGGAGGGAAGGCCTGGATTCCCTGTCCTTGGTGACCAGCTTGACCTCACCTTCCATGAGCCTAAACTCTTTAGAGATAAAACTGCCTACTTGCCCAGAGACATGATCCCATTTAAGAGGCAAGAGGTCACCTACTTCCCCAGAGGCCAAGACCATTCACCAGCAGAACTGTCAGTTGAAAAGTCAAACATTCAGCCACACAAGCCGAGAGGGTGTTTCCATACCTTCGACCCGCAGCTGCCCCTCCCCGTTCCCCCACTCTCACCCTCACCCCATTGACCTGACCAGTTGCTTGGGTAGGCTGTAACTGTACCTCTGTAGATGGCACAATTTCATCAGTGATCCCATGGATCAGAGTTTGTTATGAAAAACTGTTTCATGATTACAAAGTAGCTCCAGAAAGGATGATATAGGTAAACAGGGAGGGAGTATGCAAAGGGTTTCTTGGGATGCCTTCCTGAGCATTTTCTGATCAGACGCATAGCTCTTAAATTAGCAGCAACTATGTCAAATTGTAGAGTCGGATATGACTCAGCAGCTAGACAACAACAACAAAGTGTCAGATCAGGTCTGGGTGGTGGGAGCAAATAGTTTGCTAAGTCCCACTTCACGGATAATCAAGGAGTTAAGCAAACTCCTCACAACCCATCTTAGGTCCCATCCTCTCTTCTTGGTCATCCTCAGCTAACATGCAAAGAAATACTTACCAGTAGTTAGTGATGGAACACGGCTCTCCTCTAATGGTGTTTGCACCCAGAAATTTTGCCAATCACTTTGCTGACAGAGGTCCGTATAGTCAAAGCTATGGTTTTTCCAGTAGTCATGTATGGATATGAGAGTTGGACTAAAAAGAAAGCTGAGCACTGAAGAATTGACTTTTGAATTGTGGTGCTGGAGAAGACTTTTGAGAGTTCCTTGGACAGCAAGGAGATCAAACCAGTCAAACCTAAAGAAATCAACCCTGAATAATCATTGGAAGGACTGATGCTGAAGCTGAAGTTCCAATACTATGGCCACCTGATGGGAAGAGCTGACTCATTGGGAAAGACCCTGATGCTGGGGAAGATTGAGGGCAAGAGGAGAAGAGGGTGACGGAGGATGAGATGGTTGGATGGCATCACTAACTCAGTGGACATGAGTTTATGCAAACTCTGGGAGATAGTGAAGGACAGGAAAGTCTGGCGTGCTGCAGTCCATGGGATCACAGAGACTCAGACATAACTTAGTGACTGAATAACAACAACCCAGAAATTTTATAAACTATGCTTTGAAAGTTGAGTGACCCTTTAACTCGAGTGGCCTCTTCTAAGTTCTAAGACACTCTTGTCTCCTGAAATCTAGCCAGTCACAATCCTAGCACCCCACCCACCTTGTTCCTCTAAACCTAGAAACATGTCAGGGCTTGACTGGCAATCTTACTTCACTGCCAAGAAAAGATTTTCCCATGAGGCTTTACATCTGGTCACAAAAAACAGCTTCCCTTCAAAGCAAAGAAATCAAGACAAGCGTTTCCTATGAGCACTTCATAAACCTAAAATCTCCCAGTTCCAAAATTTAGAGTGGGGAATTGCCTCTAGCTGCCTGAGCTTTCCTGATAACCTGCTTTGACCCCATAAGCCAATCTCACAGCCATATTGAATGCAGACCAGCAATGACCTGTAACAACTCAGACCATAACAGCCATGTGTCAAGAGTGGCTTAAGCCATATGTGCATACAAAATAGAGCTAGCAAATGCTTAGGGTTTTTTTTTTTTAATACTTCTTGTTAAGCATGTTTTTCCCAAGACCTCCAGCTATCTATTGCTCTTTTTTTTAGGATTAGTGAGGTGAACTATCTTTCCCCTGTAGACCTCCCCTGCAAATTGCTTTTCAATAATCCCAACACAACCTGCTGGCAACCATATTCTACATAACAATGCAGCTCGCAAATGCATCACCTGCAATTATAACTCTAGCTTTGATGTAAGACCAATTTAAAGATAGAGAATCTGGGTCTAATTAAGGCAGCTCAAGCTCAGACCGATAAGGGCCACCTTCATTACAGCTCAAGTGAGCTGAAAGCAGTCCCAAAGACTCAGGAATCGCTTGGGAATATTTTCCCAGCATTTCAAAAGCACATTATATTGTGAAACAAGATTCTGGTCTCTACATTTCCTTCTCTGGACTCATTAGCAGAGTTTTTCGTCTATAAATATAAAGGACTGTGCTCAGCTGTGTCTGATTCTTTGTAACCCCATGGACTGTAGCCCGTCAGGACCCTCTGTCCATGGAGTTTTCCAGGCAAGAATACTGGAGTGGGCTGCCATTTCCTACTCCAGGGGATCGTCCGGACCCAGGGATCAGGGTCTCTTGCATCTGCCGCATTGACAGGCAGATTCTTTACCATTGCACCACCTGGGATGCCCCCGCCCTCTGCAAAAAAAATTTCTCAGCGTTTGAAAGAGAATGACAAAGGGTGGTCCTGGATTGGAAAATGTTTACCCTAGGTCAATCCAATGATGTCAGTTCAGTTCAGTCACTCAGTCGTGTCCGACTCTTTGCGACCCCATGGACTGAAGCACGCCAGGCCTCCCTGTCCATCACCAACTCCCAGAGTTTACCCAAACTCACGTCCATTGAGTCGGTGATGCCATCCAGCCATCTCATCCTCTGTCGTCCCCTTCTCTTGCCCTCAATCTTTCCCAGCATCAGGGTCTTTTCAAGTGAGTCAGCTCTTTGCATCAGGTGGCCAAAGTATTGGAGTTTCAGCTTCAGCATCAGTCCTTCCAATGAACACCCAGGACTGATCTCCTTTAGGATGGACTGATTGGATCTCCTTGCAGTCCAAGGGACTCTCAGTCTTGCAGTCTCCAAGGGACTTAAAACCCTCCTGTTGCTTTAGAATAAAATCCCAGGTCCTGTCACCACCCACAAGGCCCTGCAGGGCTTGGGCCCCACCTGCAGATCCATCGTCATCCTGCTGCCTGCTCTCCTTGGCTTTGAGATTCAGCCCACAGGCCTTACGGCTGTTCTTGGACCCTGAGGAACTATTTCTGCCTCTCGGGGTTGGTGTTTGCTGTTCCCTCTGCCTGAGATCTTGTTCTCTCTGCTCTTTGCATGGGTGGCCTTTTTGCATCGTCTCAGGCCCAGTGTCACCTCCTGGGGAGATCTTCCTTAACTGCCTAGTTTCTTCCTGTTTCATCCCTTTAGGCCATCTTTTCATTCACAATTGAAGTTTTGAATAATTTCTCTCTTTCCATGGCAAGTTCCCTGGTACCAAGTATAACACAAGTAGGCACTCAATTAAAAAAAAAAGATAAAATGAATAAGTTGAAAAAAGACCAATAGCCCTGAATTAATGGACTGATACAGTATTCAAAGCTACTGTTTTGAAACCAACCCTGAATATTCATTGGAAGGACTGATGCTGAAGCTGAATTCCCAATACTCTGGCTACCACCTGATGCAACTCATTGGAAAAGACCCTGATGCTGGGAAAGATTGAAGGCCAAAGGAGAAGAAGGTGGCAGAAGATGAGATGGTTAGATAGCATCACCGACTCAAGAGACATGAAATTTGAGCAAACTCTGAGAGACAGTGAAGGACAGAGAAGCCTGAGGTGCTGTAGTCCTGGGGTTGCAAAGAGTCTGACATGACTAAGAGATTGAACAACTACACTGTTCCCCTAGCTGCACAGATCAAAGGAGTGTGAAAGGAGGTAGCCCACGCCTCTTGCCATGTTAAAATTCCCTCTGCAAGGTTGTAAATGAGTGTCCCCAGCCTCTGCCAAAACAACCCACGTGACATTAGTCTTGTTGGCCAGGGGAGCCCATTTTCCACAAAGCTGTTTTGAATCTCCATGAAAAAACACTGGCTAGATGTTTCTCAAAAGGCTTATGTGATAACTTACTTGAGCCAACACTCACTGCATTGAGCAGAATGCAGGGAGGGTCATCGTGTTGACTTCCAGCTTCTTCCACCTCAAGAGCCTTGAAACTACATTTGGAATGGTACTGAAGAATACAAACACATATAACATTTAGCACATACCATGAACACGCAGTATGTTAAACACCGGACCTGTCTTGTGTCATTTAATCTTCCCAACCCTAGGAGATAGCCACTAGTATTATTCCCAATGTGCAGACAGGGAAATAATGCTCAGAGAGGTTAAGTAACTTGCCCCAAGACACACAGCTAGCTCATAAGTAGTTCAAGTCCAGTTCTGCCCCTACTTCCTAACTCCTAACTCCCTCACCCCAATTTTGTCCTGTTTTTAGTCTGAACATCTCAGAGGCGAGGCCTGGATCTCCATAGGTGTCAGAAGGAAGATTCCAGACCCAAAGTGGATGTTTCCGCAGAGCCGTGGGCATGTGATTAATTTGCAGGCACAAGGCAGTTCCATGCCCTCCCCTCCCAGTCCTGAGCTCGCTAATGATCTAAGTCTGAGAGTGCAGAGGCAAGGATGCTGAAGAGCCGGCTGGGCCCAAGTTCGGCCTGGGGAGCACCCCCCTGGCTGCCCCCACCGGCGTGCCATGTAAATGATTTCACACTCCGGCAGCCCAATCAATTGGCTGTTTCTCTGCTTAAAAATCACTGGGTTAAAATGTTTCCCTGTCTATAGTCAGGGCATGTTCTTGGCCCTTCAGGGGGCCTTTGAAAGGGGCTGGTTTTGTATTTAAGAATAAAGCCTCGCTATCAAAAAATTGTAATGTACTCTCCAGCAATTGAGAGATGACACTCGCCTTGGGATCTTCTGAAAGAGATGCCTCTGAGGGGATTTAGAGGCTCCCCAGGGAGGAGGCTTCCTAGGTGGCCCTAGTGGTGAAGGACCCTCCTGCCAAGGCAGGAGATGTAAGAGATGCGGTTCCATCCCTGGGTGGGGAAGAGCCCCTGGAAAAGGGCGTGGCGACCCACTCTAGTGTTCTTGCCTGGAGAATCCCATGAACAGAGGAGCCTGGTGG
Organism: Oryx dammah; assembly: GCF_014754425.2. Classification (NCBI taxonomy): domain Eukaryota; kingdom Metazoa; phylum Chordata; class Mammalia; order Artiodactyla; family Bovidae; genus Oryx; species Oryx dammah. The sequence continues at coordinate 32,750,072 of NW_024070198.1, read as the reverse complement.
GCTGCAGCCGTGGAGTCCCAAAGAGTCGGACATGACTGAAGCGATGGAACACGCACACACAGGGAGGAGGCAGGTTGTGTCTCAGGCTCTCGGCTGCAGAGAGGCAGGTCTGGGCTGGACTTGATGTCAGAGCCCTGGAGCCATGCCTGGTACTCAGAAACATGGGTGGTGGGCAGAGAGCAGGGCCCTTGGGCTCGAGGTCCCCATGGAACAGGAAGCTGAGCCGGGCAAGGCTCTGTGGCCTGCTGTTCAGAGGACCTGTCGGTGTGCTTAGTGGGTACAGGGAACAGAGATGCTGCTTCTCTTTTGCTCTGGGACCTATGTGCCCCCCAGAGCTTCCTACCTGCCTTAGAAAATGATTCGTCAGGTCCTGGCACAAAGGTACAGCATGGACTCCAAGGCAAAGCCAGAATTTCAGCACCTTGGAACTTAGGGCTGGTTGGGCATGTTTGAGGCAGAGGCATTGTTTTTATCCAGGGCATATATTAGGGTAAAGGTAGATAGGCTGGATATAGCCTAGAGTTCACCGGGACCACCAGGAGTCAGTTTCTTCCTGAAGCGTCTTCTCCATGGCCCTGGATGGGGTCGGGGCGTGATGAGGTTGTTCCTGCCAGAGTGTCACCCCTTGGTGAGGGCACAGGGAAGACGAGAGAGAGGAAGAGAGAGGTAGCTGGAGAAATCATGGTATTTGTGAATGTACTATCCACCTGGGAAGGCAGAGGCTAACCCACCTGTGCGTAGCTGGAAAAAGCAATTCAGGCAAATAGCCAGTTAATGGGGAAGACCTGGACCGAGTCAAAATACTTGTTTTTCTGATAATCTAATCAATGCAGTCAAGGTGATTGATGCACTTCCCTAAAGGTCTAAGGAAAGCAACACCCTATGTGATATCTGTGTTTCTGGAAGGTTCCCCCAGCCATTGTCTGCAGGGGAAGCGCAGCAGACACATTGAAGGTAAAGGCAGCTACTTTTTTTTTTTAAGACTACACTACAACTTAGAAAAGAGGGTGGTAGAAGCTGTCAGAGTCCCTGCCCACCTCTGCTCCTCAGACTCTCCCTAGTCCAGGAGAGAAACTCCTGGAACCACTCCAGCCCTCTGCATGCTCAGCACAGTTAATTCTCGGATTATGGGTCTCACGCAGTGATCTGAACCTAAAATAAGAGTTCCTGATCTTAAGTTCAATCATTGAATTGACTGTAATCTTTATTAAGAGGAAAATTAGTAGTAATTTCATATTTCAACAGAGATTTTTGAAGTAGAAAATCTGACTCATAATGCATAATGGGTTGAGAAGATGGCAAAATCTAATAAAAAGGGAAAACTTCAACTACTCACAGTGAATTTTCCAAATGAACAGCTCATACATTTGCATGAAAAATAAAAATGTAACAACTCACAGGTGAACAGTCATAAGTAAGTAAATGAGAGGGAAAGCAGGTGAATTTACCATATCCCAAAGAAGGTGGACACTGTTGGCACGGGGCGGGGTTGTACGTACTCCTACAAAATTGAACAAATGAGACAAATATCTGTGGAGCTAAATCCCATTCCCCTCAATATTCAGATGATTGGAGCCACAAAATGTATTGCCCTAAACAAGGCAGAGGGCTTGATTCCTTTTCTTTTTATTGGCATATAATTGCTTTGCGATGTTGCATTAGTTTCTGCTGTCCGAGGGCATCAGCTATATGTGTGCCTATGTCCCCTCCGCCTTGAGCCTCCCTCCCACCCCTCTGTGTCACCACAGAGCACCGAGCTGAGCTCCCGCGCTATACAGTAGGTTCCCACTGGCCATCTGTTTCACACGGGGCAGCGTACACATGTCAATCATAATCTCCCAGTTTGCCCCGCCCCCCCCCGGCCCCCCCCCCCCCCCCCCCTCCACCACCCGGCTCCCGCGTCCGTTCTCTCCAGCTGCATCTCTATTCCTGAGGGCTTGGTTCTTGTGGGATGGTAACTCACCAGCAGCTGCCTGGCCCCCAGTTACCCCCACCTGGCAGAACAATGGGCCGGGACCCCCCCCCGCCCCTCCCACAGTCCGCTGGCAGGGTGGGAGTGGGGGAGAGGTGGCTCAGGAGGTTACTGACGTGCCTGCCTTCAGCGCACTGGGGAATCGCTTCAAGATTTCTGATGCCTCCTATCCAGAGATCATTAGCTGAGTCTTCAGGTGCATTCAATATTTTCAACTTAGGAGAGCAAGAAGAGCCAATTCCATACCTGGCATCTTTTCACATGGAAGTCTTTCCAATGCATAGCTGCATGAAATATGCTCATCCCAGCCAGGACACTCCCCACAGCATGAAAAAATGGAGCCTGTGAAGCCTGCTTGACATTTGAAACTTGGTCTGCTTGGACCTCAGTCTGCCTGGGGAGGGAGCACTGTGCTGAGAGGCGCGCAGTGGTGTCTCCCCAAGGAGCAGGCCCCCTCGCAAAGACCCTGCAGCACCCCTGCTGGGTGTGTGGTGTCATGAAGACCTGGAGCCCCATGCTGGGCAGAAGGTTCATTCTGTTTGGTGACATTGAGCAACAGCCGTGTCCATTGAGCGCTTGAGGACACCAAGCTGCCACCTGTTCTGACCCTGACACGGTCCTCCATGGTATGACTGCTGCTCTGCCCTGAGCCCACGGCCCGGTGCGCAAATCTGGGCCTGTTGCCCCACCTGTCAGACGTGTTTAGATGTAATGATTTTCAAGGCAACCCCAGCATGCATTTCCCTTCTGGCCAACCGTACTGATTCCATAGGGCTGGGCTGCCGTAACAAACGACCACAATCTGGATGACTTGAAACAACAGAAATGCTTTCTGGAAGCCAGAAGTCCAAAATCAAGGGGTCAGCATGGCTCTGCTCCCTCTGAAGGCTCTGGGGGAGAATTTCCCCTTGCCATTTCTGGGGAATGGCTGGTGGTGGTCGCAGGAGTCCTTGGCATTCCTTGGCCTGCAGCTGGATCCCTCTATACTCCACCTCTCTTCTCACACCTTCTTCCTCTCTCTGTGTTAATGTCTCTGTCCAGACTTTCTCTTTTTACAAGGACACCAATCATTGGGTTATGATCCCCAATTCCAATACGACCTCATCATAACTTGATGATATCTGCAAAGACCCCATCTCCAAATAAGGTTACAGTCAGAGTTAACACCAATATGTGTAGGAACAATACGTGTAGGATCATATCCTGCAAAGCAGGAGACCCTGGTTCAATCCCTGGGTCGGGAAGATCCCCTGGAGGAAAGCATGGCAACCCACTCCAGTATTCTTGCCTGGAGAATCCCATGGATGGAGGAGCCTAGCAAGCTACAGTCCATGAGGTCACAAATAGTCGGATGTGACTGAGCGACTAACACACTTTCATTGAACTCAGGATAGATGCTGAACATTTCCCTTCCATTGCACTGATCTGTGGATTTTGAAGCAGAAATTGGCATTTGTGTTGGCTTCCAGGGGACCACAAGTAATGTTAAGCAGATGCGCTTTGTCTTTTAGGCCAAGGAGAAAAGTCAAGCCACGTCTACAGAGATTCAGATTTCTGTGCCCCGAATGGAGAGTAACTTTTACAAAATGCCCCTCACCTTTTTTTCAAGAATCTTCTTCAGACTTTCTAGAGTCTGCTCTACAAGATGACTTGAGTTTGCACAGCTACGACTGGGTGAGAGAAGCATCTAGAGACCCAGGGCACTCGGTCACCAGTCCTGTTTCTCTCTCTCTCTTTTTTTTTTTAACTTTTTATTTTATTTTGGAGTATAACCAATTAAAAATGTTTTGATAGTTTCAGGTGGACAGCAAAGGACTCAGCCACACATATATATGTATCGATTCTCCCCAAACTCCCCTCCCATCCAGACTTCCACATAACACTGAGCAGAGTTCCCTGTGCTATACAGTAGGACCTTGTTGGTTATCCATTTTAAATATAGCAGTGTATACATGTCAATCTCAAACCCCCTAACTATCCCTTCCCCCCACTCTCCCTCCCTAGCAACCACAAGTTCATTCTCTAAGTCTGTGAGTCTGTTTCTGTTTTGTAGATAAGTTCATTTGTATCTTTTCTTTTTAGATTCTGCATGTAAGGGATGTCATATGGTAGCTCTTTTTCTCTGACTTCACTCAATTTGACAATCTCTAGGTCCATCCACGTTAGTGCAAATGGCATTATGTCATTATTTTTAGTGGCTAATAGTCCATTATATATATATATTTTTTTCTTTTTTTGTACCACACCTTTTTTATCCTTTCCTGTTGATGGATATTTAGGTTGCTTCCGTGTCTTGGCTATTGTAGATGGTGCAGCTATGAACGTTGGCGTGCTTGTATCCTTTTGGACCATGTTTTTTTCTGACTTTGCCTCACTCTAGCTGTGTAACCTTGAGCACATTACTTCATCCCATAAACTGAGGAAGGATGAAGATAACATAGCACTTGCCTCATAGGGTTATAGTGAGGATCAAGTGAGTTCATAAACAATAAATGCTCTTGTTGTTTTGCCTGGAACTCAGTAAGGGTTAGATAAAGTTTAACGGTTGTCATTAGCAGACATACACATTACCCGGTGTGGGGCAGCATGGAGATGCCAAACCCCATGCTGGGTAGAAGGTTCTATTTGTCTCTGCTGGTCAGGGAGGGTGCACTGTTGGGTCTGGGGGTATGGGTTAGTAGATTTCTGCAAAGTTGCAAAGTCAGATTAATGTTATGACCCAACCACACATCTAAGAGATTGGGCAGGATCTGCTCCCAGTATGAATGAGAATGCTTAGTGACATCTGCTGCTGCTGCTGCTAATGATCCCCTATTGTGTGTCACGGCTGGGACCAAGCACTTTACTTTCCTCATCTTCCTACACAATGAACCTAAAAATCTAGGTCCTGTTTATGTCCCCATTTGACAGATGAGGAAACTGAGGCCCAGAGCACTTCAGTAATTTGTGCAGGTTAGACAGAACCCCTGTGGCACTAGGCTTCAAACCCAGGGAAAATTGTTCTACTGCTGTGAAAGCCCCACCCCAGGATCGTCTCTTGAAGAAAATCTGGGTCTGGAGTGGAACCATTCTGCCCTTGGTCTCAGGAAATAAGCTGATCACCAGGGGAGCATGGCATCCGTGGCAGGACACACACACCTGAGGGAGGAAAGGCCCTCGCCCAGGCCTGGCGAGCTCAGCTCAACCCCAGCTGGTGCTGTTCTCCAACCTGGGTTCACAGTCCCCTGCTTCTTTTCTTTCACCTTTCACAGCCAGGGAGGAACCACAGTCATTTCCAAACCCTCCTCACGTTGCAGCCTCAGGAGCACCTGGCAGCCAACAACAACAGCAACAACAAAAATAAAGCACACACGCGTGCACACACACACACACACACGAGAATGAGAGCTCCCATCCTGAGGCTAGGTTTCTCCTGGTTCCCGGGCAGAGTCAGGTAGGGGTGTAAGCAGAGCCACCGGGGTCAGCACTGGCGGCCAGGTCCCCTGGGGCCTCGGGCCTCGCTACCCCCAGCTCTGTGCACCACCATCGGCACTGCTGGAGCTAACAGCTTGAGTGCCACTCAGGGCTATACACCGTCAATGTCACTGGGCAGTCACCCTACTCTATGTGGGCCGCTACAGAGCAGGGATCGGAGGGATCGGTAGGGAGGGGGCTGGCGGGATACTATTTCCCCACCCTCGCCCCACCCCGCCCAGAGACACCACCGCTTCTGGCTGCCCACCGTCATCCATCCCACCAGGCTCACACATCCTCTTCTTCCTGCCTGGCTGAAAAGGCTTGGACTTAACCTCTCTGAATCCTCAGGGTCTCACCAGGCAGGAAGTCTGTGACCAGAGCAGCAGGGAAGTGCACCTTCCATCAAGAGTCTGGACTCCTCCCCAACTTGTTGACTGTTTTCCTGCTGACGGGGCAAGTTATGAAGCCTTCCTCAAACGTCAGTTTCCTCATCTGTTAAATGGGTATAATGTCATCCTCACTGTGAGATGCAAAAGAATGCAGAGTGGCCCTGAAGCACACAAAGCCCATCACAACAATGGATATAATTTGCATTGTCCTCATTATGAGGGGAGGGGCTTCCCAGGTGGCACTAGTAATAAAGAACCCACCTGCCAATGCGAGAGACATAAGAGACTCAGGCTCGATCCCTGGGTTGGGCTCATCCCCTGGAGGAGGTCATGGCAACCCACTCCAGTATTCTTGCCTGGAGAATTCCATGGACAGAGGAGCCTGGTGGGCTATAATCCATAGGATTGCATAGAGTCAGATAGAACTGAAGCAACTTGGCACACATGCATGCATTATAAAGGTGAATAAATGTCTGTGAACTTGGAAACAGCACTTAGCTGTAATTTTGGCGAGGGGAACAGAAAAGATGGTTGGCCCAAGGATTCATGGGTGAAGGATGGTTTCCCATGCCCCTCTAGTTTTTGCTTTGCAGAAATGGGGAGAATATGACAGAGCATCCAGACCTGGAAAGGGAGTTGGAGATGATGCGGGTTAGAAGGAAGCGAGAAACAAAACCTGACTGGTGTTGGGTGCTGAACTAGAAACTTAGATGCTGTTCATTAGGTCCTCCCCTTGCCCAGCAGAGGAGGTAAGGTTTCTCTCATTTTACAGAAGAAGAAGCTGAAGTTTGACGATAATAGGAGACGTGCCCCAAGTCTCTTAGTTGACTAAGTGGTTGTGTTGAGATTTGAACCCAGCTATGACCAAACTTCTGACCGTGAATGGGAGTTTCAATCGTGAGATGGACACAAAGCTGGTTGGGAGGAAAGCCACCTCCCTGACCTAAACATCAACAAAGACCAGAACTGGAAAGTATCTTCATCAGTGAGTCCTATTCTCTGTTTGCAGATGAGGAAATCAGGCTCAGAGAGGTTGAGTAACTTGCCCAGGGACACACAGAGAGCTGGTGATGGGCGAGGACCAGAGCTCCCATCTACGTCCTTGTGCTGAGTCACGTCAAAATGGCCTCTGAACCCTTACAGCTCAGAAACACAGACCTGGATTCAGAAGAGAAAGAGATCTTTAAAACATACAGAAAGAAAGTTCCAGGGCTCTCTTGGTGAGAAGTTTGGGTGAACCATCTTTTCCAGGTTTCTTTTTCAACCTGTGTCAGGGGGCTTGCCCGCTGGGAAAGCTCCATCCTCCTTCTGCTCTCGGCCGATTTCACAGCCCGTTGCTGAAGATGAGTATCATTTCCTCAGCTCGGTCCTTCTGAGGAGAAAGGATCAAACACATCACTTTCAGGATTTGTGAACTCTTGTCAAAAGGGTAATATACCCCTGAAAATGTAATTTTTCAAGAAATATTTGTGTTTTGAAAACATTCCTTGTGTCAAGAGGCCACATCATTTGAAAGACCATTCTTGCCAATCCTGACAGGATCTTGGTGGCTGTGGTTGAGAGCTGTGCCCAAGGAAAGGGGTTGAGTTAAATGCTCCTTATTAAGCTACCCTGACAGCCTCGTCTTCGTCGGTTTTGTTGTTCTTTAGCCTCTCAGTCGTGTCTGACTCTTTTGTGACCCCGTGGACTGTAGCCCTCCAGGCTCCTCTGTCCATGGGATTTTGCAGGCAAGAATACTGGAGTGGGGTGCCATTTCCTTCTCCAGGGGATCTTCCTGACTCAGGGATCGAACCTGGGTCTCCTGCATCTCTTGCACTGGCAGGCAGATTCTTTACCACTGTGCCACCTGGGAAGCCCCCTGGTCTGCTTAGGTGCCTTCAATTCGAACCGTTATTGAATTATAATCATTATTATCATAACGACAATGATATTTTTCACAACTATATTTACTGAACACTGATTTACGTGTCAGGTATTGTATTAAGTATGTTACATGATTTCTTCTTTCACATGCACCCTCCACACACTCCCTGATGCCAAATAGGAAGGTAGTATCATTAATATGAGGAGAAGGCAATGGCACCCCACTCCAGTACTCTTGCCTGGAAAATCCCATGGGCGGAGGAGCCAGGTAGGCTGCAGTCCACGGGGTCGCTAAGAGTCAGACACGACTGAGCAACTTCACTTTCACTTTTCACTTTCATGCATTGGAGAAGGAAATGGCAACCCACTCCAGTGTTCTTGCCTGGAGAATCCCAGGGACGGTGGAGCCTGATGGGCTGCCGTCTATGGGGTCGCACAGAGTCGGACACGACTGAAGCAACTTAGCAGCAGCATTGTTAATATGACTACTTTACAAATGAGAAAACTGAGGATCTGAGAGGTCAAGTCACTTGCCTGAGGACACATAGGACTTTAGGAGCCAGGTTTTGAACCTGGGATGTGTGCCTTCAAGCTGTACCCTTTACCATGAAGCTAATGATGAGAAGATCTTATAGATCCTTAGAACTCAGATGTAAGCATATTCACCTATTTTCCTGTCTCTCACTAGTCACGTTTTTCAATCAGATATGGCCAGTTCTCTGATCTTAACCAGGAGCTCTAGCCTCTTAGAAAACCTTTAGGGATCCAGTCAGTAAACATCTCCACCCATGGACTATCTAACTAGGAGGCAGGCACTGTCCTGTGCTTCGGGGACCCAAGGAAGAAGAAGACGATGTTCTGCTTTCAAGGATCCCTTTGTCTGCAGGGTGAGGGAAGCCAGAAACAGGCAATCAATGGTCCCAAATGAGAGCAGAACAAAGGGTTGTGGGACAGAAAGGGGAGGAACCCCCCGGGGATGTGGCACTGAAGCCAGAACTCCAGGAGATGTGAAGGATGATGACGGGGAGTTTGCCAGACACAGAGGGAGGCGCAGGGAAGAGCATTTCATGCTGAAGGCGCGGCATGTACGCTGGTACCGAAGCAGGAGAGGACGGAGCAGGTCTGAAAACAGTAAGGAGAGCAGCCTGGCGCTCAGGCATCACCTGACCTGTGGGTGCATTCACAGCCCACCGCCCAGGGCTGTCCTACATTCTCATCTCCCTTGTTCCTGATCCCCTTCCTTGATTCCCAGGCATTTCTAGTTCTGACAGGCAGCTGACTCTTCCGGAGGTTTGGATGGGTGTGTCTGCTTGACTGTTGACTCGGGATTCTGTCTCATGGCATCTCTTGGCTTATATGCTACTGGGTCCTAAACTTCGGGGGGCCAAGATGGCTTTTCAACCTAGCTTAGGATCTCTGCTCCCCAACACCATGCTGAGCATGCAGAAGGTACTTAAAAAGTAATGGCGGTGAGGAAGACCTGTCCCTCCTGATGTCTGCTTGGTCCTCTGTTGCTGGTGCCTGAGTGTGCAGACCACATTCAGCACCATCCCCCAGGCTGCGGGCTCCAGAACTCTGCCACCAGAGCCCATGGTGGTCAGGGTGCTTCCCACTGCCCTCCCTCACCTATCCTCCCCTTTGTCTCGCAGCTTTAAAGATGCACTCTCTGCAGCCCAGGCTTTCTGAGCCAACATCTCCTAGCTGGAAAGAGAAGGCCACTCTACCACCGGATGGGCCGTGGTGGGGTTTGTTGTGAGGGGTCTGGAGCCCTCGACATGCTACACAGTGTTTCAGTATTGTTACAGAAGTGGTTCAGTATTGAGATTAAGGGGTCGGATTCTGGAAGCTAGATTTCCTGTTGTTGTTCAGTCACTAAGTCATCTCTTTATAAAAAGGAAGCTAGACTACCTGGGTGCAAACCTGACTTTACTACTAGCTTTTGAAGTGTTGATTGTGTTCTCTAATAAAATAAGCTGAAGTCCTAATGTCCAGGACTTTAGAAGATGATCTTATTTGGAAACAAAGTCCTTCAGTTCAGTTCAGTTCAGTTCAGTTGCTCAGTCATGTCCGACTCTTTGCGATTTCATGAATTGCAGCACGCCAGGCCTCCCTGTCCATCACCATCTCCCAGCATTTACTCAAACTCATGTCCATCGAGTCAGTGATGCCATCCAGCCATCTCATCCTCTGTCGTCCCCTTCTCCTCCTGCCCCCAATCCCTCCCAGCATCAGAGTCTTTTCCAATGAGTCAACTCTTCGCATCAGGTGGCCAAAGTATTAGAGTTTCAGCTTCAGCATCAGTCCTTCCAATGAGCACCCAGGACTGATTTCCTTTAGGATGGACTGGTTGGATCTCCTTGCTGTCCAAGGGACTCTCAAGAGTCTTCTCCAACACCACAGCTCAAAAGCATCAATTCTTTGGCACTCAGCTTTCTTCACAGTCCAACTCTCGCATCCATACATGACCACTGGAAAAACCATAGCCTTGACTAGACGGACATTTGTTGGCAAAGTAATGTCTTTGCTTTTGAATATGCTATCTAGGTTGGTCATAACTTTCCTTCCAAGGAGTAAGCATCTTTTAATTTCATGGCTGCAATCACCATCTGCAGTGATTTTGGAGCCCAGAAAAATAAAGTCTGACACTGTTTCCACTGTTTCCCTATCTATTTCCCATAAAGTGATGGGACCAGATGCCATGATCTTCATTTTCTGAATGTTGAGCTTTAGGCCAACTTTTTTACTCTCCACTTTACTTTTATCAAGAGGCTTTTTAGTTCCTCTTCACTTTCTGCCATAAGGGTGGTGTCATCTGCATATCTGAGGTTATTGATATTTCTCCCAACAATCTTGATTCCAGCTTGTGCTTCTTCCAAGCCAGCGTTTCTCATGATGTACTCTTCCTATAAGTTAAATAAGCAGGGTGACAATATATAGCCTTGGCGTACTCCTTTTCCTATTTGAAACCAGTCTGTTGTTCCACGTCCAGTTCTAACTGTTGCTTCCTGACCTGAATATAGGTTTCTCAAGAGGCAGGTCAGGTGGTCAGGTATTCCCATCTCTTTCAGAACTTGCCACAGTTTATTGTGATCCACACAGTCAAAGGCTTTGGCATAGTCAATATAGCAGAAATAGATGTTTTTCTGGAACTCCCTTGCTTTTTCGATGATCCAGCAGATGTTGGCAATTTGATCTCTGGTTGCTCTGCCTTTTCTAAAACCAGCTTGAACATTTGGAAGTTCATGGTTCACATACTGCTGAAGCCTGGCTTGGAGAATTTTGAGCATTACTTTACTAGCTAGTGAGATGAGTGCAATTGTGCGGTAGTTTGAGCATTCTTTGGCATTGCCTTTCTTTGGGATTGGAATGAAAACTGACCATTTCCAGCCTCCCGGCCACTGCTGAGTTTTCCAAATTTGCTGGCATATTGAGTGCAGCACTTTCACAGCATCATCTTTCAGGATTTGAAATAGTTCAACTGGAATTCCATCACCTCCACTAGCTTTGTTCATAGTGATGCTTTCTAAGGCCCACTTGACTTAACATTCCAGGATGTCTGGCTCTTCAGATGTATTTAGTTATGATGTTGTTAAGGCAGTCCCTTTTAGCTAATAGCCCAATATTGCCTGACATCCAAAGAGGAAAATGACACAGAGACGCGCATGGAAAAGAATGACAAGTGACAACAGAGGCAGAAGGGGAAGTTGTTCAGTTGCAAACCAAGAAATGCCAAAAATTGTCAGCAACACTGACAGTTGAGAGAAAAGCATGAGACAGGTTCTCTCTTAGAGCTTTTGAGAGAGCCTGGCCCTACCACCACCATTTTGATCATGGACTTCTAGCCTCCAGGACTGGAAGAAAATAACTTCCTGTTGTCTTAAGTCACTTGGTTGTATTTTGTTACTGAAGCCCTAGGAAACTCATACACTAAATAGAGCAGTGGGCAAGTTAACTAAACTTTCTGTGCCTCAATATTTGCATTTGGTGATAATAAGTATCAGTAGTGTCTGCCTTCAAGGGTTGTTCAGAGATGGAAGCTATCAGCACAGTGCCTGGCACACAGTAGGTGTTTAGTAAAGATTGCCATCCTTCCTCCCAATTTATTTATTTATTTACTACAAAGAGGGACTGTGGCTTTCATTTGATTTTCAAATAGGCTATGTAAAAAAAAGCGGGGGGGTTAAGAAGCATTTCCCTAGGTCTTTCCTCCAGGTGACGGCAGCAGAGCCCGGGGCCCCTCCTCCTTCCTGCAACACCCTCCACCCCGTAATTTGCGCGTGGTGTCCTGTCTTCCCATGAAGGAAGGATGCTGGAATCCCTGTGAGCCTTGTCTGTACCTGAGTGATGTTCCTCTACATGATCACGTGTGCTGGCCCCCTGTCAGCTGCCAGCCACTCCAAGAGATGAGCAGTCATCTCCACTTTGCAGATGAAGTCACCAAAGAATGGTTCTCTTGCTCCCTCCTGCCAGATGACCTCCATCACCCACCCTACTAGGTATGCGTCTCAGGAGACCACGAACCTGCACTGATTTGACCAGGGGGTCAGTTGAGAATCCCAGAATCACAAGATCTTGGGGATGAGTCCTCAACAAAGGCCACAGCCTGGCCACTGCGCTGCTGCTAAGTCACGACTTCAGTCGTGTCCGACTCTGTGCGACCCCATAGACGGCAGCCCACCAGGCTCCCCCGTCCCTGGGATTCTCCAGGCAAGAACACTGGGGTGGGTTGCCATTTCCTTCTCCAATGCATGAAAGTGAAAAGTGAAAGTGAAGTCGCTCAGTCATGTCTGACCCTCAGCAACCCCATGGACTGCAGCCTTCCAGGCTCCTCTGTCCATGGGATTTTCCAGGCAAGAGTACTGGAGGGGGTGCCATTGCCTTCTCCACAGCCTGGCCACAGAGGGGAGGTAACTCTGTTAAACAGAGTCATAAGGGTTCAGGAGACAGAATTGAAATGGAATCATCCCCTGGCTTTTCCTGTGATAATGGAAAGTGTCATCATTTGTGTAGTTACAGACTGTTCCCGCTGATTCCTGCTGTGCCTATTTCTCCCTTTCCATCCCCAGCCATTCAGCAAATGAAGCCAATGAATGGGTAAGTTCTATGCTAGGAGAAGGCAGACACCATGTCGCCCAGGGCATTTCCTTTTTGGCTTCTGCTGCTAGAAATGTCCAGCCTAGGTCATTGCCCAAGCCTGAAAATCTACTCGTCTGTGTGCCTCCAAGCGATGACTCCTTTTCTCACTTCCATGAGATAATCTTGGCTTCCTTTTACTTGGCCGAGCACAGTCCTTTCATACATGAGCAACTTCCTCAAGCCATCCAGGAAAAAGATTGGAGTAAACCCTAAATGCACACTGTGAAACAAACCATCAGCTTAAAGTCTCCAAGACATTGGCAGGAAATGGGCTTTCCCAGTTGGCACAGACACACCCTGGGGAGACAGAGGGAGTAAGGGAAACAGTACAAAAGCAGGCCTCTCTGCCCAGTGGTGATGCCTTCATCCCAAACTGTGGATGGGCCATCTCTCCATGTGTGGAGCTTGGTGAGAAAGGGTGATTCTTTCTCTAAACTGGTTCAACCCTTTTGACTGATTTTGTGGATTGATTCACATCCCCAAGAGTCAAAAAAAATTTTTTTCAACATTTTATTTAAAACAACAACCTTTCTCTCTATTGTCTTAATGATCTGAGTGAGTAAAGAACCAAGCTTGTCAGGTAAACTTATACACACACCGGTGTCCACACATGCAGACCAGAACGGATCAGAATGAAGATGTGATTGAATTTTTTTAAGTATTGGCAAGAATGCTGTCTTGTTTCTGGGATAGAAGAAGGGATTTAAGTATTTGGCCACCTGATGCAAAGAGCTGACAGGTTGGAAAAGACCCTGACGCTGGAGAGGATTGAGGGCAGGAGGAGAAGGGGGTGACAGAAGATGAGATGGCTGGATGGCATCACCGACTCAGTGGACATATGTTTGAGCAAACTCCAGGAGATAGTGAAGGACAGGGAAAGCTGGCTTACTGCAGTCCATGGGGTCACAAAGATTCAGACACAACTGAGCAGCTGAACAACAACAGCAACATCCAACCTGGTTTGAAGTCACAGAGTATGTGCCTCTCATTGTCCTGGACTCGCCCCACCTGTGTTGATTTGGGTCCAGTAGTGACCAGTCTAGAGTTTGGATACTGATAGTTTGGGCACCTTTCCTAGGAAAAAATGTCTTAAGAAGCGATGTTTCAAAGGGTGGTATTTCTGCTCCATCTCAGATGTAACTTTCTTGGCTATTTCAACATTTCTTTTTCATATCTGAGATAAGATACCAGATGTGAAAACAGACCACCATCCCCATCTGGAGAGCATGTTGGTATCAGTGCTCTCCTCGTGGTGGTAGGAAAACGGATTGCAGAGACCTCAGTCAGCTTTCGCGGAGGGCCCAGGATTGGGGCAGCCACGCCCAGAGCAGGCCATGTGGTGAGTAAAGAGGACAGCAGGGATGTGGGGATGCAAGGATGCCAGGTGGGCTCCAGCACCTCTGAGGACGGACAGCGGGAGTGTGCTGAGGTTCTGCTTGGCAGGCAGACGCGTGCAGACCGTAGTCTCTCATATGGATCTCATAAAAGGCAGGAAAGTTCCCTGGAAACTGTGGACCCTTTTCTCAGCGTGGCTCAGCAAATACCTCCCAACTCAAGGGTTGGGTTGTGGGTCTTTCTTTCCAGCTGCGGTTTAAGTGTTTATGTCCCCCGAAAGGGATTCCCCAGAGAAGGCAATGGCACCCCACTCCAGTACTCTTGCCTGGAAAATCCCATGGACAGAGGAGCCTGGTAGGCTGCAGTCCATGGGGTTGCTAAGAATCGGACAGGACTGGGCGACTTCACTTTCACTTCTCACTTTCACGCATTGGAGAAGGAAATGGGAACCCACTCCAGTGTTCTTGCCTGGAGAATCCCAGGGTCGGAGGAGCCTGGTGGGCTGCCGTCTATGGGGTCGCACAGAGTTGGACACAACTAAAGCGACCTAGCAGCAGCAGCAGCAAGGGGATTCCCCGGTGGTGCAGTGGTAAAGAATTTTCCCGCCAATGCAGGAGACACAAGAGACATAGGTTTGATCCCAGGGTTGGGAAGGTCCCCTGGAATAGGAAATGACAACCTGCTCCAGTGTTCTTGCCTGGAGAATCCCATGGATAGAGAAGTCCCCCTAAAAGTCACATACTGGAGTCTTAACCCCAGAAGGTGATGGAATGAGGAGGTGTGACCTTCGGGAGGTGCTTAAGTCAGGAGGGTAGAACCTCATAAATGGGATTAGTGGTTTATAAGAGAGACTCCAGAGGGATCCTTCATTGCCTTCTGCCCTGTGAGGACATGGCAAGAAGTCTGAAAACTCAAAGAGGACTTTACCCACCACTCTGGCTCTGATCTTGGGCTTCCAGCCTCAAGCCTAAGAGAAATACATTTTTGTTGTCTCCAAGTCCCTCAGTCTGTGGTATTTTGTTCCAGCTGGCTGAACAGACTAAGACATTTACCATGATAACCTGCCAAGCTCTCACCTCACACTGCGGGCTGGACACCCATTCAGAGCGTGGGTTCCTCCAACAGCCTTCACGTATACCTGGAACATAGCAGGAAAATCCAAGAACATTTGCAATATATGTTGAGGAATCTAAAGGACAGGGGTCTATCCACCAGCTCTCCCATGTCTGGAGGACTCAACAGCTGTACCAGGACTGACGGTGCAACGAATTCACTACCTCATTCAAAGAGCAGACTCCCCAGAGCCAAAATCAAAAAAGGGCTGGACATCAATCATTCCCCAAATGGGATGTTTCACTCTCCCCTAAATACATTCTGTATGTTCAGAAATAGAGTGAAGTTGATTATTTCTTCTTGAGGACCCAGTGGCCACAGCCACTTCCCCACAGCTCCATTGCCAGCCTCCCCAAATTGACTGTCTAAATATTTATCAGAGCATAACATGAGGTCGGCTTGAGTTCATTGGTTTTTCTGATTATCCCCGGCATCTGATGTGAGAAGGAAGTGCCGCAAACACTGTAAATATTTACAGATGACTCGGATCAGAGAGTCTAGCTTTGGCTCCAAACAGCTCATCCCACAACCCTCCCACAGGCGAGCAAGGCGCCAGTGTACATACGTGGAGAAAACACCCCACGGGGACAGGCAGGCACTGGTGCTGCCGCCAGGGAGCACTGCTCCTAGAAGGCACAGCTCAACAGAGGTGCTGGAGCTTCGTGTTTCCGTACTGGAAGCACCTTTAATTATTCATAAACGTGAGGGTTTCACACTATTTATAGTATTAAAGTTAATCATTTATTTAGCACTCTTTCTCCAAAAGAGTTCAAGATAACCTTTATAATGCTCATTAAACAGTAACTTGTAATAATTAGTACTTGTTCCTATTCTATCTTCTTGGCTGGACCATAGATGTCCCAAGGGCAGGGCCGGCATCTGACTGGTTTGCTGCTTTATCCCATGCTTAGAACACAGCCTTTTACATACTAGGTGCTTAATGCATATTTATAGATGGACCACATCAACTTAGACTTTTGCTTTTCATTTGACTTTCAAAGAGGCACAGGGAAGATGTTATTTTGAGCTTTAAACTCAACTACATTAAGCTCCTAAATCTGAGATATTACCCTAAGTTTCCCCCAAATGGTTGACTTTGAGGTCTTCTAAAGAGTCCCAAGCAGAGAGTTACGAAGCCCAGTGCCCTTTCTGCCACTAACCAGCTGTGTGACTTTGAACAAGCACTTACTTAGACCACTGATCAAGGGTCATTTTCTTGGGGTCTTTGGGTTCCCTAGAGATCCACGGGTAGACTGCAGGGGCTATAAACCCCTGAAGTTGTATGTGTAGGCGTGATGACCCAGATATAAAGGGCAGTCTTATGGACATGGTGGGGAAGAAGAGGGTGGGACAAACTGAGACCGTAGCATTGACATGTATACACAACCATGGGTAAAACAGGTAGCTGGTGGGAAGCTGATATACAACACAGGAAACCCAGCCTGACACTCTGTGATGACCCAGATGGGTGGGGTGGGGTGGGGGGGTGGAAGGGAGGCTCAAAAGGAAGGATGGATATGGCTGATTCAGGTTGTTGTATGGCAGAAACTAACACAACATTGTAAAGCAATTATCCTCCAATTAAAAAGTTTTTAAAAGGTGCATGATACAAATGGGCACTTACATTGGGTGGGAGAAAGTCCACAGCTTCAATAAGATTCTCTAAGGACTCCATAATTAAAATAAAAGTAAGAACCATTTCCTGTTTTCTTAATGTTTGCAGATGATGGTGAAACAGATTAAATCAGGCTGACTTGACATATCAATCAAGGTTTCCTGTACCATATACCCCCCACTCCTAGCCCTGGACACCCCCTCCAGCCTACACCCCTGCCTGGGGTTTCTTCCCACCCCAATGTAGTAGACCATCCTCCTATCCCCACCCCATACTTCCAAACCAACAGGTGACTTTGCGGGCCAGAACAGAGGACTGCACATTGGCTCATCACCACGGACACTTCCAGCTCTATGATCAATGAATCCTGTGCTCAGTCTTACCCTTCTTTAACAGAGTGTATGACATTGTACAAACCTTTTTGCCACATCCTAAAGCAATACTTTCTTCTATCTGGACCTGCCTGCCCTGCTGGGTTTGTGGAATGTTTTTGTGAAATGAAACGTGAGTGTCTCTTTAGGATTATGAGGCTAGTGAGTCCAGGTTCTATTATCTCCTTCGGTGGAGTACAGCCATAAATAGTCAAGTCTGGGTCCTAGTAGCCCAAAATTTTAGCCAAGAAGTAGGTAGGAGTTGGGGGAGGAGAGGAAGTACTTAATCTCATTAGTAGAAGCTTCTAGTAACTGTGTACAGCATCAATTTGGTGAAGACCGTATATGTCTTGACGCTTCTGCCTGTCATTCAATCATTAGCACACTTCCCTTCAAGTCCAAGACTCATTTTCAAAGCCCATTTGAAAATACAATGGTGTTACTAGAGGCGGTGGGGTTTGGGATTGATGCTGTGTTTTTAAGGTTATTAGCTAACACGTTAAGTAAGTTGCATGGGCTTCCCTAATGGCTCAGAGGGTAAAGTGTCTGCCTGCAATGCAGGAGAACTGGTGTTCGATCCCTGGGTCAGGAAGATCCCCTGGAGAAGGAAATGGCAACCCACTCCAGTACTCTTGCCTGGAAAATACAATAGACACAGAAGCCTCGTAGACTACAGTCCATGGGATCGCAAAGAGTCGGACATGACTGAGCAACTTCACTTTCTTCTTTCTTTCTTTTCTTTAAGGAAGTTGTCACTTTAGCAAGTCCAGGGAAATCTGCTACTCATAAGAAGGTGAGTCATTTGACCTGTGTACATTCTTATTTTCTCATCTTTAAAATGAAATCACTGGACTATATTAAGCAAAGAGGTTTCAACTCCAGTATATCTCCAGTATATCTCTGACAAATTGTGGTCCACTGAAGAAGGGAATGGCAAACTATTTCAGTATTCTTGCCTTGAGAACCCCATGAACTGTATGAAAAGGCAAAAGGATAGGACACTGAAAGATGAATTCCCCAGGTCAGTTGGTAGGTACCCAATATGCTACTGGAGATCAGTGGAGAAATAACTCCAGAAAGAATGAAGAGATGGAGCCAAAGCAAAAATAACACCCAGTTGTGGATGTGCCTGGTGATGGAAGTAAAGTCTGATGCTGTAAAGAGCAATATTGCATAGGAACATGGAATGTTAGGTCCATGAATTAAGGCAAATTAGAAGTGGTCAAACAGGAGATGGCAAGAGTGAACATTGACATTTTAGGAATCAGTGAACTAAAATGGACTGGAATGGGTGAATTTAACTCAGATGACCATTACATCTACTACTGTGGGCAAAAATCCCTTAGAAGAAATGGAGTAGCCATCATAGTCAACAGAAGAGTCTGAAATGCAGTATTTGGATGCAATCTCAAAAATGACAGAATGATCTCTGTTCCTTTCCAAGGCAAACCACTCAGTATCAGAGTAACCCAAATCTATGCCCTGACCAGTAATGCTGAAGAAGCTGAAGCTGAATGGTTCTATGAAGACCTACAAGACCTTCTAGAACTCACACCCAAAAAAGATGTCCTTTTCATTATAGGGGACTGGAATGCAAAAGTAGGAAGTCAAGAAATACCTGGAGCAACAGGCAAACTTGGCCTTGGAGTAGAGAATGAAGCATGGCAAATCCTAGTAGAGTTTTGCCAAGAAAACACACTTGTCATAGCAAACACCCTCTTCCAACAACACAAGAGAAGACTCTACACATGGACATCACCAGATGGTCAATACTGAAATCAGACTGATTATATTCTTTGCAGCCAAAGATGGAGAAGCTCTATACAATCAGCAAAAACAAGACTAGGAGCTGACTGTGGCTCAGATCATGAACTCCTTGTTGCCAAATTTTGACTTAAACTGAATAAAGTAGGGAAAATCACTAGACCATTCAGGTATGACCTAAATCAAATCCCTTATGATTATACAGTGGAAGTGAGTAGTAGATTCAAGGGACTAGATCTGACAGACAGAGTGCCTGATGAACTATGGATGGAGGTTCGTGACACTGTACAGAAGGCAGCGATCAAGACCATGCCCAAGAAAAAGAAATGAAAAAAGGCAAAATGGTTGTCCGAGGAGGCCTTACAAATAGCGGTGAAAAGAAAAGAAATGAAAGGCAAAGGAGAAAAGGAAAGATATACCCATTTGAATGCAGAGTTCCAAAGAAGAGCAAGGAGAGATAAGAAAGCCTTCCTCAGTGATCAATGAGGAGATATAGAGGAAAACTAGAATGGGAAAGACTAGAGATCTCTTCAAGAAAATCAGAGATACCAAGGGAACATTTCATGCAAAGATGGGTGCAAAAAAGGACAGAAACCATGTGGACCTAACAGAAGCAGAAGATACTAAGAAGAGGTGGCAAGAATACACAGAACTATACAAAAAAGATCTTCATGACCCAGATAATTACAGTGGTGTGATCACTTACCTAGAACCAGACATCCTGAGGTGCAAAGTCAAGTGGGCTTTAGGAAGCATCACTACGAACAAAGCTAGTAGAGGTGGTGCAATTCCAGTGGAGCTATTTCAAATCCTGAAGGATGATGCTGTGAAAGTGCTGCACTCAATATGCCAGCAAATTTGGAAAACTCAGCAGTGGCCACGGGACTGGAAATGGTCAGTTTTCATTTCAATCCTAAAGAAAGGCAATGCCAAAGAATGTTCAAACTTTCGCACAATTGCACTCATCTCACATGCTAACGAAGTAATGCTCAAAATTCTCCAAGCCAGGCTTCAACAGTACATGAATCATGAAGTTGCAGATGTTCAAGCTGCATGTAGAAAAGGCAGAGGAACCAAAGATCGAATTGCCAACATATCTTGAATCATTGAAAAAGCTAGAGAGTTCCAGAAAAACATCTATTTCTGCTATATTGACTATGCCAAAGCCTTTGACTGTGCATCACAACAAATGGTGGAAAATTCTTAAAAAGATGGAATACCAGACCACCTCACCTGCCTCCTGAGAAATCTGTATGCAGGTCAAAAAGCAGCAGTTAGAACTGGACATGGAACAACAGACTGGTTCCAAATCAGGAAAAGAGTATGTCAAGGCTGTATATTGTCACCCTGCTTATTTAACTTATATGCAGAGTACATCATGAGAAATGCTGGACTGGAAGAAGCACAAGCTGGAATCAAGATTGCCAAGAAAAATATCAATAACCTCAGATATGCAGATGACACCACCCTTATGGTAGAAAGTGAAGAACTAAAGAGCCTCTTGATAAAAGTGAAAGTGGAGAGTGAAA
The DNA here is from genome assembly GCF_014754425.2 of Oryx dammah. Taxonomy (NCBI): domain Eukaryota; kingdom Metazoa; phylum Chordata; class Mammalia; order Artiodactyla; family Bovidae; genus Oryx; species Oryx dammah. Next base: position 32,729,529 of record NW_024070198.1, on the reverse strand, counting down.
AAGTTGGCTTAAAGCTCAACATTCAGAAAACGAAGATCATAGCATCTGGTCCCATCACTTCATGGCAAACAGATGAGGAAACAATGGAAACAGTGTCAGACTTTATTATTTTGGGCTCCAAAATCACTGCAGATGGTGATTGCAGCCATGAAATTAAAAGACACTTATTCCTTGGAAGAAAAGCTGTGACCAACCTAGACAACATATTAAAAAGCAGAGACATTACTTTGCCAACAAATGTCCATCTAGTCAGAGCTATGGTCTTTCCAGTGGTTGTGTATGGATGTGAGAGTTGGACTGTGAAGAAAGCTGAGCGCCGAAGAATTGATGCTTTTGAACTGTGGTGTTGGAGAAGACTCTTGAGATCCCTTGGACTGCAAGGAGATCCAACCAGTCCATCCTAAAGGAGATCAGTCCTGGGTGTTCATTGGAAGGACTGATGCTGAAGCTGAAACTCCAATACTTTGGCCACCTGATGCAAAGAACTGACTCATTGGAAAAGACTCTGATGCTGGGAAAGATTGAAGGTGAGAGGAGAAGGGGGTGACAGAGGATGAGATGGTTGGATGGCATCACCAACTCAATGGACATGAGTTTGAGTAAGCTCCAGGAGTTGATGATGGACAGGGAGGCCTGGCGTGCTGCAGTCCATGGGATCGCAAAGAATCGGACACAACTGAGTGACTGAACTGAACTGAATATCTCTGGTTGCTTAGACTCATGCTTCTCAAACTTTATTGTGTATATAGTTCATCTAGGGATCTCATTAAATGCATATTTCAGCTCAATAGTCCTGGGGTGGGATTTGAGATTCCAAATTTTTTCAAACTCTCAGGTGATGCTGATACTGCTGGTCCATGGTGCAAACCTTGGGAACAAGGTTCTAAACTGCTGTGTTGGAAGCATTTGGAGAATAGTCTGGACCCACGAGGAAAGAGCAGCAGGACTGAATAGTGATGCCTGCCCAGGAAATAAAGGAAATGTTAAATGGCTGTGAAAAGACAATACTCAGACAAGATGGTTCTTAAAGTATCTTCCAGCACAGTCATTCTCGAAGCTGGTCTCCTAGCCAGCAGGATTAGTATCACCTAGGAATTTGTTCAGAGAAGGCGATGGCACCCCACTCCAGTACTCTTGCCTGGAAAATCCCATGGATGGAGGAGCCTGGTAGGCTGCAGTCCATGGGGTCGCGAAGAGTCGGATACGAGTGAACGACTTCACTTTCACTTTCATGCATTGGAGAAGGAAATGGCAACCCACTCCAGTGTTCTTGCCTGGAGAATGCCAGGGATGGGGGAGCCTGGTGGGCTGCTGTCTATGGGGTCACACAGAGTTGACATGACTGAAGCGACTTAGCAGCAGCAGCAGCAGCAGGAATTTGTTAGAGGTCCAAGTTTTTGGACCGCAACCCACACCCACAGAATTAGAAGTGTGTTCCAGCAATCTGAAGTTAACCACGGAATTTAATGGAATTTTGTTAAGCCTCATCTGGCCCAATTCCCATCCTTCAGATGATTCTGGGGCATACTCAGATTGTGGTGAGCACCTTTGATCCAACATCCAAGTCATCTATAAAATTGATGATTATCAGCTGAGTTCAGGAATGAGCACAGGTTCTGCATGAGAGATGGGCTGGGGGTGGGGGTGGGGGCAGTCCCAAGGGTGAAAGGAGTCCAGGCAATAGAATTGGGTTGAAACCAAGATACTCTTCCTTTTGTACCCTGTTATTTAACTGTGGAACTCTGAAAAAAAATCATTAAATATTAAGAGTGCTTTTCAGCCTTCTTTGGTCTTGCTCACTGAAGTTCATCTTCTGACCTGTATAATATGTAGCTGGTTCACGTTTTTAAAACCTATCAGAACTGTAGCATGATCTACTTGTCATTCCCATAGCCTTGGGTATCAGGCAAAAGAGTCATGAACAAAATTCCATTTTGTTCATAGCTGGTACATGCGCTGAGTCTTGAACTTGACCGACTGTTCTTTCCTGGTTGGACTATTTCTGTACTGCTGAGAAATTTTAAATAGCAGACCCCAGAGAAAGTGGGATGCTAAAGCCTCGGGGTCAAAGTAAAGTCTTAGCCCAAGGGAAGTTAACAGTGATAGCCAACTGCCAGTGTCTCCTTCAAAAGGAAGGAAAAATCTTCTCTACATCAGAAAGTGGGAAAAGGCTGTCTGCTACCCCATCTCCACAACTGTAGGGAAAGTACAAGAATCAAGCAAAACAACACCCAGGTGTGAACAGATTATGGTGCACAGCTGGAGGCAAAGAAGTTATAACTCTATCCAATTACACCAATTTAATTGGGTGTTAAAAAACTCTTAGGTCCCAACAGTAGTTCCTCGGCCAGACAGCAGTCTGTAATGGGAAGAAGCAGCATCTCTCTTTGCTAGAGTTGTGATTTGGGGTACATTGTTTAGCATGCCCCAAGGTGGGCGCCATCTTAACTTTGAGGATGAACTTGACGTCTGGTTTTGGTGTTGAAGACTTCAAAGCTCTTCTCCATGGTTTATGAAAGCACAGGGTGAAGAAGAGTGGTGCAAATTCTTTCAATCTGTGGACTACTAGGAAGAGCTCTGTGTTCAGGCTCTCCCATTTACATCTTACAAGTCTAAAACCAACCCTCTAAATATGGAAAAACTTGGACACTAACTGAATGTCCAGCATCAGAAGAAAGGTTAAGAAACTTATGCTGCATCAGTCTCACGGCAATAATCGCAGCCAGTATAAATATTCATGAACAATTTCTAATACCACGAGGAAATGCTTGTGATATAATGCTAAATCAAAGATGTAGGATATAAGATTATCACATGTATGTTCTCATTAACATCCAAAAGGCACAGAAAAGTAACCACAGTTTAAAAATGATTTCCTGTTAACGATAGATAGGCAATGGCTTTTATTCCTCTTGTTTTACTGTATTTTCTAAAATTCCTACAACTTCATGTATAAGTTTTATACATAGAACCAAAAACTATTCAACTAAAAACATTCACTCCTAGTCAGATGTACCATTTTTATCTGACTGGTCTGTTCTCTGTACCTGGCTTAAACTTTTTTTTTTGCAAACCTTCTGTTACAAATCATTCCCCTCCCTGGCATACTCTGCTTGCTCTTCTCTGCTTATCCAAAACTTCCTTATCCTTCATCTGGTTGGGTTTCCTGCTCCTCCAGGAAGCTGCTGGGTCCCTTCCAATCATATACTATTCCCCTCCTGAACACCTGCACCACAGTTTATCCGCACCATTTATGAAGCCAGGGGATGTTAGGGATCTTTTATCCTCAGCATGCCATCTTCATGCCTAGGCCACACCCCCGACCACTTACCCCAGAATCTAGGGTAGGGCCCAGACATGAGTACTTTTTTAAAAAGCTTACTAGATGACTCCAATGTATAGCTAGGACTGAAAATCACTGATCAAAAGTCACCTCCCATACATACAAGCATTTCCCCCAGATTTTCTAATTCAACTATCTGTGAAGTTGATCCCGTGTAAACCATGGAAGCTTTTCAGAAAGTTTGATGTTCCAGTCTTTACCTACTCCTACTATTATTTTAACCATATTAACTATGTCTCTGAGATGTACTTGGACACCAGACTCACGTCATATCTTTTGGCTGATTCAGATATATTTGGTTCGAATTCTTGGAGAATTGTCAGATTTAACAAATAAGAATACAGGCTGCTCAACTAAATTTGTATCTCAGATACACAGTGAATCATTTTTAAAGGGTGAGTATATCCCAAATATATCCTGAGACATACTTACCCTAAACGTGTATTCACTGCTTATCTGAAATGCAAAGGTAACTGGGAACCTGTGTTTTATCTGACACCCCTTGTTTCAGGAAATAGGATTTCTGTACTCAAAGGCTTTAATTTCCTATTGTGCTAGCATGAAGCCATCATATAGCCCTGGCTGAACCTCCAATGTAGCTGAGTCACGACTGCAGAACTAATCCAGAATTAACAGGGAGAAAAGCCCTGCTTCCCAGGCTCTGTCACCGATGGAGGCTTGTTAGTAATATTTCATTTGCAGATGCACAAAGGAGGCCAAAATATAAATACCACTGCCAGCCTGCATCTAGAATCTGAGAATCACTAGCCTATATTGGGCAGGCTTCTCAGGTGGCTCAGTGGTAAAGAGTCCTCCTGCTGATGCAGGAGGCACAAGAGCTGGTTTGATCCCTGGGTCAGGAAGATCCCCTGGAGAAGGAAATGGCACCCCACTCCAGTATTCTTGCCTGGAAAATTCCATGGACAGAGGAGCCTGGCGGGCTACAGACCATGGGGTCCCAAAGAATCAGACACGACTGAGTGACTGATCACACACACAGCTTAAATTGGGCAGTGGCTCAGAGTACAAGATTCTAGAGTGTGATAGTTCTGGGTGTGAATCTCAGCTCTCCCGGCTACCGTACAGTTCTAGACAAGTTAATGAACTTTCTTGTGTTTCTATTTTCTCACCTATAGGTTGGGGATAGTTATCCATCTCTACCTAATTAATTAGTCTTAGGATTAAATGCGGAGAAGGCAATGGCACCCCACTCCAGTACTCTTGCCTGGAAAATCCCATGGACAGAGGAGCCTGGTATGCTGCAGTCCATGGGGTCGCTAAGAGTCAGACATGACTGAGCAACTTCACTTTCACTTTTCACTTTCATGCATTGGAGAAGGAAATGGCAACCCACTCCTGTGTTCTTGCCTGGAGAATCCCAGGGACAGGGGAGCCTCATGGACTGCTGTCTATGGGGTCACACAGAGTCGGACACGACTGAAGCGACTTAGCAGCAGCAGCAGGATTAAATCAGATCATGTTTTAAAGTTTTTAGCATAATGCTTGAGTCATTATTATTACTCATGTGAAAATAATATATATATATTCAAATTCAGTCAACAAGCAAACAAATAAACTGCACCCGCTAATCCAACAACCTTCTGGCCCTCATCCTACTGCTTCTGATAGATGCAGGCAGTGATGACCAGAAGGGGCTGGGAAAAAGCCTGCTGTCGAAAAAGAGGGTGAGATTCTTCTAGAAATTAAAGACTGTTTAAATAAGGCAGATACTAGTTGGTAGAGTGTCATGCAAATTACAACCAAGTGGCTGGCCTTCATAGCAAGATTTTATGCGCTTGATTATGGTCTGCTAACAAATTCAAGTGGAAATGAGTGGCCGGGGTCACCACAGACATCAGGGTCTTTGATCAGCCCCAAGTGCTGGCACCAAGGGCCAACACCACCCTTGCGTGTCACTTCTTCAAATTCCTGCAGGTCAACCATGTTTCTCTCTCAGCGGTAGTTTCTACCCTGGGGCAATTCAGGATCACCTCGTCTGATGCTACCTACAGCCACCCCTTCTGGAACAGCCAGACGCTAACCAGATCTGATTTTTCGGTTCTTCATAAACAAGTTTGAAAAATATCACTTGGGACAGCCGGTGAAAGAATCCCAGGCCGACTGCTCCACAAAGAGACACGTCAGCCGCCAGTCGCTGTCAACTTCCTGCTTGGACAGTGACAGACTGTCGCACGGAGAGGAGAAGGCCACGCAACCAACCTAGGCACTGGGCACACCATCCCGCACAGATCCCGGGAGCGGACTGATCAGGGACCACAAGAGGAGGGGGACGTGAAGGAGGCAGGGGGCCCAGCCGTCTCAGGTCATCCTTCCGAGCTCATCTTCTGCTCTAAGAATGGCACATTTGGGGGGATCTCTCAAGATATGCTTTGGGGAGGGAGCAAAAGTAGCAGGCTCGCCTATCGCTACATGGACAAACCCCTCAACCTTTCTGATCCCAATATCTTCCTCTGGGAGTTTGGGATGGACTCTGCCTTGCTCTCCCTACCGTGGTTGAAAGGGGAGCGGAGGTCACAGATGGGAAAGAGCTTGAAAGCCCTGAAGATGTTCTGTGTGTTGCTAGGACGACACCCCTGTCTCCATGGGGACAAGGCATCCATCCAGATGTTGAAAGAGCCCAAGTATGAAGACTCCATGGTCTCCACCGGCCTCCGTCAGCTGCAACCAGGAAGGCAGCTCACAAGCCCATGATGAACCATTGCCACCAGCCTGTCCTGCCTGTCCCCCACCGCCCCCCCGCCACCGTGCCCCTGAACTCTCTTCCAGGGTCTGTTCTGTTTTCAGAAAAGTTGAACTGGTAAGCCGTGGGGGAGGGAGAGAGCCAGTGGCTTTCAGGTGGTCAGACTAAGGGGAGTGTGAGGCCGGCCGGACAAGCGAGGTGTGGAAAGCTGTCTACTTGGCTAAGCTTGGCTCACAAATGAGGTTGACCCCCTCGGCCTTCTCACTTGATGCACACCCAAACGAGGTGACGACACACTGCAGAGGGCAGGGGGCCGGTCTTGTGGTTTCCCATCTGGTCTCGTTGGGCTTTGGGGGTTTGGCGCCTCTGACAGACACATGGAGAACAGCCTTGTCGTCTTGAATCAGACAGTCGGCCTGGGTGCACAAGAGTACGTGTGAGATTTCACACATGTTCGTTGGAGGAGAGGGGCCGTGGCGCAGGAGAGGAGGCATATTTACATTCTCTGCGAATGTTTGGATTTTTTTAAGGAAAAAAATAGACATTTCACAGGGCATGTTATAAACCAATGTCAGCTTTCCCCTGCATGATACTGAAGAGACGTGAACAAACAGGAGACAAAGCTGACTCTGCGCTACTAGGGTTTGGAATGACCACCTGCTTCATTCAAGAAGTTCTTTTGCTTATGGTTACTGGAGGGAAGGATAAGGGGAAGGGATAGTCAGGGAGTCGGGGATGGGCATGTACACACTGCTATATTTAAAATAGATAACCAACAAGGACATACTGTATACGCAAGGAACTCTGCTCAGTGTTATGTGCCAGCCTGGATGGGAGGGGGGTTTGAGGGAGAAAGGATACGGGTATATGTATGGCTGAGTACTTCTGCTGTTCACCTGAAACTGTCACAACATTGTTAATTGGCTATACTCCAATACAAAGTAAAAGGTGTTTTGTTTTTTTTTTAAGGAGTTCTCTTGCTGTATTTATTCTGCTTACTAACATTTCACAATGAGACTTTCCTCAACAAGACTCAGAAGTAGGATAAAATTCATCTGCTATTTAAAAAACCTGTTCTGGGTAATACAGATTTTGTTACCCATATGCCAAGAACCAAACGATTAAGTAACCTTGAAAACACAGAGGTGAACATTTAAAAAATAGAGCCATTTTTACTTTTCTGAACTTTTGGACTTTTCACAGTAACCATAAATTACTTGTCAAAGACAGTAAGATGATTGTTTTGTTTTTTTTTTTAAACGGGTACAATCTACATCAGTAATGGAGCTGGAGATGGGGACAATGGGGATGAGCGCTGGAGTGGATAGCATGGTAGGAAGAACTCTCATTCCCACCCACCTCCAACTTTGATAACGGGTGATTCCTCTCATTCAGCAGCATTCTAAGCCAACTTGAACTGTCTTGAAGCGTGCCATGTGAAATCAGCTAAGAGGCATTCATTAAGATGCTAGAATGTGCTAGAGTTGACCAAATACCTCCACAAAGGATTCCATTTACATCCCAAATAGCCCTGTTGTGGTTCCTGTTCAGTCACTAAGCCGTGTCCAACTCTTTGTGATCCCATGGACTGCAGCCTGCCAGGCTTCCCTGAGTTCACTGTCTCCTGGAGTTTGCTCAAATTCACGTCCATTGAGTCGTGGATGTTATCTAACCATCTCCTCCTCTGCTGCCCTCCTCTCCTTTTGCCTTCCGTCTTCCCCAGCATCAAGGTCTTTTCGCTTCAGGAGGCCAAAGTATTGGGGCTTCAGCGTCAGTCAATCCTTCCAGTGCATATTCAGAGCTGATTTCCTTTAGGATGAACGGGTTTGATCTCTTTCCCAGGTGGCTCAGTGGTAAAGAATCCTGTCAAGCAAGAAATAAGGGTCTGATCCCTAAGTCAGGAAGATACCTGGGAGAAATGGCGACCCACTCCAATATTCTTCCCTGGGAAATCCCATTGACAGAGGAGCCTGGTGGGCTACAGTCCATGGGGCCGCAAAAGAGTCAGACACAACTTAGTGACAAAAACAACAAGAACTAGAGCTAAGCCTTCCGAGTCCCTGTCTCCCATTGTTAGACTTAGCGGAAGTCAAAGTAGTCCAGTGGGGAAGCTTGCAGGCTCTCCTCCCAGGCTGTCTGCTTCACCCAGATCTGATGCTTGTTTTGCTGACCCTAGGGAAAGATACAGAAATTCTCTCACTCTCAACTCCCTTATTTGCAAAATAGGAATGATAATAATAAGATCCCCTTTGCAAGGTTCTCATGAGGATTCCACAAAACAACACAGGTACAGCACTTAGCCCAATGCCAGACACTCAGCATATATCAGATCCCTGAACTCGGGGATTATTAAGAGTAATGCAGTCTATTCAAATTTCCTGATACATCTTGTTTTTCAATCATCTTTGTAATAGAACCCAGTAGTGACAGTACCTATGAAAAGTTCTCTCCAGACCAAAATCTCTGTTTCTTAAAGGTCTGACATCCAGGCCAGATCTGCTTTATTGCAACAATGTAAAAATCTCTTCCAAGACATCCACCACAGCTAGGAGGAAATAAGCAGAAGTCTACAAACTCCTCCAGGCTTGCCCAAGATGCTAATTAAGTGAGAGAAGGAGTCGAGCTCTTCCCTGGGCAATACAGATATACCTTTTTCGGTGGAATAAAACTTTATTTAAAATAATTTCATACAGGAGAGGAAGGAAGGTGTTTTTTTTTCTTTTTTTTTTTTTATAAAAAGTCTGGACAGGAAGAAGGGAACACCCAGTGTGACTGATAGTGAAACCTGGAGCATGTGGACAGAAAGTAAGGATAGTAATTTGTAGTATTTGTACATTCAGCAGTGTCTGAATTTCTTACCACCAATAGGCATTATTTTGTAATAAGAAATTAAAAGGTGGCTTCTTCCTCGGCTGGCTAGAGGGTGAACCCTGTAAGAACTGGCCCTAGGCCCTTCTCAACAAGGAAACTTGTAAGTTTTTCCTTATGGCATTCAAGGTATTAAGGGGCTTCCTAGGTGGTACTAGAGCTAAAGAACCCACCTGCCAAGTCAAGAGATGTTACAGACACAGGTTGCAATCCCCAGGCCAGGAAGATCCCCTGGAGGAGAGCATGGCAACCCCCTCCAGTATTCTTGCCTGGAGAGTTCCATGGACAGAGGAGCCTGGTGCACTACTGTCCATAGGATCGAAAAGAGCCAGATATGACTGAAGTGACTTAGCATACATGCATGCAAGGTACTGAGAGGACAAATTATAAGTTCTCATCACAAAGGGAAAAAAAAACAATCTTTTTTCTTTTTTCTTTCTTTGTATTTATATGAGATGATAGATGTGAAGTAAACTTACTGTGGTTGTTGTATCACAATATATGTAAGCCAAGTCATTCTGCTGTACACCTTGAACAATGTTATATGTTGATTATATCTCCATGAATCAGAAGGTTAAAAAGTACCTAGCTCAACCGTTAGTTCCTCTAGGAAGCCATTCCAGGTATAATTCATTCTCTCTTCTGTGATCCAATAGTATTTTGTGCCACCAGTGTTCTAGAAAAGTACAGACATGAAAGTGTCAGTCGCTCAGTCGTGTCTGACTCTTTGTGACTCCATGGACTGTAGCCCACCAGGCTCCTCTATCCATGGGATTCTCCAGGCAAGAATACTGGAGTGGGTTCCCATGTCCTTCTCCAGGAGATCTTCCTGACCCAGGGATGGAACCAAGGCTCCTGCTTTGCAGGTGGATTCTTCACCATCTGAGCCACCCGGGAAGCCCACCAGCATTCTGACACTTCATTAATTCAGCCTTTCATCTGTTCACCTATTCAACAGCTGCTCTATGAATAAGGCCCTGGGGGAGGCTCTGGGAGCCAAGGTCAGTAAGACAGGCGAGATGCCTGCTTGTTGGAGCTTGCTTTGACAGGAAAGATGAACAGTGACACCCTCCTCGCCGCCCCCCTTCCTCCCCACAGCCAGTCCTGGATTCTTTAGCTGTCTTTGTGTCGTGAGCTCTGATGGAGAAGGGACAGGGCCAAAGTAGCAAACACTCTAGAGACCTGGCATGAGCCAGGAAGCCTGGGAAAGTTCCTCTGTCCAAGTGACCTTACAGCTGGGAGCTAAGAGATGAGAAGTATTAACTAGGTGAAAGGCTGGGAGGAAGATTAGTTGAGTGTTGGGCTGAGCACTCAAGCCGGCACTGCAATGAGAGGGAACAGGGCTCACCCATGAAAGGAGAAGTTGACCCAGCGGATAGGCTAAGACGAGATCCAAGAAGCAGGCAGGGGCCAGATCGTGTGATGCTTTGCAAAATACAGGATGTTCAACTTTCCCTAAGAACAGTTACAAGCCACTGAGAGACTTACACCAAGGACCCCATTGCTTTTCTTCCCTTTGTTCACCTCCACTCTGACACACCAACTCCAGGCTGTCAGCACCTGGCCATCAATGGGAGCCTAATTATTACTGGTTGGATGGCTGAACCAAGTCACCCTAAAGAAGAGACTGCAAGCAAGCACACAACTCGGCCCACCTCTCTCCTCCTTCTTGTCTCCCCCAGTCCAAGTCTGCAAGCTGAGAAGTATAAAATCCACACAATGGGATGGTTAGCAATGAGAGGCAAGGCTAAGCCATTTCTTACGCCTCATGGTCCTTCCAAAATGTTCACCACTGGCATCAGATATCATTATCCTGACCGATGAGACAACCAACAAAATTGGAGACTTGGAAGGGATGAGCATTTGCTAAAGGCTGTACAGCAAAGCTACAGCTGCTCTGATTGTGTCTCGGCTGGTTGTTAAGGGCCGATTCCTCCATCGCCTGGCTAAAACACGTATTTATAGGCTTAATCATCTGAATTTTGCTTTCCTTTGGCTCAAAGAGATTGGGTGTAGAGGCATTTTTCATGCTGCACAAAAATGAAAGTATACTGAAAACATCCTCACCTCTAACCGAATGTTAGAGCAGTTGGATTCCTCAGCAGCAACTGAATACTTTTTATAGAAAGGGAAGTCAATTGAGAAATCATAAAAAATTACAGTTGGGAAGGACCTCTGTGCTCACAAGGGTCAGGTCCCAGGAGCTGCTGTCGAATTGTTCCCTGCAGTGAAGGGTCTAATGTTTTGTCCACTCAGGTTTTAAATATCTCTACCAATAGCTCGCCCCTGGGGACGCCTCTCCACGGGGCGATAGATCTTGCTGTCAGGGCTTTTTTCCTGCTATTCAATCTCACTTTTCCTTTCCTCCACTTCATCCCATTTGTCTTTGGCAATGATTTAGACAAGAGTGTGCTGACGTCTGAAAACAAAAAGCCCTGTCTTTGCCTTCCACTTCGTTTTCCAGACCCCTCCCTCTACCTATGGCGACGTGGAGATCTGGGAAAAGGGGACGCAATCAAGCTGATGTTCATTCTGGATGAGCTCATTTCCAAAGGCCAGATCCAAAGCCTCGAGCCTCCAGGTGGACATGAGGGATCGTTAATGCCTCGGAAACGTGCAGGGAAGGCAGAGGGGGCAACCACCAGGTTTCCCAAAGCTGAACAGCCTCCTGGTGTGACGGCTGGGACAGAAGGTGGCAGCAGAGCATCAGGCTCTGTGGGCCGAGCGGTCCTTCCGGATAACCCAAGTCCCAGCGTTCTCACTTGGAGGGCATGTTTAACCAGACCAGCCGAGAACGCTGCGCTTTAGCCAAGAGTAAGCTGGAATCAGGGCTCTGCCCAGTCTTTTAAGTCAAATCCCAAACAGTCAGGATTCTGTGACCACGGTCCTTTTTCTCCCTAAGTAGGTCCTGCGGCCAGAATTTAATCCCAAGAATAACTTCAGTCCTAAACAGGGATGTTGCTCTAAGCTGATCTAAACACATAAACGTGCCATCTGGTCTGGTGTGGTGACACCCAAATTTTTGTGTTTAAGGAAATTTGGGGCTAGTGCAATTTTTTCTTTATTCTTTCTATTCTTTCTAGCCCCGAGCTATTCGTTTCTGCATTTGGTTCTGGTTTCCTAGTTTCCCTTCACTCGCTCAATTGCTTACTTCTTTGGTCGTGTTTGCAGGCAGCCCTTCCAAAGCAGAGTTCTAGAGAGTAAGCGTTTCTGACTTCAGGCTGGCCTCCTGCTGGGGAACCAATTAAATGTACTACCCACCAGGGAGAGTGTGATATTTTTTATTACTTTCTAATTTTGGGCCCTGAAATGGCTTCAGTGATCAGAACATTCTTCTGCTTTAGAACCTGAAGGAGCCAGTGGAATGATGCTTTTGATTGGTGTTTCATTTACAATGGTCCATACTGGCCAAGCATACGCCAAGGATTTCCATGCGGCCTCAGACTCTCGAAGTGGTTGAAAAAGCAGGACAAAGAAAACCACAACAAAACTTTCTCCTCACTTTACCTAATTGCACTGTAAACTGCCAGATACTTTGGGAAAGTCTTTCTTTGAGAAGTTGGTGAATTGAGAAAAAAAGAGAAAAATTAGAACAAAACGATGTCCCTGGGTTCTAAATCTATTTGAACTACAACAGTAAATCAACATCGTGCCTCTTTCTCATCACTGATGGCCTGATAATAGGGCCTCCAAAATGCTCATGAAGGGGAAAGGAAGATTTATGTTGTATTTCTAAAAACAGTCGCAAATTTTAGCAAAACCCCCACCCAAGGTTCTCACTGCTGTTTGATTTGTGCCTCATTTTCTTTCTTAAAGAGTTAGCATGAAACAAAAGGGAAAGGCATGAAAAAGTAAGGGGAGTGGGAGTCCAAATAGGTTCTAATGAAGAAGGAAATCGAAGTCCAGTTTCTTTCAATGTCTGTTTATTTTGCAACAAGGAAGGATGCCTTCAAACCCAGAATTGCTCTTGGATAAAATCAAATACTAACAACTTAGCAAAACAGCTAAAAGCCCAAATTATTAGCCTTTCCAAGTTCTTCTTACTGGCCATGGGGGTCCTGGTTTAGGGTTTTTACATTCTTTCTTTTTTTCCCTTCCCTCCTCCCCAGCTTGCTTGCTTTGCTAGAGATAAATCTAAATGTTTATCTGAAGTATCTCACTGATTCTCTAAGGGAACTTTTCTCTAGAGCAAAAGCTCCCCTGAAAACAGAGACTTGTTTCAGTTCCCATTAAATATTGCTCAGTGTTGAGTCTGTTACTAGTGAATGGCTTCTTTTAGCAACAGTGACAATAACGAATTGACAAATATAACCCTGCTCAGTGGCAACTTTTGTAAATGTGACTCAAAATTAACATTTATAATTTTGTAATAAACCAGCTATCATATTTGCTATTATATCATGCTCTGTTAAAAACCGTCTTTCCTACTTTTAAATAGAAGTCCCATGAGAGCAAAAATGTTTATCTTTATTGTTTATGGCCTCGTTAAGTACCTCTTTATCATATGATTTAAAATTCAACAATCTAACTTAGCAGTCAGTATTTATTTATTTAAAGAAAGGGTAAGTGTTTCTTCAGAGTTTGTCTAAATTTAAAATCATAAACCAAACCATCTCTCTTTCCTTCTTCATTCTTTTTCTTCCCTCCCTTCCTTCCTTCTTCCTTCCCTCCTTTCCTTGCTTCCTCCCTCCTTTCCTTCCTTCAATACATTCATTTTAAAACCCAGTAACTGAATGTTATTGGGTCTAAATGTTGCATAAAAAATTCAACTTCTCTTCAGGATTATTTGAAATGACCAACTTCCTTGACAGGTCTTTAGGGAGAATACTCTATATTAACTGGCTAAGGAAGCAATGTTCCAGATCAAAATATAGTCCAGCTCTACATTGGCAAGGAGACTAGAGCCAATAAATAGTGAATAGAAGTATGAACACATGAACAGAGGGATACCCAGGCAGACATGAAGCAGAATCACAATACTCAAAGCTTCCAGTTAACTCAGTTCTCCACAAAACTCCCACCTACAACTGAGCAAACACTCACTGGACAACCTCCTGTAAGAGACAACAGATATCAGACTCCAGGAAGCAGTACTATTTCAATCAACCCATTTGGCGTGTTGTGTTTTACAGTTTCTAAAATTAACAGGGAATCCAAACAAAAACACAGCCAGTGTGGAACTATAGGCAAAGGACCCTGCTGCGTGGTTGCTTCGAATCTCTTCGTTATCAAAATTAGCTGCCTTGTCCATCCAGCTCCCATTTTTGAAGGCACACCTTTCATTAACCAAGCTGCCATTATGTGCTGGGGATGGCCAAATTATTCAGGATTCTCATTTTTAAATCCAATGTTGATAGGAGTCCTAAAGCTGGGAGCTGAGGGGGAGGTGGACGCAGCAGAAATGTTTGGAGAATTTGCAGGTAGCACTCAGGCTTGCTTCTGGCTCCTCTCCTGGCTTCAGCAAAGACAACACATGGAAACTGTGCCAGGTTTTTCCTTTGCATTGAGCAAAGCTACATTTTCTGGGCTTGGCCAAGGAATTTTCTGCTGCGTGAATTATGAAGCTGACTTCCAGCCAGATGCCGGGCGCTCTGCCCTTCCTATTCATCCAGGGTCTATCGATATTTGTTCATCATGTTGCACGCTCCTCGTGTTTGCCTCTTTTTCAACCCGTTCTCATTAGGAGGGTCAAAAGGAGTGGGGGTTTCTTTGTAAGTCACTCTGATTTTACAGAGTTTGGGTGAACAGATCCATGCACCTCCGAAGAGAATGTTGACAGAATAAGTGGAGAGGTAAGGAAGGAGGGGAGGGAGAAAGCAGAGCAGAGAGCAGAGAAAGCAAAGCTTGATATAAAACCAAGCCAGAGAATTGTTAACCATGATGCATTTTCCCAAAGAGTCACCTGGCCTCATAGGTAAACAGAAACCATCCCTGGGACATTCTCGTGGCAGTCACTTTCCGGGGGCAGGGGTGCTGCCTCCAGGAAACCTATCCCATGGAGGCCTTTGCAGAAAGCAAGTTCAGCGTCACAAGGAGCTACAGCAGATACTTAAAATTCTGTCTTTCACACCCTGACCACTTAAACATTCTTGTTAAAAATTTCCTTCGTCATCCTTAACATACACAATTTTCCGAGGGAAAGAATGACTTTTTAGAGTCTCTCTGTGCCCATAAAATTCTGTCTCAGAGATTTTATTAATAATCATAAAAACATCAGTATCCATCAGGATCACTGTGGAAAGAGGGAGGCAGTTTTTCCTAAAAATGTGTTCAAATTGTCTGAGACCGATATTGACGTGAAAAGGGGGTTAACTCGAGTCTGACGATGGATAGATCTCTCTGCCTCCCCATCCATTCACCGTAGAGGACAGAACGGCTGGAAGCTCACACAAGCACATATGGAGGGAAGCAGGCAGCCACACCTGCAGAGTATTCCAACCTTAACTACAAGTTGTGTGTTTATCCAGGACGTGGAGGGAAGGGGAAGGACCGGGAGTTCAGCACTACATAGCTTTTTATGGCATGAGGATATGTTTCTTGGGACTTTGAGAAGTCTAGGATGACATGCTTTAAATGACTATTCGACTATTCCCCAGCTAGCTCTAAGTACTGGCTGAACAGCCCTGGATTGTTGATTGTCAGTGAAGAGCAAACGGTGAAACGATGCCTGTGGAGGGATTTGTAGGGTGGGCTCCTTGGTTCACCTTTCGGAGGATGTTGATGAAGTGATCATGATCTGTCTTCCCGTAAGCTCGCTTACTTTTTCTTCTCACATTGTACCTTAAGCCCTGCAGTCAGGCAAAACTTTGATCTTAGAAGTTCAAAACTCTAAAGACCAAAAATTCATGAGGGGTTTTGAGGGAAGGGGTTCCTGCACAATGTAATGGTCCCGTCACTTGGAGAGTTACTGGAAACGAGCCAAGGCACTCATAATCCATCGATATCCAGGCAGCGTGGGGTGGTTCAAGGGCATGCGTGCTGCAGTCAGTGAGGCTGAAGTCTGTGCTGGTTCCATCACTGCCAATTTCTAGACCTCTCTGTACCTCAGTTTCCTCCGAGCGAAAATTAGCATGAGAGTATCTACTTTCGTGGGTTCCTGGGCTTCCAAGAATCCATCATGACACTATGCCTGGTGACTAGTTGGCCCTCACAATATGCTATTATCTTCTCCTAATCCCAGCCAAGAAGTGTTGTGATGAGTTACTGTGACAAAAATGGGTCTCTCACTTGGTTAAGCAGCAACCTGAACTGGAGAGACACACAGGTACAGGCCTGGGTGAAGCCCAGGAATCTTCCTCAGGTGAGCCTAAGGCAGGCCACCTGACCTAGGACCATACACCAATACTCCCTGACTTCTACTCCCCAGATGCCAGTGACACCCTTCCCCTCGTTGTGACAACCGAGAATGTCTCCAGACACTGCCAGACGCCCCCTGGGAGGCAAAAATGGCCATTTGAGAATCACTGTCATAAGCTACATGAAATGTATTCTCAAAGGTTTACTTCTCTCAGCAAAAGTTTCTACTCTGTCCTATGTCCCTTGGCCATGACCACAAGGTGAGATAAGCAGGCATCTTCATTTGACAAGTAATTACTGTACAAAGCTGATTGTAAGGCAACGTATTTCCCCCAAACTGGTTTATAATGTGAGTCCTTACAAAGTTTCTCATTCCTGATGTTTTCTCAGTTACCTTATTTTGAATATCAGGAAGTGTTTGGGGGCAACTTCTCTGGTGGTTCAGTGGTTAAGACTCCATACTTCCCCTGCAGGGGGCCCTGGTTCCATTCCTGGTTAGGGAATGAAGATCCTGCAAGCCACGTGGTATGGCCCCCCAAAAAAATTTAAAAAGAAAGTTTTTTGGGAAAGACATTAGCCCCAAAAGACCTGAACCAATGATGATGGTCTTGGTGATGATGGAGGAGGCTTAGAGATGGCATCTGATTATACCAGGGGAAGAAAGAGAGGCAAAAATATGTATCACAGATATGGGATTTATTTTTGAAGATATGACTTCATCATTTAAAAATATTGAAGGTATTTAAAGCAAGTCTTTCAACATTCGTTTTACGGGGGGAAAAAGGGCATATTTTAAGTGGTAACCTTCTAGGTATCATAAATATCCACCCAGAGAACAAATGAGAAAACCTCCTGGGGATTAAAATAAAATTTTCAGTAACAGCACCTTAGATGGATTCAAAGTGCCCTTTTTTGAACAACTTGAAGTGCAGGTGATGTGTGATAGAGAATTATGTTCAATGATTCAAAAACAGCTTTGGTGATGATTAAGACAAATGACATAAGTACACAGGGAGAATCTGAATACAATTATTCCATGACCAATCTATGCCAAAACCAATACAGAATTGTAAAGTAAAAATTAAAAATAAATAAATAAAATTAAAAAAAAATAAAAATAAAAGATTGGGAAACATTATATTTCTCAATGTTTATGCTATTTTATGTAATATGCCACATATGCAAATAGAGTGATTGATGAAGTACGGAAGCAAACATCTTCCTGTTTCCTAAAAGTTGTATAGTAGGGTTGGCTCTCTCTTTGGACAGGGAGGCTCTGCTCTGTATTGCATGCTAAGTTGCTTCAGTCATGTCCAACTTTTTGCAACCCTATGGACTCTATTGTGAGTTGGACTGTGAAGAAAGCTGAGGGCCAAAGAATTGATGCTTTTGAACTGTGGTGTTGGAGAAGACTCTTGAGAGTCCCCTGGACTGCAAGGAGATCCAACCAGTCCATCCTGGAGGAAATCAGTCCTGAATATTCATTGGAAGGACTGATGCTGAAGCGGAAACTCCAATACTTTCGTCACCTGGTGTGAAGAACTGACTCATTTGAAAAGCCCCTGATGCTGGGAAAGATTGAAGGCGGGAGGAGAGGGATTGACAGAGGATGAGATGGTTGGATGGCATCACTGACTCAATGGACATGAGTTTGAGTAAGCTCCAGGAGTTGGTTACGGACAGGGAAGCCTGGTTTGCTGCAGTCCATGGGGTTCCAAAGAGTCGGACACGACTGAGCAACTGAACTGAACTGAACTGAACTTGCCCTGTATTGCATGCCTGCTAAGTTGCTTCCATCATGTCCGACTCTGTGTGACCCTATAAACTGTAGACCGCCACATTCCTTTGTCCGTGGGATTCTCCAGACACGAATACTGGAGTGGGTTGCCATGCCCTTCTTCAGGGAATCTTCCTGACCGAGGGATCGAACCTACATCACCTGAGGCTCCTGCATTGGGAGGCAAGTTCTTTATCACTAGCCTTATCCTCAGACATATACTCAATTGAAGCATTTACTGTTTTTAAGACTCTTTGTGAGTTAGCATAACATTTGGAGCGCATGTTTCTGGCCCCCGAGAGCTTATGATCTCTGTGGGAAGATCAGACAGAAGCAGGAGAAGCAGCTTCCACATAACTCAGTGTGATTTGGCTCCAGGTAAGTGGTTCAGATGATGTACTGGGAGGAGGAGGCAGGATGACCTTTGAGAGATGCCTCCAGATGAACTTCCTGAAACTCCCAATCAGATGTGTGTGCCCTACTCAGGATTAAAGATTGACATCCCCAGGGCTTCCCTGGTGACTCAGTGGTGCAGAATCAGCCTGCTTATTAAGACACAGGTTGGATCTCTGATCTGATAAGATCCCACATGCCACAGAGCTAAGCCCATGCACCACAGCTATTGAGCCTGTGCCCTAGAGTCCAGGAACCGCAGCTACTGAGCCCACGTGCTGCAAGTACTGAAGCCACGTGCCCTAGAGGCCACGCTCTGCAGCAAGAGAAGCCACTGCAGTGCGAAGCCTGCACGCTGAAACTAGAGCGTAGCCCCCCTTGCTACAACTAGAGAACAGCCTGCACTGCAATGAAGACCCAGTCCGGCCAAAAATAAATCAGTAAAAATTATGTATAAAAAAAGATCGACATCCCTAATGTGGTTTCCAACAGTCAGTGTGGCTTAGATACCTCCTTCCTGCCAACCCCATCTCTACCTTCAAGAGTCCTTCTGCCAATCCCCCTCTCTGACTATCTCTTGGACACCTCACCCCCGCCTGTTCCAGTTGTAACTCTCCTCCCACTACCTGCCCCCTCCCTGGACTGTACCTTACCTTCCCATCTGTCTTCCTCCTGCCTGTCTTTCTGCCTTTGCAACTTGCTCTCTTCTCCTCTCCCCTTGCAAACTCCTTCTCATTCTTCAGATGTTAGCTCAATCCTCACTTCACCTGGAAAGCCTTTCTGGATACCCGGTCTTGTGGTCAGGTTCCTTGACTGCAGCTCTCACAAAACTGGTTCTTTCCTGTAAAGTGTTCTCTCCGTTTATGCATATGCATTCATTAGTGTTGTCGTTGATTGATGTGTGTCTCTCCTTTACGCTATAAGCCTGGTGAGAGCAGATCCTTCATCCTTTTCCACTCATCACTGTATTCCCAGGGCCTGGCCCCAAAGTTGATACCCAATAAAGAGTTGTTGAGTGGATCGATGATTAATTGAACGTACGTTTGCTACAACTTTTAGCTTAAGGCTTGTTATTACATCATTACTGCATGACAAGAGCTAAGATCCAAGAGCATTACTGTAAGTTAAGTACCTTATGTGTTTTGTCTCATTTAATCCTCAAAAAATCCTATGGTATAGATTCTTCTGTTTATATTACCCTTGTTTTCTATATGAGAACTCTGGGGCTCAGGAGAGAAGTTAAATAATTTAGTCAAGGTTCCAGGCACAGCGAGTGTGTATAGGAGTTAGGATTGATCCCTGGTCCATGTGGGTTCAGAACACTATCACCTATATTGTATTGTACTGTATTATATTATATTATATCTCACCTGTGATACTCATATGAAGTCCACCCATATGACCTGGTGTGAGATCTAATACCACTAAGAAGTTCTTAACCATGCTTCTCATCTCTGCCTCCTGATAAGACTTTTAGCTGGTTCCCCGCCATTGGTAATGGATGTCCTGGCTGGTGGAGTCATTCTTACCATTTATAAACCTATCAAATATACCCTTGTTATATTACTCTCTTATTGAGACTAGGTTAGACGGTGCCCCACCAGGCAGAAAATGCCTCTTTTGTTTTTAGGGGACCCATGACATCTGGTGAGTGCTTAGCACCCAGTGGACACTCACCTATTACTCCATTATTGGTTGATGACATCACAACGGTTTCCTTAGAAGTAACAACTCAGGGCTCAGAACTGGAGCTGGATTTCATATACCTTTGATGTTATTGCCTTTCTAGAATTTAATCCACATCGTGTCTTGTACATTTTAAAAATCTCATACATTTCATTCTAATCCATCAACAAATATTTGTTGTGGGGGTGGAGGTGTCAGTTGCTGGACAGATCCCTCCACCTTTCTCATCTGACCCCACCTGTCAGCTTGTGGAAAGAAACACTGGTCCAGATGATCCTCTGGCCTATCCTTGGTCTTGGGTATCTGAGTGGCTTCCTTAACTCACTTGGACCATCAGGCGACTCTGTAAGAAGCCCCTCCATCGTATTTAGGGAACTGCTAAAGTTTCCACAGCACTTTTGCTTTTGAACCCCACCCTCAGAAACTTCCCCAAGACATAAGGGAAACCAAGAAACAAGGCGTCTGCAGAACTACCGAGGTTTTACATAAGATCAAAGTAGCATCAGGACTTTTTAATTGTGAAACAATGAATCAAGAGAGGAAGAATCAAATGAGAGATGGTAAATATTCCATAAAGAGCAGGATTAGAGTTCTCAGGCAGGGAATACCCACAGCTATCTTTATACCAACTTAAATCAAGCAGAAGCTCTAACAATGAGGATAAAATGAAATAATGGATGCATTATTTCTAGTGGGACTTGCATTGCTATTTGGCCTAATTATTCGTGATATTTCACCCATATAAGAAAGCTTCTTCAGAGGAAAGAGATAACAGTTTGTCTCCTTGAAAACAAAGAACAAAGGCCTCAGTGCTCTCTAGAAGCTCGCCTATCATTAAGAGGAAAAAGAATCTGTCCATTAGCAGGAAATTCTCCCTAGAGATCTTGAATATCTCCCCAAATAATCCCTCAATGAACTGCAAATGCCCGCATGGACGAAGATTCAGAAGCTATAGGTCTTGCTGCAGAGGTGAGAGAGGGGCGATGCAAGCCAAAGAAACTTTCTCTCTAGCCTTGGTCTATGGTGACTGGTGTGTGTGTGTGTGTGTGTGTGTGTGCACGCGCATCATGTACATTTTAACTATAAATTGGGAAAATGGGGCACACCCCCAGGATTGCTTCCTTTAATGCCCTCTAGTGGCGAAGGCAATGGCACCCCACTCCAGTACTCTTGCCTGGAAAATCCCATGGACGGAGGAGCCTGGTGGGCTGCAGTCCATGGGGTCGCGAAGTCAGACATGACTGAGCAACTTCACTTTCACTTTTCACTTTCCTGCATTGGAGAAGGAAATGGCAACCCACTCCAGTGCTCTTGCCTGGAGAATCCCAGGGACGGGGGAGCCTGGTGGGCTGCCGTCTATGGGGTCACACAGAGTCGGACACGACTGACGCGACTTAGCAGCAGCAGCAGCAGCAGCAGTGTAAAGGACTAGGTTTCGCTGAGAATGATAGAAAATCCACAGTAACAATGGCCTGAACAATATACACATTAATTTTCTGTCACTGGGGAGTGTGTCCTTGTAGTTCAGGCTGCAACAGCCATCTACAGTCAACAGGGACAAGGCCCCAAGCAAGACTGGACCAGGGAAAGAGTAGTTGCTCTAGTATCTGATGTGCTTCTGGTTCTAGGGCTCCACGGCATTTCCTTCCTTGGGTTGCATTGGAAACCCCTGTGATTTTATTAAAGTTCTCCATTTGGGGCTTAGGGTTTTTGAGTGGTTTCTCTTCCTTGCAGACCTTGACAAGACAATGTCTTTGTGTGGCTATGGCTCTGAGCAGAGGACAACAGCCAATTCAATGGTCTCCTTCTCGTCCTGGCTTCCTGAACAGAGACAAAGCACATCCCTCTCCCTCAGGAAAGTATTAGTCACTCAGTCATGTCTGACTCTTTGGGATCCCATGGACAGTAGCCTGCCAGGTTCCTCTGTCTGTGGAATTCTCCAGGCAAGAATACTGGAGTAGGTTGCTGTTTCCTTCTTCAGGGAACTTGACTTAAATCCATTAAGTTGATTCACTTTTAGAGTATAAATTGTTCTCATCCAAACAGTGAGGCATGGGAACTTGAGTAGTAGATGTTGCAGCTAGAGATAGGGTTTTCTGCTTTGCATATTTCAAATAGTTAACACTTTGAGAAGGAACCCAGTGAATGCCTCTGGTTAACAAATTCTGTCTAACCCAGACTCCTAAGCATAATCATCTTGCTTAATCTTTTGCCTCTCTGGGCCTCAGTTTCCTCTTTTATAAAATGAAGGGGTGGTATTAGAAGTCTCTTCCAAATGAGAGGTTTTATGAGCCTCCACTCACATAAAAAGCTATGACAAACCCAGCAGCATATTAAAAAGCAGAGACATCACTTTGCCAACAAAGATCCATATAAGTTAAAGTTATGGTTTTTCCAGTAGTCAGGTACAGATGTGGGAGTTGGACCATAAAGAAGGCTGAGCATCAAAAAACTGATGCTTTTGAACTGTGGTGTTGGAAGGGACTCTTGAGAGTCCCTTGGAGAGCAAGGAGATCAAACCAGTCAATCCTAAAGAAAAAAAAACCCTGAGTATTCATTGGAAGGACTGATGCTGAAGCTAAAGCTCCAATATTTTGTCCACCTGAGCACAGAGCTGACTCGTGCTGGGAAAGATTGAAGGCAGGAGGAGAAGGGGGTGACAGAGGATGAGATGGCTGGATGGCATCATCGATTCAATCGACTTGAACTTGGACAAACTCCGGGTGATGGTGAAGGGCAGGGAGGCCTGGGGTGCTGCAGTCCATGAGGTTGCAAAGAGTCAGACACGAATGAGTGACTGAACAACAATGACAGCTCACAGAGAGGGTAGGATCACCTGGAAGGTCCTGAAGATGGAAAGGGAGAACTCCGATTGGCTCTGCCACTTCCTAGCTGTTTACACATGGGCAAAAAAAATACCTTCAGCCCTACACCTCAGTTTCTGATCTGTAAATGAGAAACAGTGACAGTGTCTACTTGGTGGGGGTCTCCCCAGGGCTTAGCACAGTGTGCCTGACAGCTGGGATGGGAGCCTGGGGTGTTGACCATCACAGCACTGATCACCGCAGGCCTTCCTCAAATGATCCATCTTGCAGAGGATCATACGTACCCCCAATACCACATCACACACACACACACACACACACACACACACACACACACAGAGCGAGAGGCTGACTTGTCATCTTGGATAAATGTCGCTTTTATTAATTAACCCTGTGTGAAGGAAAAGCTAAAGTAAAGGGGTGGGAGGCATAGGAGTGAGCCCGCCTGTGTTGGGAAAAATTCCTGAGTTATTTTCCAAATAGTCTGGCGTGACAAAAGAAAGTAGGCCTGTTAATTTTAAAATTCAAGTGTATATTTCAACGGAAAGTTAATTCATCTGTTTCTGAATCTTTTATGCTTTACCTATCAAAAGATTGTTTAAAAATAATTATTTGATGTCCAATAAGCAGTCTTTCATGTCAATTTTCCTGTGCAACCACCTGGGTGATAGTTGCCTGAAAGGCAAACAGCTCCAGTTGAGACTCAAGTGTCTCTTGTCCCCAGCCCTGTGGTCTGACCAGCAAGCATTATAACTCTCCCTTTCTGGCTAGAGTTGATCAGCTGGCCTGGGATGGCCATCCGTGGACATACTGGCCACTGCTGAATGCAGCCTGACCTAAAAAGATGAGCTTGTCTCTCACCAAACAAGAGAGCTGGTCTCTCTGTAATTTGGACAAAGTGACTCAGGATGAAGGTGCCAAGGAGCAGTAGAGCCTAGCACTGCAGTCATGGGGATGCTGGACTGGGGCTACCACTATGGGCTGTTTTAGTGCATTCCTCCAGAAGAAGACCTTTGAGTGTCTTTGGGATGTGGTCCCAGAAAATACTGGTCAGGGGAAAACAGGAGGAAAGGGAGCAACAGAGACAAGCATGTTTCCATGGTGGGCAAATGGAGTTTCACCCTGCTGGGAAACTCAGAGAGCCAGGATGGAACAGGTGCCTTATTTTGGTTGCAATCAACAGAAACTAATGCTGATGAACTTAACAACAAAAAAGTGATCTGCAAGAAAAATTTGAGGTCCCCGGGGATAGAATAGGAAGTCACAGAATCCAGTGAGGGATAGACAGGAAGCATCCTAAGGTCTCAGTGGGAAGGTCTCCCCTCGATATTGCCACTGAAAGGAACTCCAGCCCGTCTTTCATCCTCGCTGTACAGTCAAGGGTCCAGTTAACCAAACTTAGGTCATACAACCACTGCTTGATCAAGAGAAAATGCCTACTGGGGACTCTACAGAGTGAGTGAGAATTCTCAGAAGAAAAGGCTATTGGGAAGGAGGAATGGAGGCAGGGTAGTGGGGAAGCACACAGACACACACACACACACACACACACACACTATATTTCCAGAAGTCTATCTCTTAATGAGAGAATTTGAAATTACAACCTTTTATAAGAAATGCTACAGTGGAGACATAGACACACAAAAAATCCGAGGAGTCCAAAGAAAGAAGTAGCTGGGGCCAAGTGGCAGGAAGCAAAGGTTTCCAGAGACCCATATTCAAGACACACTCAAAAGGTAATTATTAAATGCCAGACAGCATGTCCACCATGATATTTAAACAGAATCCAGAAAACTGAGAAAGAGTGCTTAAGTGGAATCTATATGCAAAAGGGGGCATTACAGGTCGAAAGAAGAGAAGGTATAAAGCTGTGGAAGTGTGAAATAAAGGCACTGAACACTTGACACGGAAGAGATTTATGGCGAAAAGAGGCGGGAAGCAGGCGTGATCGTAGGTCAAGACATCAGTGGGCTTTCCGTGTCAGATGCATGAGACCGGATACATTCAAAGGCAGTGGTCAGTCCTAAAGGATATCTAGTGTGTCATGGGACTGAGCTCTAGACAGACCATTCTGGTGGATTGTGGTGGCTGGATCATGAGGATATTACAGGAAGAGCAGTTCCCCTGTAGCTAGAAGGACAATTAGACGCCAAGTGCACTATGCCAGAAGGCATGTGATGAGGGGTATTTGGCTCATGATTTAGAGAGGGAGAGGTGATGATTAGCAGAGTTATTTGGAGAGTAGAATTCTCAGAACTTGGTCATCAACTTTGGGAAGTGGAGGAAGAGAAGAGATATTGTAGTCTTTTTTACAATATAAATTTATTTATTTTAATTGGAGGCAGATATTATAGTCTTAATGGAAAAAACTCATAGGGTGACTCATAAAGTGGAATTTTTTTTTTTAGGTTACTTTGTCATTAATTTTATTGTATAGTTCAATTACCTGCAGGCAGTACTTTGTATTTTTTTATTTTATTTTATTTATTTTTTTTATTTTACTTTACAATTCTGTATTGGTTTTGCCATACATTGACATGAATCCACCACGGGTGTAGATGCGTGGAATTTGACAGGAACTACAAGGCTTTTCCTGGCCTCCCACTGGGGAAATGGAAAGTATAGTCTGCTCTTTCTTCCAGAAATGCAATGGCCATCCACAGAATTCCAGGTTGGTGGTCAGAGCTCAGCAGAGGATGGAGCAGGATCCAACGGGGCTGACTGTGGACATGCCCATCCTCTTCCTGCCTTCTTCCCAGTCAGGATTTTCCAAAGGCTGATGCCAACCTGGTGCATCACCTTTCTCTTCCAGCACAGTCCTATACACAAAGTGAAAAATGAAAGTAGTAAAAGTGTTAGTCTCTCAGTCATGACCGACTCTTTGCGACCCTATGGACTGTAGCCCCCCAGGCTCTCCTGTCTGTGGGGATTCTCCAGGTAAGAGTGGGTAGCCATTCCCTTCTCCAAGGAATCTTCCTGACCCGGGGATTGAACCTGAAAGCCCTCTGATACATATATTGCTCTAAACAAGACTCATTCCTTCCCCACCTCCAGGCCTTTCTTCAGGCCATTCCTACCATCCAGATGTCCTTCCATATCCTCCAGCTTCCAATATCACCTCCGACTTCTACGAAGACAGACAGAGATCCACCAGCAAATCAAAGCCGTCCAAGAAACCCACTCTTGGCTCTTCTGAGTAGGCTGGGGAGTATGGTGAAGCAGGAAGAGCTCTCTGCTCCCCAGGAAGTCTCCTGCCTCTAGAGGCCTAGGAAGAGGATGCTGGAGATACAGTCAGCAGTACCTGCTGGGAAAGCGTCTATTCAAAGCTGCAGGAGGGAGAATCTGACTGCCCTTCTGCCTGGGCAGCTAAGGATGGAGCCCATCCTCTCAGTTTCCATATGGGAAGTGGGCACTCTGACTTAGGTCTTTGCCAAGACTTCCCAAAATGACATGGGGGGAAGTGGTAACTTCCTATCAGGAACTCAGGGTGCTGTAGGCAACTAGGAAAGAAATGTCTCCCTTGGTGGGGAATGGGCTAGAGGTTAGTTCTGATCAGAGGGGGCCAGCAGTCACCATTGTCCCTGTCTTGCTCTGAGACCATGCATGATGGCTGCATTGCAGACTCTAAGGCCCCCTTCTAGGCTGAAGCAGAACCTGGGAGGGAGATTTCTCTTGTCTGTTTCCAGCCTTGCTGCGGGCAGTAAACTTGATTGACTTATACTGATTGGGATCTTTCCTTGAGAGATCACACAGATGCCTTTTTCTTTTCCAGTACAGGACATTCAGAGTCAGAGGAAAGTAAAATTGAAGATAGAGGCTAAGGTCACAGAGTCAAGAGTCCCAGTTTTGTCTTCCATCCTCTAATTTATGGCTCAAGGCAGATCTCCGTTTTCTCCTGTGTAAAATAGGCATGCCAAATCACTTGCCCGACTTACCAGGATAGAAGTAAGTCACAGCTGCAAGTATAGTTGAAAAAACATCGTACCAATAGATATGGCCTTCACCATTAGAAGCATCTCATCAGCCCTCATCCAAATTTGTATGTGATTATTTATAACTGACCTCTTCCTGCAATTCTCTTGCAAAAAAAAATGTGTACATATGTGTATATACTTGCACACACACATGCATTGGATACATATACATACATACGCATATCAGGGAGGCTTTTGTATAACCACTAATGCTCTTGGGTTTCAACTGAAAAGAATCTAGCCCCCCAGATATCTCCCCAGGGGGAATGATCTATTGAGAAAGGCTCTGAGTGTTTTATCACTGTTCCTGTAGCAACCTAAATTTCTTTGGGTTTCTCCCAAGTCAAGTAAAACAGAGTAAAATGCAGGCTCAGCATTTCAGTTTCTAGGAGGACATGTGCCAACATGATATGGATCATGAACCCAGGGGAGTTTTCAAACCAATAATGCAAATGAAAATAAAGTAAGTTTGGGCAAGCAGCCTGCTATGTTAATACTATGTTCAGTGTTACAAGCTACCTTTCCCTGAAAATAATTTTCCCTAGAGGAACTTGCTGGAAAACCAAAAAGTGCTCTCCTAACTTGGAGATTTTAATCCTTGACTTTGAAACCTGCCAGATACCAACATTTTCAGTGGGGTTTCTTCCAACCTTCTTTTGCATGTTAATTACAGTCCTTGGTTTTATCTCACTGGTCCCTCCATATTTCCATGATTTCTGTTCTATTCAGTGCTTCCCTGGCATAGCTTTGAATATCCTGGGTAGAAACAGTTGTTCTCTTGTCAGTGGTTTCTAAACATGTTGGAACTCTTTCCAAATTGTAAAATCTTATCTTGCTCCCAACTCCAGTGCACATTTCTGATTACAGCAGTTATAAAGCAGGTTTTTGTGAAGGGAAGTAAGCAAAGAAAAATTCTGTTGGCGTTTTGTCGCTTAGTCATGTCTGACTCTTTCGCAGCCTCATGGACTGTGGCCCACAAGGCTCCTCTGTCCATGAGATTTCCAGGCAAGAATATTGGAGGGGGTTGTCATTTCCTTCCACAGGGGATCTTCCCGACCCAGGGATGGGACCCCCGTCTCCTGAATTGGCAGGCAGATTCTTTACCATTGAGTACCAGGGAAGCCCGAATGCATTAACTTAAAAGTAATTTCCAGGCAAGAATATTGGAGGGGGTTGTCATTTCCTTCCCCAGGGGATCTTCCCGACCCAGGGATGGGACCCCTGTCTCCTGAACTGGCAGGCAGATTCTATACCATCAAGCTACCAGGGAAGCCCGAATGCATTAACTTAAAAGTAAACCTAAGAAGAAAGTTCTTTCGGCCTAAGAAGTGAAAAATAATCAATTTTATGTTGTAAAAAATGAGGGGATGCCATGAGCAGTTGTGAGCTCCCCACCTTCTGCTCTGGCTCATCCCTTGCTTAGATGGAGATCACTGCGTAATCATGCTCCCACCTAAGTGGGGTGGGGTTGGGGGCTGTAAATCCAGGGCCTCAGAGACCCTAGGCAAGATGTGTGTTCTTCCAACAACAGTCAGAAGAAAGGAATTTCCCAAGATCTTTGGCAAACTGGAAGGAAACCTGACAGGGAGCCTAAGGGCTGGGCATCCTCAAAATAAATGGGTGTGGCTTGTCAATACCTTATTGGGGCAAAAGATTGTGCCAAGTCCATAGAAGTCCACAAAATCAACCACAGACATTGTGGCCCATGCAGCACCGTCTGGTACAGAGTTTGGGGGTAACTACCATTTCTGGAATTATTTAATACCATATCCTCATTCCTTACTGGCTTTCCAGGTGGCTCAAGTGGTAAGGAATCCACCTGCCAGCGCAGGAGACTCAGGAGACCTGGGTTCAATCCCTGGAGCAGGAAGACCCCTGGAGGAGGAAATGGCAACCCACTCCAGCATTCTTGCCTGGGAAATCTCATGGACAGAGGAGCCTGGTGGGCTACAGTCCATGGGGTCACAAAGAGTCAGACCCGACCGAGTACGCACATGCACAGATGCACCCCTAACTGTACGAGCTCTGGCAAGTTCCTTCCTCCTCCGCTTTCCAGTGGGTTGGTAATAGCATCAACCTCCTAAGGTTGTCCAAGGCCGGAAGGACACAGGAAAAATGCTTAGAACAATGCCTGAAATCCAGTAACTATTCAACAAAGATCAGTGACTCCTGTTTGCTCTGAGGCAGTATACAAATTGCACAAGTTTATCCCTGCTAGAGCATCAAAACAGAGAGTGGCCTATCTTCTCATGAGACCCACCAGCCCTGGATCTCATTTATCTGCTGCTTCTTCCTCTCCGCAGTGTACTGTTGTTCTCATTGCATGCCTCTTAATGATTGTGTGCGGGGAGAAAAAGTCAAATCAGCTTTCCGTGAGACTTGATTCATCCACAAAGTTCAACAGGCTGATCATGCGTGACAGCAGCCCATGGATATATTAAATATAAACGAAGAGTATATGCTTCCCCACTCAATACCCATCACTGAGTGTGGTCCAGTATGTGTTCAGCACTTGCCTAACCCTCATTCCATCCTTTAAAAATTTTACAGGATAAGTATTACTATTCTTTACAGGAGGAGGAGAGGAAGAAAGGAAAGGGTGAATATACACACTTCATTTCCTTTTTTCAGGGCTGTTTTGGGCAGCCTCTAAGATGACCTCCTGGATATGATTTTGAGCAAACTCCAAGAGATAGTGAAAGACAGGGACGCCTGGCATGCTGCAGCCCATGGGATTGCAGAGAGTCAGACTGAACAACAGCAACAACAAGACGACCTCCCTCAATCCCAGCCTCCTGGTAACCACGCCCTTGTATAATATAATCCCATTTCCTTGAGTGTGGATTGGATTTATTGACTTACGTCTAACAGAGTATAGCCAAAATAGTGAGATACCACCTCCAAGATCCCCTCTCTCACTTTCACACGTGCTGGTTCTAAGAGAAGCCACCCTTCCAGGTTACAAAGTGCCCGATGGAGAGGTCTACATGATTTAAAAAAAAAAAAAAAGCAGGCTACTATAACCAGCAAGGAACTGAGACTCTAAATCCAAGAGCCCATGAGAAACTGAATCCAGTCAACCACCACATAAGTGACCTTGGAAGCAGATCCTCCCCAGCCAGGCCTTCAGATGAAGGTACTGCACACGACGTAGTGACCAAACATTGACAGCAGCCCTGGCTGACAGTTTCCCCCAGCTTTGTGAGAGATGATAACGCAGAGGCAGTTAGCTGAGCTGGAGAAATTGGGAGATGATAAATACTTATTGTGTTAAGTTGATGAATTCAGAGGTAATTTGTTACACAGCACTGTATAATTAATACAGGAGTCTTTTAATTTATTTTTCCATTTTTAAAAATATTTTTTATTTTTAAAATCATTTACTTATTTATTTCTGGTTGTGGTGGGTTTTGGCTGCAGCTTGCAGGATATTTGCTGTGACTCACGGGCTTCCCTCTAGTTGTGGCATGAAGGTTCCAGAGCTCATGATCTCAGTAGTTGTGGCCCGAGGGCCTAGCTGCTCCAAGGTGTGTTGGATCTTTGTTAACTGACCAGGGATCAAACCTGTGTCCCTTGCACTGAAAGGTGGATTCTTAACCACTAGACCACCAGGGAAGTCCCCAGAGTTCTTTTGATACGTAGCTTACACTCTGAATTTATGCTTACCGTCAATAACCTAATGTTTGTTTTATAAGGATTGTTCAAGTTTAAAACACTTAAAATCTAAAACTCTTTTCATGACAGTCACAATTTCTTAAGATCCGGGGCCTCACCCACTTCTTTCTTTTTTCTTTTTTTTTTCTTTACCCTCCTCTTATGTCTCAACTGGTTGGAAGTAGGAAGAATATGCTGCAGAGTCTGGCTTAATCTTGAGGGACATGCACTTGTCTTGGGTTGGCCTCCATTCACAACACTAGCTGGCCAGCCAACCCATTTCCACTCACACATTCTCTGGCCACCCAGACACAGCTATTAAAAGCACCAACCAGGATAACCACCTGAAATTAACCCTGGTCATGGCTAGGCTTTGGCCATGGTTTAGCGTACATCATCGTTTCATTCAGGCTTCCCAGGCGGCACTAGTGGTAAAGAACCCACCTGCCAGTGCAGGAGACGTAAGAGATGTGGATTCAACCCCGGATTCAACCCCTGGGTTGCAAAGATCCCCTGGAGGAGGAAATGGCAACCCACTCCAGTATTTTTGCCTGGAGAATCCCATGGACAGAGGAGCCTGGAAGGCCACAGTCCATGGTGTCACACACATGCATTATTTCATTCAATGGTACTGAGAGTCTACAGACTACTTGGTTCTAATGCAAACATTTGGCCATGCTGAATGTTCTAGTTCCACAATACTCTTTTGGGTTGAGCGATGTAACGCTGTTTTCTCAGTCAGTAACAGGGCTTCCCAGCTGACACTAGTGGTAAAGAACCTGCCTGCAAATGCAGGAGACATAAGAGACCCAGGTTCGATTCCTGGGTCGAGAAGATCCCTTGAAGGAGGGCACGGTAACGCACTCCGGTATTTTTGCCTAGAGAATTCCATGGACACAGGAGCCTGGTACGCTACAGTCCATAAGGTTGCAAAGAGTCAGACACAAATGCTTGTTCTTTATCTTTCATCTTGGGTACCACTTTCTCTGTGATGTGCTTCCTGACCACTTAGCCCAAGTCTGAGTTGGGTACCTTATTCTCCAATGCCCTGTACTTGCCCAATCACAGCGCTTCTCACATTATATTCTATTATCTGGTGGCATGTCCTTTTCTCTCACCAAACCTAAACTGTAAGCCAAGGTATCTTGTCTTTGAATCACTGTGGCATCCTCAATGCCTAGTGCTGTCTTTGGCATCAAATAATTGAATAATATCTGTTGAATGAACAAATGCTTTGTGGTTTTCAGGCCAAAATTTTGCTTCCAAAACTTATCCATGCTTCTTACCGTCAAAACCTCAGAAAGCAACAACCTGGAATAAGAATAAGGCAATAAAAGGCTGTTGGAATGCAAAAGAGAACACAAATTCCAAGGAAAGCGGAAGAATGAGACAGCTGTCTAGATAACAGAAGCCATCAGACACACTTTGGCTAAAATTCAGTGGTTAATTCAGGTGAGAGTGCTCAGTTGGCCTAAATTATCTGGATAATTCATTTTGCTTTGGTCCATAAATTCTTTTATCTCCTTTACAGTTGGATGGTTGGCAAAGCCTATCACTCCCACCAAAGAATGCAGATGGGTTCCAAGGCACTGACCTCCCTTTTATCCAGTTTCATCCCTTTTAGTTCCATTTCATTTCTTCTGGTTCCAGTTGGTTCCCTGGGTCAAGAGTTTCAGAACTGTTTAAGAGCGACTTTCTGTTTCCACCAATCTTACAATTGAACCTCCTCAGTGAGCTTCAGTGTTTGGTGTTTGCTTTATACATTATTCTGGCTTAAAGAATGTTGATGTCAAACTTTTAAAATATGATGGGAGGAAAGACTTTAAAATACTTCCAGAAAAATCCTTATTGATGTCTTAAATTTTCTTGTTTTTTTGCAATTAATCCTAAGCCACGTGACTTTACAAAATAGCTACCAGAAAGATTGCCATATCCCAGTCTATCTCTACAGACAGAAATTGTTTTGAACAAAAATCAGGCAATTTAAATGACTGACTGATTTAATCATCAATAATAGAGCCTATTAACAAGCTTTTGCTGTGTAACAAGCTACCCCAAAACTTAGTGACTTAAAATGACAACTTTTTATTTAGCTCACAAGTTTGGGGGTTGGCTGGATGGTCCTCTGCTCTGAGCTGGCTTAGTTGATCTCTATGACCAGACACTCCCCTGCTTCTGGAGTTAGCTGATAGGAGGAACGGTAGCTGGATGATCTAGCCTTACTTCTCTTACACATCTGGCAGGGGACAGGCTGTCTGCTGGGTTACCTTGGTCACCCTCGTGGACTCTCATCCTCCACTAGGCTAGTTCAGTTGCACTTGCTTACCAGATTCAGGGTTCCAAGCCCAACAAAAGAGATAAACCTCCAATAGGCAAGCAATTTTCAAGTCTTTGCCTGTTTCACATTTGCTAATACTCCAAGTCACATGGCTAATCTTGATTACGAGGGGTGGAGAGATCGACTCTACCTCTTAATGGGATGTCGCAAGGAAACGGATGTAGAAAGGGCAATGACCATTTATTTTGACAATCTAGAAGAACAGCATTTCCATACCACTTACTTTGTGTTGACCTCATGGCAGACCACTGGAGGAGTCTTCATTTCCATTTTATGGATGAAGCCACTGAGGCCCAGATGGGTGTAACACACACATGGTTATAGAGCTAACAAATGGCAGAGCTGGGATTTGGGCTCGCTTCTGCCTTGCTCTAAAGCCTGTCTTTCCCATCATTCTGCTTTGTGCCTCAACCAGGGACTGGCTGGTTTCCCACAGGTTGCTACTCTGAATTCAGGGCTATTTTTACCCCCATGCATCTAGGCAGCAGCTTCAGTCTGTGTTTATCAAATATTTTCAAAATATTTTTGCAAAGATTATTTTCATTACCAGTTCAATAAAACCTCAAGCCCCAGATGTGGTTTAGTCAGGCTCTCTTCTCCTGAACTTTCAAGCCCTGAGGCACTTTATGGTAATGCACGCTCAGCTTCTCCAGCTCCTCAGTGACATGCCTTCCTGCTTAGAAACAGAAAGTATCTTCTTTTTGGAAGCCATGAAATTCTGCTGCATGTTCCACCCTTGGAAGAGACAAGACTCAGAACCTCCAGGCTCATTCCTGGCCCCAGCTTTCCTTTCAAGACCAAGGCGGGTCTTGGGGCACATCTAGAGATGTTACCTTCTTGCATCGATAGGAAGAGCCCATCAATTTTCAGACAAATGAGGAACCACACAGAAATGAAACCAGAGCCAAGTGAACAGTACCTCCGAGCTGGCCTCTGCCCAGTGTTTGCCAACTTAGATTTTCTGCATTTCTCCTTTCTGCTCCTTCTTCTTCCTCCCATCGCCCTCCCTTCCTCACTCCTCCCCTCGGCGGCTCTTCCCACCCACTTCTTCATTAGAGCTCTCACTTCTTCCACTGCCATTTCTTAACATCCAAACATCCTTTCTTCTCCATCCCTTGCCTTCCTTTGGCTGCGGAATGCCATTTAGGAGTAGAAATGAGCCCCCAAGATGCCTCGGGCTGCAATTTGAAAAGATGGAAGACCCAGGAGGTGAGTTAAATGCACTTGATGAATCTGGTCACCGTTTATTTTAAGGGAATAGAAACACATTATTTTGTACTTACATATATTCTGAGTCTACTCTGAAGTTTCCCATTGAGTAGGAATGAATTTATCTTCATTTGACAATTTTATGACCCAAATCAGCCAGCTCTGTCCATTTATCTGATTTAAAATGCAACCAAAGGACTGGACTGCTTTGACAGAAATCCAAGCATGGCCAACAGTGCTTACCATCAACATAGATTTTTCATAATATGAGAGGTTCCCAGCGTGGCTATCAGGGCCTCCTGGTTAAGCTTCCTTCTTGAATGACCATTATTCAGCAACAGCAAATGATTCAGTAATGAAAACAAGTGCTTGATTTTTTTTTTCTTTTCAGATTTATTAAAGCTCCTCAGAGGCTGTTTTTATAAAACCTAGCCCTTAGAGTGGCTGACCTTAAAAATGTGTTTATCTAAGCTATATTCCCCAAAACGTTGACCAACATGATAAATAATTTATTTAATGTTTCCTTAAATATTGTTTTATTTGGTTTAGACCCAAAGTAGAAACTTCTTCTCCCCAAAAAGGAACACTGTCTCCATTTTTTGGTATACAATGGAAACTTTTGGGGACAAATAAAAGGAATATAATCTTTTTCACAAATTTTGGTTTACAAGGTGACTGCCGGTTAATCCAGGGGCTGTGGAATACATGTTGTGACATTTAGGTGTTAAATTAGGGCTTTGGTTAATGGTTATATGCTTATTTCAAGCATTTCCTAATACTGGTAGGAAAATAAATATCCACAAATAAACACAGCAAGTAGGGCACAAAGGAATAATCGATAGAAAAATGCCCCCCACCCAAGCCACAAGCAACACAAGGGCAGTGTTCATGTTAACAAAAGGTTTTTTTTTCCTCCCCCAGAGGTTTTAGTAAACCCATAGCTTGGCTATATTGGAACCGTCCTTCAGGAGAACTTGTTAAAAATTCCCACTTTTCCTGCAGAACTGTTCCTCAATCCTCACAACTAGTAATCCCAGAATTCCCAGCCCTGAGCCACAGAGGCCAGCCCTGATGTAGGCTAGACAACCAGAATCCACTCTCTGGGACTCGGATGGGTCATGTCACACATAGGCCCAACCTAAACCAATTCTAAATCTTGGGAACTTTTCAATAAGGAACAGGATGAGAAACTGCCTGACTCTTGGAGTTATAGAACTAGAAGCAAAACAAAAGGCTGCCCAGGAAGGATCCTGACTACAGAAGATGAAAAGGAGACCATTGGGAGAAGCAGGTCTCAGCATGGAGACAGTGATTTCTGACAATGCTGTGTAAGTCCTGGATCCAGCCGAGCCTGACCATAAATGCCCCCTTCTTGTTCTAAGCTGGCTGGAATCCATGTGGGCACATCACCTCTAATAACCCAAAGAGTCCTGACTAATCCAGTGAGTCAAGGATGAGACACAAGGGCCCTCAGGGGGTATTTGTTTTTTTGTTTCTCTCTAGCTTTCTGTTGGTAACTTAGATTTTTGTCTATCTTAAATCCTAGCTTCACAGTATAGAATTCTGTATAGAATTCTGTTCATTTTTTTCTTTTCTTTTCTTTTTTTTAATCTTGATGAAAAAAAATCCCTATAGGAACACGAAGTCAGAATGC
The DNA here is from genome assembly GCF_014754425.2 of Oryx dammah. NCBI lineage: Eukaryota > Metazoa > Chordata > Mammalia > Artiodactyla > Bovidae > Oryx > Oryx dammah. Next base: position 32,693,811 of record NW_024070198.1, on the reverse strand, counting down.
CAGTTAGATTCTTGCAGGGAAAAGCGTGATGAATTATGTTCTAACAAGCCAGTCCTTGAAAGCATTTTTGTTGCTCTCAGAATGTATCCTTAAATTAACAGTAAACATGGGTGTATGCTCAATCCATCTGAGGATTCTTACATTTTAAATACAATTATGAAACTAGTCTGTGAAGGCTCATTTGGGGTCCAGCTGGAGACCTTTGGCATCTTAAAACTGTCACTCTTTGAATGATGACTAGACACCATGCATTGGATGGTGTGCCTCATATACAGAGTCCCAATTAAGCCTCCCACAATCCTGTGTGGTAGATACCAGAACTGCCCCATTTCACAGATAAGGAAGAGACACTCTGAATGGTTCAGAAATCTGCTCAAGGTCTCTCAATTAATGAGTTGTAGGGGCTGGATGAAATCCCAGATCTATAATTTTCCATCCACCCCCACCCCCCAAACCCAGGTCACTATGCTGGAAAGTGAAGAACAGAGGGGAAGCTGCAGACAATATCAGCCCTGCCCCACAAGATGGAGGAGAGGCTGCTGAGAGGAGTCACTATTTAGCAAAGAACGCTGGAGGTGGAGCTAGAGTGTTCCAGGCTGACATCCTAGCTCTGCCACTTCCTTGCCACTTTGGGACACATGTTTCTATCCCTCTAAGCCTCAGTTTCTTGGAGAAGGCAATGGCACCCCACTGCCTGGAAAATCCCATGGGCAGAGGAGCCTGGTAGGCTGCAGTCCATGGGGTCACCAAGAGTCAGACATGACTGAGCGACATCACTTTCACTTTTCACTTTCATGCATTGGAGAAGGAAATGGCAACCCACTCCAGTGTTCTTGCCTGGAGAATCCCAGGGACGGGGGAGCCTGGTGGGCTGCCGTCTATGGGGTCACACAGAGTCAGACACGACTGAAGTGACTTAGCAGCAGCATGCCTCAGTTTCTACCACTGGAAAGCAGGCTAATAATACTGTAGTAGGTGGTCTCCAAACACAATCCCCCCAACCTGTGTCCCTCCTTAGATTAAGAAGAGATGTCCAGGTCCCTCTCCTCAAGGATGGACTAGCCTTGGCATTTGTTTGAGCCAATAGAACAGGAAGGAAGTGATGACCTGGGACTTCTGAGTCCAGGCCTTCAGCAACTGCTTCTTTTCTCTGGGATCCCAGACCCCATGTTCTCAGGAAGTCCAGGTTAGATTGGCGAGTGATTGGGAAATCTGGAGGATGTGTCCCTTTGAATTGAAGCCACGACCAATCTCCCAGCAAAATGCAGCTACATCAAACTCTAAGCAAGATCAGCAAAAGAAGTGGCCCAGCTGAACCCCAGACCTGTGAGACAGAATAAATATTGTCCTTGAAGCCATCCCATCTGGGAATGATTTGTTATAAAGCAACAGATAACTAACAAACTTACCTCACTAGGTGGTTGGGAGGATTAGACAAGCGAATGTGTTTAAAAGCAAGAATGCCTAGGGCTTCCCTAGAGACTCACTGGTAAAGAATCCATCAGGTAATAATGGAGACGACAGAGGTTCGATCTCTCGTTCAGGAAGATCCCACATGCCACTGAGCAATGAAGCCTGTGCATGGGTCACAACTACTGAACCCGTGCTTTAGAGCTTGGGAGTCGCAACTACTGAGCCCAGCACACCTAGAGCCTGTGCTCCACAACAAGGGAAGCCACCACAATGAGAAGCCTGAGCACTGCAAATAAAGAAGCAGCTCTTGCAGCAATGAAGACCCAGTACAGCCATTAAGAAATAAAATATTTTTAAAAAAACCTTAAAAACACTAAAAAACAAAACAAAACAAAAAAAAGGGCAGAACACCTGGAATGGTTTTTAGCACTGGGGCCCTCAAACATGTTGACTGAGCAAGTACCTTGGGCTCACTGTTCAAGGCAACTTGGGGACGAAGACTGAGGAGACACTGTTCCCGCCCTCCTGGAGCTTACATTTAACAGGCACAATGGATAGGCACAAATAAATGATCTTCAGCCAAGTACTGATTCCTGCTACCAAGGGTTGCTACCTAGCAGCCCTACACTTGCGTGTGTGCTGATGTTGATCCTTGGCTCATGTGCCCCCGGTTCCTGCCTTCAGACAGGACAGCAAGCTGGAACGTGTGCCCGAGACAGAAGACCTATTTGGATGGTGCGGTCAAAGTAGATCCCCCTATGTGGGAGATCTGAACAGACACCTGAGTGATGCCAAGAAGCCCGCTTCCCCAGCACACCCATGATTCCTAGAGCTTGCCCGTTTCCGTGGTGTGTTTTCATTATTTTGTTTTCACCTCTCCATCCTCCCTCTCTGAGACCTAGCAGGGCAGATGCAGGTGTTTCTCATTCCGATTCTCTATGCCTTGGGCTGAGTACCTAAGAATTGATGCTTTCCAACTGTGGTGCTGCAGAGAAGGCAATGGCCATACTCCAGTACTCTTGCCTGGAAAATCCCATGAACAGAGGAGCCTGATAGGCTGCAGTCTACGGGGTCTCGAAGAGTCGGACACGACTAAAGCGACTTAGCAGCAGCAGCAGCAGCAACTGTGGTGCTGCGGAGAAGGCAATGGCACCCCACTCCAGTACTCTTGCCTGGAAAATCCCATGGATGGAGGAGCCTGGTAGGCTGCAGTTCATGGGGTCGCTAAGAGTCAGACATGACTGAACGAATTCCCTTTCACTTTTCACTTTCATGCATTAGAGAAGGAAATGGCAACCCACTCCAGTGTTCTTGCCTGGAGAATCCCAGGGATGGGGGAGCCTGGTGGGCTGCCATCTATGGGGTCGCACAGAGTCGAACACGACTGAAGCAACTTAGCAGCAGCAGCAGCAGCAACTGTGGTGCTGGAGAAGACTCTTGAGAGTCCCTTGGACTGCAAGGAAATCAAACCTGTCAATCTTAAAGGAAATTAACCCTGAATATTCATTGGAAGGCTGGATGCTGAAGCTGAAGCTCTAATACTTTGGCCACCTGATGTGAAGAGCCTACTCACTGGAAAGGACCCTGATGCTGGGAAAGATTGAAGGCAGGAGGAGGAGGGGATGACAGAGGATGAGATGGTTGGATGGTATCACTTACTCAGTAGCCATGAGATTGAGCAAACTCAGGGAGATAGTGAAGGGCAGGGAAGCCTGGTGTGCTGCAGTCCATGTGGTCTCAAAGAGCCGGACACCACTGAGTGATGTACAACCACACAACAAATGCCTTGCGCAGTGTTGACACCAAGTAGGTGCTCATGGTACGTTTATTGACTGTATGAATCAAGACCACCTACCACTCAACACTGGGGTTACGGTCACTGGGCTAAGAAGCAGCCCAGTGAACTCTGCAGGAGACTAGCAGAACACAGTCCCACTGCCTGCTTCACGAATAGGTTAGTTGGAGACGTACCTGTCATGTGACACACCTGTCACGTGACTCCTCGCCCAGCCTGAGGAAGCCTTGCTGTGGCCCAGTCACCCTCCTCTCACACACTCCTAGGCCAAAACCGCCATAACTATCCTCAGACGGGAAACACCTACACCTGCCTTGAGCTGAACCCCTACACAGAGAGTCCACAGAGGCTCAGGCAGTGGGATCTCTGGGGCTGAGGAAACCCTGGGAGTCTGGGCTCTGTCTCCTTCACTGAAAGTTCCAGAGAGGACTGAATGGGAAGGAAGCGTGAGGAGCAGAGGTTTCTGCCCAGCAACCTGATCTCCACCTCATCTTCCACTGGAAATAGCATTGCAGTTTGAAAAATATGCCTGATGTCAAAAACAAACAACACATTGGCTGCACACAGCCACGGGCCCAGGGTGTGCTTCTCACAAAACTTCCTTCCTACCAAACTCTTCTTCATTCTCCGAGGGCCAGAAAGTGGCGAGGTGACATGTCCTCTGGGGACGTCCGCATTCCACAAAGGGGCCCCGGCTGTTGCCAGCAGCCCTGGGAGAGAAAGCCCATCCAGGGTCTCCCCCACGGAGCTCTGTCTGTCTCTCTCTCTCTCTCCCCCTCTCCCCGCCTCTCCTCCAGCTGCTCCTGGTTCAAGCCGCTGCCTGCCCCGGCTAATAATGCCTTGTCACGCAGCGATAGAATTATGGTCTCACACTGGTTTCACATGTCACAAATAATTGCGTTCCTTGCGCATCATATTGAAGTTGTCAGGACTCTCTTACGCCTATAATTTGTGTGAGTTGATCATACTTTGGTAAATCAGCAGGTCACGACCTGTGCCCTTCTGCCCCAGTGGCTGGCTGAGAACGACCTACAAATCTCATGACAGGGACAACAGAGAGGATATGAACTGTTCAATTGCTCGTGTCTATCAGCTGCCATGGAGAAGTGTTCTTTCCCTCTGCCATCGTTTTAAACGGGCTGACGCGGCACCCCATGTCATCCTGTCTTCATTTCTTCACATCTGTTTTTTTTTTCCCCTCCAGATTTCTTTTAAGCACTTTTGGATATTTCTAATTTTTTTTTTTCTTTACCGCAAGACATTTTGGTGCCAAAACCAAGTGTCTTTCTGCCATGTGTTTTAAATTAAAAAAAAAAAAAAAAAAAAAACCTCCAGCATCTGTGATAGAGCTGGGAGACCTCACTCTGTGTCCAGCCCAACTGAATAGCGTCTCCCTCTTGCTCCAGCAATGGTTAAATCCCTCTGGCAGCTTTACGAGCTCCTTCGCTAACACTTTATTGGGTAACACATCCACAAATGTTGTTCCCGAGCCTTTGCTTTCATTAGGGTACAACATGTACCATCAAGTTGCATTTAATTCACTACTTCATGTTTTATACAAAGTATCACTGACTGAGGCCTTCAGTATCTAATGCTGAAGAAGGGATGATTAAGTTCAAACTGCCTTTGTTAACCAAGATATTGAATCATCGGCTTCTAGAAAATCAGTGGAAAAGCAGCAAGATGACCAAGTTCTGGCCAGGCTGATGTTCTGCAGATTCACTACAGTGAGGTCAAGCATAAGATGTCTTATGTGGGTCCATTTCCAAGGAAACTGTTGGAAATTTGGTACCTGGAGAGTGGCTAGCCCCCCATCCTTGATTTGAGGAAGAGAAGATTGTGGGAACATGGCTGTGGATGGCCACCCTGGTGGCTTCCCATTCTTTGGCTAGCTACTCCACCTCTGTAGCAAAGCACCAGTGGGGTGCCGTTCCAAAGGCAGAAGGCAACATCTGACTCCCCTTCCTTTGACGCCAGGGTGTGAGGATCATGCCATCTGTTTGGTGCAACAGAAGGTGTCAGAGCAATGGGTGAAGCGGAAACTGAACGAGCCAAGCACTCTCTCCACACAATACAAGGCATGTGTGTTTAATTTCTGAAGGCATCGGCCGAAGGGACGTGAACCAAGGATAATTACCAGCACACAAACAACACAGAGTTGTTACAAAGGACAGAAAGCCAAGGTCTTCTACAGTTTTGGTCCCTTTATCCCTCACCTCTGTTGTCTGGTTCGTAGGCACAGCAGTGATGCTTCCCAGACCTGGAAGACAATTCACTTTCAATGCAATTTATAGACAGCCAACCTTCCCTTGTTGCTCAGCTGGTAAAGAACACACCTGCAATGCAGGAGACCTGGGTTGGGAAGATCCCCTGGAGAAGGGAAAGGCTACCCACTCCATTTTTCTGACCTGGAGAATTCCGTGGACTGTATAGTCCATTGGGTCACAAAAAGTTGGACACGACTGAGTGACCTTCACATAACCACCAGGTTGGGATAGGGAGTGGGTGTGGAAGGGGTGGGAGGAGAAAATGTAGCCTCCAGGCACAAATGTAAACTTCTGAAAGCCCTACCTACAGGGTAGGTTCAATGCAAATATGAATGATCGTGGACTTCAGCTTTACTTCTTAGCTCTCTTTGCTAAAAGATTGAGTGAAAAGGGCAGACAGACAGGGGTTCTCATCACAGTACCAACTCTGACCATCCTGGTGATCTTATTGTGGTTGCTCAGTCATTAAGTGGTGTCCAACTCTTTGCGACCACATGGACTGCAGGACACCAGGCTTCCCCGTCCTTCACCACCTCCCGGAGTTTGCTCACACTCATATCCATTGAGTTGGTGATGCCATCCAACCATCTCATCCTCTGCCACCCCCTTCTCCTCCTGCCTTCAATCTTTCCTAGCATCAGGGTCTTTTCCAATGAGTCAGCTCTTCGTAACAGGTGGCCAATGTATTTTGGCCAAAGAGTTTCAGCTTCAGCATCCATCCTTCCAAAGAATATTCAGGGTTGATTTCCCTCAGGATTGACTGGTTTAATCTCCTTACTGTCCAGGGGATTCTCAAGAGTCTTCTCCAGCACCACAGTGACCTTGGCAAGACCTCAACTCTCCAGGTCTCAGTTTCCTCATCTGTATAATACTTGGTACATAGTAGGTACTGAGTATTTCTTAATTTGTCTCAGTCCAGATTCTCATTTATAAGCAAAGGAGCCTAGTGGTTAACTTAAACAGAGAAGACGTAAGGACAATGTTGGGTGGCTCAGTCTACGGAAAGACTGGGAGCTAAGATGAAAAATCAGCTGGAATCCAGAGGGGTTAGAGAACAAAGAACACAGTTGAGGTCATGCCTAAGGCATTGTCTGGTTATGATGCCACCCCTGGCAAAACCTCCACTGGCCATTTGGTGCCACCACCCTGTGCCAGACTTCTCCAAAAACCTCTTTTTAGCTTCCTCCAGATTCGAAGTTCCAGGTTTGACCTCTGAATGGTCAGCCCCAGGACACAGAGCCGTGGCTGAGCTGTTCAAGAATGAGAAGAGAGAATACATGGAGAAAATTTAGAAGATGGTCGCTGTAGCTCTTGGTAATTCTTAACCAAGTATTCTCTTCATTCTCATCCTCTACATGGAGCTAGAAGAGAGGGGAGTCCAGGCTTCAGATTTTACTCACACCCACTTTAATGTATTACAGCTTTTTAATTTCCTTTTCAATAAAGGGGTAGGGTTGGGGTGGGGGGCTGCATTCAAGCAGACTGATTGACTTGTTCAAAGCCACTTAAAGGGCAAATGACACTGTTCACAATAAACACACTTCTCCAATTCCCTTTAAGTTGTACCCACACAAGCTCTTGGAGTGACTATGGAAAAACTCCAGAGAAAAGAGTTGAACCATTGCTTTCTGTAGCAGCCTTGAACACTGGCTAACAAGGGCAAAGTCATTGCTGACTGCCTTATCTGTCGCTGATGCAATAGAACTTTAAAGAATTACCTTGGCTGGCCAAGCAAAACGGTAATTCCACCAAGTCCATGCTTAAGGAGAGAATGAAAAAAAGTATCTGGAAATTTTAGTTGCATATTCCATCATGGAGCGGTTATGTTCTAAGCACAAGGCTAAGTGCTTTTGTGGCATTATTTTACTTAACACTCAAAATAAACCAGAGATATCGATGACTCTCTACATTCGTTTTGCAAACGGGGAAGCTAAGATACAAAAGTTAAGAGCATGGGGAGAGCATAGCCGTGGCAAAGACTTGGATCTCAGAGCTTTGCCTTCAAAGTGGAACATGCACACAGGTGTCTCTGGGTGGTGGCGGCATGTGAAAGGGACCCAGGAATCTCAGGGCACCATGTCATGAGTACTTAAGAAATGCCTGATGATCTCATAATCTCAAAACTGGTATTGTTTGGGCTGAGGGATCAAGAGAAAAAAAACTGAGGGATATTCTGTAATCTGGAAACTTTCAGTTTCCTTTAATATGAAAATACTCAACATACAGTATGAAAGATGTAAGGATTCAGAGGTTGCGGGAGGCCAAAGAAGATTAAGAGCTTTCTTTCCCCAAATGAAGTGCACAGTGTATCCATTACGGGGCATGGAGATTTTCCCTCCCCTCCCCTACCCTTCCCACTTAATAGAGAAAACGCTGAAAACTTTGAAGAAATGCATTCTTTGTTCCTTAAGTTTCATGATTAATTAGGTATAAGCCATGTTTCAAAACGTTTCGGCATTTATTTGTAATTCTCCCCAGAGCATGTACAGTAACTTGGCTCAGAGCACATAGATTACATTGCAAATGCTACTCATATGCTGGAACTTTTCACGTTTCCTTCTCTTCTCTCTTCTGTTTTCCCCTGTAATACTGGAGTCAAAGAACAAAGCTGGACTCCAATCCGAAAGCACCTCTTGCTCTCTATGGGTCTCCCTGACTTATCAGTAACCCTTAGAAGGGGGACGGCAACTGGAAACAGCAGGGGTGAGGTGGGCAGCCTCATGCCCACACACAGATGGGACCTCCAGGGCTGCACCAGACCCTTGTCCTGCAAAGACATGTATTTGCTTTAAGACCACTGTCATCTCTCCATCTCCATCGAAGCTCCTCCACCCCTATTCCCCCAGGGTACAAACTAGTTCACAAAGTTGTGTTAGTGAGAAACCTGCAGAATTCCACTGTGGGGGTCTGATGCATCTTGGAGCTCTGGTTTTTCTGTAGAATGGAGATAGCAACAGCCTCTGAGCTCCCCTGGCTCAACTGTAGAACTGAATAGGATTCAGCACAGTGCTTCATTCAGAGTACACACTCTAAGGATGTTCACTATTATTTTGATTATTGTTGCTTTGGCCCAGCTCCTCACCCCAAAGAGGCACACACGCACACGTACTCACATGTATACAGAGGCTGTTCCTTTTTGCCTTCTATCAGACTGCCCAACTTGTTATTGAGATAGCCCCCTACTTCAGAATACCTTTGTTTCTGTGTCTTTGCTTCTGTTCACTCTTTTTTTAATATAACATTTACTTCTTTATTTTTTTTAATTTATTGGCCACACCACAGGGCGAGTGGGACCTTGGTCCAATCAGGGATTGAACCAGTGCCCGTTGTATTGTGAGTACAGTGTCCTAACCAATGGACCATAGGGAAATCTCTGCTTCCCTTCATTCTTGTCAAAAACAATACTCTCCCAGAGTTCAGATCAAATGATGCCACCTCCTCCTGGAAGCCCAGGGAAGAACATGTCTGTAATCCTCGCTTTGCAGACTAGCAGGGCTAAGCGATACCTTGGTCTTATGGATTGTGTGGGGTCAAGGCTGAGCCCTGGTCTTAGTAAACGTTATCTGCCTGGAGAGTTTAAAAGTGTGTTGAGTTGATTCACTGGTTGAATTAGTGTCATAGGTCTGCCATAGCAAAGTGCCACAAACTGGGTGGCTTAAACAACAGAAATTTATTGCTTCTCAGTCCTGGGCTAAAAGTCCAGGATCCAGGTGTCAGAGGTTTGGTTCCTTCTGAGCGCTCTGAGGGCCAATCTGTTTCTGGCTTCTTGGCCAGCTTCTGGTGCTTTGCTGCAATCTTTGGCAATCCTTGACTTTAGAAGCATCACCCTTATCTCTGCCTTCATCTTCACATGGTCTTCTCCCTGTGTGTGTGTATGTCTCTATGTCCAATTAGCTCTTTTTATAAGGGCACAATTAGATTAGGGCTCACCCTAATGACCTCACCATAAATTGACCATCTATGAAGACTCTTTCCGAATAAGCTCGTATTCACAAGGGTTGGGACCTCAATATCTTTTTTAGGTGGACACGATTCAACCCCTAACAATAATTCAACTCATTAAGCATGAGTGGGTAGCAACTCTGAGGCCATGTTTGGAGTCAGAGGCAAATGACAGCCCTATAGGCTCATTCTACTCCTAATTACAGCAAGGGCAGGCGCTGAGGACTCTGGGAGGAAGTCACCATAGTATCACCAGAGCATGTTTTTCTCATCAAACTTAGGATAGTGGTTCTCAAGCCTGGCTGCCTCCATATTATTCCCTGGGAGTCCTAAAGACAAAAACAAACAAAACCAAGCAACAACACTGGGGGGTAGGGCAAGACAGAGTCAGTCTGTCTTCTTAGGGGCAGCCAAGGTTGAGAACCACTGTGTTAGACTAACATACAAACAAGCCATGTGGTTTTCCCTGGTTTAGCCTGAGAGACGTTTCTCGTTTGGAGGCTTACAACATACTCAGGATGTTTCAATGATCATTAACAAATAAAACTGAAAAATATTAATAAAGAAACAAAACTGATCTTTTATATAGAATTCTATGAAAGGATACAGAAGGTTAAAATCCTCCGGATGGCCAAGATTAAGGAGAAATACACTCTTTCCTAAAAGATGTAGCCATTGCTTAATTGTTGGGCTACTTGTGGGAGAACCAGCTCTTGCCAAATGGAGATAGGTAGGCTAGGGTTTCAGTACCATGTAGCTGTAAATGCTTTGAGATCCAAGAGGGGAAGATTTGTAAGTGAAGATACTGCTGTTGGTTATTTCCATGGTGGCCAGAATGACATGCCAGACTTACACACAACTTAGCTGGATACTTCAGCACGGACTTAGAATTATTAGCGCCTATTGTTTCTACTGGAAAAATGAGCTAGTGTATGAGGAGTATGTAGACACCTGGAGAGAAATAAGCCATCCATCAGTCAGCCTTTTAATAGAAAAGATAGTAGGAACACTGGTAATAATAACAGCTAACAGTTAAACATCAGTATGTCGTGCATCTGATGCATACGGTAGTAAGGCTGCTATTGCTACTAAATTTTTATGCCAATTTCCTACCTGACAAAAATTCCATTTTGAATATTCAGCTACTTGAATGACTACATTCTTCTTTGTGTCTTAGAAATAAGAACACAAGGAAGGTTCTTTGGAAATTAAATGCCTCTTTATTTGGGAGGTTTTAGTAAAGCATCTAGTGAAAGTTCAAATGTTAGTCACTCAGTCGTGTCCGACTCTCTACGACTCCATAGACTGTAGCTCACCAAGCTCCTCTGCCCATGGGGATTCTCCAGGCAAGGATACTGGAGTGGGTTGCCATGCCCTTTTCCAGGGGATCTTCCTGACCCAGGGATCGAACCTGGGTCTCCTGCATTGCAGGGGGATTCTTTCCTGTCTGAGCCACCAGGGAACAAGGACCAAAAAAAATGCCTTGATTAGAATTTCAATTTTTGGTGAACTGAGGTTCAGATGCCTGAGAAGCAGCAAAATAATGAGCATGGAAGTCTTATAAAAGGATTGGGAAATTCCTCATTCTAAACAAATTCAATTTGCTTTTTTCTGAGAGAGTTGGGGGAGGAGGAGCTGAGGAAATGGGTTAGTGGATTAGGACTAACTGCGAGATTTGTTGCCAAGCCTACAAACCACAAGGATATAAATGATACCCACAGTTCTGCCACCTTCCCTACTATGTATATAATGACACAAATACTAATTTATCAATTGCCACAGGTTTGCCTCCAGTTGATTACCCTGGTCATAGCAGAGCAGACCCAGCAGAAAGGAGAGCAAGAAGTCACCTTTTGCCTGGGTCATGTGAGGGACCTTGGTGAGTTTAGGGACCACAAAACTCCCTTCTGCCAAGAAGTTGATCTCCAGTATTTATTTGGGTGCAAACCAAAGTAGAATAATGGGAAAGGAGGTCCTTCATGTAAAAGAAACTCAAAAGCTTTACAGACTGAATTAGGTGTAATCCTTATGGGATCCCTAACAGCTCATAAATAACTTTTAATGAGATTTCCAGCAAGTAAAATAGCACGTGGGGGAAAACGTATTCTTTTTTATTTTTGTTATTTTGTTTTCAATAAAGCACATACTTCATCTCTCGTTGTTTTCCCAACCCATAAGCGAAAGAAGGGAAACCATTGCAATAAGAAGAGATTAGTACTGAAAATATTTAATTAACTGATAGGGACAGGAAACGCTTGAATATGTCATTGAAAATTCTTGACATTGACCACTAATCTATGGAAACTTATAGAGCTGAGTCTAAAGCATGTTCCGGAGTTAAGCAGAGAAATAAATCAAGGTTTGCAAATGTCATTTAGGTTTTCACCTGTCCCACGATTCAAAATTATTGGCTTCCCAATGAAAAGCATATGTTGTGTCCCTTGCCTGGGGAGTTGTAATGAAGTGAGGCAGACACTCTCCAGTTCTCCCTCCCATCGTGCCCCTCTTGGTTTCCCATCGAGTGAAAATAATTACTGTATCCTTAAGGGAGCTCTTCCCTGGATTCCCTGCGTCTGGTCTCCCGATAAGCACTGCCATGCTGGCTCCTCCAGCCCTGCCCCTCTTCCTTGAGGGACCACGATTTGATTTATGAGAAAATAGTTGGCAAATTGCGATGTCCATCTTGATGGATGACATCATTTGGACCATTTTGCTGATCATGTATGACTACCTTTTTTTTGTTTAGCCTGGTTGCAATTGATCCGCAGCTCCAACAGCTGAAGAAGGAGGGGAAAATAGCAATTGCCTTTTCTTGGAGAGGTCACCAGGCAGAAAGAGCTCTGGCCTTTTGTTCCCTTGAAACTCACAAGTCACGTTCAAGCCCTCAACAAAGAGCTCTTACAGGATTTATCTTAGTACAAAAGAGGACTCCTGGAGGTAGGCAAGACAGGTAGGTTCCACTCCTTTGGAGGATGAGAAAAGAGAAATTCAGAGAGACTGAGTGCTTTGCCCAAGGTCACACAGCTAGACAAAATCAGGGGTTCTGAGAGTGGGCTTTTGACTCTAAAGCAAGTGCACATTGGTCTTCCCACTGCTTCTGCCTGGAATGAGGGTGTGCATTTAATGACAACATCAAAACTCCTCTGTTCTTTTTCTTGTTAAGATTTTTCTCTAAAATTTGCTTATTTAAAGATTTGGCTGCACTGCATGTGTACCTTAGTTCCCTGACCAGGGATGGAATTGCTGCCTTTCCCCGCCACCCCACCCCCACCCCCACTGCCTTGCAGTGAAAGCTCAGAGTGGCAGCTAAGAACCACTGGACCACCAGGGAAGTCCCCTAAACCCCCCTCTGTGCTAAGCTATTCAGTCCCACCTTCCCCTGCCCCAGTTATTGTATCCTGTCTCTGGACCTCTAATATCTTCCTCCCCATCCTCCTCTTTGCTGTCACCAGCAATATAATTCCACAGAAACAAATCCAGTCACGTCACGGCACTGTCCACCCACTTTCTGCCCATTCTCCTCTGCTTCCCTCTCAAAGCCTTCTGTCTCACCTCCTCTAACAAAAACGCTATGGAGGTGTGGGGTAGAGTCCAAAGTTGCCTACTCTGAATTCCTTTGAAATCTCATGCTTTGTTTTAAAACTGAATATGGATTTTTAATTCAACTCTAAATATCCACTTCTTTCCCCCCACTTAGAAACAATCATTTTCCCTTGTATTCCCTTTCCCTTATATTCTTTGAGTATAAACGACGCCCTGGAGAGCAGCCTCATGTGTATCCTATAGCTTTGTGCCATAGGATCATTTTCCCTTATATTTCCCTTATATTCCCTTTCCCTTATATTCTTCGAGTATAAACGATGCCCTGGAGAGCTGCCCCATGTGTATCCTATAGCTTCGTGCACTCCTGCTTTAACGAGCCAGGTCTTGAAGTCTAGGACTTTGGCAGAGACTCTAAGGCCCTTATCCAGCTGGCCTTGCCTCCCTCCCAGCCTCGTTTCTGCCACCATCCCAGCTCCCTTACAGGAGAGCTGAACTGACTTTCCATATAGCCATGTCTTTGTATTCTCGCAGCCTGTAAGTCTCTTCTCCCTTTGCCTCGGAGACCGCAGCCTGCATAGCACGTCTGACTGCACCTTCCCTTGCTCCCACTCACCCACAGGACATGGCAGTAGTGTAATCTCCTGCAGCCCATCCATGGTAGCACGGAACCCTCTAGATCCCGATCTCCTGTGGGCATGTCTGTCTTTCCCCACTAAACTAAGTGATGTCATCCCACCTCCATCATCACTTACCAGCGCCCAGTATGCTTGGCACAAATCAGGCACTAGACAAACGCTTGTAAAATGAAGGAAAAACATTAATACATTCCCTCTAGGAGATTGGTTTTTAGGAGGTAGCTTAACCTCAGTTGTTTATATTGTACAGTTTAGAAGAGCACTCATACATTAAAAAAAAAAAAAAGACTCAAGTGTGCCTTTTTTGTATATGCCTGGTACATTATCTCATTCACCTTCATGTTTATGCTACAAAGTGGGCAGGGGAACTCCAACATACCTCATCTCCTGGCCATAACTTAGAGGTGAAGTCCAGGCATTGGGCGTGGGCTGCCTGGCCTCCCAGATTCCCCCTCCTTCCCAGCTTTGTGCAAGCTCAGCTTCCTCATCAATGAGATGGATAAGAATGGTACTATTGAGAAGCAGCATCCTCTACCGGTGAAGGCATGAGCTCTAGAAATGATAACCGAGGTCAGGGGTCTGCAAACTATAGCCCGTGGTCCAATTCCAGCCCTCTATCTGATTTTGTGTGGCCCGCGAGCTAAGAATGGTGCTTGTAATTTTCAAGAGGTTAAACAAATCAAAAGAATAATATGGTGTGACACATGAAAATGATATGAAATTCATATTTTGATGTCAATAAAGTTATACTGGGACACAGCCCTGCTCATGTGTTTGTATTGTGCTTGTCACTGCTTTTGTACCACAGCAGCATTGCTGAGGAGCTGTGATAGAGACCATTCAGCCCACCAAGCCTCAATACTTGACCCTTTCCAGACGCTTGCTGACCCTTGACTTATGCTCGGATCTCAGCTTTGCACTGTATGAGCTCTGTGACCTTGGGAAGGTCAGTTAACTTTGCTATGTCACAGTTTTGTCTACTTTAAAATGCAAATGATAACAAACCTTTGCCTCACGGGGCTTTATGAGATGAATAAAGTGCTTGGTAAGGACCCAGTAAATGTCAGCTAATGTTACTAAGCTATCTTTCCAGAGGGCTGGAATTTGCCAAGTAGTAGAGTGAGAAGTGGGCACCAGTGTCAGTTGCGTGGAGAGTTCCAACCTGATGTAATTAGAGATGCTGAGACCCAGCAAGTAAGCCAAACTGAGCTGCAGGAGAAAACCGAGGACCAGCAAGCAGATGCCCAGTGGACACCTTTACAAAGGGGCCCGGGCAGGATGGAGGCTGGGGTCATGAAGTCAAGACTTCAAAATTGGGTTTAGGTGGGACCAATGCAGAAGCCAGTGAGAAACAAGCAAGGGGTAGGAGGGGAAGGTTCTAGAAGATTCTCCAGGTTCCAGATAGCACTCCACCCAAGGGCTGGCTTAAAGGGACAAGCACGTCATTCGCATCTACCAAGGAGGAGACAGAAGTTTCGAGTGGTTAAATGACTTGCTGAAGATAACACAACTTGTAAACAAGTAAATCCAAAATGCAAGATGTCCAGATCATGGCTGCTCCCTCTGCCCGCTCCTGAAAACTTTCCCACCCAACATTTCAGGGTCAAACCCTTTGGTGACCATTATGAACATCTTTGAGTCCAAGGGAAACAGCATGTCTCTATTGTTGTTTGGTTTCATTCCAAGAACAGAGAGATTTGCCATTTTTTTTAAAGCCATCAAGCAAGCATTCGATGTGTCCTCTCTTTCCTCATTGCTGGGTGCAGCAGGCATTTGCTGTACAGGCTCAGACGGTCAGCAAGTTTTCTGACAGGCCCTCTAGCCCATGGGCGCGTTTCTTTCCCGTAGTTCAGTGACAACCCTGCAAATGGCAAATTGTGTATGATTTGAGAACTGCAAGTATCCAAGATGCAGGGAAAGAAGAAGTTGGCAGGGAAAGCAGTCTAAGAAAACAACAAATAATGCAAGGATCTAGGCCACACACAAACCTGTAGATTTCAATGTTATTTTTGTTTAGTCGCTAAGTCATGTCTGCCTCTTTACAACCCCATGAACTGTAGCCCACCAGGTTCCTCTGTCCATGGGACTTCCCAGGTAAGAATACTGGAGTGGGCTGCCATTTCCTTCTCCAGGGGATCTTCCCAATCGAGGGATTGAACCCTCATCTCCTGCACTGCGGGCAGATTCTTTACCACTGAGCCATCTGGGAGGCCCCGTAGATTTCAATAGACAATAAAGACGTCTTTATAAACATCTTTGAAAGATCCACGGCTCATCTTATTTCTTATCCCTAACATGATTGCTGAAGAAGATGGGGTTCATGGTGCCAACTCTTTTTTTGACCCCATGGACTGTAGGCCACCACACTCCTCTGTCCATGGGATCTCCAGGCAAGAATACTGGAGTGCGTTGCTATTTCTTCCTCCAGGGAATCTTCCCGACCCAAGGATTGAACCAGTGTCTCCTGTAAGCCTCCTGCATTGGAGGCAGATTCTTTACCACTAGCCAACAGATGGCAGTCTCCAAGGGTAGGGTGAAAACAATTGTGCTTTAGAGCCTAGGAATATGGAATGTTTTTTCTGCAGCGTCAAAAGTGGAGCTTCTTGTTTATTTGACGATTTTTCTTCCTTGGACCATGTATTTAAACAAGTGTCTCCTTTTGGTGCAGTGTTTCTTCAAATTTATTTATAGAAGAACTTTTCCTTCCCCCTTCTAATCTGTTTTTCATATTTTGGTGAAAGGGATAATATATAAAATTTTACAAGGATTTAGCTTTCTTTACATTTCCTCTATGCAGACATCTGGCCTTCTCATTAAGGACGTGATGTTCATTCATAGACCCGCTCTGTCCCTAATTCACGCTGAAGAGTAGTGCAGTAATTTGAAGAATACACTGTCTTCCAATGCCTTTTGGAAAGGTTCTTTAAAAAAAAATCTATCTAGCACTCTTCAGTGTGTTTTATTCTGCTCATATCGTTAATTTCCTAAATTTACCTTTCAGTGTCTTTTCCCAAATGATAAAATACATAGCATTGTTATTTTCTGGATTTTGCCAAAAGCGTGCTTTTTTATGCTGCAAGTCTCTCACTAGGACCCATCTAAATGTTAGGGTTTAGGGCTGAGGAAACAGGCAGAGCAAGCAAGCAGACTGCCCACAAAACATGCTTCATTTACTTATGACAACGACCCCTGAAGTGCTCTATTCCTGCTGAGAATACCTCAGGTTTGGTTAGACTTTGGAAAGCTTGAATTAGAGTTCATAATCTTTTGAAAGCGATATAAACCTAAGGTTGGCTCAGTTCCTGTGATGTCATCAAAACATTTAATTATGTGAGAGAAATGTTTGGATAGGGTGCATTGAAAATACACACACACACACACACACACACAGATAAAACACAGATACACACGCACTTGCTCACATACACAAGCATGTGAAATGCAATAGTTCAACCCTGGGCCAAGGAACTGATGCCAATTTCAGAATCTTCACCTAAAGAAATCTTGTCTAGAAAGCCTTCATGATGCATTTATATTGTGGAGGTCATAATAACAATAGTTTAAAACAGAAACAGTGGTTTGAGCAGAAAATATTTTTCTTGTTTGATTTCAGCAGGGACGTGTACTTCAAACAAGACTTTGGGTGATTTGCATCTTTCTAATGTGCTGGTACAATAAGTTTCTCCTTAAAAGTTCTCTGCACTTTAGAGAATCACTATATATAGGAATCTATTTCCATTGACAAGCTGATGAATGGCCTGCCCAGTAATACAGATGAATGTGGGTAAACATATTGGGTGCAATGTATTTTAATGACGTCTAAACAGTCAGAGGTTGGGATACCTAGCTGCTGAAATTGAACCTGCTTGTTTTCTTCAAATTTATTCCCAGTAATTTATGAGTTTGAATGTGGTCTGAAAGTTTGTATTTCCTGCGGTTTGCCCTCCTTTGGAGTTGAGTTGGGGCTGTGCTCCATTTAGGATGGCAAATGAGTTGCTTTAAATTTAAGTGGTTTCTGGAAGTGGGATTCCTTAATAACCATTAGGTCCACAGAATTAGAGTGAATCACACATTCTTCTGAAACCTCACACAGCACCTGGTGTTCCAGTCCTTAGAAAAGCAAAGGATCTGGTAGATTAACTAGAAACTGTGATGCACCAACAAACATATCACATAGCATCACTCATGCTGTAGTTTAGCCCAAAGTGCATACTTGAGTTCATCAAGACTTCAGACAGAACATCTATCTTATGAGAAAAACAGGGGATAGAGGAACAAGTTAAACACTACCACAAGGAAGCAACCAGACAACTCTACATGGTAGAACATTCCATAGGACCTCTGGCCTGACCTTTTCAACAAGTCAGCAGCATAGAAAAGGGAGATCCTAGATGACAAGAGATTTGAAAGCTATACGAACTAAGTGCAATGTACAATACTGACATATATAGTGGTTTGGACAAGCAGCTGTAATGGACATTTTGGGATCCATTGGAAGAATTAAAATATGGTCTATCTTTTAGAAGAGAACAAAATTTACTAAAGTGACAGCAAAAAGTAGATTACAAAAATTAAAAAAACACATGTCTGTTTGTGTGTGCATGTGTAAAGATTTGGAAGCATATACACACATATACTAAATTATACTGGTGATCTTAGGGTGGGTGGATGCATGTATTTGTTTCCAGTGGCTGCTGTAGCAAATTACCATCATCTTAATGGTTTAAAACAATTCAAATTTATTATCTTATAGTTCTGAAAGTCAGAAGTCTGAAAACAGTTTCACTGAGCTAAATTCAAAGGCTCCTTCTGGAAGCTGTAGGGGAGAATTTCTTCCCTTTGCTTCTTCTAGCTGCTAAGGGACACCTGCATTCCTTGGTTCACAGCACCACCTCACTCTGACCTCTGCTTTATCATCACATATTCTTCTCTCCCTCTGCTTTCTTTGTTACATTGCCTTCTCTGACTCTGACCATTCTGTCTCTCTCTTACAGTCACCTTTGTGATTATAGTCAGTCTACCAGACAATACAGGATACCCTCCCCCACTCAAGATCTTTAACTTAATCATATTTGAAAAGTCCATTTTACTGTTTAAGACAACATATTCACAAGTTCTGGGAACTAGAATACAGATACTTTGGGAAGGGGGGGATTATTTGGCTACCATAATCAGTTCAGTTCAGTTCAGTCGCTCAGTTGTGTCTGACTCTTTTTTATCCCATGGACCGCAGTACATCAGGGTTCCCTGTCCATCACCAACTCCCAGAGTTTACTCAAACTCATGTCCATTGAGTTGGTGATGCCATCCAACCATCTCGTCCTCTGTTGTCCCCTTCTCCTCCCACCTTCAATCTTTCCCAGCATCAGGGTCATTTCAAATGAGTCAGTTCTTTCCATCAGGTGGCCAAAGTATTGAAGTTTCAGCTTCAGCATCAGTTCTTCCAATGAATATTCAGTACTGATTTCCTTTAGGATGGACTGGTTGGATCTCCTTGTTGTCCAACATGTTTTCTTCATCTCTTTATCTTTACTCATCTGATTTTATGCAGTGCATATGTCCTGGTTCTTTAGTATTAGAAGTTAAATAGTATAGTTTTGCCCATCTGAAAGCTTTGCAGTTCCCCCTTCAACTGGACATGGTGCTCGTTCAGTTTTTCTGTGGCGCCTCTAAACCTCAGGCTTGCTTAGATTTCAGTATGAATGTCTGAAGTTGATGATTTAAACAGCCTTGCAATTGGTCTCCCTTCCTCCAACCTCCTCTGACACTCTGTTTAACCTGTCTATGCCAGACCAGAGCATCACCTGGAAGACCAAATTTGACCAAGAGTCTCTCTTTCAAAATCTCTCAAGGGTTCCCTCTGGTCTACAGGATAGGGTAGCTACTTCTCCAAGTCCTGGCACAGGCCACATCTCAGTGGGTTAGTCGTTTCCCCTCAAGGCTTCCCTGCCAGTGCTCTATTGCATCAACCCTTCTGCTGGCTCCTACAGATGTCGTTAGGGTGCTGGTTCCTACGGATGTCATCAGGGTGAACTCTGATGTTCACAGCCCTTTGTTGTTATCTCAGATCCTGACGGAATCTGACTGAGTGGGCAGAGTCACTCCCCACTGAAGATAACCAGAGTCTGCAGCAACCCTGCTGGAGCAGGAGGCAATGCCAATGGGGCCGAATACCCATTCTCCTGAGATCCCTGGACCCCCTCAACATCAATGCCACTGAGGTCTTGGGTGTTTGGTGCCTTTTCTATGTTAGCATCCACAGAGTCCCCATGCCTGAAAAACTAGGATAAGATTTTGGAGGTGGAATGAAAAGACTGTCTAAATAAGAGAACTCCACCCATTCCCCAGCACTGGCCCAGTGGCTCCAAACTGTGGCTCTCACTCTCTCTTTCCTAGGACGAGCATGTAGCCAGGCAGCTCCACAATTCCTCATAAAACAGACCTTGGGTGGGAAGTGCCCAGAGCCTCCCAACAGGCCCAGATGTGGCTGAAAGCTCAAGCAAATACGTTCTGATATATTTCATTCCATAGTATGAGCCAGAAACTATCTCACTGACAATAATATGACTAAACTATATGTGTTCAGGACACCATGGTAAAATGAACAAATACTTTCTTCAAGACCATGCTTCTGAATTTCTTAATTTTGATTTATTAGCACTTTCAATGCTTGTGTGTTTGTAGCAAGTAGAGATGTCAAAGCTATAAGAAAAATGTGTGGGAAAAAGCTTGAGGCTGAGAAGCTCCTTTCAAGTAATTTAATGATATTTTGCAGATCTGGGAAAGCCCTTTTTTATCCCAGGGGGTGCTAATGGTAAAGAACCCACCTGCCAATGCAGGGGACGTAACAGACACAGGTTTGATCCCTGGATTGGAAAGATCCCCTAGAGGATGCATGGCAACTCACTCCAAGATTCTTGCCTGGAGAATCCCATGGACAGAGGAGACTGGAGGGCTACAGTCCATAGGGGTCGCAAAGAGTCAGACATGACTGAAGAAGCAACTCTGCAGGCACATAACCCCATATTCAGGAACAAGTTGAATGGTTCTGCAAAGATGCAGCTTGATAAATGTTCTTTTGCAGTTTGCAAATAAGAAAAATGTCTCATAGGGAGAGTAAGAAGTCTTCCCAGACCTTCTTGAACCCATGTCTCTGGCCTGCCTTGTCACTACACCTACTCCTTGCTCCTATTCTCTATTAATAGTGATACCTCGGCAAGCAAAAACCAAATAGCTAGGCAGAGCTGTCGACCCACCGGCAATTCCGTGCAATCCATTTTGTTATGTAGCATGCTTTACAGATGATGTTACAAAACTCAGAGTTTGGCAAAAAGCCCTTCTTCTCAAATATTTTATGTGGAAAGAAGAAAAAAAGAAGACGAAAAACATATCCAGATCTTTTTTTGAAAATTACTTACAATCAGCTGGAAGGTATTCAGTGAACTTTGTTTTACAGCGTTTTGTGGCCAGTTACAAATTTGGGTCACGCCCTGCAATCAATCTCTGCCTGGAACTTTCACTGAAGCCATCAGGGGAATTAGAAATAAAACGTTAGAGGCAGGCTCAAGAATGCACAGATGAGCCGGAGAAACTTGTAACTGACTTTCTGGATGCGTGATGAAAGAACAGCTAGATACCTCAGCTCCAAGCCCTGGACCAGGTTCTCATCCAATGTCACTCAAAATGAAACTTGGAGTGTGTTTCCTCCATTGCTTATGGCACAAAGTCTTTACTGACTTAACCGAGACCGAATCATCTCTCTGTGATTATTTTATTGGCTGTAAGATCCATGAAATAATGGTTACAACATGAAACTGTACTGTGTCTGAGAAACTCGGGGGAACAGCCAAGTCTGATGGACGTTCTATGTCTTTTTCGGCAAGCATCTGCCTTCTTTGCCTGGGAAGCTTAGCATATTTCTAAAGGAATAAATGTGATTCCCCACAAAATCTGGTGAGTGAAAGTGACTCTCTTTAATAAACATTCTTATTTGTAAAGAATCTGGCTTTCATCTCCAAAAAGTGAGGGAGAGAAGAGCCTGGGAATGCCACTTTCGTTTTCTTCAGAGGACCACAAAGATGTCTCCAGTTCTTCCTGGAAGCAAGCTACTATGTGTTGCAGTCCCTCAGAGTCACTCTTTGAGAGGAGTTCCAGAGCAGTGGAAACTGAAGGTAACATTCAAATTGCTAAAGATTTAAATGGAGAGGTTAATCCCTTAAACCCCCAAATCCTAGGGAAGAAATTTTTATCCTAAACATGGAGATCCTTGTCAATATTCCATTTAGTATCCAACCTCTCTGATTTGTTTTCAAAGAAAATCAGGCAATGAAACTAGTGGAAATCATGACCCGGACTCCAAACTTTGATCCCTGGAGGTGCTGGTTGCATAATAATATGGTAGTTCTATAATGGAGAAGGCAATAGCACCCCACTCCTGCACTCTTGCCTGGAAAATCCCATGGCCAGAGGAGCCTGGTGGGCCAAAGTCCATGGGGTCGCTAAAAGTCAGACACGACTGAGCGACTTCACTTTCACTTTTCACTTTCATGCATTGGAGAAGGAAATGGCAACCCACTCCAGTGTTCTTGCCTGGAGAATCCCAGGGATGGGGAAGCCTGGTGGGCTGCCGTCTATGGGGTCGCACAGAGTCGGACATGACTGAAGCGACTTAGCAGCAGCAGCATAATAGTTCCATCCACAAGAAATAGCTACCATTTATTGAGCATTTATATGCGATTCATGGGGTCGCAAAGAGTCGGACACAACTGAGCAACTGAACTGAACTGAACTGATGTGGTAGGCTATGGGTTTCTCTGGTGGGTCAAAGAATCTGCCTGCATTGCAGGAGACCCAGGTTTGATCCCTGGGTCAGGAAGATCCCCTGGAGAAGGGAATGGCTACCCTCTCCGTTATTCTTGCCTGGAGAATTCCATGGACAGACGGGTCAGGCAGGCTGCAGTCCATGGCGTTGCAAAGAGTCAGACACGACTGAGAAACTAACACTTTCACTTTCATGAGTTAAGTGCTTTGCATTAAATACCTCATTTAATCCTCACAAGAACTGTACAAATTTGTACTATTATCCCTATTTTCTTGATATAAACAAGAGAACTGAAGCTCAGAGAGGTTAAGTAACTTGTCAAAATCACACAGCAGTTCAGTTATGGAGCTGTGGGTTGAACATGTTCATGTGGCTCCCAATCCTGTCCATATCAGTGCTCAGAAATGTAACCACCCCCAACTCTGAGACAGGTGGCAGAGATCCTAGTTAGACTTGGCGGTACTGAGGAGAGGTCCATCCTGAGAGGGACAGTGTGGAGCCTGAGAAATATAGAACCAGGATGCTGCTAGGAACCCCTCTAATATAAGCAAAAGGGGACCCCATTTGGACAAATGGTGATGGCAGGAACTGAGCCAGAAGCAGGCTTCAGAGCAGCAGAGAGGAAGTGGGGCTAATGACTAGAGGTGCCCAAGAAGACCAAGCAAGTCAAGTCAGGGAGCTGGGTGGGATCTCCCTACGGAGAAACCAGCTCGAAAAGAGAATCACTTCTTCCTTCTTAGACTCTCAGGCTGCCTGGCAAGGCTGTGGTAGCACCCAGAACAAATGAAAAGTTAAGTCCGGAGCCCTGTTAGCTATGGCGACGGCTGTTGCTACCCTGACTGGTATATTATTTTGGATCTGCTGAGAAACAGACATTAGTCCTGGGAGGGCAAGTGAGGGCAATGCCTGTGAGGAGAATGGGGAGCCTTCAGACTGCAATGCCAGCCTGAACCCTGCGGAGGAAGGAAGACAGGTAGGGAGGAAAGACTGGGAAGAATCTCAGGGGCACGGTTCTGAGGAGGCTGGCCAGGCTGACGGGCGACTGCTTGAAGCAGAGTTGCCTGTGGGAAGAGCCTTGGATCTCTCGGAAAAGGGTCTCCAAGGGAACCCGCCCTCGCTCAATGTCTGGGAGCAGCCCACACAATGTGGGCTCAGCACAGACTCGGTGGTGGATCCGGAGAGACGGTGACGGCCATCAGTCGACAGGCCGGGTGGTGGCTTTTCACAGTCGCCCCAACTGGCTGTCTCCTTGCTGGCTCCAAAACAGGGCACGGAACTCATGCGGAACCACTGGGACGGCACGTGTCGGGGTTAACAGCGCATGCGCCACGGTCTCTGTGCCTCTTTCGTTGCGGAGTACGCGTCAGCGTCCAGCTGAGCCCAAGCGATCCCAAGGCGAGGGCAGCTCTCGTTTTATTAAGCCATTTAAGAGGGGCAGAGGTCATCCTGAGGAACCACACCCTGGTCTCAGCTCCCTCCTGGGATTACCAGTCGTGCTCTTCTGAGGAGATTCCTGCAGCTTCTAGAAGCTCCATCTCTCTTCCCACCCTCCCCGCGCTGCTCTCCCTCCCCACCCAGTCAAGAGAGCCAGGCTGAGTTACACGATGCTCCTTTGGAGCACAGGTGGAGAAATCAATCCACCTTTCTCTTGACCTGAGCCTCCTGATTAGAGAGTCAAGCCCACTTCCCTTTGGAGCAGAATTCCTCTTCTGAATGTAAGTTGAACTCACTCGGTCTCGTTGAGATAAAGACCAGCTTCTGAACAGAAACGGTTTTGATTACAAAACGAAGACTGTGAGACGTGAGGTTTGGGGCTCCACCAAAGGGGTGCGGTAGGTCTGAGGCGAACCCTATTGATTAGCGAGTTAAAGAAAATAGTGTTGTGTTCTGTCGATGCCCTTGGGTAATGCCATTCTTGCCCTCCCTGGTGACCATTTCATTTAATTATTTTAAGGCAGGGTTTTATGGACTGTATTTGCCAGACCTCATGTTTGCTGGGGGCACCTCAAGTTTCAGACATTTACGGGGGTTGACTCTAGTTAAGATTTTTTTTGTTGCAGATGTATTCAGTTCGGGGACTAGCGTGTGGAATGGAAACCTCAGCTAGAAGGGCAGTAAAAACAGCCTTCTTCTAGAAAACATTAAGAAAGTACTAGAAAAACTTTCAGAATGAGAAAGGCATGTACCCACAGAGATTCTCTCAATTTGGAGGATTTCATCATAAAAATACAGTAGCATCTGAAAGATAAGCACAGAGGGAAATTAAAAGAAAAGTTCCTCCATCAGAGAGCCTGGCATTGCCTTCCTGTCCTCCACTGACAAAGAGCCCAATTTTCTGGCATTTGAGAATGAGTAATATTTAAAGATTTAGGGAAAATTAGTCAAATGCACCTTGATTATAAACACATGGACCCATTTCATTTGGCTATTTTAAAATGTGGGTTTTAACCAGCTGCCATTAATAGTGAGGGTGCTGCTGGCCTGTTTTCCCCTCTTCTTGTAATAGACACGGCCGAAAGGAAGAAATATTTAGCCTTTTTGGATCCCTTTCCAGAGCAGGAAGAATTATTGAGTATAAATTGTATCTTCCTATCTCCTGAAACAAACAAAACCTTCTACATTAAATAAAAGGAAAATTAACAATCAGGATTAGGTAAAAAGCATTACATTTCCTTGGGGCTCAAGTTACAAAGATATGTTTTTGTAAAAGAAAGCAAGGTCAGTTACCACTATTAAACTTGTATATTGTTTTATACTAAGTCCTTTCAGTGGCCTCTCTGAGGGACCGTTTAGTTTGTATTACAGTCTAATAAACTCCAGGTGCACAGGACAAACTGAATAATCAGAACCCGATGGCCCAACCTAGTTAAAAATAATGTGGTACATTCCTGGTTCTCTGCATTTAATTTATTGTTAATCATTGTTATTACTTACATTTATTGGGTAGTTTTTCCAGATTTATTAGGCACTACATTTAACAGTGTTATCGCTTGTAACTGACCATCAGTGGAATCGAAAACATATTTTTGTAAAGACTCTTACCCTAATTAGTAAGTTGTTTTCCTTTGAGACGAAACAGACCCCCAAAATGACTCTGTTATTTTCCCCTAGAGTCAGAGAGAAACTCTGGCACAAAACCTACTTTTGCTAAAACCACCTGTCTGATGATAGAGAGGGGGTATCATTCCTGAGATACTGAGTGACCTTTCCATTCAAAGCAGAAAAATGAGGGATGTTATTCTACACGTCAGAGGTAGTTGCCCACCCCAGTTGGACAGAAAACCTCCTGGGGCGAGGTTTCCAGGATACAAACGACGGACAGGTGAGAACCTAGTTCTCCACCTGCCTGGAATTCCATAATCCAGAAGCAAGCCTTTGGAAGAACTGATGCTTTGACGAAAATTCACACTCAGGTATAAGTGACTGATATTCTCTTGACCTTTTCTAAGAGTTGTTTTGGAAAGAAGGTGGGAGAGAGTGCAGATTACCGCAAGAAAAAAGATCAGAAAGAGGAGGAACCGAATAGAAGCCTTCTTCTCTGTTCTTGTCCCTAATTTCACTGGTCCCAGTCTTGCCAGAGAGCAGTATCTCCCACTTGGAATGCAGTGAAGGCAAGTGGCCAGGACAGAAGATTTGTCCCCAGGGAATGGGGTCATTCATTTGGCTCTGTACACTGCACACCTGTGAACGTGAGCAAGGTACAGGCTCAGAGCTCAGAAAGTGGCCCCTAAGTACTCTCCAGTCTTTGATGAGCTCTGATTTCTTGGCACACACCAATAAGGCACATTGATAATTACTTGCTGAATGTCCGAATGAATGTCAATTCCCTGCACATTCTTTCACCTTTAGTGGGAGCCTTTGGGGTCACAGAAAAGACTACTAGATGGTAGGCAAGAATCACAGGCTCTGGTCCCCAGTTTTCTGAGTGACCTTGGGCAAGTGGTTGCTCCTCCCAGGAAATTCAGCTTGCTCTTCCGTAAAATGAGACAATGTGGTCGTCCACTGATTGCATTGTTCGTTGTTGTCGTTATTCAGTCACTAAGTCACATCTGACTCTTTGAGACCTCATGAACTGCAGCATGCCAGGCTTCCCTGTCCTTCATTATCTCTCAGAATTTTGCTCAAATTCATGTCCATTGATTCGATGATGCTACCTAACCATCTCATCCTCTGCTGTCCCCTTCTTTTGTCTTCAGCCTTTCCCAGCATCAAAGTCTTTTCCAATGAGTTGGCTCTTTGCATCAGGTGGCCAAAGTATTGTAGCTTCAGCTTCAGCATCAGTCCTTCCAATGAGTATTTGGGATTGATTTTCTTTAGGATTGATGGGTTTCATCTCCTGGCAGTCCAAGGGACTCTCAAGAGTCTTCTCCAGCACCCCAATTCAAAAGTATCAATTCTTTGGCCCTCAGCCTTCTTTATGGCCCAATTCTCACATCTGTACATGACTACTGGAAAAACCTAATTGCATTAAGGCTTTCAGTTCTTCACAGATCCAATCCCTGTTCCAATTCACACCCAAATCCATATTCTTCATCAAGTAGCTTTACAGTGCCTCTCACCTAAGAGGCAGAGTCCACTTCCCGATTCCTGGAATCCAGGCTGGTCCTATGACTTGCCCAGCCAAGAGATGCAGCAAGAGTGGAAGTGTCGGCTCTAAGTGAGTCTTTAGTGTTTCTGCTTACCCTCTAACCTAGTGTCCTGGGGGATGAGAGACACATGGAGTGAAGCTGAGTCACCCTGGTCGCCCCAGCCAAAGTCAGCCTCGGCCAGCTGACAACCACCAACCCCTAGATATGTGAGTGAGTCCAGCCAAGACCAACAGTGCTGCTAACTCCAGACAAGAGAGTGCTGAATGTTTGTTATTCTGGGCCACTGAATTCATCACTGTTTGTCATACAGCATTGTTGTGACAATATATGACTGATACAGCTTCCCTTATAGTTCAGTTGATATAGAATCCACCTGCAATGCAGGAGACCCAGGTTCGATGCCTGGGTCAGGAAGATCCCCTGGGGAAGGAAGTGGCAACCCACTCCAGTATTCTTGCCTGGGAAATTCCATGGACAGAGGCGCCTGACCGGCAACAGTTCATGGGGTCACAAGAGTCGGACACGACTTAGCAACTAAGCCACCACTCCAGACGGTGCTGTTAGATGATCTCTAAGGTTCATTTCTGCTCCAAATGCTGCAGCTACTTAGAACCTACTCCAATGTATCAACAATTACCTAGCCCTAATTTTATCCCCCCAGGAGCCCCCATGGGTCTCTTTACCTCCCTAGGCCCATTTCAAATAGAGAATGATAATCTTGCCACTCCCTGTGTACCTCATCGGCACGGCCCTCACAGGGGTATTTTCAAGGACAATTTGAATATTTAATATGGAATCACTTTGAACCATTCAAAAGGCAGACTCTATTATGAGTTAACAGTTAGCCACAAAAATGTTCCATCTTCTTAGGAATCTCATTAGGAAGCCCCCTAAGGTGCCATGGCTTAGAAGATTAGCAAAAGAATCAAGTAGATGCTGTTTAAAACCCCATTTGGGTCTCTTACAAGATGTCCACATTCAGTCCTCTAAATTAGTATTTTTGTCTCAGAGCAACCCCTTTTGATGCCTCGGAGGGTATTTCCTCACTCATTTCAGGGTTTTGATCCAGATCATTTTGACCCATGGTTTAGCTACATGGAGCAAAAAGTGAATTTAAGATAAATTGAGGGGCAGTGAAATGGAAAAGACAAGAAAGAAATGAGAAGTTATTCCATTCACTCCTCCATTCATTCAATAAATAGCTCACAAGTGTTGACCATGTCATAGGCCTATATTTCCTGTTTTTGTTTAGGATTCCAAGATGACTAAAAGCGATCCTGGTCTTGCTGTCACAGGTGTTCTGGGGTACATGTTAGAGGACAGAAAGACACCAAACAATTAATTACAGGAATGTTAAGGAGCCAAATCATTAATTTGGCAATTAGAATGTGTCACGTGTTCTTCCTGCCCTTCCAATACAAACTGTATCCTTGGGTAACTTAAATAGAAATGGAGGGCAAGTTATCTTTTAGACATCTTATAGCTAATGAACAAAGAAAAAATCAAAATGTCATCATTTTGCAATCCTTACGACAAATGTTGAGCGTCAAAGACCACTAACATCAAAGACATTATATGCCTTTTGAGGGAAAAAGCCATCACTTCCTATGAAGAAGCCTTATAATAGATACAAATTTTTTAAAAAAATCAAACTTTAAACCAATCAACCCTTAAGACAAATTTTCGATTTATAAGAGATTCAGAGAACAGAGGAACATGTTCAGTTACACCAAGGGGATGCAGTCAGCAAAATCTTGACTGTGGGAAACTCTGCAGAACAAACAGAGTTTGTTGTTGTTTTTCAGTCACCAAGTTGTGTCTTGACTCTTTGCAACCCCATGGACTGCAATACGCTGGGCTTCCATGTCCTTCACTATCCCCTAGAGTTTGCTGAAACCCATGTCCATTGAGTTGGTGATGCCATCCAACCATCTCATCCTCTGTTGCCTCCTTCTCCTCCTGCCTTCAATCTTTCCTAGCATCAGGGTCTTTTTCAATGAATTGGAATTTGCTCACAAATAAATTACAAGGGGAAAAAATGAGACAGGGAGGAACTTATAGATTAACAAAAACTTAAAAGATATATCAAAAATGAGACAAAACTAAATGAGATTCTAGGATGCACACTCAGATAATAAAGAAGGAGGAAGATTAAAAAAAAAAAACAAACAAGGAAGAGATGAACGTAAATGTTAAGAGGCAGGAGGCACCCTCTGCAGAGCATCAGGGTTGGCTGGCAACATTCTCTCTCTTGAGCTGAGTAGTGCTGTCAGTCTTATTCATCTTACAATAATCCTTGAAACTACACTTTTCATGTAGTTTTATGCATCTACATTTTACAGAGCAAAAAGTTTTTAAAAGCTTAATTATATACATTTTTTAAACATCCCAATTGATATAAATGGTCCAAGGAGAAGTTTCAGGGACTGAAAGACTTTTCCTAGTATCGCAGAGACAGCTAAGCAAGGAGATAAAAGAAGACTTTCATGCAGACAAGACGGCAAGAGCAAAGGCCCTGAGGTGGAAAGGGGGATTAATAAACACAGTACCTGCTACAGAACTGGAGATAAATGGTAGGTCTTTCAGCAAATGCTTATTACACTGAGGTTCATACACAGGGGGCATACAAATCTAGTGTTAATGGGAGAGTTCACCACAATCTTAGTCACTCAAAACAACACAAATTTATTACCTTATGGTCCTATAGGTTAGAAGTTCAACCCAGGTCCCATGAAGTTAAAATCAAGGTGCTGGCAGGGCTCTGCTCCTTCTGGAAGTTTTAGGGGACAATGCATTCCCTTGCTTTTCCTGGCTTCTGGGGGTCCCTACATTCCTTGACCCTCTTCCTCTGTCTCCAAAGCGAGCAGAAAAGGATTGAGGCCTCTTCACACAGCATCGGATGAGAGGACCTTCTTCTCCTCCACCTCCATCTTCCACATTGGAAGACACTTATGATCACACGGGGCCCATTCAGATAATCCAGGATAATCTCTCTGGTTTGAGGTCAGCTGTCTAGCAAAGATAATTACCATCTGGAACTGTAGGTCTCCTTGGCCATGTCACAGAACATAGTCACAGGTTCTCGGGATTAGGACTTTGACATTTTTTATGATTTTGCCACCACACTGAGCCAGTGTTTATTGAGAAACTGTTATATAAGAAGAGCTTCCCCAGTGGCTCAGTAGGTAAAGAATCCACCTGGAATGCAGGAGATGCAGGAGACACAGGTTCAATCCCTGGGTCGGGAAGATTCTCCCTGGAGGAGAAAATGGCAACCCACTCCAGTATTCTTGCCTGAAAAATCCCATGGACAGAGGAGACTGGTGGGTTACAGTCCAAAGGGATGCAAAGAGTCAGACACAAACTGAACAAATGTGCACTGACATGTACCAAACTCTCCCTGGGTGCTGAAGATGCGGGAGAGAAGAAATGGATAACTTCCTTGCTTAGAGAGCTTGCAACTCAGAATTATAAGCATATACAGATTGTCCCCAGTGACTTGAATACAAATGGAAAAAAGAGGGATAAAACCAATCCTGCTGTTGCCTTTAAAAATGTGAGTGTGTGCTAAGTCACTTCAGCCATGTCTGACTCTGCGACTCTATGGCCTGTAGCCCAATAGACTCCTCTGTACCTGGGAGTCTCCAGGCAAGAATACTAGCGTGGGTTGCCATGCTGTCCTCCAGAGGATCTTCCCAACCCAGGGACTGAACCGGAGTCTCTTATGTCTCCTGCATTGGCAGATTGGTTCTCTGCCGCTAGAGCCCCCAAGGTACTGTTTGTTAACTTTTAACCTTGCAACAATTGGAACTAAAGCCCAGTATCTCCATTTATCTGACCCATAGCATTATTCTGTTTCTAGTGGGGTTTTTTTCGTATTTTTTTTTAATCTAAAAATTAAGAGTTATTTTTTTTAAATCCCCTTGTGCTTATCTCTGGAATCCAATTTGGTCTGAGTTTAAAAACATATTCTAAAGCATTCCTAATGTAAAACTTTTCTGCTTCTGGTTTCCAATGGAAATTTATTATTTGAGGGCAGACTTTTAAACATGTCACTCTTTGCCAGCATGCCTCAGGGTATAAGCACAGTGAATAAAGGGTATATTGAAATAGAATATTTCAAATAACTAGCAGCATCATTAAAACATCAAATTAAGTGAACAAAAAACAAACAGATTCTAGTTTCCTCGTATAATCAAATAGTCTTCATTAAAGGATCTCAAGTGGATTGTAATACCAGCTATGCCAGCTGTGACTTCCCAGTTAAGTACTCATCTTACTGGGCAAAAAAAAAAAAAAATAGTGGCGGAAAAGAAAAAACACTTCAGCCCCACCAGACACCCAAAATTAATGTTAGTTTGTCCAAGGTTTTACAAAATCTCAAGATGAAGGTGAATCTTCAACCCAAATGCTAAATCAGGAATCGTGTGGTGAGCACAGTCACCAGTCGTCAATACTTTCTGGCCTCTTTTAAGAAAAGAAGTGCTTCCCACTCAGTATCTAGAGTTCAGTGACTCACCCAGTCGTCCAAGGTCTCAGTAGTGCTCTTGACATTCCCAGTGGAACAGTTCGTCTCTGCATGCCAGGAACTCTAGCATTCTTGCTCCCTCTCCTCATGCACACACATGCTAAATGTCAGGCACTGTGTTAAGCAAAAATGCCTCCAAACATTTTCAAATCCTCTGCTGGGGTGAGACATCCACCCCCATTTCTAGCAAAAGATTTTCCCAGCAGCCTCCATTCATAGTGAATTCTCCTTGACCTTGTCACACCGTAGTACACTCTGTTCATGAGAGATTGAGCATAAGCACCACTGTAGATGGTCAACATGGTGGAGATGCCCCTGGCTGCCTGTGACCAGATGCCAGTCTAGCTTTATGATGACAGTCTTAGCCTAGCCCTGGCCCTGAGTGGGATCTCAACCAATGGTCCAAAGGGAAACAAAGGGTGAGGCCCTTAGGAGAACAGGCCAGGAATCAAGGGACCTGGGTTTAAATCCAGGCTCTGCCACTTCCTTCTATGTGTCCTTGAGCCCTTACTTTATCCCCATGCCTCAATTTGTCCATCTGTGAGTAAAACCTCGCTCTTACCTCCTAGGTCATGAGAAAACTGAAAGACACAATATATGTAAAGCACTTGGAACCACACCTAATGGTTAGCAAACACACCAAAGAACATCACTGTTTTTATTGTCAATGACGATGAAAGTAAAATGGCACTTCAAAAGTGCATCTTAGGCAAATTCCTGTTTATTCTACACATGGTACTTGATGTGTTGTTGGTTTTTGTTTTTTTTTTTCTTGTTGTTATTTTCTTCCTAGGAAGGAAATCATTTCTGAGTCCCTATTCATTGCTTCTTACTGTTTACTGGAATTTTGTTCCCATGCTGATGAACATGAGACAAAAAGGATCACGTATCATTGGCCAGGAAAAGCAGCATATGAAGGTAGCAGCAGTGCCCAGAGACGTGATGCACACCGCAGGTTCTCTGTGGCCCCCCGAATCTCGGTGGATGGCACTGTCATTCACCGCTTTGTTCAAGCTGAAAACCTGAGACTCGGTCTTGATTGTTCCCTTGCCTCTTCTCCTAGCATACACCCAGAATATGATGCATCAGCAACTGCTACTGCTAAGTCACTTCAGTCGTGTCCAACTCTGTGCGAATGCATAGACAGCAGCCCACCAGGCTCCCCCGTCCCTGGGATTCTCCAGGCAAGAACACTGGAGTGGGGTGCCATTTCCTTCTCCAATGCATGAAAGTGAAAAGTGAAAGTGAAGCCGCTCAGTCGAGTCCGACTCCTAGTAACCCCATGGACTGCAGCCTACCAGGCTCCTCTGTCCATGGGACTTTCCAGGCAAGAGTACTGGAGTGGAGTGCTCTTGCCTTCCCCCCATCAGCAACTAATATCCCAAAGATATCTTGTGTCTGTCAACTGATCTCCTGCTCTGCTGCCATGGATCCAAACCACCATCATTTCTCACCTGGACTTTTATAGTATTTCTCTTCATTGATCTACCTTTGTTGCCCTACAACCCACTCTTCCATAAGGTAACCAGAGTGATCCTTTAAAAATCCGGAGAGGCCCTTCATTCTATTCAGGCATCTTTAGTGCCTCGTCATTGTCCTTAGGATAAACTCCCCAAGTCATCTAGTTCCTGTCTGTCTCTCTGGACCTCATCATTACGTACCATGTCCCCCCCTGCTTACTGTGTTCCAGCCACACTCTCCTTCTCTTTGATCCTCAGACAGCCAAGCTCTTTGTCTCCTTAGG
Organism: Oryx dammah; assembly: GCF_014754425.2. Taxonomy (NCBI): domain Eukaryota; kingdom Metazoa; phylum Chordata; class Mammalia; order Artiodactyla; family Bovidae; genus Oryx; species Oryx dammah. Next base: position 32,660,534 of record NW_024070198.1, on the reverse strand, counting down.
GGCTTGTGCTGGCTGTTCCCTCTCCCTGGAACATTCTGCACCCAGATCCTTGTGTGTCTGGCACCTTCATATCACTTGGATCTCCACTCGAATGTCACCTCCTCAGAATGACTTGTTCCCTGCTGTCTCCTCTGCATTTAGAAGGATGCCTGGCACATAGTAAGGCCTCCATTGATGTTTATGGAAGAATGAATGAATGAAGAGCCAAAACAACTGGACCCAGTTTTTTATGGAAGACAACCACCCCCACCCTAAGCGAAGGGTGACAAAGATCATTATTTCTATGAGGCTTTGCATGTACTTTAGGAGTGATCAATCAACCCCCCTCAAAACACCCATCCAACTATGCCAGAGAAAAACCAGAAAGCATGACTCCTGAGAAAAACAATGAGCTGAGAGTCGTGCTTCTTCGAGCAGATGAGGATCCACGCCAAATGCCTTAGATAGCTTTTAAAGTTAAGCAACCACACCATTGACAACAGCCAAAGAAAATGCTAATGCTCATACCAAAAGAGCTTGGGCTGACATTTTAACACAAATCAGGTTACTTTGTACTTCTGGAAGTTCCTGATCTGATCACATAATGGGACCCTATTTGATTAGCAAGGTTCCTGGCTGTTCTGAAATGCATAGGAAAAGGGATTGACTTTTAGAGAGAGCCTTGTGACACAGTGGACTCCGGCTCCTGCCACCCAAACTCACCCTAAGCTCATCTGGCCCAAAAAAGCAATTAGATGACAGCCTTGACAACCAGACAGAAACTCTTCTCTCTTCAGTCAACACAGTACCCCCTGCAGGAGGAATTTTCCTGGGAGATCTATTTGAGATTCCCTGGTGGCTCAGAGGTTAAAACGTTTGCCTCCAATGCAGGAGACCCAGGTTCGATCCCTGGGTCGGGAAGATCCCCTGGAGAAGGAAATGGCAACCCACTCCAGTATTCTTGCTTGGAGAATCCCATGGACGGAGAAGCCTAGTATGTTACAGTCCACGGGGTCGCAAAGAGTCGGACACAACGAAGTGACTTCACCTCACCTATTTGAGATCAGAATGTTTCTCACTGAATATACATAATTTGTTGTCCTTGAGTCACTAAGTCATGTCCAACTCTTTGCGATCCCATGGACTGTAGGCTGCCAGACTCCTCTGTCCGTAAGATTTCCCAGGCAAGTATACTGGAGTGGGTTGCCATTTCCTTCTCCAGGGGAATCTTTTCAACCCAGGGATCGAACCCATGTCTCCTGCATTGGCAGGCAAGTTCTTTACCACTGAGCCACCAGGGAGGCCCATATACGTAACTGGCATTCAATTAATCTAGTTCTTTTAACCATGATTTTAATACATGGCTCTGTAGAGAGGTGATAATTGCAGACATGGAAGACAGGTCAGAGTGAGAAGAAAAAAATGGCAGGAAAGGAGGTGGAGGATCCATGGGGAGATGGGCAGGCGGTAGCAGAGGAATTAGAAGAGAAAGCAAAGGCAGGGGTGAAGTGGGATACTGTAAAGACTCGACCCAAGACCCAAGTAGGTCATTGTTTTCCTAATGTCCCTTCCACCTCATGAGCACCAGACCTATCAGCTCTTCAAAAGCCAGACAATACCTAATTTACCATTTTATCTTTTCTTACACAGGGACTAGCTCTGAGTGTAATCAATGAATCAGAAATCTAAAGAATGGAGATACGAATTTAACAGTTTCTGAACTTGGGATTGCAACAGCATAGTCAGTATGCAGCAGAAAATCAAATGCGTGAAAATCACCAGCATGTACGTGCCGTGTGCACTGGGACTGCTTTTATCCTACTCATTTTAGGGTGGAGGATGGGTGCAGGTCTGAGACATGGAATGGCAGAAGGGCGATCAACTCATCCCATTTGTCTGAGACAGCCTTAGCTTTAAAAGTAAAAACCCCATGTCCTGGGAACCCCCTCAGTCACCCTAGACAGAGCTTTCAGCCAGTATTTGTTAAGTGATTGAAAGATGTGACTATCTCACAGAGCTGTCAGAGGATCAAAGAAATTATGCCTAAAAAAATGATATGAGAATTCTAGTGAAAGTTGCTCAATCGTGTCCAACTCTTATGACCCCATGGACTATAGAGTCCATGGAATTCTCCAGGCCAGAATACTGGAGTGGGTAGCCTTTCCCTTCTCCAGGGGATCTTCCCAACCCAGGGATCGAACCCAGGTCTCCCGCCTTGCAGGTGGGTTCTTCACCACTGAGTCTCCAGGGAAGCCCTGTAGTGTTGGTAGTGTGTCTTAACTGATCCCCTCACTGCCCCTTTACAAATCCCTTCTCAGAGATTATTCCTTGCGGTCTTTGGATTAGAAATCGTGCTTCTTCTGACTGCCCAGCCAGGGTTAAGTGTAGGGAAACATGACATAGTCTGATTCGGGAGACACTTCCTTTACACTCAGCCAGCGTGAGAGAGTGAGCTGGGATTCCTCCTCGGACAGATGACAGGCTGTCGCCAAAGGAGAGAGACAGGAAGAACTCAGGAATTGGGTCTGCAGCATTTAAGAGGAGGAAAAAGAGCCCATGATGGGAACTGAGCATGTTCCAAGGCCTCAAGCAGGGCCTGCAACATGGAGCAGGCCACCGGGAGCACGGTGGCAAATTGTCCTTTTCAGGGAACACACTGTGGGCATGCATGTGTCCTCCAAATCTGATCCCTGTTTTATTTTCTTCTACCCATAAGCCCTCTGAGCACATTGATACAGACACAGAAACTGACTGAAAGCCATCAGCATGCCCAACTGCAGGGCCTCTCATCAATAACGTAAGAGCTGAAATTCTGAGTGTGCCTTTGTGTTCCCTAGCATTCCAAGGGCTCCAAGCACATGATCCTACTGTTTGTGACTGTAGCCTAGCAAAGGGAGGCAGATAGGATCCTCCCCATTCAGCTGATGAAGAACATGAACCCCAAAGAAATCAGCCTGAAGTGACCCAAGCTGACCTGCGCAAAGCTGATATGAAATCTCAGCCTCCTGATGGCCCCTTTCTGCAAAACAATGCCTCTGGTTTCCAGATAGAAGGAACCAAGGCAAAGAGCATGGCCACAGGGTCTGGGAATCTGGCTGGGCTCCTGGAGCCGATCTCAGCTCAAGGTGGACACTGATTCCAAACAGGCTAGTAAATTGACCTTGGGGCTTGATGTCTCCTGGTAGTCTAATCAGAAGTTTCCGTCAACTCTTTCAACCACAGTTTTTGTGAGTGAGAAGGTTGGAATCTGGCCCTTCAGAGGGTTACTGGTGAACTGTCAGCAGGGTCCTTTGGAGCCTTCTGTGCAAAAGCCCAAAATACCTTACCAAAATACCCCAAATTCCTCAGGGGCACAGGAGAATCAAAAGGCTGACAACCAGCCAACTGGGGAGCCCTGATGAAAACCGCTAGGTCATATTTTTGTATAAGCATTGTCACCTACTTAAAAGTCTGAGTCATTTTGCTAGTCCTGGGGGGTGCAGGTGTGTGTGTGTGTGGGGGGTGAGTCACATTGATGAGAAGGATACCTTTTTTTCTTTAACCTAGTTCTCTAACCTTTTACATGAACACTCATTGGTTCTGCCCTGCTCTTAAAATATCCAGATGGGTTGTGTAAGATCCAGCATCAGGATTGTTTGTGCAAGGTCACTTCATTTGTGAATTTGAGCCTTTTATTGCTTAGAACTTATGTTCTTATTTTTAAAAAGCTCAACCCACATTATAATAGCAAAAATAATTTTATATCCTCCCACAGAGCTGGAAACTTAAACTCAATTATGGAGGAATTGGGCCTCGGAATCAGAACTGAAAATGACTAGTTTAGTTTCCTAGTCCAAACTAAGCAAAGAATTGGAAGAAAGAATAGGAAAAAATGAATGAAATGTAAGGCGTTCTATCATTTCCAGAAAACAAAAGTTACCCGAGTGATTTAGGCTAGGGTTGTGCTTTCTCAAATTTTATTTTTAATTGAAGAAGTCCTTTGGAATTTGTTGACACAGTTAAGAAGAGAGACCTCAAATTCTTTTCCTTTTTGTGAAGTACAAACACCAGCTGAAAGAGGAATAAGGAAGCCCAAGAGGAAGTAAAGGCTTCCCTATGAAGGTCATCCTGAGTCACATGATGCTTTGACACCAGGGTGACTCAATTCAAGATGCTGCTTGGGGAGTCTTTCATAGCTTGATAGCTTGATAGACTGTCTTTATTCCTTCAACACTGAAATCTTTGAGCTATCCATGTTAAATTCCCAGAGTTTACAGAGTTGTCCAAAATTCCATAACAAGAATATATTTTAAGCCTGTAAAAGGTCTTTAACATGTTTTTGCCCTTTTAATAAGAACAAATAGGGTGAGGAATCAGGATAGTGTCTGCATAATTCTAACTTAAAACCTTCCCATTTGGAAAAGAGTATTTATTCACTTGATTAGAATTATACAAATTTATGAGTTACATGGATCATATGTATCCGCTTTTGCTGCAGTAACAAACACCCTCAGCATCTCAGTGACTCAAACAACACTTATTTCTTGCTCAGAAACACTGAATGCTGTGGATTAGCTGTGGCTCGGCTGAGTTCTGTTGGGTTTTGCTGCCATTAGCTTAGCTCAGCAACTTGGGTCTTCTCATTCAGCAACCTTGGTGGAAAGAGCCTCAGGGCCTTATGGTGGAGAGCAAAAGTGCGAAGAGACAAGTAGAAACTTGTGATACCTTTTAAGGTCTCTACTCAGAACCAGAACACTGTCACTTCTGCTCATAGCCATTCATCAAAGCAAGCCAAATGGCCGGGACCAAAGACAATGAGACAGGGATACAGGATGTGGAGAGTGAAAGAATATAATTGAGTTGTTGTTGTTCGGTTGCCCAGTCATGTCTGACTCTTTGCTACCCCATGGACTGCAGCACGCCAGGCCTCTCTATCCCTCACCATCTCCTATAGTTTGCCCAAGTTCATGTCCATTGCATTGGTGATGCCATCCAGCCATCTC